>NC_136062.1:477466704-478066704 GCF_964261635.1 Lissotriton helveticus
ACTTATTTTTAATTTTTCTTCCCCTTCATCAGGCATCACTAGCTTCCAGTCTGTCATGCTGTTTATCCAGGATTGGATGAATGCAAACCACCTTAAACTCAACCCGGATAAAACAGAGCTGATCCTGACTGGAGGCAGTGGCAGCCCCTGGTCTCCCTCATTCTGGCCCCCCTCTCTTGGTTCACCCCCACCCCCTCTTTTTCAGTTAAGACCCTCGGCATCACACTTAATCATCATTTGACACTTCACACCCACATTAATTCTGTTGTTTCTTCTTGTTTCTTTACCCTGCGTATTATTAGGAAAGTATCCCGGTTTTTCTCTCCCTCTGCACTCAAACTGATTGTAATGGCCATGGTCTTATCTAAGATCGATTACGGGAACATTATTTATAACGGTGCTCCCGCCTATGCACTCCAACGCCTTCAGCTGGTGCAGAACCAGGCAGCCCGCCTGGTGCATGGCCTATCTAAATATCATCACTCCTCACCCCTTCTCACGGCCCTTCACTGGCTCCCCATCAAACAACGAGCCCTTTTCAAACTTGGCTGCCTTACTTTTCAAGCCCGGGCGGGCACTGCTCCTGCTTTCATCAACTCTGCCATCTCCAACTACAGTCCTTCCAGAGACCTACGCTCCTCCACTAAATCCTTATTAGTCATCCCCCGCTTCAAGAAAAACGATCGGGAGGCCAGACATTTTCGGTTCTTGCGCCCACCTTCTGGAACACTCTTCCGCCCCTTGTTAGATCCTCCCCCTCCTATATTGAGTTCCGCAAAGCCCTCAAGACTTTTTTGTTCCAGCAAGCCTTTAGCCTATAGTCCCCTGAGTCCTCTCCAGCCCAGGAATCCTCTAGCGCCAAGAAACTGCATAGTGAATGTGCACTCTATAAATTTTTTAAAATTCAAATTCAGTGACTGCCAGGGCACCTGGGACCTGGGCATTAATGCAGAGAGTGACTGATGAGAGAGAGACAGCTTCAGTGACTGCCAGGGCACCTGGACATTAATGCAGTGACTGATGAGAGAGAGAGAGAGAGAGAGAGAGAGACAGCTTCAGTGACTGACAGGGACCAGAGGGTTAATGCAGTGACTGACGAGAGAGAGAGAGAGAGAGAGAGAGAGAGAGAGAGAGAGAGAGACAGCTTCAGTGACTGACAGGGCACCTGGACATTAATGCAGTGACTGATGAGAGAGAGAGAGAGAGAGAGAGACAGCTTCAGTGACTGACAGGGCACCTGAGACTAGAGGGTTAATGCAGTGACTGAAGAGAGAGAGACAGCTTCAGAGACTGCCAGAGCTCCTGGGATTTAGGTATTCATGCAGTGAGTGACAGGAAAGAGTAACTTCAGTGACTGCCAGGGCACCTGAGACTGCGTCTCCTATGTCAACAGAGCCTCCTTGTGAGGATGAGAGTCTGGTACCCCCGTCATCCTGCAGCTTTGTGGCTTTCGTGCTCCAGTTCCCATGTTTGCAACATTTCACCCCCCTCCCCGCCCCCCAGTACGAAGCCACCAAGCAGCTAACTCCTTCATAGCCGAGAAGCGACCACAGTGCTCCTCCTTTTAGCATGGTCAGGTACTGCCGTGCCCCCCTCCTTCATACCAGAAAACCACCCTTTTAACTCATAACCCTCTGGGACCCCCCATGGGCCAGTCAGATCCTCCGCCCTCTCCCCCCCAAGCAAACAATGCAGACACCAACCAGCTCGGATTAAGGGCGGGAATAACCCCGGACGTATTTTAATCATAACAAAAACATTAATCTCAATATTTACATTATTTAAACAATACGCAGAAAGCCCGGTCCATTGCATTGATATGATCAGTGTGTCATGTGGCTGTCCTTAACATGTTTCTGATACATAACCATTCCTATCATAAGCTAAGTGATCAGCAACATTATCTGTCTGCGGACCCCTGTATGAGCCCGCGGCACGGCCAATGACTGGTCAAGATCAAGATAACGCTACGTCCCACCCTCCTCCCGGAGTGACCTTGCACAGGAGGCCCAGCTCGCAGGAAGGTTACCTCAGCCCGGCACCCCCTACGCCCTCAACATTGTCTCCATAAGGGGCTGTGCAGTTCTGCCCAGCTTACTTGCGCCCTTGCGCATGTGCGGGGGTTGGTCAAAAGTCTACCAGGAGCGGAACTTTCCTTCCCCGCCGCACCCTGCCACCCTACCGGCTGTGACTGCCCCTGGAGTTGCATGAGAGACCCTCTGGCCCCTCATTCCCCCCCCCCCCCCACCCCCCCTCAGGCGTCCTCATTTGATAATGGTGATGCTTGCTAAGGACTGTAAACCATGCCCATCAATTATGACCTTACCGCCACAGGCCGGCATAGTTGCCCGACTATCTGCCCCCCAGTGCTTAATTTGAGCAGGTGCTTTCCGGGGCTCAGCACCGGCACCTAATCTTAAGCACCAGTGCTCATAGCACCAGTTAAGGACACACTCATTTGGAAGACACATGATTTTTCACAAAATCATAGTATGTTGAGCCACTTCGAGATTCGAACCTGGTTCCCCAGCTCCAAAATCGTCAGCTTTAGCCATTCCTCCACAGAGTAATAACTGCCAGGGCTCTCGTCTGGAGGCAGTTTGCACCAGCACATGTTAGCGCTGCCTCCTGAGGAGAGCCCCGGCACTTTTTATTTTACAAATTAACCACTGCTGGCCCCCTCTTGCCTCCAGAATGTCATGTCCATGGGGACCGAGTCCACGTGCCCTAAAATGGCAGCTGCAACATTTCTGTTTATGTGTCAGTCAGGCAACTCCGTGGAAGCGAGATGGCTGACAGGAAAAAGGCCCTCTCAGCCAATCAGATCTCTCTATTTTTTGAAGCTGCATGATCATCGTACTCTCGCGAACCCAACCGTCCAGATATACAAAGTTGTTTAATGTAAATTACTCAAAAATGAATAAATGGGTTCACATCAAATCACAAAAAGCACTTTTTCTGGGCTGAGGTTTTCTCTTCAGCTGTTTTGGTGCTATTGCTTGTCAATTTCCTATGGAAAACGAATGGGGACTTTGCGTTTTGGGTCCCCCTTTTTTCTCAGTCCCTGCTCGATGGATCACCCTGATTCTTTGCAGGCAGGAGCTGAGGGGGAAGAACTTGTTTTGGGAAAGTTTAGGAAAGGTTTGTCAAACAACGCCAAAGTCTTTAGGAAACATAAAATTCTACCTATAGGAACAAGGTCCGAACAATAACAACCGAGTGGCAACCAAAAACAGGATGCACAAACTATAACTTGCACCCTCAGCATGCATACATTTACATGTTACATTTGCATTGAGTATGGCCTCAAATATGACATCACCCATGCAATGTTGACATGTTAAATGACTTCATTACTATCACCTTCGACTATGAGCAGTAGTTGAACTCTGGCCAAGCCCTGCACCCAACTCGTCCATGGGCGACCTGCACCCACTCTCCTGCAGACGGCCAAGCCGCCACTGTGCACGGCCTTTCACTGTGGGCAGTGGGGGGGTTGGAGGCCGGTCCTGGGGTCAAACCAGGTGACAAGTCCCTGAGTCCTGTAATGGCGGCTGCAACATTTTCAGTTTGTTTCAGTCCCATGGGTTCTTCTCCGGACCCGCTGTACAGAAATGCCTGATGGGAGTAAAAGCTCTTGCAGCCAATCGGAGGCGGCTTTTGAAAAAATGTTGCTACCAGGAATCCGACTTCCCAGATATCTCACATTTTTTCTTAGGGATTATCTCTTCATGCTCGACCCGAGCACCTCTTTCAATGGTAATTTCTCAAAAGCTGAACAGATTTAAAGCAAATGACAAAAAGCACACTTTCTGAGTAAAGTTCCAACCCTCTGCCAAATTTGGTGTAATTGTCTTCAGCTGTGTTTTCCTATGGAAATTAAAACTGGAAATCACATTTTTGAGACCTCCCCCCCTTTTTCGTGGTCCCTGCTTGACAGATCAGTGCAAAACTTTCCATGAAAAAGCTACAGTGGATAAACGTGTTTTTTTGGAAAGTTTTCTGAAGATTTGAGAAACAGGCCAAAGTTATTAAAGAGACACAAAATAACTCTCCAATGGGAAATCTGACCTAACTTTAACTGCACTGGTGGTTACAAAACCAGTGTAGTGTAATCAATCAATCAATCTATCTATCTATCTATCTATCTATCTATCTATCTATCTATCTATCTATCTATCTATCTATCTATCTATCTATCTATCTATCTATCTATCTATCTATCTATCTATCTATCTATCTATCTATCTATCTATCTATCTATCTATGTATCTATCTATCTATCTATCTACCTACCTACCTACCTACCTACCTACCTACCTACCTATCTATCTATCTATCTATCTATCTATCTATCTATCTATCTATCTATCTATCTATCTATCTATCTATCTATCTATCCATCTATCTAACTATCTATTGCCCTCACTCTATCTATCTATCTATCTATCTATCTATCTATCTATCTATCTATCTATCTATCTATCTATCTATCTATCTATCTATCTATCTATCTATCTATCTATCTATCTAACTATCTATTGCCCTCACTCACTCTATCTATCTATCTATCTATCTATCTATCTATCTATCTATCTATCTATCTATCTATCTATCTATCTATCTATCTATCTATCTATCTATCTATCTATCTATCTATCTAACTATCTATTGCCCTCACTCACTCTATCTATCTATCTATCTGTCTATCTATCTATCTATCTATCTATCTATCTATCTATCTATCTATCTATCTATCTATCTATCTATCTATCTATCTATCTATCTATCTATCTATCTATCTATCTATCTATCTATCTATCTATCTATCTGTCTGTCTGTCTGTCTGTCTGTCTGTCTGTCTGTCTGTCTGTCTGTCTGTCTGTCTGTCTGTCTGTCTGTCTGTCTGTCTGTCTGTCTGTCTATCTATCTATCTATCTATCTATCTATTGCCCTCACTCACTCACTCTATCTATCTAACTATCTATCTATCTATTTATCTATCTATCTATCTATCTATCTATCTATCTATCTATCTATCTATCTATCTATCTATCTATCTAACTATCTATTGCCCTCACTCTATCTATCTATCTATCTATCTATCTATCTATCTATCTATCTATCTATCTATCTATCTATCTATCTATCTATCTATCTATCTATCTATCTATCTATCTATCTATCTATCTATCTATCTATCTACATGTTTGTTTAAAAGTTTAAGTACGGATGTGTATGTATTTGTGCATGTCTATGCATTTGTAGATATAGATATATACATCATATACATAGATATACACAGAGTTATTTCCACATTTTATCATGCAGGCTCATGTATTTCTTCAAACAATTCTTTGCAATAAAACTCGGTTGAATACAATAATGTGTGTGGGGGGTGCAGGTCTGTTTTTTTCTGTGACACTGAGCAGCTTTGGCCAGAACAGATCGAGCTGGGCTGCAGGCCTCATCTCACCCCCTCAAGACTCTGAGCTCCAAACTCAAATGAGGAGAGAGCAGCTCCTCCTGTTCTTGACCTGAAACGCCCCCTCCTGGACAGCCCGAGGACTGCTCACCTGCCGGGCGGGCGGTGATGACGCCCTCTCCAGGTGCAGTTAATAGAGGCTTGTATGGCCAGAGAGTTTGCAGAAACCTCGTCCTCTCCTTGTTTTAAATGGAAGGCAGTGAAGCCAGCTGGGGTAGAGGAGGACTGCGGAGCCACCATCCGGTGAGATGACGTCCCGAGCTTGCGCAGAAACATTATAGTGAGGGAAACTGAGAGGCACTCATCGACCGACTGAAGTAATTTTGTCCAATGAGGAAAGTGGCCTCCATTTTGGTGACACTGACAGGTTCAGGGTGTGCCCTCACTTCCCCTCTGGGCCAGATCAGGGTGGAGGGGACAGGTCTTCTGTTATCTCTGGTAGTTTTGTATAATTTTTATGGTCTGGTTTCACAATGCAGCTGTCGCCAGACAATTATATGAGCATCATTAGAGAGGGGCTTTGGCTCCGCCCACATTTTGGGCATCAGAAGTACATGATTTAATTAGGCAGAGGTGGTGTGCTTCCTTGGAAAAGTGGTTGACCTCCACACAGTTGTGGTCATTTTGTTTATTTATCCAGCTGCCTTCGCTTGAACTGTGTGAGGCACACACTTGACACTGGAATGCTCTTAAAGTGTCTTAGATAACTAGAAAATTGTTGTTCTCTGACAGCAGCAGGGATGGGAGGAGGGCTGCCATTAAACTATGTGGATTTTTAGCTCCGGGTAACGTTTTAACCTGCACCAATATTATTCTACAGTTCTTTGCTTCCACACAAATACATATCAATGTCACAGTCACGGCCGGCATTCCTCACGGGTGGTGGGGTGGCGGTGGGTGACATGGGGGTGGAGGGGTCATGCGGGGAGGAGAGTTTTAATTTAAAAATAAATAATTAAAAAAAACATACCTTTCTGCCCGCCGGGTCCAGCGTCCTCCGACAGGAAAAGGAAGCAGGCAGCCTCCCTTCCCTCCCCTATGCCAATAACAATGCTGCAATGGCATTGTTGTGATTGGTGGGGACACCGCCCAGCCAGGGGTCTATGGGGAGGCAATTTTTTCCATGTAGGCTGTATTGCAGCCGACATGGAAAAAAGGCAGACTGTGCATGACTGGTTTGGGCGGCCCCAGAGGACCGACCAAACAGACATGGCGCCCTCAAGAGTGGGCACACCACTCCTCCCCTGCACGCAGAACAGCTCCGCCCACTCGCCAGCCTACAACTAAACATAACATGGTAATAGCAGGAAGTTATTACCATTTTATGTTTCTGCTTCTCACACTGCGAGATGCAGAGGGGCGGCACTCCTCCGCCCTAGTGGAGGCCGCCCCTGCTATTCCAATGCTATTTACTTGTAATACTTCACATTAGTGTCTCCCCCCCCCCCCCCCACCCCCCCCCTGCACACCGGGGCGGTTCTGCCCAGGCAGGCCTGTGCGTGTTTTACAAGCTGTGGGGGCTGCGGGCACGTGCGCTCGCTGCAGGCAATGTGTGTGGTCACACCAGGGAATCAGCAGTAAAACCCTCGCACAGCCATGAAAGAGGCCCCACCAACAGCTATAAAAGGAGCCCGCACCTGACCCGCGAGATTGCCTCAAAGTCCGGTCCCCCCTGAAGTTACAGAGCTCCGTTCCCATCAGAGCTCGGGATAGAGGACGGAGACAGCAAGTCGCCCCCCCCCTCCCATCTCAGGATGCCAGGCGCAGAGCAGTGGGGGCTCGGGGCCTGGCCCCTGGCTGCTGGGGTGTCACCTGTGAGCCTTGGCCGCTTCCCTCCAGGACTTGTACAAGAACAATGGTGAGTCTGGTGGTGTTTCCTGAACCTCCCCCTCGTTCCCCACCCTCAAACCCTCACCCCCAGGTGAGTCTTAGGAGCCTCTGTCCCCCTTCCTGTTCTCCCGGTATCATTTCGGGACAAAAGGGGGTGGTGATGGACGGAGCATCTGAACCAATCAAACACTCACCCCCAGTCAAAAGATCTGGGTTGAATCCATCACCGTTCTTAGCCCGAACTGCCAAGCCATGCCTTCCCTGGACACTTCAGAGGACCGGTTTCTGGCATTACAGCCGTCTTCAGCCCAGCTTGCTTGAATCCAGTGGCAAAGTGAGCAAGGGACTCACGTCTGAGCATACCCTGCCAACTTATGGCAAACAAAGCGGTACAAAAGGGGGTGGTGATGGACGGGGCATCTGAACCAATCAAACACTCACACCCAGTCAAAAGATCTGGGTTTAATATATGACCGTTCTTTAGCCCACTCTGCCACCCCAGTTCAGACATGGCCATATGCAAATCAGTCTGACCCTGTGCCTCATGGGAACAGTCCAGCCTGATCTGCCAAGCCATGTCTTCCCTGGACCGGAAACAAGCTTCCAAGGACCGGTTTCTGGCATTCCAGCCGTCTTTAGCCCAGCTTGCTTGAATCCAGTGGCAAAGTGAGCAAGGGACTCACGTCTGAGCATACCCTGCCAACTTATGGCAAACAAAGCGGTACAAAAGGGGGTGGTGATGGACGGGGCATCTGAACCAATCAAACACTCACACCCAGTCAAAAGATCTGGGTTTAATATATGACCGTTCTTTAGCCCACTCTGCCACCCCAGTTCAGACATGGCCATATGCAAATCAGTCTGACCCTGTGCCTCATGGGAACAGTCCAGCCTGATCTGCCAAGCCATGTCTTCCCTGGACCGGAAATAAGCTTCCAAGGACCGGTTTCTGGCATTCCAGCCGTCTTTAGCCCAGCTTGCTTGAATCCAGTGGCAAAGTGAGCAAGGGACTCACGTCTGAGCATACCCTGCCACACTTATGGCGGCCAAAGCGGTACAAAAGGGGGTGGTGATGGACGGGGCATCTGAACCAATCAAACACTCACACCCAGGCAAAAGATCTGGGTTTAATCCATCACCGTTCTTTAGCCCACTCTGCCACCCCAGTTCAGACATGGCCATATGCAAATCAGTCTGACCCTGTGCCTCATGGGAACAGTCCAGTATCATTTCGGTGCTGTTGTAAATTATTACGTTCCCATACCAGGACTGAAAGTTCACACCGTGGCTCTATCCGCATGTCCCAGTATTTTTCGGGTCTTTTTCCTGGTAAATATTGTTGTGTTTGAGCCGCTGACATGAACCTGGGAGGAGTGCTCGGGCGCGGAATGCTGCGGGCTCATAAGTACGGTATTTACGGTAACAGAGCTCGTGCACACACTGCAGTGACCCGGGGACGCTACAATTCGATTGGACAGCACCGCCCTCCTCCCTGTCACCTGCGGTGGTGGATCAATCCATCCATCAATCTATCAGTGAATAATTTATTGCAATGAACCGGGGACCTTGTACTCAGATTGGATAGCACCGCCCTCCTCCCTGTCACCAGTTGTGGTGAATCAATCAATCGAACAATCAATCAATCAATCAATCAGTGACTGATTGATTGAAATGAACCGGGACCTTGTAATCAGCTTGGTCTGCACCTCTCTCCCTCCTCACACCTGCTGTGCTGGATCAATCCATCAGTGATTGATTGATTGATTGGAATGAACCTTGGACTGCACCACTCTCCCTCCTCACACCTGCTGTGGTGAATCAATCCATCAGTGATTGATGGATTATTGATTGATTGGAATGAACCTTGGACTGCACCACTCTCCCTCCTCACACCTGCTGTGCTGAGTCAATCCATCAGCGATTGATTGATTGATTGATTGGAATGAACCTTGACCTGCACCACTCTCCCTCCCCACACCTGCTGTGCCGGAAGTCTTTGCACGGCCGGAAGCTGTGACGTCCTGCCCTGTGGTTTCCAGGGTGGACTCGACCATCCTTGAGCCGCGCACAAACACCGGGGCATGATTTTCACACAACAGAGCCCTCGGTTATCGTGACCTGGGATTGCAAACAAGGTGTGGACAGTGGTCAGTGTTACCATTAGCAGACTGAGGGCAGCCTGGAGGTTGCTGAACGATTGAAGGTGAAAACACTGCAGTGTGCAGTGCACAACAACGCAAACAAGAAATCCAGAGGCGGGCTTTAGATGCTGCTCCTCAATCCAAAGAACTCAAGTGAGTCTCCCGCGCACAATCCTTCCGGCAATGTTGGGTGCCACTGGCAGCCAGATTAAAGTTAAAAGACTGCCGTGTGCAGAGCAAAACAAGGTTAAAAGACTGCCGTGTGCAGAGCAAAACGAGGTTAAAAGACTGCCGTGTGCAGAGCAAAACAAGGTTAAAAGACTGCCGTGTGCAGAACAAAACAAGGTTAAAAGACTGCCGTGTGCAGAGCAAAACAAGGTTAAAAGACTGCCGTGTGCAGAGCAAAACAAGGTTAAAAGACTGTCGTGTGCAGAGCAAAACAAGGTTAAAAGACTGCCGTGTGCAGAGAAAAACGAGGTTAAAAGACTGCCGGGTGCAGAGAAAAACGAGGTTAAAAGACTGCCGGGTGCAGAGAAAAACGAGGTTAAAAGACTGCCGTGTGCAGAGCAAAACAAGGTTAAAAGACCGCCGTGTGCAGAGAAAAACGAGGTTAAAAGACTGCCATGTGCAGAGCAAAACAAGGTTAAAAGACCGCCATGTGCAGAGCAAAACAAGGTTAAAAGACTTCCGTGTGCAGAGAAAAACAAGGTTAAAAGACTGCCGTGTGCAGAGAAAAATGAGGTTAAAAGACTGCCGTGTGCAGAGAAAAACGAGGTTGAAAGACTGCCGTGTGCAGAGCAAAACAAGGTTAAAAGACTGCCGTGTGCAGAGCAAAACAAGGTTAAAAGACTGCCGTGTGCAGAGCAAAACAAGGTTAAAAGACCGCCGTGTGCAGAGCAAAACAAGGTTAAAAGACTGCCGTGTGCAGAGCAAAACGAGGTTAAAAGACTGCCGTGTGCAGAGAAAAATGAGGTTAAAAGACTGCCGTGTGCAGAGAAAAACGAGGTTAAAAGACTGCCGTGTGCAGAGAAAAATGAGGTTAAAAGACTGCTGTGTGAAGAGGACAAGGTGGTTAAAGACCGCCGCGCGAAGAGCACAACGAGGTTAAAAGACCGCTGTGTGAAAAGCACAATGAGGTTAAAAGACTGCCGTGTGAAGAGCACAATTAGGTTAAAAGACTGCCGTGTGAAGTGCACAACGAGGTTAAAAGACTGCCGTGTGAAGAGCACAATTAGGTTAAAAGACAGCCCTGTGAAGTGCAAACAGAGGTTAAAAAATTGCAGTGTGAAGTTGAAAGACTGCAGTGTGAAGTGCACAACGAGGTTAAAAGACTGCCGTGTGAAGTGCACAACGAGGTTAAAAGACTGCCGTGTGGAGTGTACAACGAGGTTAAAGTGTGAAGAGCACAACGAGGTTAAAAGACTGCAGTGTGAAGTTAAAAGACTGCAGTGTGAAGTACCTTCCTAATAGTGACTCGCAGTGGTATGTATGAATGTTTTGCGACCGAAATGCGGTTGCAAAACATTAGCTTTTTATCTCCAAATTTGAGTGGGTGGTTGCCCATTCACAAACAGGAAGGGACCCCTAAGGGACATCCTCCCCTTTGTGAATGTGGGGGCCAACTTTTTTTAGCAGGTGTCCCACAGACCACTGCCTGCTCTTAAACAAGCATTTGCAATGCAATAGTTCTCGCGTTTACGAGAGGTTGAGCTATTGGCATTTGCAATGCAATAGCCTAAACTCTCGCAAATGCAAGACCTACTGCATTGCAAATATTTTTTGTGTCAAAGCCCCATGCTGAGCTTTCACCTTAATGGAGGCCCCGCCCCTTTCTTAAGACAAAACACGTCTATAGAAAGCATCTGCAATAGACAAACAAATGCTTTTTTTTAAAGCGCCCATACTGCTCTTTTACTTCAACAGTGACCGCCCACCTTTCTTTAGACGCGGTTTGTCTAAAGAAAGGGCGCCGCCTTCATTAACGTGAAAGCGATGCATGGGCGCTAATAAACAAAAAATATATAAATGAATAAGCTATACTTAAAGCGGACCATGCTGCTATAATAGATAAATAAAGAAAAGCGGCCACTATAGCTAAAGCGAACCGCCATTGGTAATTAAAATACAAGTGGGAGGCGTGCTGCGAGTAGTGGGCGGAATAGGGGTAAATCATTGAAAAAAATAGTGCTCACAGCCAAGATAAAGCTGACTGTGTAACAAGGCAACTAAAAGGTCCAGCCATTATGGGAGGTTATAGATGCAGACAAGGTGGTACCAAGGAGGGACTAACAAGCCAATTCAGGAATAAAAAGCAGCGTTTTTGGAAGGGCGGTAACAGGAGCCAATTGAAAAGATGGGTTGGCCATGGGCGGAGCTTCAAGTCCCTACCTTTATACAGCGTGCCTTGCAGAGCAGCGCATGCGCGGCCCAGGCGCGACCTAAAAAGGAAAAGGAAACTTCTCATGTTTATATTTTAAATGGATTCAGTTTTCCTTTAAGGAAAATGGGCTGCATTTAAAAAAACAAAATGTTGCTTTATTTAAAAGCAAACGCAGACATGGTGGTTTTCTGTCTCCAGCAGGCCACCATCCCTGTCATTACAGGCCACTCCCAATGGGTCGTAAATTGAGAGCTACCTCATGAATATTAATGAGGCCGGTCCATTGCGACCCACTTGGTAGCACTCACAGTGTAAAACATACTATATTATATCGCTGTTTGTGATTACCTAGAAGCAAATCACAAAAATTTGCTATTAGGAAATCACAAACGGAAATGTTAGCACATGTGGCCCGTGTCCGTGTGCATCAGCACCCCACAAAGAGGTAGTGTACACCATACAAATCCTACAATACACCTTCTCAGGTGCAAGTAATGCTGTTTCTTTCTCCAGTGTCACACCCTCACATTGGACGCGATTTAAAAAAGATCCCTCTCACTATATTCTTAAAACGTTCTCAAAACTATGGAGTCTTTCCATCTCCTGTCCTTTTAACGAATCTTTCGTTTTCCATCTGCCGCACGCCTCCTCTCGCAGTGGCCGGTGGGGCAGCTTCTGCTCATTATGTTTTCTGCCATTTTATTCTGCATTTTTTTCGCTCATTTTATATCGTCAAAAGATCTGTATTTCTGCTCTCTTTATGAAACTTTGCTTTGTTCTCTGCTGCTGACGCTGTGATACATTTCTATCATCCAGGCCTAGTCTCGCAGAAAAACTGATTATTGGGTTTTGCATATTTTCCATACTTTCCATTTTCCATATGTTTACACTCTCCGCATAATGTTGCTTGTGGGAGCCGGTGCTCCAGCACACAATGTCTCTGGGCCCGTCAGCCTGGACGCCGTCCACGCGCAGCTGCTGCGCTGCCTCTCAGGACACTTCGCCATACCTCACGCACCATTCTCACCGTGAATCTCGGCGCCCCCAAGGCTCTGGTGAGAGTGAAGCTTATTGCACATGACAAGAGCTCGCACACCCCCCTCCCCACCCTCCAACCCACGTGTCCGCCTGTGTGCACTTGGGCGCGATGCCCTAATCTGCCGCTGACTCGCTGTGTGGACTTGGCCTCGGCTCTTGGCTTGTCCGCGGACTCACTGTCTGGAAACAGGAACCTGGGGTGTCCGTCAAGAGATTAATGAGGTTCAGATTGGGTCATTTACGGTCGTTGGCCCAGCAGAGGTGTATCACAGCGGCAGGATGTGCTGTGAAGCATTGCAGAACATAAGGTAAGTGTTAGACCTGGCACCATTGGCGTGGGTCTCCCTTCCTTTTTGTTGCTGTTGCCTCATGTGTTTTTGCTGGTGTTAGATGATTTGGGCACTGTGCCACTGCTATCCAGTGCCACAGTGCAAGTGCTCCCTATTGTAAGTTGATGTATTAATCAGTGGTTCCATGTTTGGCTATGTGGTTTACTTGTCAGACCCTAGTCTAGTGCACTGAGTGTGCCCAGGGCGTGTAAATTCAAATGCGGCTGGTGGGCCTGCAGCTCTGGTTGCGCCACCCACAGAAGCAGCCTTGTAAAATGTGTCTAAGGTCTGCCATTGCAGAGCCTGCGTGCAGTCTGGTACTGTCATGCTGACTGGGCAAGTGCACCCACTTGCCAGTCCCTAAACCTTCCCTTTTCTTCATATCAGTCACCCCTATGGTAGGCCCAAGGGCAGGGTGCATTGTAAGTATAAGGTAGGACAATAAACTAAACTTGAAATCAAATACAATAAGGTAGGACAAGCCCTGATGTGTGTGGCATGTCCTAATAGTGAATTACATTCATTTTCGTTTTTCACTATTGCAAGGCTACCTGTTCTCCCTAGGCCAGAATGGGCTGTTAGATTATTACATGTTTAAAATCCTAATAGACTCAGAGAACATGGTAGAAATTCGAGTTTTGTATGCCTGAACTCAGAATGATAAAATGCATCTTTTGGTGAAGTTTATTTTAATATTTTGTGTTTGCAAATACCACTTTTAGAAAGTAGGTATTTTCTTGTCTAACTATCCAAAGCCTGCCTCTGCTAGTTTGTGTATTCCTTTGTCTGGTTTTGTGAGTGACAGGGCTGGGGGATTCCAAGAGACAGGCCGAGTCACCCAGTGGTGAATAGAGAGATCTGCATCTAGATGGGAGGGAGGAGTTGCACCTGAACCTTGAGTAGGGCTGTGCCTGCCTTCCACAATGCTGGCTCCACCCACTGGGGAGCGGCTGATGTCTCAGCCCTGCACACTGAACGAAGAGAAGGAGTGCTGTAAACAAAGTGCTCCAGGACTGTTCTTGCCTTCCACAATGCTGGCTCCACCTCCTGTGGGGCGTCTGATGTTTCTACCCTGCACTGTGAAAGGAAAGGAGAAGTCTGGTAAACAGAGTGCTTCAGAACTGGTTTGGACTGGGCAAAGGCCCCTCTACCCTCAGAGAACAAAGGATATCTGGGTATAAATATTGGGACCCTGCTCCCATGGAATTAGATCAGTCTGAACAACAAGAAGAAACCTTTACTGAGGAGAAGAACCTGAAGAAACGGAGGAGAGACTATTCCCAAGCTGAAGTGCTGCTTGGGGGATTGGCCTGCAGTGGTTGCCTTACTGCCAAAGGAAGGAGAAAGGAACTTTGTGTACTTTGCTTTCAACTTGTGAAGGATCTCCAAGGGCTTGGTAAAGAGCTTGCCTCCTGCTGAAGGTACAGGGACAACAGACTTCAACCCGCAGCTCCCCAGAGTTCTTTTGTAAATGCCTGTTGCTGTCTTGGGCCTTCTGAGGAACTGCGTGTCACAAGGAGCTGGAAGCGCGACTCAACGAAGACGAAGCGTGTCGCCGTCACTGCTGCTGCCGTCGCAACTCCGAAGGAGTGTGTTACCGTTAGAGCTGTCGCACTGCACCGCATCAGGAGAAGAATCTTGCACCGAGGTCGGAGCATGTCGCTATCGCTGTGCCTGCCGTCGCAACTCCGAAGGAAGGTGTCGCCGCTGGAACTGTCGCACAGCACTGCATCGAAGAAGAGCACCAGGCATCCCCGAGAAGCGCGCCGCCGGCAGAGTTGCTGCCACCGCATCTTGGATGTTGCCGCTGTAGTTGTCGCATTGAGCAGAAGCTTCACACATCGTGAAAGAAGAGCGTCGCCGCTGGAGCTGTTACCGTCGCATCGTCAGGGTGTCGCCGCTGCAGTCCACGCATCGAACCGAGAACTTCTCGCATCCCAGAGAAGCGTGCCGCATCTGGAAGATCTTCACGTCTTTATTTCTTTTCACCTGAACTTTGCCGCATTCCCATCGCTGCGACATTGCTTGTTGTGGAAGCGCAACGCAACCTAAGGTACATTGATGCAAAGTGTTGCATCTAAGAACTAAACTGAACTAAGCTTAATCTACCATCTTAAAGTAACAGTATTGTGTATTTTTGTCACTTATGGTCTTTTGGTAACTCTATATAAAGTCTACCTATTTTCTATATTAAACCTGTGTGGTGTCCATTTTTAGTGTTGTCACTGGGTACTGTAGGTGGTCACAACTGCTTAACAACAAATAAGCCTGACTACTCGTGCCAAGCTACCAAGGGGGTGAGCATGGGTTATTTAAGGAGTGTAATCCCCTTGTCCTGACTAGAGGCGAGGGTTCCTATTTGTCACAAGTACCTACCTGTGCCAACTAGAGACCCCCAAATCTAACAGTAAGTCAGTACTAAGGCGCTACTAAGAGCCTAGACTACGTATAATTCGCCCAAAGCACATGGAAGCAACTTCACCGAAATGCAGGGGATGGGGAAGTGACTTCACAATTACACATGCCCCTTGACCTTCACTTTCACTCACATATACATATGCTTATACATGAACACACATTCAGACATATACATACACACACACTGGCTACACATATTCACACATGTTCACCCTTTCACACACACTCTTCTTACACATGCACCCACACTCTTCCTACACATACACATGCATTCACATATACGCACACACTCACACACTCACACATACACACACTCTGCCTACACATGCACACACATTCACACATACATACAAACTCTTCCTACACATACACATGCATTCACATACACACACACTCACACATACATACACACTGGCTACACATACACACACACATGCACACACTGTCCACACATGCACACACATTCAGACATAAACACACATTCACACATCCACACATACACACACAGTGGCTACTTATATACACACACATGCACACACTGCCCACTCATGCACACACATTCAGACATAAACGCATACATTTACACGTCCACACACACTCTTCCTACACACACACACACACACACACACTCATTCACATATACATACACACTCATACATACACACACAATAGCTACACAAACACACACTGCCTACACTTGCACACACATTCACTCATACACACACTGCCAGCACATGCACACACATTCACACATACACACACACACACACTCTGCCTACACAAACAGATGCATTCACATATATACACACACACACACACACACACACACACATTCACACATATGCACACTCTTACATAAACACACTCAAAGCTGCAATACATACATTTAAAAGCATTTGTTTTACTTATTCTCAGCTGCTAGGAAAAGTCATATTCCAGCTCCTGGTACTCCATTATTTATTAAAGTGATAGTAAATAATGTAATATTATTGCCTATTTGTATAATAAAAAATTGACAAAAAACGCTGTGAGTGAAGCCCCCACTGACGTCTACAAGGATCGGCTGCTTCTGTTCCTGCCACTGAGTTTGTCACGTCTGATGCTAGGGGTCGCAAAGGCAGTTCCAGAGATTACAGTGGCAGCAGCAG
Organism: Lissotriton helveticus; assembly: GCF_964261635.1. Taxonomy (NCBI): domain Eukaryota; kingdom Metazoa; phylum Chordata; class Amphibia; order Caudata; family Salamandridae; genus Lissotriton; species Lissotriton helveticus. The sequence continues at coordinate 477,483,474 of NC_136062.1, forward strand.
CCGGTAGTGGGAGTACCGGCCGGGCGGTGACGTGGAGAGGGGGAGGGGCAGGGTGGGGGGTAGTAATGAATGGATTACGGATTTTAAAAGGTAAGTAAACATAAAAACAAATGAAAACAAATTTCGTTGCACACTCTGCATTGTATTTGGTGATGCAGTGTGTGCAACAAAATTCTTTTTATTTATTTTTATCTTTACTTACCTTTTAAAATCCGTAATCCATACATTACTACCCCCCACCCTGCCCCTCCCCCTCCCCACGTCACCGCCCGGCCGCTACTCCCACTACCAGCCGCGGCTCTACAATGGGCATGCCAGGGGTCATAGCAGTGACCCTGGTGACCCCTAAATGACCTCCATGCCAATGCACTTCATATAATAAATAAGGGCTCTTGGGCGATCTTTTTTAATCAGATATTTTGATGGAGGAAAGAAATGTTCTGAGAATTTCCATTACTTGTGCGCTTTATATGGGAGAGTTCAGATAACCTCGCTGCGGGCAGCATAATCCCGCTAGCGGTTGTATGACATTACAACGCATGCTTTTTCCCCACATACCGTTACAACATAATTGTTTACGCCGACTTGCTGTCGGGGGTGTGCTGGAGTTTGGAATGGCATGATGTACTGTTCCAACTCCAGTCTGTGCAACAGTAGGGAAGATGGAGTTAAATCCAACACCTTATATCCCCTACAGCAAGCCATTGTTGTTGTAATGGCATGCGGGGTAAAACCATGCGTTGTAATGCACGCGTTGTAAAGGTTGTTTCCCCCCGCTAGCCCTGGCAATGTTAAAGCTCTACAGAGTAATTTGGGGATTCTCATCATGATGATGAGGCATATATTTCACAGTTCCCCAGTGAAACAAGGATTTTAATATCACTGCACATTTTGCACAATAAAACCACACAAACACACAAAAAATGTATAAAAATAGATGAAACAGACATTGGAGGTGAACTATTGTAGAGATCCGGCTCTGTTGTAGAGTGTTCCGTTTACAGGAGCTGCTCTGCTCCTAAATCTGGGGACTACCCAGAATTCCCAACTTACTGTTTTGTATATATGTAAAAAAACAGAAATTCACCAGTTATAGTCAGAAGCAGGGACGTAGCTTGGTCAGTAATACTGGGTGGTGATGGGGGGGGGGGTGAGCTACAGATTGTCCGGCTATCACGCTGGTGTATAATGTGAATACATTATAGGATAAGCAGGCGGTGGAAAGAGAGACAAATGCAGATTGCCAGGGGTACTGAGTGAGAGAAATCACTATATTTTGTTAAATAACCAACATTGTTGAAGACTTTCAAAGCAGAGAGGGTGTGTGTGCTGTTTTTGTCTGTATTTATGTAAAATTCCCTTCTGAAATCCACAAGACACCTCATCATACCGAACTGTTTACCAGAAAATTCATTTATTATTGGGGTGCAACACCCTAAACACCCACCTTGAATCTACGCCCCGGTTAGAAGCGCTAACTATAATAATAATAATTATAGTACATCATCAAAGAGTGTGTTAGCTTGTTTTATAGTTTACATAGTGACGGGTAACTACAATATTACTTTTCTACCTATCTTCGTCCAGCCCGTGTCCAGCTAATCGCTATAAGTGTTTACAAAGCACATGCGCTCGGAATGTACCATAGGTGTGTAGATGTGTTGAGCACGTTATACATCTATATATTGAAGACTAACTCTGTGTGCAGGTGTTACTTGACTTGTGATTATTTTGTTCCACACAAGTTTTTTGATACTGCAGAAAAAGTTTCCTGAAAGGCAAAGATTCTACGTACTACATACTTAGTATAGTAAGCAGCCTTCAGTTACTCAACAGAATCGTCTCAGCATGACAATTTCTACTTAACATTGAAGACTGTGTGCACCAGGTACTAACCTAGGTGCATGTGATAGTTTTGCTTCAGAAGATGGTCTATCTGTTAAGTTTTCACCACAGTATGATGGCTGCGGGTAGTATGATCTTTAGCATCTTCAGAGCCTGGTGATTTTAAGTGAATAGTCGCTCTTTGGACAAGATTAGCATAGAGTGTACGCTGCGCTTAGTAGACACTTTTAATGCACTTTGGTGTATTTCTCATAAGAGATTCAATGTCTGCAAACAGAGTAGTACTGAGTAAACTCTCTCCATAGAGTAAACACTGCTGGCAGCACCCACTTTTCTACTCATGTCCACTTCATCTCACAATGTAGGTTCAGTGACTGTCAGGGGCTTGATACAGGTAAAGGCTGTCCGTAGTAGGGAATTAGTTATGTAACAGGGCTTCAGTATCTGGAGGAATTTGGTTTTCCCTGAACAGTTGTATGTTCAGTTGTATGACACACAACTTTACCTAAAGCTACAATCCCCGGAAGATATCAAACATCTGAATTCCACGCTTATCAACACTCAATCTTGGCTGGCCGATAATCACCTCAAACTAAATGCTCTGAAAACTGAGTTCCTACTCATCTCACCCCCGGCGAAAATTTCCACCACCCAAACCTGGCTCAATAACCTAACAGCACTCAATGTCCATCCTACCATCGTGGACTCGGCGAAATCCCTAGGCATCACACTCGACGCCAAGCTCAACATGCAGCAGCACGTTAGCAAAGCCACAAAAGGAGCTAATTTCCAAATCAACACACTGAGGAAAATTAAACCCTTCCTCCCTGTCGAAGACTTCCGAACTGCTGTACAAGCTTTAGTCATCCCTCGAATAGACTACGGAATTGTGGCCCTCAGCGGACTCCCGCTATCCACAACAGCACCCTTAAGAGCCTCCCTGAACGCTGCCGCGAGACTCATTACTGGCTCAAGAAAACATTCGCATATATCCCCAGACTTAAAGTCTCTAAAATGGCTGCCTTTTGAAGCCAGAATACAGCTAAAAATTGCAGTTATGACACACGCGGCCGTGCACCACAATGCACCCAACTACCTCGCTCAAAAGTTGTCTATATCAGGAGGTTCGAGATCCAATAGAAGTGCAAAAAATCTACTCCTGAAACCTCGTAGATTCCGGAAAGAGAAAACATACAAGCGCTCCTTCTCAGGAATGGCACCCAGGATCTGGAATGCGCTCCCTCCTGAAACCAGGCTGATCTCCTCCACTGCACTCTTCAAGAAAGAGGTGAAAACCATCCTTCTGGCCAAGATCTCCTGAACCTTATAGGGGCTGGATCAGAGACTCTGCATTGCTTTGTATCACTGTTCACCTGTCCTTTGGCACTATACTTCTACTTGGTGGGGACACTACTACGTTACTCTCTTACTACCGACCAATATATGATACACTTTGGTTTACTGATTCACTCTCCCGATGCCCCCACTCAGTGTTCTCTCTATACTAGGACATTGGTATAAGCCATCCACACACCCAAGGTGTACCTGAACACCTCTGTAGTGGGATCAATGACTTGTGCCGTCTTATATTACTTGTTTACCTGATTGTATATTGATATGTTTTATGTATGTTATTATTATCCTACCATGTTAGTGACTATTATACTGCTCCCACTATCTCTGTGCATTCCTACTGCCCCTGTCTTTGTGAAGCGCTCTGATATCTGTAAGGATCTTGTTCGCGCTATATAAAACTTTGAATAAATAAATAAATAAATAAATAAATAAATGTCATTTGAGATGTCATCAGTGATGTCATAAATGATGTCATAGAACATGTCATGAGTGACGTCATATGTGAGGTCATAAGCAGTGCATGGTGAGGGCACAAGTTATAGTTAGCGCTGCCAACAACAACTGGTGCATTTCTGTGTTTTTTTAGTTCAAAATATTAATTTTGTCACCAAAAAATTCACCTAATCATAACGTTACTTTTTGCTGGCTCGCTGCCCTGGTCCCAGCCTGTCTGAGGTGCACAATTGGCTAGTGTGACGTTGTGTGTGAGCTGAGCTAATGCATTTGATGTGCAAGTGTGGTAGCTGACAGCGCCGCCCCTATCAAGTCAGAGATGGCCCATCCTGCCAACACCTTGACCCTCCTTTGTGATACTATCTAAGAGGAATACACAAAGGACAACTGCCAACTACCTTTAGTCATGTGTCTTAGGAACAGGCTGCAGGCACCAAATGGTTAGGAGAAGAAAATACCAACTTTCTAAAAGTGCCAAATAAGGGATTCATTTGAATAAAACACTTTGTCAACAAAAGTTTGAAGAACATTTTTGTTGACTTCCAACAGAGACTGATGGTTTGTACTGTGCCTTCTAGAATAATGAGACAGTTTCAAGTATTGAATCAACCTCACAGATTGAAGAAGGGCTACAGAATAATGACATGGTATTTTTACTCTGCCTAATCCTTTGACAAGAGGCAATTATTAAACTGGAGTCACAAGTTGGCTCACCAACCAGGGGGTCTTTAATCTTAATACAACTGCACTGTCCTGAAGATGGTTTACAGATGCATAACAACCGAGACCAAAATGTCGACGCCTAACCCAACTTTCATTTTAGTCATTGTTAAATTTATGTTCAAAGTCTAGTCCTTCTGTGAGAGACAGACATTTGTGCTATATATCTGAAAGTAGGCTTCAACATACATTGGTGAATAGCCTATTAACTTACAAAGGGATTTCAGTGTTTATTGTCAATGTATGTGGACATTGCTTTATGAACTTCTATTTAATTTACATTTTCTTGATTTTGTATTCCATTATTAATTTGAGATTAATACTTACACCTGTGCTTTGAAATCTATTTCCAATTGAGAATACAACTTTCAATTAAGTTCAATGCCATGTTTAGGCAACCCAAATGACTAATATATTGGTATGTCAAGTGTTTTTATTTGAATGAATCGCTGGTTGGCACTTTTACTTACCTGAATTCTAATACCCAAGCCCATAAGGGAATATTGTGTTGCCTTTGTATGTTTAACTTTCTAAAAGTGTCATTTTCAGAATTGCAACTTAAAATTTGATTTACGATTAAAGAGGGTTTTAAAATATAATTCCTCAGACACCAAACATGACTTTCCACTACCTCCCAATCAAAAGTTATTACTCATTACATGCAAGAAGATAACCCAATATTATCGTTTTTGAAAGGTAGGGCTTGCAATAGTGAAAAAGGATTTTTAGACTTTTTCACTACAAGGACATGTAAAACTTAAAAGTGCACTTCCACCTTTTTATATACACAATGCACCCTGCCATGTGGGCTGTTAATTTGGACCTACCCTAGGGGTGACTTATATGTGTTAAAAAGGGAAGGTGTAGGCATGGCAAAAGGTTTCGTTAGCCACGGAAAAATGGCAGTTTAAACTGCACATACAGGCTGCAATGGCAGGGCGAGCTGTATAAAAAGGCTACTTAAGTGGATGGCACAATAAGTGCAGCAGGCCCACTAGTAGCATGTAATTCACAGGCCCTGGACACATGCAGTACCAGTTAACTAGGGACTTACACATAAACCCTATTTTACCAAGTTTAAAGGAGAGAGCACAGGCACTTTGGCACTGGTTAGCAGCGGTAAAATGCACAAAGTCCAAGAAGCCAATAAGAACGGGCTAACAACCAACACAACCTCTTATCTGACCTATATTTCTTTGATATGACCTCTTAGGTTCTGACATGCCAACACCCCAACATCACAATACAAAAAAAAAAGAGTTACCAGAGAATGTCTTATTATTCATTATATTACCTTTCTGTCAATTTTTCTTTCATATATACATAAAAAAATGTGTTATTTTCTCGTTTTTTGTGTAAACATTTACTATAAAAATACATACATATATCCATATAAAATTATCTATCCGTTTGATTGCTTTAGCTTTTTTGACTAGTACAGTATAAAATTAGGGGTGGGCGGAATTTGCGTAATCGCCTTTACGCAAATCTCCGCGAAACGGTACAAAATCTCCGCAAACACGCAGAAATTCCGCAAGCACATGGAAATGCTTGTTCGCGATGCTTTTTTACTGTTCGCAATTGTTGTTTGCGTGTTCGGGGGGAAATATCTTGCGAACACGCATTTGAGACCGTGACCAAGCAAAAAATTTCACGAAGACGCCGAAAGCTGGATTTTAGGCAATTTCGCGTTCTCCGCGGAATGCAAAATTACCCAAATTCCGCAAATTCTGCGAGCGGAACAGAATTTACCACCCAGGCCTATATACAATTCATTAAAGAAAACAAATGTATCACCCCACAACAAATTGTCAACAAGATCATACTCACCAGTCACACTCCTCTCATACACTCTCATACATAGTTAAAAGAAGAAGAGATTCAACTCTACGAGGGGTCCCATAAATGCTTAAAGAGAAAACATTTCACTACTGGAAGGTCTTAAACATCAGTTGTTTATGATGACACTGCCTCTCAGGGGCCTTTCCTCATGGGTGATGTGTTGGTCTACGCGCGTTTCGAGGGCAAAGCCACCTTCCTCAGGACCAATACTTATTATAAAATGAATCTCAAACAACAAACCAAATGGGTTAATCTGTAGCTACCAAGCAAGTGGGGAAATAGTTTCAAGTTCGACAATTTCAAACGTGCAGTCTCTAGCAATGCCTCCAAATGTTGGAACAGCGTACTGTCTGGGCAGGAAAGCGAATTGTTGTCCTATAACAGGCCTTTTTGTGTCTTTATTTCTTTTGCACAAATCAGAGTGGACTCAAATGACTGTATATGTTGCACATTCTCTCGCCAAGGTTCTATCCGTAAAAAACGTTTCCAGCTCTACTGATGTCGGCAAAACTCCTACTAATGGGCTCTGTTCCGGTCCGGCATGCTACTGCCAATAAGAACGGGTTCAGAAAAAATGCAGGTGAAGCCAAAATGTTTGGGAATTGACCCTGCAGAGAGGGCCAAGTCCAACATGTATATTACCCTGGGGTCGCCAAATGGATTTTTTCATTTTCTAATCACTCTGGCTGTTTGACGAATCTTCACAAAACTTTTTAAACAAAAAGTCTCATCCACCACAGCTTCTTCCTGAAAAGTTTTGTGTGATCTGTCAAGTGGGCGTAGAGAAAAAGGGGTGGTTCCAAAACACATTTTTCCTATGCAAATAAACAGAGATAAACAAGCATAGGGCACCCTCCCCAAGACATTTTTTGACCTTTAGGCCCTATCCACTTATATAGATTTAAAGAGGGGGAATGACACTGCTTTCCTGAGCCTATTAAAGGCCCAGGAGTGCCATCACCTGAGGTCTGCAGCTTACCAGAGACCTAGAGATGTCATCCCGCAGGACACTGTTGTTACCTGCTCATGAGAGTGCAGCCAGGGAGCACTCAAACTCACTAAGACAGGACTGCTTCCACCGGACAGAAGCAGAAACAAAAGCTGCTTCCACCAGGCGGGAGCAGTCTAGTGAAGCCAGCTTCCACCATGCCCCGGATGAGAGCTGACAGGGAAGCCAACAGGGCCGTGAGGGTCATGGGCCTTCATTACTATCCCCAATGGCAGAAAATGTTGTGGCTGCCCCGAGTGGGGCTGGGGAAAACGCCACATAAAAATGGGAGGCTAGCTCCCACCTCACACTGGTGTTGGATGGTGCTGGCGGGGGAGCCAATGGGCCTCAGGCCATGGTCTTCCCCCTGCGGGACCCAGCATTTTAGAAAGTTTTGGTGTGACCTGGACACTCACTCAAAAAAAAAAGGTACTGTGTGGCTGGCTACTGCATGGCCCCTTAGAATAAGGGCAGTGTACAGGGAGTTGACGGGACTGTGGGGGCCCAGGATCTCCCGCTGCCTCCAACATGCAAAGGCAAGCTGTGGGTGTCCCAGGAGGGACGGGACACCCACAAAAAATTAAAATACACAACAAGGTGGGAAAGAATAATAATTGAGCCGCCCAAGCTGCTCAAGTATTATTCAGTGCTCCTAGCAATTAGCGTCCCCATAATGCACTTCATGGGCTAATTGACATATATCGCTTCATGGCGGTGCCCCAATCTGAGTAGGGGCAGCACCAGCATGTTATCTAAGTATTGTGGGGGGCTGCATGGTGTGCAGCAGCCTCTCAGAAATGTATAAAAAATATAACCCTATGTTTCCTGGGGTCAACATGACCCCAGGAAAATCTGATAATATTTTTGAGTTTTCCCAGAGCTGGAGTTTTTCATTTCAGCTCGGAAATGCAGAATGCCAGAATACCACAAGGACTGGTCCAATGGTTGCATTATGTGGCCCGAGGAGTTAAAAGAAAGACTCTAATAGTGTTTAAAGTTGGTTTGAATATTAATGTGTAATTTTAATCTTTATTAACTAGCATTGTGATGCCTGTTAATAATGATGAATATCTTTGAGTATGGTTTTGAGATTTCTTAATTCCGATGATGATTATTAACTTATTACATTTGTTTTATCAAGGAGCTGATCCTTTGATAAAGCCAAGAGCACACACTTGCCATTGTTTTGCTGTAACTGACATTTTCTCCTAACTATATGCCACGTTTACATGTGCTTTTTTCAGTGAATTTTTAAAGTTTTTATTACAATAACATATAAACATACTTTAATATCTATCTATCTATCTATCTATCTATCTATCTATCTATCTATCTATCTATCTATCTATCTATCTATCTATCTATCTATCTATCTATCTACGTGTCTTTAATGCCCACCATTGCTCACTGCTGAATAGATCTTTTGTTTTCCTCAGCACTTCTCGGAAAGCCTGGAAGATTTCTCCAATGAACTCTTCAACAGCTTCTTCGAAGATGCCGCCCTGGCAGAGAGGAACCCCCTCCTCGATATGGACCTTGACCCCCAAACCCCTGATATCCAGGCCGAGCACAGCTACTCCCTCTGTGGAGACTCTGCCCCTCAAAGTCCACTGCTGTCGGTGAAAACAGAGGACTCCGATAATGGTGAGTGACCAAAAGAAACACGGGGTAAGGGGTTAGTGGTGTTTGTACCGAGTAAGGGTACTGGAACTTTAGAGTTCTTCCAGCAGGATTGAAGCTGCAGAGATTTAGCTCTGGAACAGAACTGTGCTTGTAGCCACAGAACATCAGCATATATGGACTGAGTCATCATACTACCTCAGTATCTATGAGTCCGAGTCCGACTAGCTATAGTGCCTCACTTGCCCTCCTATCCTTAACCGAGAGACAAGTGATTTGGCACGTCAGAACACAACACTCTCGACCCTCTCAGTGATCGCAGTAACAGGAAGCATCGTTTCGCTCTCTCAGTCGTACTCGTCCACAATACGATAATCAGAAGACACAAAGGCAGTTTAGAATAGCTATTCAAACTATCGTGCTCTGAAGTGCAGTATACGCGCCACAATTAGAAAACAAATGCACACTAAAAATTCTGTTAGAAGGGTTAATAATCCATACACCATGAAAAGCCCTGTCATTTTATAGGACAGAGTGTCCTAACCCCCCCACCCCCCTTGCTACTGAAACTAAATGATTATATATGAAAGATCTCTGGGATTCCTGGCAGACCCCGTACCTTAGCATACACAGATGGATGCTCTACATCTCAGCAGGCGCAGTGCTCTTGTCTCAGAACTCCCATTCCATGTGTATGTTTTTGGCTCCTGTGCTCATCTATATGATAGAACATGTGTGCACATAAACAACAGCTGCATTCTTGTGCAATGTCTAGGTGCTAGTGTCTGGCTAGAAAGAATAACAAGGGACATTGTTGTATGACGCTGTTGGCAGTGTTCAGACTCAATGTTAGGAACAGTAGGAACAGAACAGAACTCAAAAACATATGCAGGTTCTGTGTGAAAGTACAATGTGGCACAAAAGTAAGCGTGTTTATATAGTAACGAGTCCAAAGGAAAATGAGGCCTACAATGTGTACAGTTAGGCTAACATAGGGAGAACAACAATGGGCCATGCAGGAAACACACGACAGGCAGAGCTGTTTGTTAGTCACATACTGGGATATCCTGAGGTGCAGTAGCAGGTCATGATTAAAGTGCACTGGTAGAGCTAAGTGTGGGTTTCAGTACTGAAATAACAGGGGTACTGTGGAAAACCATGAATGAGGTGCTTTATCAGAGCTGTGTGTGTCAGTAGCAGCACCGTAAAAGCCGGAGGTTCTGCAGTGGGTTAGGATTGAGGTGAATTATCTCAGCTGCCCGTGCCAAAAAAGAAGTTTCATGAAATGTAAATACTAACAATCATTGGCAATGTCGATAGGTTCCGCCTTTGGGACATGCTGGCTTTGCCAAAGCTTTTCGGCAGCGCTATGCAGCATGGACGATGTAGAGCATATACTATGGGAGAGGATGTAGCCTTAAGGCTAGAGCGGTCGACCTCGTAGCTGGGGAAGCAGGTTCGATTCTTGGCATTATGGATCCACATCCTGTGATTCTGGGCAAATCACTTAATCTCCTCGTGCCTACCAAAAAAAAAAAAAGAATGTGTCCAACTGTAACGAAACAGGCGTTTATGTAAAGCGCTCTAATACCTGATATCTTTGGGTCTAATTTACGCCATATAAAACTCTATTAAAAAAATTGACAAAAAACAATTTTGTAGTCCTAAATGGAATTTTCCATTCTGCCAGTAGAATTAGAGGAATCTTGGTAAGTCTGTGTTACTCTTGTAAAGTGGAATTATTGATTAATTTAAAAACTGCAGGTCTGCCGACGGACTAAAAAAATTATGCAGTGGTTTCTAAAGCTTAAAAGCCTCTGCATACCACTCCACAGCCTTACATACCATGCAGTGATTAAAACTTGTGATCACTGCAGACTATATAAGGGTGCCGAGTGGTATTTGGCAGTACTATTTTCTGAGGCAAAATGCACACTCACATCCATTACTAGACTCAAGGTTGCTTTTTGCACTAAGAAAATAGTGACAAATTTCCACTTTGCCCTGTTGCAGAATTCTGCACAATCTGGCAGCATTTTAATATAATTCCACGTGATTCGGTGGAATCAAATTCTGCACATTCCACCCACTCCTAATTATTTGCTTATGCTATGTACCAGGGCCCCCCCAAAAAGGAAAAAATACGTCATACTGACCCTACAAGAATCGATACATTAAAAAAATGAAACTGAAGTAGCGCTAAATGGATTTTCCTAAGGAGGAGAAGCTAGGAGCAATTTTCTGCCTGCCCCTGCAAAACAAATAACATATGAAATATTAGGACAGTTGGGGTGGGATGGGGTGATGGAGAAATGGATGGTGGGGAACTAAAACAAAAATAAAGGTGACAGGTGAAGAGTGCAAACGCTTCAAGGGAGAGAGCAACGTATGTGGGTGGAGAAGCGCATAAGAGAGAGAGCTGGCAGAGGGGAGAAGTACACAAGATAGAGAGCATGGGGGCAGGGAAGATACACAGAGAAGGAGTGCAAAGAGCACGAGGGAGAGAGCAATATGGAATTCAGGGAGGAGGAGATAGGCACACAAGGGAGAGAGCTGGAAAACACATACATTCTCATGAAGTGCTTAACCAAACAGGAACAAGTATAGCCTAAAAGTGAGCAGTGAAAGGATACTATTTAACCAATAAAAAGTATTGTAAAGAGGCTTTGCTCCAGGAGAGGAACAAACACAAGAAGAGGAAGGCAAGCCATTGAATGAGAAGCAAGCAAATATATGACAATGAGGCCAGCCAATGGTAAGCAATGGACGGGCTTTAAGCCCTCTGTGCAGTTCACAACAGGTCTTTCACAACGCTGTCTGGTAGACAGGACCTAAAAAGGACTAAAACCCCTATTGAAAGCGCGGGATTTATGACTCATACAACGTGGTTTGTCTTGACTTATTTTTTTATTTAAAGTAATATTTTGGGGTTGAGGGTTTCCTGACGTCATCCTTCTTCTCCCTCTTCAGATGTTTCCAGGAAGGCGAGACCACTGAGATGGCACTTTGCCCTAAGGGTTATGTGGCAATACCTGTTGAGGGGGTTCAATCCTGCTGCTCCCCACTCCCTCTTGGCCCACGAACTTCGGTTCCTGCCTCCCCAACTTCCCCAGTATATGGTCCTGGACCTGGGCTAGTCACAGTCGTCCAGGAGCATGGCTGGGCCCTTCATGTGTTAGGTGACCTCCTATCTTCCCTGCTGCTCCTTCTCCCAATACACTCCACTTGTCGGGGCTTAGGCCCTTTTTTCGCAGCTTCGTCCTTGGAGGGTCATCTCATCTCCTGCTGAGATTTGGCATTTTCCCTGGTCTGCAGCATTCTGGGAATCTCCTCTCCTCCCTCAGCGTCACTTTCCTGACGTTCCCCGGGACCTAATTTAAAGAGGCCATTTTGCGTTCATTCTGGATGTGTCTCCACCCACTTCCAGTCTCCAACAGGAAGGAAGTGACTCCTGAACATCCTGTATTTGATTCCCTGACTTCTGGGCATGTTGCTGGAAATTAAGAACAGTGCCTTGAATGCTAGAGGGTGCGTTCCTTGTAACGTGCCATGGAACTTCTTCGGGACAATCCTCTAAGGCAGTGTTTCCCAAACTGTGGTCCGCGGACCCCCAGGGGTCCGTGACACATTCCCAGGGGGTCCGCAAGCAGCAGTTTTAAAAGCACTTAAAAGTTCCTTGAATAATCTGTTGTTTTTGGGCAACAATTAAAGTGTCAAGATAACTCCAGTGATTAATGTACCTGCTGGGGAGAGATGCGTGTTTTGTTCAGTAGCAGATTTAACTCATCTAAGATAGCTCAGGGGGTTAAGATGCCTGCTGCAAAGAATGTGTACCGTGCATATAAAAAAAACTGTTGTTTATGTGCATAGCTCAGTGGGTTACTGCTTTGTCACAGAGATTCTTTTGTTATTGTGCAGTCTATCTTTTTTCCCCAGCATTTCACAATTCTCACATTGCCAAAAAGGTTTGTTTGGGTAGAATTAAATTGTTATAATTAAAGTAAAAACTAAGCACTATGTTACATTCTGAATCAAGATTTTGTGCTTTTCCAGACCAAGCACTCTGAAAAAAGTGCTCACCTGTATGGATGACATGTTAATGTCCCCTTTGCATTATGTAACAAAACATTTTCTATCCACTGATTTACACACGTACGATTTATTGTCACTGTATGTGTGTGATGTAAAGTGCTCTGACACCTACACTTGTATGAGAGATGCTATAAAACAAATGAAAAACATGTGACAGCGGGGCTATTGAGAGAAGAGAGGCACTTTGTTGGAGGGTGATAGTGAGGATTCATAGAAGAGCACCAAAAAGATTGTTGTATTGGTGCATAGTAAGGTTATCATTTACTATGCTTTAAAAGCAAATACAATTCAATATATAATGACAAATGTATTGCAGAATGCATCATTTTTCCCCAGATTTTCTTGGTGGGGGCGCCCCTCAAAGTTTGCTTAGCAGTGGTCAGGCTCACTCACTGCACTCAGGGACCGATTAGGATGGCGAACAGATCGCCACCGCCATGCAGGCGGTGGCGATTCGCCCGACATCCGTGACCGTCTGCCACCTATTTCCCCCCCGCCATATTACAATGGCGGACGGGACCGCCGCTGACGGAAACACCGTCCGCCGCTTTTACGCCCCGGTCGCCTTGCGGCCGGGGAGGAAAAGGGTTCATATGGCTGGCGGTGTCTTGCAGACACCGCCAGCCATATTAGGATGGCCTCATGCAGATGCCTTTCCATGGCGGCAATGCCGTCACGGAAAGGCATGCGGTCTTTACTTTGGGGGCCCGGGCCCCCATGGTGAAAGCGAGAGGGGGGTTGGCATGGGGGGTACCTGTGGTACCCCCCTGCATTTGCATACACAAAGCGGCAGGCACCGGGCGGTGCCTGCCACTTTGTGTATGCAAATGCATGCCTGCAATTTTAACATTGCAATGTTAAAAATGCATAATGCGCCTGCCAGTGTGGCGGGCGTATCATAATTGGCATGGCGGGACCGCCGCTCACGTGGTGGACGGTCCCGTTTTCCACAGGGATGGCGGGCAGGGAAAAGTCTGTCCGCCATCCAAATTTCCCCTTTATTACTGGGACTGACCTGACAACATTTGCCAGGGCTGCATTGGATTTCCAGTCTAGCCCTGACAGGAGCCTCATTCTGCGAATTAGAACCAAATATTGAAAAGATAGTCGCCGAGATGCAGCACTAACCATTCCATTAAAAGTTTTCGATTTTTCTAATTCTTCCTATGTACAATATTAAGATCTTTAGAGATTCGAGTATTTGTTTGGTGTACACAAGTTTGTTTTCTTTTTTCAAACTACTGTTTTAATGTTTGAAATTAAAATCGTACAAATTTGTTGGGGGTCCTCGGCTTCCAGTAGTGACTCAATAGGGGTCCTCAGGAGTCAAAAGTTGGGGAACCACTGCTCTAAGGTATTGTTGTTCCTATTACCTTCCTGACAACCCTAGACCTAGAGAGCAATAACACCCTAGCTGAAAACATGAATGAACAAACTTCCCTAATTATAGAATTGTATGCTTTAAAGTAATCCAAAGTGTGACATTTTTAAGGTACTGCTGTCTTCAGGGTGAGTTACTTCGTAAAAAACCACAGAGCAATCAAGAAATAAATATCTCTTGCACAACCTTGATATTTCTACAGGCTCTTTTTTTTACATCTTTGAGCATATTTCTTTTATAGTTTGACTGTTACTCTCTTGCAGTTTGTGGTCATGTTTCTTTTATAGTTTGGCTGTCCTGCCTTACGGTTTTGGAGCGTGTTTCTTTTATAGTTTGTCTGCACTGTCTTGCAGCTTGGGGGTGTGTTTGTTTATAATTTGTCTGTTCATGTCTTGCAGTTTTGGCGCATGCTTGTTTAATGGTTGGTTGTGCCTGTCTTGCAGTTTGGCGTTGTGCTTGTTTTACAATTTGCTACATCTGCTGTGCAGTTTGTGGTTGTGTTTGTTTTACAGTTTGGCAATTTATTTTACAGTTTGACTGTCTGGCACTTTGGTGTATGTTTGTTTCAAGGTTTGGATGAGCCTTTATTTCAATTTGGCAGTGTGTTTCTTTTACAGTTTCAATGTCTTGCACTTTGGTGGTGTGTTTCTTCTGTACTTTCACTGTGCCTGTCTTGCAGGTTGGTGGTGTGATTGTTTTTCAGTTTGACTTAGTCTCTTTTACTGGATGGTGGTATGTTTGCTTTACAGTTTGACTTTGCCTTTCTTAAAACTTGGTGGTATGCTTTTTTACAGTTTACCAGTGTCTGTCCTACACTTTGGTGGCATGTTTGTTTTACAGTTTAACTTTTCCTGTCTTACACTTTGGTACTATGTTTGTTTTACAGGTTAACTGTGTCTGTCTTACACTTTGCTGGTGTGTTTGTGTCACGGTTTAATTTTGCCCTGCTTACACTTCGGTGGTATGTTTGTTTTACAGTTTGGCTACGCCTGTCTTACACTTTGATGGTATGTTTCTTTTACTTTTTGGCATCGCCTGGCTTACACATTGGTGATATCTTTCTTTTACAGTTTAACTTTGCCCATCTTACACTTCAGTGGTATGCTAGTTTTACTGTTTAACTTTGTCTGTCTAACACTTTGGTAGTATATTTGTTTTACATTTTAACTTTGTGTGTCTTACACTTTGGGGGTATGTTTGTTTTACAGTTTAACTTTGCCTGTCTCCCACTTTGGTGGTATGCTTGTTTCATATTTTAACTTTGTCTGTCTTTCAGCTTAGTAGTATGTTTGTTTTACAGTTTTACTACTGTGTCTGTCTGACACTTTGGGGGCATATTTGTTTTACAATTTGGCTTTGCATTTCTTACACTTTGATTGTATGTTTCTTTAACCTTTTGGTATTGCAAGACTTACACATTGGTGATATGTTTCTTTTACAGTTTAGCTTTGCCCGTCTTACACTTCAGTGGTATGCTAGTATTACAGTTTAGCTGTGTCCATATTACATGTATTTACTTGGAATTATGTGTGTTTTACAGTTTAACTTTGTCTGTCTAACACTTTGGTAGTTTGTTTCTTTTATAATTTAACTGTGTCTGTCTTACACTTTGGGGGCATGTTTGCTTTATAGTTTAACTTTGCCTGTCTTTCACTTTTGGGGTATGCTTGTTTTATAGTTTAATTTTGTCTGTCATACAATTTAGTAGTATGTTTGTTTGGCAGTTTAACTTGTCAGTCTGACACGTTGGGGGTATATTTGTTTTACAGTTTAACTTTGCCCATCTTACACTTTAGTGGTATTTTTGTTTTACAATTGGACTGTGCCTGTCTCACACTTTGGTAGTATGTTTCTTTTACTGTTTGGCGTCGCTTGACTAACACTTTGGTGACATGTTTTTTGCAGTTTAACTTTGCCCATCTTACACTTTGGTGTTATGATTGTTTTACAATTTAACTGTGTCTGTCTTACACTTTAGTGGTATGTTTGTTTTACATTCTAACCATGTATGTCTTACACTTTTGTGGTATGTTTATTTTGCAGTTTAGCTTTGCCCATCTTATACTTTGGTGGTATGTTTGTTTTAAAGTTTAACTGTGTTTGTCTTATACTTTGGTGGTATGTTTGTTTTACAGTTTGGCTTTGCCTGTCTTATACGTTGGTCGTATGTTTGTGTTAAAGTTCAACCGTGTCTTTCTTATACTTTGGTGGTATGTTTGTTTTACAGTTTAACTTTGCCCATCTAAAACACTTTGGTGGTATGTTTGTTTTACAGTTTGTCTTTGCTAGTCTTACACTTTGGTGGTATGCTTGTATTACAGTTTAATGTTGCCCTTTTTACACTTTGTGGTATTTTTGTTTCACAGATTAACTTTTCCTGTCATACACTTTGGTAGTATGTTTGTTTTACAGTTTAACTGTGTCTGTCTTCCACTTTGGCGGTATGCTAGTTTTGTATTTTAACTTTGTCTGTCTTACACTTTGGTGGTATGTTTGTTTGATAGTTTAATTATGTCTGTCTTATACTCTGGTCTTGTGTTTATTTTACAGTTTAACATTGCCTGTCTTACACTTTGGTGGTATGTTTGTTTTATAGCTTAACTGTGTCTGTCTTACACTTCGGTGATATGTTTATTTTACAATTTAACTTTGCCTGTCTTATACTTTGGTGGTAAGTTCTTGTAGAATGTCCTACTTATGAATTGTGGGCCTCAGCCAATAAAAAGGCTACTTTGGGGTGCGCTTTGTTTATGGTGAGAGGCCACTGTTTTTATGAATGAGGGTTCCCACCATTAAAAAACAATACTTTGCAGTGATCCTTGTTTATGATTCGAGGCACCTTTTCAGACTTTGTAATAAACAACAGACAGCTCACACTCAGAATGAATGAATGAGTGGTTTGTTCGATCTTCTTTCCTGAATTTCACTTCTCTGAATTGTGACAACTTATCTTTTGAGAATACAGAAGGAAATTCAAGTCATAGATGAGCGATACACAAATACAGTAAAGCAACATGCTGATCAGTAACTTGTTCAGTACCTAACGGTACTGTTGTGAGACTAAGTACACTAAACGTTAACTAACAAAAAGTCACTTAATAACTTAAAAATGTACTCCCGGTAGGTGGCTGTCAGCTGCAGAGATATATTACAGCCCTCTTGACTAGCAGCATTGCAATTCCCAATGACAGCTAAAATCATTTATCATTGTTAATAGGAGGGCATTTTTATGGGAATAATACAATCGGCCTTTGCGGAATTACTCTGAGTTGTATGCACCGTGAAAGAAAGAAGAACTTGCTATGTACAACATATAGAAGACTCTACCACTGGGGAGATTGTTCCTTGAATTTGTAAAGGGGTTGCATTGAATGTGGACATTCTCATGGTATGTATATGCTGCAGCAGGTCAGTGGTTCCTGCAGGTGGGGGTCTGTTAATCAAGCAATTGTAATTTGCCACTTGCACAGTTTGGATATGTGATTGTCATGCAGTTTGAGTCTGTCAATGCAGCTTGACTGTTACTTCACAGTTGGAATGTATCTTCCTTACAGATTGTGCCTGTCGTACAGTTTGGCTGTCACTGTGCAGTTCATGAAGTTTGGATCCGTCTTCCTTACAGATTGTGCCTGTTATTCAGTTTGGCTGTCATCATGCTGTTTATGCAGTTTGGATGCATCTAATTTGCAGATTGTACCTGTCATGCAGTTTTGCTGACACTACACAATTAATGCAGTTTATATGTATCTTCCGAACAGATTATTTTGCCTTACAGTTTGGCTGTCACCACACAGTTCAAACAGTTTGGATATGTTTGCTCTGCAGATTCTGCCTCCCATCGTGCAGTTTGGCTGTCATTGTGCAGTTCATGCAGTTTGGGTTTGTCTTACTTACAGTTTCTACCTGTCATGCAGTTTGGCTTTCACCAGGCAGATCATGCAGTTTGGATGTGTCTTCCTTACAGATTTTTCCTATTGTGCAGTTTGGCTATCAATGCTCAGTCCATGCAGTTTGGATGTGTCTTCCTCACGGATTCTACCTATCATGCAGTTTGACAGTCGTCGTGAAGTTCATGCAGTTTAGATGTGTCTTCCTTACAGAGTCTGTGTGTCGTGCAGTTTGGCTATAAACATTGAGTTTGTGCAGTTTGGATGTGTCTTCTTTGAGGATTGTTTTTGTCATACAGTGCGGCTGTCACCGCACAGTTCATGCAGTTTGGATGTGTCTTCTTTGTGGATGCTTCTTGTCATACAGTTTGTCTGTCACTGCACAATTCATGCAGTCTGGATGTGTCTCCTGACAGATTCTGCCTGTCATTCATTTTGGCTGTCACTGCACAGTTCATGCAGTTTGGATACGTCTTCCTTACATATTTTGCATTACATGTAGTTTGGTTGTCTCCATGCAGTTCATGCAGTTTGGATGTGCCTGCTGTGTAGTTTGCGTCTGTCATGCAGTTTGTTTTCATAGCTAGACTACATTTGAGTGTGTAAGTTCAGACGTATGTCTGTGCCTGCCGTGCATCTTGATAACAAAACAATGTCCCTATAATAGTATTCAAAAGGAACAATCATAAATTTAGCATACCATAAGATAGTTCATACGATCATATATAAAAAGAAGAGAAATATGACCCAAAGTGGAAAATGCAACATACCTAATAATTAATAACTTCATTTTTAAAACAACATTGAAAAAGACTCCCAAGTATAATGTGCAAAAATGTGCTCAAAAAGTGCAAACGGTGCAAGACACAAAAACAATAAATGGCAAAAAGAAATGAACAGTGTAACAATGTTCATTAGAAAATCATAATTCAGCAAAATTCAGTTTTTATAAAATGATAATCCAATTCTTTTCCAGCATGTATATTATCAACAGCGTTTCGACCTTACATGGTTCAACAGGTCATCATCAGGACAAAACAATAACGGATCATCAGAAAAAAGGAAAGATTGCTGCATAAAAGTAAGAATTATTTGTGAGAGATATCATCAGACTATATTGAAACCACTACAGTTCAAAGAATTATATATAATGTACCTGCAAAGGTAGTACCTGGTAGTCTCTAAGGAAAATTAGACACAAGGTCACATGTCACTAAAATTGGTATATTCCTGTTTTTTTTCAAACTAGAAAAAAGTGAAAACAAGGTGCCACCCATGAGTGACAAAGTGCTATAGCCTAAAGACTTGATATACGAAGACAAACTTACTAAATTGAGAAGGGAGCGTGGGGTGCAATAAACAAGGGCTCATAGGTAACCCAAGGACAATTGATAAAAATTGCAAAAGCAAAAAAATGCAATTAGGCCACAAAGAAATCCCAAGAAAGAAACCAGAGACACTGGGTAACTGAAATTGGGTAATAAGGGTTACCTTTGACGAATGAGACCTCAAAAGAAAAGCCACTGCGCCATGGAGCACAAATAATCATGTCTGTTAATGAGCAGCCGACGAGGACATTTGAACAGGAAGCGTCTCACCCCATGCGTGCACGCAACAGTGTGAGCCATGTATGACGGTACTGAAAAGCAAGTGCATTTGCCCTTGGGTTACCCATGAGCCCTTGTTTATTACATGCCATGCTCCCTTCTCAATTTAGTAAGATTTTCTTGGTATATCAAGTCTTAGGCTTAGCACTTTTTAACTCATAAGTGCCACCTTATTTTCACTTCTTTCTAGTTTGTAAAAGAAGAGGATTATACAAATTTTAGTGACACGTGGCCTTGTGTCTTTTTTCCTTTGAGACTACAAAGTATTACCTTAACAGGTACTTAGTATATTATCTTTTGACCTAAAATGGTTTAGTAATATAGTCTTAAATTGTGATATCTCTCACTCATAATTCTTATTCTATTTTAGGCAGCAATCTTTCCTTTTTTCTTGAAGTATGTTATTGTTTTGTCCTGATGATGACCTGTTGAATCATGTTAGGCCGAAACGCTGTTGCAATATATCCACCAGAAAAGAATTGGATTATCATTTTAGAGCAATGGAATTTTGAATAATTATGATGTACTATTAAACGTTACTACAATTATTATTTATTTTCGCCATTTTTTTCTGTCTAAAATTCTTGCGTTGCTTGCACTTCTTTGAGCACGTTTTTTCACATTGCACTTGGGACACTTTTTCAATGCTGCTTTACAAAAGAAGTTAATAAATATTGAATATATTGCATTATTCTCTTTGTGTCCTATTTCTCTTCCTTTTATATATGATTGTATAAAATACCTTAAGTCATGCTAAATTTATAATTGTGTGAACAATACCTTAGGGGCATTGTTGTTATTATCGAAACCCAGATCCCTTGGAGGTTTATGGGTAACTCCAGTTGTTTACATGCCTTGCGTCAGGTGCATGTTGTCCAGTATAGAGGTGAGTCTGCCCTGCGGTTTGTACCTGCCATGTGGTTTAGCAATGTCTGCCCTGAAGTTTGTGTCTTCTCTGCTTTTCGCTGTGCAGGTTGATTTAGACTATCATCAGGTAGTTAATGCAGTTTGGATGTGTCTGCCTTGCAGTTTGCACCTGCCGTGTGATTTAGCAGTGTCTGCCATGGAATGTGCACCTGCTGTGTGGTTTAGCAGTGTCTGCCAAGCAGTTTGCACCTGCTGTGTGGTTTAGCAGTGTCTGCCAAGCAGTTTGCACCTGCCGTGTGGTTTAGCAGTGTCTGCCATGCAGTTTGCACCTGCTGTGTGGTTTAGCAGTGTCTGTCATGCAGTTTGCACCTGCTGTGTGGTTTAGCAGTGTCTGTCATGCAGTTTTCACCTGCTGTGTGGTTTAGCAGTGTCTGCCTAGAGTTTACACCAGCTGTGTGGTTTAGCAGTGTCTGTCATGCAGTTTGCACCTGCCGTGTGGTTTAGCAGTGTCTGCCAAGCAGTTTGCACCTGCTGTGTGGTTTAGCAGTGTATGTCATGCAGTTTGCACCTGCTGTGTGGTTTAGCAGTGTCTGTCATGCAGTTTTCACCTGCTGTGTGGTTTAGCAGTGTCTGCCTAGAGTTTACACCAGCTGTGCGGTTTAGCAGTGTCTGTCATGAAGTTTTCACCTGCTGTGTGGTTTAGCAGTGTCTGCCTAGAGTTTACACCAGCTGTGTGGTTTAGCAGTGTCTGTCATGCAGTTTGCACCTGCTGTGTGGTGCAGTGTCTGCCATGCAGTTTGCACCTGCCGTGTGATTTAGCAGTGTCTGCCATGCAGTTTGCACCTGTTGTGTGGTTTAGCAGTGTCTGACATGCAGTTTGCACCTGCCGTGTGGTTTAGCAGTGTCTGCCATGCAGTTTGCACCTGCTGTGTGGTTTATCAGTATTTGCCCCACAGTTTTTGCCTCCCCCCAGTGGCGGCCGGTGCAGGTAAGAGCGGTGAGGCAGGTTGGGACAGAGGATAGGGGGTAAAGTCCACAGATGACAACAGGGGAAAATACAATTGAAAAAAAGAAAACCACTGACCTTGCGCTCGCCGAATCGCCGACTCAGCAATGCGGCAAGCGCAAGGTAAGTGTTTTTTATGTTTTTTTCTTTTCTCTTATTTTCCCTCGTCATCGTCTGTCGATTTCACCCCCCCTTACCCCGCCCCACTGCTCTCACCTGTCCTGGCTGCGACTGTCTGCCCTTCAGTTTGTACCTGCCATGCAGGTTGACTGTAATCATGCAGTTCACGTCTGGTGTGAAGTCTTCGTCCCCGTAGAGAGCTGATGAGAGTAAATCTTTGTTTCGTGTTTTCTAATATTCAGAGCTGGAGAGCGGGGCCTGGGCGCTGGAGCACGAGCTGTGTGCCATCCTGGTGAAACAGGAGCAGAGTTTGCACCCGGACCCGGCCGAGCCCCCGGCAGCAGTGAACACCCTGCACCCGCAGGCCGAGTACAGCCCCGTGCACAGGCACCCGGAGATGAACCTCGACTACCACAGGTGCCCCTCCACGCTGAAAGTGTACCCAGGACCGCGAGTGCTCGCCGAGGACCAGGCAAGTCTCCTCTGCGTTTCTGTGGGTGTTGCATGTTATGTCAAGATTACGCCTGGGCAAAGCACTAAGCTACGCTTGCGTAGTTTGTGAAGTTTGCGCTACTTCGCACTACAGGAATTGCACATAGCACAGTGCAAACACGTGTAGCGTAGCGTAGAGTAGTGTAGTGCAGCGGTCATTTTTTGCTCGTTCGCGGTCCTCAACGTCAAGTTGGTGACCGCGAGCAAGCAAAATGACATCCTGGTGAGACTTTTTCCACGTTCCCGATCAGCAACATCAAGTTGCCGATCGCGAGCATGGAAAATAAACCTCCCGGCGAGTTTCTCAACGCGGGGAGGCCAGGTTTCTCATTGCGAGTGGTCGCTTATGCTCGTGATGAGAAACTACCAGTTTGCGTTGAGAAAGCTGCAGCTCGAGTAGAAATCTACTTGAGCGGCAGAAAACGGCCGCTTGCACTGTGCAAGATGCGGTTTGCACTGATTGCGCAGTGCGGACAAGCATCTGGCACTGTGCAATCAGTGCGAACAGCATTTTGCACAGTGCACTACGCAGTTTGCAAAGCATACACGTAGCTTGCGTAGTGCGAAGTGCACTTCGCCTAGCTATGTGTAGCGCTACTTCACGAACTACGCCCAGGGTTAAGATGCTTATATAACGCAACAGCTACCCACTTGGGGCGTCCCGGCGCTTTTGGCAACAGGTAAGGTTCCCCCGGCCAAGCTAATTCAGAACAGCCAAGTCTTTCGTCGACTGTGAGCGTGATCAATGAAGTGCAGAATCCCGTGGGGGTGGGAGGTGCGCGCCCTCCTGCGCTAGGCCGTTTGATCCTGTGCACAGAGAGTGGGTGCTGCAGCGCAGAGAGCGAGCAGCTGACGCGGTTTTATCAGGCCAGCGATGGCGGGGGCCCCCTCTGCCCTTGCTTTGAAGACCTGGCCATCGCCTTAAATTGCATGCGTTTCTCCACCCTTAGCCAGTGAAAATCACTGAGGAGAGATGTAAAACGCATGTTTTGGCAGCCGGCGAATCAGCGTACTCTCTGCACCCTCGTGAACACTGGTGTTCTATTGTTGCGTTTCTTTGTGTGATCTTGAGCAGAGACAAAAAACCCATAGCTACTGCAGATATCCGCACCGACGCACACCTGTTGTACCCTTCCCTAGCCCGTCAGTGTCTGTTCACACTTACGGCCCAGTTGACTCCCAGTGTGACCCTGCGCAGGCCAGACACCCGTCGAATGCACACTGAACTCTCTGCCCACCTGCCTTCCGTACATAAACGAGACAGGAAATGCATAAATGGAGAGATTCACCCCAGATGGCGGAAAAAAGATACATCCTGGACAAAAACAGAAACGTGTGAGCAGAGGGCTGCGCTGACACGGTCGGAGATAGTAAATTAAAAATACTGGGAGTGTTAACAAGTCACAGCCCTTTAAAAACGAACGTTCTGCATCTCTGGTGCCCAGAAGACTTTTACTGCGCTTATTATAAACACATTTTTGGTTCCTATTTTTGGTGAAAGTTAAGCTTTTTTATATTTGGCCCACACTCATTTACATTAAAGTGCGGCAGCTGCCAGGAAGGGTCTGTTACAAAGTCTGCGCCGGGCCTCGCTGTCCAAAGATGTGGAGTATGGGTTTAATCACAGGAGCCCCGCTGCTTTGAATCTGGCGCTGGGGCCTTTCGAGAGAACCCCCTTCAGAAGCCAGAAGACAGGGGGGCCGGACCCCGCCGGGCCGAGTTATGAGCCGTGGAGCAGCGGCTTCAGATGCGAGACATTGCTGCCTGAAACCCCTGTTTTTAATACTTAAAATATTGGCCTAAACTACACATCGCTTTGATTTTTGGCAAATATATTTCTGGGAAGGAAGCCGTACTGAGGCAATGCCAAGTTCCAAAAAGATTAGGACGTGTTTTCCAAATGTCGGCCTGTCCATCTTTTTAAATGCATTGGCGTTGACTTTGCAAACATGAGCTCGAATGTTTAGGTCTGGCCAGAGACAGCTTGAGCTGCTCGCCGGAGCTCATGTGAGGAGTACAAAAGTGTGCAGCCGTGGGCTCTGGGTCAGGGCGTTTCAAGAAGGCGTCTGCATGTTCTGGTAGCTGGGGGGGAGTGGGGGGACACATATTGGCCCCAGTCCACTAGGAATCTGCCTGTGCACATCGATTCCACCGACAGTGCACTGGATGACGTCCGATCAGCCACAACAAATGTTCGTACAAATTTAAGCACAAAACTGCGGAGCCACCATTGGAATCCAGAAATGTTAGTGCAAAATTGCACTATTGTGTTTGCACCACTGCGCCTGCACCACTGCGCCTGCACCACTGTGCTTGCACCACTGCGCCTGCACCACTGCGCCTGCACCACTGTGCTTGCACCACTGCGCCTGCACCACTGCGCCTGCACCACTGTGCTTGCACCACTGTGCCTGCACCACTGCGCCTGCACCACTGTGCTTGCACCACTGCGCCTGCACCACTGCGCCTGCACCACTGCGCCTGCACCACTGTGCTTGCACCACTGCGCCTGCACCACTGCGCCTGCACCACTGCACTTGCACCACGGCACCTGTACCACTGCACTTGCACCACTGCGCCTGCACCACTGCACTTGCACCACTGCGCCTGCACCACTGTGCCTGCACCACTGCACCTGCACCACTGTGCCTGCATCACTGCACTTGCACCACTACACTTGTACCACTGCGCCTACACCACACTGCACTTGCACCACTGCGCCTGCACCACTGCACTTGCACCACTGCACCTGCACCACTGCACTTGCACCACTGCGCCTGGATCACTGCGTCTGAAAAGCTGCATTTTCAGCACTGCGTCTGGACCACTGCATTTGCACCATTGCACCAGGTCCACTGCATTTGCAGCACTGCGTTTGCACCATTGCATCTGGTCCACTGCATTTGCACCACTGCATCTGGTCCACTGCATTTGCAGCGCAGCGCTTGCACCATTGCATCTGGTCCACTGCGTTTGCACCACTGCATCTGGTCCACTGCATTTGCAGCGCAGCGCTTGCACCATTGCATCTGGTCCACTGCATTTGCAGTGCAGCGTGTGCACCATTGCATCTGGTCCACTGCATTTGCAGTGCAGCGTTTGCACCATTGCATCTGGTCCACTGCATTTGCAGCGCAGCGTTTGCACCACTGCATCTGGTCCACTGCATTTGCAGCGCAGCGTTTGCACCATTGCATCTGGTCCACTGCATTTGCAGCGCAGCGTTTGCACCACTGCATCTGGTCCACTGCATTTGCAGCGCAGCGCTTGCACCATTGCATCTGGTCCACTGCGTTTGCACCACTGCATCTGGTCCACTGCATTTGCAGCGCAGCACTTGCAACATTGCATCTGGTCCACTGCGTTTGCACCATTGCATCTGGTCCACTGCATTTGCAGTGCAGCGTTTGCAGCATTGCATCTGGTCCACTGCATTTGCAGCGCAGCGTTTGCACCACTGCATGTGGTCCACTGCATTTGCAGCGCAGCGTTTGCACCATTGCATCTGGTCCACTGCATTTGCAGCGCAGCGCTTGCACCATTGCATCAGGTCCACTGAGTTTGCACCACTGCATCTGGTCCACTGCATTTGCAGCACTGCGTTAACACCACTGCGTCTGCAGACCTACACATTGCTTGGCAGAGTGGGGGGCCTACTGCCCACCACCCAGGAATCACCACAGGGGAGCAGGTCAGCAGTTCACCCTCCAACCCCAAACCCGCATGCAGATCGGGGTACTAAGGAAGTCTAGTGCTGCGTGCCAGCCTCATCAATACTGGGCAGCGTACAGCTGCGTTAGTGTCGCGCGTGTACACCACTGACATTCTTTTTTTACACTTTTACAAGGTGCAAAACCAAAGTCCTCAGATATTGACGGCTCCGCAGCCCCGCCCACAAAAGAGGAGCTTGTCAGCTGCACGTAGGTGTCCTGGCAGTGCTTAATTTGTAACCAAATAAGTGACAGGGCTCTCATCAGGGGGTCCCTGCAGCTCGCACCGCACATTGCCCCTGCCATGCGGTCACTGATAGTAAAAACACAATTACTAACCCTCACACTCCCACATGTGTAACAATTCAGACTATTCCAGGCGCCCAGAGCTATAAGAATGACGTGGGAGGCAGGTGATGGTCATTTTTAATATATATTGATTTCATAAACAGCTATCTGTGAGCTCATTTCTAAATTAGACAAACAGCGCCACCGTGTGGCAGGCATTCACAAGTGCCGGTGTTGACAATTAACTGCCTGTGCAGAGCACCCGAAACCCCTGCCTCAAATTAAGAACTGGTACAAAAGGGGGTGGTGATGGACGTAGCATCTGAACCAGTCAAACACTCACACCCAGTCAAAAGATCTGGGTTTGATCCATCACCGTTCTTTAGCCTACTCTGCCACCCCAGTTCAGACATGGCTATATGCAAATCAGTCTGACCCTGTGCCTCATGGGAACAGGCCAGCCCGAACTGCCAAGCCATGCCTTTCCTGGACCGGAAACAAGCATCCGAGGACCGGTTTCTGGCATTACAGCCGTCTTCAGACCGGCTTGCTTGAATCCAGTGGCAAAGTGAGCAAGGGACTCACGTCTGAGCATACCCTGCCACACTTATGGCAGCCAAAGCAGTACAAAAGGGGGTGGTGATGGTTGAGGTTTCCATAATCAAGATGTCCAACTCTGGTGCGGTGACCGATTGGTGAACCCTGATGAATCTGCCATAAAGTGTATAAGGCAGTGGAACATGTTGGTTACAGGTAATGGTACGCAATAGTAAGCTACCAGCCTTTTTACTTCACCAGTACACACCAGATCTAGTAATAAAGTTGTACCATTGGTGTGTCTGCTGATTTTAATCACTCTTTTCTGTCACATCAGGGAGCGATTCCTTGAGCTTCTTTTCTTGCACCTGCTCTTCTGCACACCTGAAAGGGTTTTTGTTTTGGACACTCATTTTATTTCGAAAAGGAATGGCGACCGATGATGAGAAAGGGGCAGGGAATTGGTAACATCTGCCAAGCGCCCCGAGGGTTGTTCGCCCGTGAGGTGCCTTCCTTTTCACCACACATTTTTATTGTGTTTATTTTTCAAGTGTGGGTGAGTGGACTGTGTCAGTGGAGCAGACATCAATGGAGTTGTCGAGTTGAATTCTGCCTGGTATCTCCCGTTTGCAGTTACAAACAGCAGTTTGATTTGGACGGTCAGGCACTAGATAGCACACACCTAACCATAAATAGATAGTGGGTGAGGCTGGATCTAAAAAGATATTGTTTTCCGGCTAACAGTGTTTTGATGCCTATTAGGTGAATGCTAACCAGTGTCCATGGTACAGGGATTTTTTGCATTAAGTTCTGTTGAGTGGAGGGCTATCCCATAGATACCTTTATTTCCCTCTAGGCTCCTTTGTGTACTACCTGCCATACCCACCTATGAGCAGCTGGCGGCGCTGCGCTACAGGGAAACCAGGAGTGTTCCCAACAGGCCAGTGCCTCTGTAAGGCAGCAGGGCTGGGGCAGAGTCAGGGAAGTGTCGTACCACCTGCCACTGAGAGGCCAGTGGTGTTGGGGGGGTCAGTAAGAAATGCTTGCCTGACTCTGAAAGACAAGCAGGGCTGAGGTAAAGTCAGACATGACAGGAAGATAACTGACTTTGCACCAGCCCTTCCATCATGAAACTCTAGTCCTCCCCCCTGCAGATTTGGAGCACACACTCTTCCACACTCAGTGATCACCTCTTTTCCTTCCTCCACAGGCTTCGGTGGAGATGACACAGACCATTAAAGATGAACCTCACGACGAGCCCCATTTCATTCACCCACCCTCAGGTAAGTCCTCCATGTGGTGTCGGGGGGGCAGTCCCCTCTTTATGTGGTACCTGTATGACACAAAGAGGGTCTGGAAGAGGAAGCTGACAATGGAGGCTGGACAAGGGGGGCTGGGACAGGAAGCTGACAACAGAGGGTGGGCGCGCGAGGCTGGCACAGGAAGCTGATGGGGAAGCACATGGACAACGGTGGGAGGGCTGGCAGGGCTGACAGGGCTGGGGAAACACATGCTAATGGAGGCGGGGCAGGCAGGGCTTTGGGAGCAAATGGATAACAGAGGGTGAGTGGGTGGAGCTTGGAAAGCAAACAGGTAATAGGGTTGGGGGAAGCAAGGGAAGGTGGGTGGTCAGGGACTAGGAATGACAACTGACGGAAGGCAAGAAAGAGGAGCACGAAGGAGGGAGTAGAGATGGGAGACAGTTGGAAAACACATGCACTCTGTTAGAGTGACTAAACAAAATGAGAAAAGTAGCACCTGAAAAATGAGCAGTGGAAAGACACAGGTCCGTGCTCCAGAGGAGGGACAATCACAAGAAGAGGAAGGAACCCCTAAGGAGGCTGAAGAGTAAGAAGCAAGCAAATGTGAGTGAGTGTGTATGCGCTCTCTATTGCGAGACATTAGGTTGGCTTAGAGTGCTTAGCCATGGTTGACAATGAAGCCAAACTAGGCTAAGCAAGAGCGCACTCTGAGCCAACTAAATGTCTCGCGGCAGAGAGCGCACACGCGCTCTTTGGTTTGGCGAGACCAACATAAAAAGGCATGACGATGAAACTGCTGGCTGCTTCATTTCCTCGGCACTCACACATGATGACATATTCATGTGCACGCATCGCTATGCACGCACGCCTATGAAATGATGCAGGGGCTATTTTTATGTTTATCAATCCAATATACATCAGTAAATAAACAAGCATTGGCATAGCCAATAGGTCTCGCATTTGGGACCTTATAAGCGTTTAGCCATGCAACAGTTGGTGTTGTTGCACCAAGGATATTCTGCTGCATAACTAAATACTTATTAGGGCCCAAAAGCGAGACCTATTGGCTATGCCAATTCTTGTTTTTTAGTGTGACTAAATCTAATGAATGAGTTGCCAACTCCTGAATACTAAGAATCAGACGTTGATTCCTACGAAGACTACTACTTTTTTGTCTTGTATGAGTTTGCTACAAGTAATGTGGCAACAATGTTTTCGGTCCAAAGTATCAGCCAAACATAAACCAGAAAATGCTGGTTGTGCAAAAGTTGGCTGACGGGGTAGCCCAGCTGAGAAGCGTGAAGGGATGACGCCGCCTGCAAAAAATAAACTGAAGGGGCGCGGTCTAGTGTTGAACTGCTAAGAGGGAAGCAGGCAGTCAGTCAAGACGGAGATCTTAGGACGCGAGTGGTGCGCGCGTGACGATAAAAGTGAAGGCGAAACCTAAACTATGAACCTGGAACAAACAGAGAAGTTAGGTGAAATTAAAACACGCAAAAGATAGGGCATGAGGGAGTGCGCGAGAGCGACTGTAAGGCATGAACAACGAGAGAGCGGGGTGGTGAGGGGACGAAAGGAACAAGCATTGGCTGCGAAAGTAAAAGTGATTGCGATCAAGCGCGGTGGCCGCTAGAAGCGATCTGTGGTGGGGGAGGGGGAGAAGAGGGAGTTGCGTGAGAAGGAAAGACAGCGCAAGCAACAAGAGCGGCCGGGAAACTGAAAGTACGGCCGGCCACCGGCCAGCCATGAATAATTAGGGGAGGAGAAGCCGCACAGCACACGCTGGGTGAAGCCCTTTGATGTGCTGTGCGGCCGTGAACAAAATGCAATTAGGAGGGAGGGAGGGAGGCTGATGCGCGTGCTTGTTTGGTCACGTGATTCACGTGAACTCAAAGAAAACCGCACCAAAAAGCCCTTGGTTTCACGAGGATTTTGAGCACTTGAATTCTCTACATTTCCCATTCCTTCGGAATGGAAAAGGCTAGACCTAAAAAACAAATTCCACACATGCTTTAGGTAAGGCAGCAATCTGAAGCCTCAGCGAAAGAATTACATTTTAGGAAAAAAAGGGCAGAGACTTTTGGGGAGACCAGCAATGGGGAGTGGGCAGCGGGAGTGGACTAAAATTAGAATAAAGCCTGGTGGGGGAAGGAGAGGAATTGGAGTGTGCTGGGTAGAAGGATGTGAGAGAGAGAGAGCAAGCGGCACACAAGGGCGAGAGAAACGAGCGTGCTGGGTAGCAGCGTGTGGGAGAGAGAGAGCAAGCAGCACACGAGGGCGAGAGTAACGAGCGTGCTGAGTAGAAGCGTGTGGGAGAGAGAGAGCAACCAGCACACAAGGGCGAGAGTAACGAGCGTGCTGGGTAGAAGCGTGTGGGAGAGAGAGAGCAAGCAGCACACGAGGGCGAGAGTAACGAGCGTGCTGGGTAGAAGCGTGTGGGAGAGAGAGAGCAACGAGCACACGAGGGCGAGAGTAACGAGCGTGCTGGGTAGAAGCGTGTGGGAGAGAGAGAGCAACCAGCACACGAGGGCGAGAGTAATGAGCGTGCTGGGTAGAAGCATGCGAGAGAGAGAGCAAGCAGCACACGAGAGCAAGAGTACCGAGCGGGCTGGGTAAAAGCATATGAGAGAGAGAGCAACCAGCACACGAGGGCGAGAGTAACAAGTGTGCTGGATAGAAGCGTGTGGGAGAGAGAGAGCAACCAGCACACGAGGGCGAGAGTAACGAGCGTGCTGGGTAGAAGCATGCGAGAGAGAGAGAGCAAGCAGCACACGAGGGCAAGAGTAACGAGCGGGCTGGGTAAAAGCATGTGAGAGAGAGAGCAACCAGCACACAAGGGCGAGAGTAACAAGTGTGCTGGATAGAAGCGTGTGGGAGAGAGAGAGCAACCAGCACACGAGGGCGAGAGTAAAGAGCGTGCTGGGTAGAAGCGTGTGGGAGAGAGAGAGCAACCAGCACACGAGGGCGAGAGTAACGAGCGTGCTGGGTAGAAGCATGCGAGAGAGAGAGCAAGCAGCACACGAGGGCAAGAGTAACGAGCGGGCTGGGTAAAAGCATGTGAGAGAGTGAGCAAGCAGCACACGAGGGTGAGAGTAACAAGCATGCTGGGTAGAAGCATGCAAGAGAGTTAGCAAGCTGCACACGAGGGTGAGAGTAACACGCTTGCTGGATAGAAGCATGCGAGAGAGAGAGCAAGCAGCACACAAGGGAGAGAATAACAAGCGTGCTGGGTAGAAGGATGCGAGAGAGAGCAAGCAGCACACGAGGGTGAGAGTAACGAGCGTGCTGAGTAGAAGTATGCAAGAGAGGGAGCAAGCAGCCGTAAACAGCGTTTACAACGCAACTTTTACCACGTACTACCTTTACCACGCAATTTTTACAACGCAATTCGTTACAACGAATTGCGCTGGGGCGCGCTGTAGGATAGGTAATACTTTAATTTACTATCCAACACCTTCCCTACTATCCACGGGGACTGGAGTTGGAATAGTAAATTAAACTATTCAGTATCCAGCGCCCCCCAACGCAAGTCGTTGTAACGACTTGCGTTGTAAAACCTGAGTTGTAAAGGCATGCGTGGAAAAAGCATGCATTGTAACGACATACATCCGCAAGCAGCACACGAGGACGAGAGTAATGAGCGTGCTGGGTAGAAGCATGCGATAGAGTTAGCAAGCTGCACACGAGGTTGAGAGTAACAAGCGTGCTGGGTAGAAGCATCCGAGAGAGAGAGAGAGCAAGCAGCACATGAGGGCGAGAGTAACAAGCGTGCTGGGTAGAAGCATGCGAGAGAGTGAGCAAGCAGCGCACGATGGTGGGAGTAATGAGCGGGCTGGGTAGAAGCATGCAAGAGAGTTAGCAAGCTGCACACAAGGGTGAGAGTAACTCGCTTGCTGGATAGAAGCATGCAAGAGAGAGAGCAAGCAGCACACGAGGGAGAGAATAACTAGCGTGCTGGGTAGAAGCATGCGAGAGAGAGAGCATGCAGCACACGAGGGTGAGAGTAACAAGCGTGCTGGGTAGAAGCATGTGAGAGAGTTAGCAAGCTACACACGAGGTTTAGAGTAACAAGCCTGCTGGGTAGAAGGATGCGAGAGAGAGAAAACAAGCAGCACATGAGGGTGAGAGTAACGAGCGTGCTGGGTAGAAGTATGCGTGAGAGGGAGCAAGCAGCACACGAGGGCGAGAGTAATGAGCATGCTGGGTAGAAGCATGCGAGAGAGAGAGAGAGCAAGCAGCACACGAGGGCGAGAGTAACGAGCGTGCTGGGTAGAAGCGTGTGAGAGAGAGCAAGCAGCGCACGAGGGTGAGAGTAACAAGCGTGCTGGGTAGAAGCATGCGAGAGAGAGCAAGCAGCACACAAGGGTGAGAGTAAAGAGCGTGCTGGGTAGAAGCATGTGAGAGAGAGAGCATGCAGCGCACGAGCCCGAGAGTAACGAGGGTGCTGGGTAGAATGATGTGAGAGAGAGAGCAAGCAGCGCATGAGGGCGAGAGTAATGAGCTTGCTGGGTAGAAGCATGTGAGAGAGAGAGCAAGCAGCGCACGAGGGCAAGAGTAACGAGGGTGCTGGGTAGAAGGATGCGAGAGAGAGAGCAAACAGCGCATGAGGGCGAGAGTAACGAGCTTGCTGGGTAGAAGCATGTGAGAGAGAGAGCAAGCAGCGCACGAGGGCGAGAGTGACGAGCCTGCTGGGTAGAAGCATGTGAGAGAGAGAGCAAGCAGCGCACGAGGGCAAGAGTAACGAGCGTGCTGGGTAGAAGCATGCGAGAGAGAGAGAGAGAGAGCAAGCAGCACACGAGGGCGAGAGTAACGAGCGTGCTGGGTAGAAGCGTGTGAGAGAGAGCAAGCAGCGCACGAGGGTGAGAGTAACACGCGTGCTGGGTAGAAGCATGCGAGAGAGCAAGCAGCACACGAGGGTGAGAGTAAAGAGCGTGCTGGGTAGAAGCATGTGAGAGAGCAAGCAGCGCACGAGCCCGAGAGTAACGAGGGTGCTGGGTAAAAGGATGCAAGAGAGAGAGCAAGCAGCGCATGAGGGCGAGAGTAACGAGCTTGCTGGGTAGAAGCATGTGAGAGAGAGAGCAAGCAGTGCACGAGGGCAAGAGTAACGAGGCTGCTGGGTAGAAGGATGCGAGAGAGAGCAAGCAGCGCATGAGGGCGAGAGTAACGAGCTTGCTGGGCAGAAGCATGTGAGAGAGAGAGCAAGCAGCACACGGGGGCGAGAGTAACGAGCGTGCTGGGTAGAAGCGTGTGAGAGAGAACAAGCAGCACACGAGGTCGAGAGTAAAGAGCGTGCTGGGTAGAAGCATGTGAGAGAGAGAGCAAGCAGCGCACGAGCCCGAGAGTAACGAGGGTGCTGGGTAGAAGGATGCGAGAGAGAGAGCAAGCAGCGCATGAGGGCGAGAGTAACGAGCTTGCTGGGTAGAAGCATGTGAGAGAGAGAGCATGCAGCGCACGAGGGCAAGAGTAACGAGGGTGCTGGGTAGAAGGATGCGGGAGAGAGAGCAAGCAGCGCATGAGGGCGAGAGTAACGAGCTTGCTGGGTAGAAGCATGTGAGAGAGAGAGCAAGCAGCGCACGAGGGCAAGAGTAACGAGCGTGCTGGGTAGAAGCATGCGAGAGAGAGAGAGAGCAAGCAGCACACGAGGGCGAGAGTAACGAGCGTGCTGGGTAGAAGCATGTGAGAGAGAGCAAGCAGCGCACGAGGGTGAGAGTAACAAGCGTGCTGGGTAGAAGCATGCGAGAGAGAGCAAGCAGCACACGAGGGCGAGAGTAAAGAGCGTGCTGGGTAGAAGCATGTGAGAGAGAGAGCAAGCAGCGCACGAGCCCGAGAGTAACGAGGGTGCTGGGTAGAAGGATGCGAGAGAGAGAGCAAGCAGCGCATGAGGGCGAGAGTAACGAGCTTGCTGGGTAGAAGCATGTGAGAGAGAGAGCAAGCAACGCATGAGGGCAAGAGTAACGAGGGTGCTGGGTAGAAGGATGCGAGAGAGAGAGCAAGCAGCGCATGAGGGCGAGAGTAACGAGCTTGCTGGGTAGAAGCATGTGAGAGAGAGAGCAAGCAGCGCACAAGGGCGAGAGTAACGAGCGTGCTGGGTAGAAGCATGCGAGAGAGTGAGAGAGAGCAAGCAGCACACGAGGGCGAGAGTAACGAGCGTGCTGGGTAGAAGCATGCGAGAGAGTGAGCAAGCTGCACACAAGGGCAAGAGTAACGAGCGTGCTGGGTAGAAGCGTGTGAGAGAGAGCAAGCAGCGCACGAGGGTGAGAGTAACAAGCGTGCTGGGTAGAAGCATGCGAGAGAGAGCAAGCAGCACACAAGGGCGAGAGTAAAGAGCGTGCTGGGTAGAAGCATGTGAGAGAGAGAGCAAGCAGCGCACGAGCCCAAGAGTAACGAGGGTGCTGGGTAGAAGCATGTGAGAGAGAGAGCAAGCAGCGCACGAGCCCAAGAGTAACAAGCTTGCTGGGTAGAAGCATGTGAGAGAGAGAGCAAGCAGCGCATGAGGGCAAGAGTAATGAGGGTGCTGGGTAGAAGGATGCGAGAGAGAGAGCAAGCAACACATGAGGGCGAGAGTAACGAGCTTGCTGGGTAGAAGCATGTGAGAGAGAGAGCAAGCAGAGCACGAGGGCGAGAGTAACGAGCATGCTGGGTAGAAGCATGTGAGAGAGAGAGCAAGCAGCGCATGAGGGCGAGAGTAACGAGCTTGCTGGGTAGAAGCGTGTGAGAGAGTGAGCAAGCAGCACACGAGGGTGAGAGTAACGAGCGTGCTGGGTAGAAGTATGCGAGAGAGTGAGAGAGAGCAAGCAGCACACGAGGGCAAGAGTAACGAGCGGGCTGGGTAAAAGCATGTGAGAGAGAGAGCAACCAGCACACGAGGGCGAGAGTAACAAGCGTGCTGGGTAGAAGCATGCGAGAGAGAGCAAGCAGCACACAAGGGCGAGAGTAAAGAGCATGCTGGGTAGAAGCATGTGAGAGAGAGAGCAAGCAGCGCACGAGCCCGAGAGTAACGAGGGTGCTGGGTAGAAGCATGTGAGAGAGAGAGCAAGCAGCGCACGAGCCCGAGAGTAACGAGCTTGCTGGGTAGAAGCATGTGAGAGAGAGAGCAAGCAGCGCACGAGGGCAAGAGTAACGAGGGTGCTGGGTAGAAGGATGCGAGAGAGAGAGCAAGCAACACATGAGGGCGAGAGTAACGAGCTTGCTGGGTAGAAGCATGTGAGAGAGAGAGCAAGCAGAGCACGAGGGCGAGAGTAACGAGCATGCTGGGTAGAAGCGTGTGAGAGAGTGAGCAAGCAGCACACGAGGGTCAGAGTAACGAGCGTGCTGGGTAGAAGCATGCGAGAGAGTGAGCAAGCAGCACACGAGGGTCAGAGTAACGAGCGTGCTGGGTAGAAGCATGCGAGAGAGTGAGCAAGCAGCACACGAGGGTCAGAGTAACGAGCGTGCTGGGTAGAAGCATGCGAGAGAGTGAGCAAGCAGCACACGAGGGTCAGAGTAACGAGCGTGCTGGGTAGAAGCATGCGAGAGAGAGAGAGAGAGCAAGCAGCACACGAGGGTGAGAGTAACAAGCGTGCTGGGTAGAAGCATGCGAGAGAGTGAGCAAGCAGCACACGAGGGTCAGAGTAACGAGCGTGCTGGGTAGAAGCATGCGAGAGAGTGAGAGAGAGCAAGCAGCGCACGAGGGCGAGAGTAACGAGCGTGCTGGGTAGAAGCATGCGAGAGAGAGAGAGAGAGCAAGCAGCACACGAGGGTCAGAGTAACGAGCGTGCTGGGTAGAAGCATGCGAGAGAGTGAGAGAGAGCAAGCAGCGCACGAGGGCGAGAGTAACGAGCGTGCTGGGTAGAAGCATGCGAGAGAGAGAAAGAGAGAGCAAGCAGCACACGAGGGCCAAAGTAACGAGCGTGCTGGGTAGAAGCATGCGAGAGAGAGAGAGAGAGAGCAAGCAGCACACGAGGGTGAGAGTAACGAGCGTGCTGGGTAGAAGCATGCGAGAGAGAGAGAGAGAGAGCAAGCAGCACACGAGGGTGAGAGTAACGAGCGTGCTGGGTAGAAGCATGCGAGAGAGTGAGAGAGAGCAAGCAGCGCACGAGGGTGAGAGTAACGAGCGTGCTGGGTAGAAGCATGCGAGAGAGTGAGAGAGAGCAAGCAGCGCACGAGGGCGAGAGTAACGAGCGTGCTGGGTAGAAGCATGCGAGAGAGAGAGAGAGAGCAAGCAGCACACGAGGGCGAGAGTAACGAGCGTGCTGGGTAGAAGCATGCGAGAGAGTGAGAGAGAGCAAGCAGCACACGAGGGTCAGAGTAACGAGCGTGCTGGGTAGAAGCATGCGAGAGAGTGAGAGAGAGCAAGCAGCACACGAGGGTCAGAGTAACGAGCGTGCTGGGTAGAAGCATGCGAGAGAGTGAGAGAGAGCAAGCAGCGCACGAGGGTGAGAGTAACGAGCGTGCTGGGTAGAAGCATGCGAGAGAGTGAGAGAGAGCAAGCAGCGCACGAGGGCGAGAGTAACGAGCGTGCTGGGTAGAAGCATGCGAGAGAGAGAGAGAGAGCAAGCAGCACACGAGGGCCAGAGTAACGAGCGTGCTGGGTAGAAGCATGCGAGAGAGTGAGAGTGAGCAAGCAGCACACGAGGGTGAGAGTAGAGTGATGAGAGTGCTGGGTAGAAGCATGCGAGAGAGTGAGAGAGAGCAAGCAGCGCACGAGGGCGAGGGTAACGAGCGGGCTGGGTAGAAGCATGCGCGGAGAGAGAGCAAGCTGCACACGAGGGTGAGAGTAGAGTGATGAGAGTGCTGGGTAGAAGCATGCGAGAGAGTGAGAGTGAGCAAGCAGCACACGAGGGTGAGAGTAGAGTGATGAGAGTGCTGGGTAGAAGCATGCGAGAGAGTGAGAGAGAGCAAGCAGCGCACGAGGGCGAGGGTAACGAGCGGGCTGGGTAGAAGCATGCGCGGAGAGAGAGCAAGCTGCACACGAGGGTGAGAGTAGAGTGATGAGAGTGCTGGGTAGAAGCATGCGAGAGAGTGAGAGTGAGCAAGCAGCACACGAGGGTGAGAGTAGAGTGATGAGAGTGCTGGGTAGAAGCATGCGAGAGAGTGAGAGAGAGCAAGCAGCGCACGAGGGCGAGGGTAACGAGCGGGCTGGGTAGAAGCATGCGCGGAGAGAGAGCAAGCTGCACACGAGGGTGAGAGTAGAGTGATGAGAGTGCTGGGTAGAAGCATGCGAGAGAGTGAGAGTGAGCAAGCAGCACACGAGGGTGAGAGTAGAGTGATGAGAGTGCTGGGTAGAAGCATGCGAGAGAGTGAGAGAGAGCAAGCAGCGCACGAGGGCGAGGGTAACGAGCGGGCTGGGTAGAAGCATGCGAGAGAGAGAGCAAGCTGCACACGAGGGTGAGAGTAGAGTGATGAGAGTGCTGGGTAGAAGCATGCGAGAGAGTGAGAGTGAGCAAGCAGCACACGAGGGTGAGAGTAGAGTGATGAGAGTGCTGGGTAGAAGCATGCGAGAGAGTGAGAGAGAGCAAGCAGCGCACGAGGGCGAGGGTAACGAGCGGGCTGGGTAGAAGCATGCGCGGAGAGAGAGCAAGCTGCACACGAGGGTGAGAGTAGAGTGATGAGAGTGCTGGGTAGAAGCATGCGAGAGAGTGAGAGTGAGCAAGCAGCATACGAGGGTGAGAGTAGAGTGATGAGAGTGCTGGGTAGAAGCATGCGAGAGAGTGAGAGAGAGCAAGCAGCGCACGAGGGCGAGGGTAACGAGCGGGCTGGGTAGAAGCATGCGCGGAGAGAGAGCAAGCTGCACACGAGGGTGAGAGTAGAGTGATGAGAGTGCTGGGTAGAAGCATGCGAGAGAGTGAGAGTGAGCAAGCAGCACACGAGGGTGAGAGTAGAGTGATGAGAGTGCTGGGTAGAAGCATGCGAGAGAGTGAGAGAGAGCAAGCAGCGCACGAGGGCGAGGGTAACGAGCGGGCTGGGTAGAAGCATGCGAGAGAGAGAGCAAGCTGCACACGAGGGTGAGAGTAGAGTGATGAGAGTGCTGGGTAGAAGCATGCGAGAGAGTGAGAGTGAGCAAGCAGCACACGAGGGTGAGAGTAGAGTGATGAGAGTGCTGGGTAGAAGCATGCGAGAGAGTGAGAGAGAGCAAGCAGCGCACGAGGGCGAGGGTAACGAGCGGGCTGGGTAGAAGCATGCGCGGAGAGAGAGCAAGCTGCACACGAGGGTGAGAGTAGAGTGATGAGAGTGCTGGGTAGAAGCATGCGAGAGAGTGAGAGTGAGCAAGCAGCACACGAGGGTGAGAGTAGAGTGATGAGAGTGCTGGGTAGAAGCATGCGAGAGAGTGAGAGAGAGCAAGCAGCGCACGAGGGCGAGGGTAACGAGCGGGCTGGGTAGAAGCATGCGCGGAGAGAGAGCAAGCTGCACACGAGGGTGAGAGTAGAGTGATGAGAGTGCTGGGTAGAAGCATGCGAGAGAGTGAGAGTGAGCAAGCAGCACACGAGGGTGAGAGTAGAGTGATGAGAGTGCTGGGTAGAAGCATGCGAGAGAGTGAGAGAGAGCAAGCAGCGCACGAGGGCGAGGGTAACGAGCGGGCTGGGTAGAAGCATGCGAGAGAGAGAGCAAGCTGCACACGAGGGTGAGAGTAGAGTGATGAGAGTGCTGGGTAGAAGCATGCGAGAGAGTGAGAGTGAGCAAGCAGCACACGAGGGTGAGAGTAGAGTGATGAGAGTGCTGGGTAGAAGCATGCGAGAGAGTGAGAGAGAGCAAGCAGCGCACGAGGGCGAGGGTAACGAGCGGGCTGGGTAGAAGCATGCGCGGAGAGAGAGCAAGCTGCACACGAGGGTGAGAGTAGAGTGATGAGAGTGCTGGGTAGAAGCATGCGAGAGAGTGAGAGTGAGCAAGCAGCACACGAGGGTGAGAGTAGAGTGATGAGAGTGCTGGGTAGAAGCATGCGAGAGAGTGAGAGAGAGCAAGCAGCGCACGAGGGCGAGGGTAACGAGCGGGCTGGGTAGAAGCATGCGAGAGAGAGAGCAAGCTGCACACGAGGGTGAGAGTAGAGTGATGAGAGTGCTGGGTAGAAGCATGCGAGAGAGTGAGAGTGAGCAAGCAGCACACGAGGGTGAGAGTAGAGTGATGAGAGTGCTGGGTAGAAGCATGCGAGAGAGTGAGAGAGAGCAAGCAGCGCACGAGGGCGAGGGTAACGAGCGGGCTGGGTAGAAGCATGCGAGAGAGAGAGCAAGCTGCACACGAGGGTGAGAGTAGAGTGATGAGAGTGCTGGGTAGAAGCATGCGAGAGAGTGAGAGTGAGCAAGCAGCACACGAGGGTGAGAGTAGAGTGATGAGAGTGCTGGGTAGAAGCATGCGAGAGAGTGAGAGAGAGCAAGCAGCGCACGAGGGCGAGGGTAACGAGCGGGCTGGGTAGAAGCATGCGCGGAGAGAGAGCAAGCTGCACACGAGGGTGAGAGTAGAGTGATGAGAGTGCTGGGTAGAAGCATGCGAGAGAGTGAGAGTGAGCAAGCAGCACACGAGGGTGAGAGTAGAGTGATGAGAGTGCTGGGTAGAAGCATGCGAGAGAGTGAGAGAGAGCAAGCAGCGCACGAGGGCGAGGGTAACGAGCGGGCTGGGTAGAAGCATGCGAGAGAGAGAGCAAGCTGCACACGAGGGTGAGAGTAGAGTGATGAGAGTGCTGGGTAGAAGCATGCGAGAGAGTGAGAGTGAGCAAGCAGCACACGAGGGTCAGAGTAACGAGCGTGCTGGGTAGAAGCATGCGAGAGAGAGAGAGAGAGCAAGCAGCGCACGAGGGCGAGAGTAACGAGCGGGCTGGGTAGAAGCATGCGAGAGAGAGAGCAAGCAGCACACAAGGGCTCCAGCAGGATGATGCGCAGGCGGGTGA
Organism: Lissotriton helveticus; assembly: GCF_964261635.1. NCBI lineage: Eukaryota > Metazoa > Chordata > Amphibia > Caudata > Salamandridae > Lissotriton > Lissotriton helveticus. Next base: position 477,523,404 of record NC_136062.1, read on the forward strand.
AGCATGGGAAAAAGACAGCTAGAAAATACATGAACTCCCAGGGAGTGGTTCACCAAAAAGACAAAAGTAATTCCCTACAAGGAAGCAGTGGAAGGATACAAGTCAGCCAATCAAAAGGTAATGCGGCGATGCTGCAGGAGAAGAAGTCAAAGCATTGAATAAAAAGCATGCAAATGACAGTGACAATAAAACCAACCAATGGTCAGCAGTGGGTGGGCCATAAACTCACTGTAAGTTCCTGGTAAGCCCTCAGTAGCTCTTTTGCAACCAGAGAACGTGCACAGTTTGACAGAAGAGACTTAATAACAAGTCTGAATGAGCTGCACGTGAGATCTGTCCTGCAGCCCGCAGGGGCAGATTTAATTATCGTGAAAACTCAGTGCAAGTACCTCTGAGAGACCACCGGTCTGGCGCGTGGTATTCACATGTAAGGCCAGTCCCAATGAAACGGGGTCAACGCCTGCCTCGTGCCTTTAAATGACCAGGTGGGCCAGGATAGCATCATTTCAATGTGAAGGTTTCCGAACATGTCCCTGACTCTTCCCAAACCTTCTGGCCTTCGGGAGTCAGTGGCCTTTATGGAAATCTGCCAATCAATGACCAGACTAACAGGTGTTCTTTCCTCTTCTTTTCAGACGAACTGGTGCAGCTTCCACCGACCCCACCGAGCAGCCACAGCAGCGACAGCGACGGGTCCCAGAGCCCCCGGTCGCAGCCCCCATCCAGCCCGGTGCGGCCGGTGGCACGGTCTTCAAACGCCATCTCCACCTCCCCGCTGCTCACAGCACCGCATGTAAGTAACAGGGAAGCAGGCACGGTGGAGCTCCAGGGGCGAGGGGCATCAGAGCCCTGGTGGTCATCGACACATTGCCGCTGTGGAATTATGCAATGTAATGTAAGGTGGATTTGTAGAGCGCTGCTTGTCACCCGTGAGGGTATCCAGGCACTCGACACTAAAGCTTTGACACTAGGGGGGTAGTAGAGCCATTGTGGCCACTGGATCTTTGGCGCTGTGGGCTGTGGAAATATGGCACTGTGGCACTCGAGCGGGCACTGGAGCCATGCTATCAAGGGCATTGTACCAGTGGCACTGGGGCACTGGCGTCATGGCACTGTAGCTTTGAAACTAGGGGCACTGGAGCTATGCCACTGGGGGGCACTGTATCAACATCACCAGAGGGGCTGGGTTCATGGCAGTATGACAATGGAGCATTGAAACCACAGGCTGGCATTGGAGCCATCAATGCCACGTTGGACTGCAGAGTCATGGCACTGTGGCACGGTAGCTTTGAAACTAGGGGCACTGGGACCATGCCACTGGGGGGCACTGTATCAACATCACCAGAGGGGCTGGGTTCATGGCAGTATGACAATGGAGCATTGAAACCACAGGCTGGCATTGGAGCCATCAATGCCACGTTGGACTGCAGAGTCATGGCACTGTGGCACGGTAGCTTTGAAACTAGGGGCACTGGGACCATGCCACTGGGGGGCACTGTATCAACATCACCAGAGGGGCTGGGTTCATGGCAGTATGACAATGGAGCATTGAAACCACAGGCTGGCATTGGAGCCATCAATGCCACGTTGGACTGCAGAGTCATGGCACTGTGGCACGGTAGCTTTGAAACTAGGGGCACTGGGACCACGCCACTGGGGGGCACTGTATCAACATCACCAGAGGGGCTAGGGTCATGGCAGTATGACAAAGGAGCATTGACATAGGCGGGCATTGGAGCCCTCAATGGCACTTTGGACTGTGGAGTCATGGCACTGTGGCACGGTAGCTTTGAAACTAGGGGCACTGGGGCCAGGCCACTGAGGGGCCCTTTATGAACAGCACTGGAAGCTAGGGGTGGGTGGAATTTGCGTAGACGCGCTACGCAAAGCTCCGCGAAACGGTAAAAAATCTCTGCAAGCACACAGAGTACCAAGAACATGCGGAATTGCTTGTTCTGCCTGTTCGCAATGCTTTTTTCCTGTTCACGAATGCTGTTTGCGTGCTCGGGGGGAAATATCTTGCGAACGCGCATTTTGAAAGCGCGAACAAGGAAAAAATTCTACGTAGCCGCTGATGCAGAATTCTGGGCAATTCCGCATTCTCCGCGGAATGTGAAATTATCCAAATTCTGCAAATTTCACGAGAGGAACGGAATTTACCGCCCAGGCCTACTGGAAGTACTGGAGTCATGGCCCTGTGGCTTTGACACTAGGGGGCACTGGGGCCATGCCACTGGGGGCACTGCATGAACAGCACTGGAAGCACTGGAGTCATGGCACTGTGACACTCTAGCTTTGGAGACGCATGGAGGTTGCAGAGTTGCTGGTGATGATGTACAGTGTAGATTGGCGCCGGAGAGCCTTTGGAAGCTTGGCATGGCTGGATAATGGCGACTAGTTGACGCTGACAAAAATATCACTCTTCACGGTTGGCCAGTGGTGACCGAAGACGCGATGCACCATTTTTAAGAGTCACTGATAGAGATGGCGGGAGAGTCACACTTGGAGACAGGACAGAAAGACAACAGCGTCCTGTCTGTCTGACCTGTCCTGTCTTTCCTGCTGCCTGGATTTCAATCTTGAGTCCACTGGGAGGTGTCCAACCTGTTTTCAGGTTCCTTCAGCTGGTGGAGTTCTAGATTCTGCACCTCTGAGGGACACTCAGCATGGAAGCGAGATTGGTCACTGCTCCCTCTCCGGGCTGGAGGGCACTGGTGGCGGCTGGTAGACAAGTGCAGGGGTGCAGGACTTTCCTTCTGCGTTCCTTGGTCAGGAAGCTGCTGTCGCTCTTGGTAAAGTCTGAGACCCTCACGGGGGATTTGCCGCGCTTTATAAATATTTGATTGAATGAATGATTGATTGACGAGACCCCTTCTCCCTCCATGGGCTGTGGTGGGTGCACAGTAATCTGTGGTGGGTCTGACTGGTGGCCTTGTCTGAGGACCCAGTGACGTGGGGGTCCCTCAGCTGTGAGTGTAGGACCCTGCTGCTTCTCTTCCTCTGGCAACCATGTCCTGCTGCAGCCCAACCTACAACCCCAGTGACCTCATGTCCAATATTTTTTTGCTTCCAGCATTGCATTTAAGGAATCTCAAATTGTGATTCCCCAAATGCATTTGCAAAATAGGTGATCGCAATAATTGCAATTCACTATTTTGCGAATGCCTTTTGGGATGATACATTCTGATATGATATGATTCTGCGAATCGACCCGCTTGCGAACGGTAAAACATTTGATACATTTGGCCCTAAATGTGTATGTTAAAAAAGTTGGATAAAGTTAGGGGCCTGACTTATTCATGTCATGTTATGTTAGGCGATTTGTAAAACGCTCGCGTACCCTGAGGTGACCAGCTGGTCTCTGAAGGCAACAGGGAGGGTAAAGCCTGGTATGAGATGGAAAAAGAGGCCAAGTTTTAGTGGCGCCTGTAGTGAAACTTCGAAAGGATTTTTTAAATCACTAGGCACGTGATGGGGGATCGTTATTACTCTATTAAAATCTGCAGAGAGGGATTTTCTTGCACGGAATCTCACAGATAGTAGATTGGCCCTGGGATGATTGATCTCTGCCAGGCCCGGTCAGTCCACTGGGTATTTTACTTTCAATTGTAATGTTGTTTATATTTCTAACTTGTGGCTGTGCCTGATGGTGGCTTGTTGCAAAGCTGATGCTCAGTCAGTAGTCCTGAGGGGGCTGTGGCGCCCCCTGCAGTTACAATGGCATGAGCACGAGCTGAACCCTGTGTTGTTGTGAAACTCAACAGCAGCATTATGTGCGCGCGGCGCACACACACACGCACACACACAAATGTATGAACGCACGCACACTCTTCCTACCTCACCTCCCTTTGCAGGACTTCTGTGCGTGGCCTTCTTACCTGCACATACCTCGACTTTCTGTGCCTGGTCTTACATATACACACGCAACATGGTCCACACACATACACACACGTGCAATACAGGCCCCACACACACAAAAGTAAACACAAACACATGCAACACGGCCCACACACACACGCACACACAGGTAACACGCCCTCCGCACACACACACACGTGCGCACACACAAGCGCAACATGGCCCCCTACATACGTGCTCCACACAGCCCACACATACATAACACGCCCCCCAAACATACTCAACATGGCCCCCACACACACAAGCACACACATGCATACGATATGGCACACACACCGCCACTGTGTGTGACATACATAGCTGCTCATAGAGTCCTAAGTGTCCCTTTTTGTCCCCTAGAAGCTGCAGGGCACATCAGGGCCTCTCATGCTGACCGAGGAGGAGAAGAGGACGCTGGTGGCAGAGGGCTACCCCATCCCCATCAAACTGCCCCTCAGCAAAGCCGAGGAGAAGGCGCTCAAGAGGGTGAGGAGGAAGATCAAGAACAAGGTGAGAGGCCCACGCGGGGTCCACCATTACTGGGAGGGGCGAGATGAGGGTCACTGTACCCACCATTACCGGGGGGGGGGGGCGAGGGGATGAAGGGCGAAGAAAGAAGAGGTACAGGTACCCATCAATACTGGGGGCAAGAAGAGGAGCGGGTACCCGTCATTACTGGGGGCAAGAAGAGGGGAAGGTATCCAGCAATACTGGGGGCAAGAAGAGGGGAAGGTACCCATGATTACTGGGGGCAAGAAGAGGAACAGGTACCCGTCATTACTAGGGGGCAAGAAGGGGGAAAGGTACCCATCATTACTGGGGGCAAGAAGAGGAACAGGTACCCGTCATTACTAGGGGGCAAGAAGGGGGAAAGGTACCCATCATTACTGGGGGCAAGAAGAGGAACAGGTACCCGTCATTACTGGGGCAAGAAGAGGGGAAGGTACCCATCATTACTGGGGGCAAAAAGAGGAGCTGGTACCCATCATTACTGGGGGCAAGAAGAGGAACAGGTACCCATCATTACTGGGGGGCAAGAAGAGGGGAAGGTACCCATCATTACTGGGGCAAGAAGAGGAACAGGTACCCGTCATTACTAGGGGGCAAGAAGGGGGAAAGGTACCCATCATTACTGGGGGCAAGAAGATGAGCGGGTACCCATCATTACTGGGGCAAGAAGAGGAACAGGTACCCATCATTACTGGGGCAAGAAGAGGGGAAGGTACCCATCATTACTGGGGCAAGAAGAGGGGAAGGTACCCATCATTACTGGGGCAAGAAGAGGAACAGGTACCCATCATTACTGGGGCAAGAAGAGGGGAAGGTACCCATCATTACTGGGGCAAGAAGAGGGGAAGGTACCCATCATTACTGGGGCAAGAAGAGGTGGAGGTACCCATCATTACTGGGGCAAGAAGAGGGGAAGGTACCCATCATTACTGGGGCAAGAAGAGGGGAAGGTACCCATCATTACTGGGGCAAGAAGAGGAACAGGTACCCATCATTACTGGGGCAAGAAGAGGGGAAGGTACCCATCATTACTGGGGGCAAGAAGAGGAACAGGTACCCATCATTACTGGGGCAAGAAGGGGAACAGGTACCCATCATTACTGGGGCAAGAAGAGGGGAAGGTACCCATCATTACTGGGGCAAGAAGAGGTGGAGGTACCCATCATTACTGGGGCAAGAAGAGGGGAAGGTACCCATGATTACTGGGGCAAGAAGAGGGGAAGGTACCCATCATTACTGGGGCAAGAAGAGGTGGAGGTACCCATCATTACTGGGGCAAGAAGAGGGGAAGGTACCCATCATTACTGGGGCAAGAAGAGGGGAAGGTACCCATCATTACTGGGGCAAGAAGAGGTGGAGGTACCCGTCATTACTGGGAGCAAGAAGAGGGGAAGGTACCCATCATTACTGGGGCAAGAAGAGGTGGAGGTACCCGTCATTACTAGGGGGCAAGAAGAGGAGCAGGTACCCGTCATTACTGGGGGCAAGAAGAGGAACAGGTACCCGTCATTACTGGGGCAAGAAGAGGGGAAGGTACCCATGATTACTGGGGGCAAGAAGAGGAACAGGTACCCGTCATTACTGGGGCAAGAAGAGGGGAAGGTACCCATGATTACTGGGGGCAAGAAGAGGAACAGGTACCCGTCATTACTGGGGGCAAGAAGAGGAGCAGGTACCCGTCATTACTGGGGGCAAGAAGAGGAACAGGTACCCGTCATTACTGGGGCAAGAAGAGGGGAAGGTACCCATCATTGCTGGGGCAAGAAGGGGGAAAGGTACCCATCATTACTGGGGGCAAGAAGAGGAACAGGTACCCGTCATTACTGGGGGCAAGAAGAGGGGAAGGTACCCATCATTGCTGGGGCAAGAAGGGGGAAAGGTACCCATCATTACTGGGGGCAAGAAGAGGAACAGGTACCCGTCATTACTAGGGGGCAAGAAGGGGGAAAGGTACCCATCATTGCTGGGGGCAAGAAGAGGGGAAGGTGCCCAGCAATACTGAGGGCAGGAAGAGGCGATGGTACCCGTCATTACTGGGGGCATGAAGAGGAGAGGGTACCCATCATTACTAGGGGGCAAGGTGAGGATCACTGTAACCACCACTACTAGGGTGGTGGGCATGAGAGGGGGAAAGAAGAGGATCATGGTACCCACTATTACTGCCACTCGTGAGGGCGCAAGAAGAAGGGCAGGTACCCATCCTTACTGAGGGCGTAAGAAAAAAGACACGGAGGCACCCTGTCAGTACTCACAGTTGCTGAAGTGTGGGGATTAGGAAAATGAAAAGGCAGGTCTAAACCGGAACCCAGTATTACTGAGGGAGTGGGAAGAAGAACAAAGGAGGCGCCCTGGGGTTACCCATCATGTCTGGGGGGCATGAAAAGGGACTCTCTGGGGTCCTGGAAGTACCCATCCTTACTGATGAAGGCATGAGAAGCGTGCCAAGGTGGGTCCTGGCGATGCCCATAATCCCTGAATGGGTGAGAAGGGGTCCTGTGGGGAGGGGGTGGAAGAGAGATGAGAACAAGACCATGGTAAGAACTAGATAGCCCATGAACAGGGTTTAGATCAAGTAGACTAGTAATAAGGGCTCCCCTGGGCAGCACCTGAACCAGGGTTTATTGACAGTTTAGCAAAAAAAAGATTTGCCTCAGGCCGGATTCACAAAGGTAAAGTTAGACCAAAAGTCTGACTTGGAGCAAAAGTCTAACTTTATTACTTTTCGGTATTCATAAAGGTAAGTTGGACTTTGGGCCAAAGTTAGACCTTTGGTCTAACTTTACCTTTGTGAATCGGGCCCCTAATTAGACACTTAGGGCCCAAATCACAAAGATAAACTGAGACGGAAGTCTAACTTTATGGCTTTCGGTATTCACAAAGGGCATTTACGAGTAGTAAAGTTAGACTTTTGTCTCAGTTTAAATTACGTTTTGGTCTTAAGTTTAACTGAGACTACACATTTGATCTCAATTAAACTTAAGACACAATCTTAAGTTAAACTGAGACAAAAGTCTTGCTTTACTACTCGTAAATGCCTTCTGTGAATACCACAAGTCGTAAAGTTAGGATTTTTCTCAGTTTAGGAGTCCAAAAGTTAGGACTCCTAACTTTACTACTCCTCAACTGATAAAAATCCTAACTTTAAGACTTTCGGTATTCACAGAAGGCATTTAGGAGTCCTAAAGTTACGACTCCTAACTTCTGTGAATACCAAAATGAGTAAGTGCCTTCTGTGAATACCAAAATGGTAGTAAGTTTAGGATTTTGTCTTAAGTTAGTTCTGTTAACCGGGCCCCTAGGGTCTAGACACACTGGGTGGTCTTTGTGGGATGAGGCCAGGATCTCAGGTTTCACCCCAGGAGCTGGGGTTGTGGGGGACAGGCGAAGAATGAAGCAAGGGGGTGACAGACCATAAATCTGGGGTACAGGTGAGTTATGAGAAGTTGAGGCATGGGGCACTCATTGTCTGTGATGGGGGGCACTTAGTTGATGATCTCTTATGGCATCTGATGAGCGTTTCCACTTCCCCCATTAGATCTCAGCGCAGGAGAGTCGCAGGAAAAAGAAGGAGTATGTGGAATGCCTGGAAAAAAAGTAAGGCTCAACTCTGGGTTCACGCCCTTAAAGAAGAAACATCTCAAATTCATTGAAAGAGGAAACTGCCTGTTCCTAGGCTCGCTGCTTCTCATTTCTAATATGAGTTCACCCCCTTTCTTTATAAAAAATACATCCAATGAAAGTAAGAACTCCTTTAATATAGGATGTCTGCAATTATAGGGGCCTTTCTTGGGTTTTAGTGCTTGATTCATGTCTGGAGAATCACTTTCTGAACAGGGCAGCAATCCTGTTCACTATTTCTAAGTTTACGCTGCTTCACACCAGACCAGTCAAACCACGTTCACAGCCTATATACCACATTCAGCCCCAATATCACAATAAAATGGATTGACTACATAATTGTACTCATTTCCTAAAGAACATTGATCTGAAATGGGTCTAAAATCTAAAAAACAAGGATAACAAATTGGTCTTCCAAAGGAAAACTCGTCACAGGCGTTTCGGCAAGCTAGCTAATATTTTCAGCCTTCTTCAGGACTGCAGATGCTTATGGATCACACTGAGAAGAGTCACATATGTTTTCTTTGTTTAGTGGTCTTTAATTTCAGTAGTAGCTGAAAAAAGGAAAGCATGGAAGATTGCGGGCCCGATTCACAGAACTAACTTAAGACAAAATCCTAACTAACTCTACTACTAAATGCCTTCTGTGAATACCAAAAGTAGTAGGACAGACTTAAGACAGACTTAAGACAAATTTAAGACAAACTTAAGACAGACTTAAGACAGACTTAAGACACACTTAGGAGAGACTTACGACAGACTTAAGACAAACTTAAGACAAACTAATGACAGACTTAAGACAGACTTAAGACAAACTTAAGACAAACTTAGGGCAGACTTAAGACAGACTTAAGACAGACTTAAGACAAAATCCTAACTTTACTACTACTTAATGCCTTATGTGAATACCAAAAGTAGTAAGTTTAGGATTTTGTCTTAAGTTAGTTCTGTGAATCGGGCCCATTGTCTCAAATGATTAGAAAACAATATATGACTTGTTGTGACCTATGCTAATATATGATAATGTACTTAGAATCACTCCCTGCAGAATCCTTTGGTTCTATAATGTACTGAGAAAGTACCTTGAACGGCTCACACTTTGCTGCCCCCCTGGACCTTCTCTTTGTATATGCTACTTTCTGAATAATCTAAATGTGAAGAGGTTTAATAATGGTGTAGAGGTATATGTAATTTATGTCATGTCTTTTCATCTGGTGATAGACATATTACTTAATGCCAGAACAACAAACATATGTTGTCCCTCTCGTAAATAAGACCCATGATCGTCCGTCGTACTGAAGAAGGCTGCTAAAGCCAGCGATGGGAGTAACTTGTGTAAATATCTGTAGCATTATTACAAGGAATTACCTAAGAATTCATGAAGATAATGCTTCAATTACGCGTGAAGCATACTTCTGTATTTAGCGTAATTTCTTAGCCCAAAAATGCCCCGTTGTGTCCAAGGTGGATGTGGGGATGCATTTTGTGCTATGAAATATCGTTAAATGCGGCAGAACACGAATAGTAAAGGTGAGCATCCTGCGCACTCGCTTAATGTGTTCTTGGGGTAGGAACCTCCCCCAACTCACGACCGGCATTTAGTGATATTTTCTTTATGCAAAGTGCACCCTCCTGACTAAGAGGGACACACGGATGCATTTTGCTGTAAGAAACAGTGCTAAATGCAGCAGAACACAAGTAGTGAAATGTGTTATTGTGGTAGGATTTTTCCCCAAAATTATTCTTAATTATGTGAGCCGGAGTAATTGCGTATTTGCAGTTAATTGTGTGTCAAAGAGTAACGTGAAGTTATTAAAATTACTCCGATTAGTCTGGCGTAATTGAAATTCTGCCCACGTCTAGTTGTCTCTTCCGAACCCTGTTGATGTTTTCCCTTTTGACATTCCATACATTATCTTACCTACTGAATTTTGAACAATTAAAAATGTCTCTTCTTAGGTAAATGTCTTCAGTCCTGTCGCTATTGATTGTAAAACTTCTGCTGAACATCTCTGAATGAGAGAGAATATGGTGTAATTAGCAAGAAACAATGTAGATTCTGAAAAGTAAACAGCCATAGGGGTATATTTACAAGCCCCTATCACCACCCGTCACTTTTAGTGACATTGTGGTGGCGATAGGGGCTTTGCCTTACCTACAAGGCAGAGTTAAACCACTTAACGTGGCTTAATGCTGCCTTGTAAATAGGCACTCTTTCACCCTCTGTGTAGCGTGAAAGTAGTGCGCAGTTGGTGTTGTGGTGGGGGTTCCACCGCAGCACCTATCGAGTTTGATGCGGCCAACAATTTACAAGGGTAGCGTTAATAGGAGGCAGCGCCAAAATTTAAACCAGGGAAAACCAGGTCTTAAACAGGCAAAACCAGGAGAAATGCTTTATTTTTCCTCATTTTTGCTGTTTCTATGTGAGCTGCATTGTGCAGCACACATCGAAACAGCAAAACCCATTGATTGTTTATGTGCAGGAAGGTGTCCCTTCCGGCATATAAGCAATCCAAAATAAATCACGTTGTGCAACTTCTATGTATGCCGCATTAAGCAGCACTGAATAAAAGTTAGAAAACACCATTCCAGTATCCCTTCCTGCACATAAACAACCTTCCCCTCCACACAGACACCTTTCACTATTGTGCAAGGGTGCCTGCATTGGTGCCGAGATGCTAAATTTATCACCAGCGCAGGTGGAAACGTAGAGCTGCAATATATTGTTGTAAATACGGTGCAGCCATCCATTTCTCAAGTGGCGGGGTGTGGCGTTAAGCCAAGGAGGCTAACGCTGCGCTCCGCCACTTCACTGTAGTGTGTAAATTGTGATACATATTATGCGTACATATGTGCACAGAGTTTATTTAAAACAATTTTTGTCCATTTAATTCTATTTTATATTGCTAGTAATAGCATTTTTCTTTCATGCATAAGTTGTCCTTGTTTGAGTAGTTTTAAAGTATGTGTGGACATCTGAGACTCCCCATCTATAGGATGAAATCGAGAACGCAAGAATAGATGCTCTGGGCTTGTCAGACACTTCAGGACTGGCTGCAGAAGTGTGTGAGTGAGAGAGACAAGCAGCCTTGGGGCTGAACCATGGCATGGCCAACCCACCCTTCTGAGGCAGGAAAAAGGAACATTGATGTATGTGGTAGTAACACCTGTTGTCAGAGAACTGAGAAATTGAATTCATACTTCTGAGGTATTAATTTTGCAATATATTTCATTAGGGTGGAAACCTACACATCAGAAAACAGCGAGCTGTGGAAGAAAGTAGAGAACCTGGAGAACGCCAACAGGTGGGTAACATGTATGGGAGACATGTGTGGGGAATATGTGTGGAAAGAGACTGGAGGGAGCTGGGCCTGCCTGGAATAGTCTGAGCTGAGGGAGGAAGTTGGATGTCAGAGAGCAGGGCACGTGTATCCTTGAGGGGACCCTTGAGGGGCAAGGGATGGTGGCATCTTCCATAAAATTGATCTTCAGTGATTGGAAATACAATAGAATACTAAGAGGTTGAATTAGAGTTTGGTAGATGGGTACGTCATCATCAATGTGACGGATATCACAAATACCATACGATTGAAGGCGCTTGGGACAAGGTGGATGGGATACGCACCGTGGGCTCGATTCACAGAACTAATTTAGGACAAAATCCTAAACTTACTACCATTTACGTATTTACAGAAGGCACTTACTCATTTTGGTATTCACAGAAGACACTTACTCATTTCGGTATTCACAGAAGTTAGGACTCCTAACTTTAGGACTCCTAAATGCATTCTGTGAATACCGAAAGTCTTAAAATTAGGATTTTTCTCAATTTAGTAGTGGTAAAGTTAGGACTCCTAACTTTAGGACTCCTAAATGCCTTCTGTGAATACCGAAAGTCTTAAAATTAGGATTTTTCTCAGTTTAGGAGTGCTAAAGTTAGGAGTCCTAACTTTACTACTCCTAAACTGAGAAAAATCCTAACTTTGAAACTTTCGGTATTCGCAGAAGGCATTTAGGAGTCCTAAAGTTAGGACTCCTAACTTTACTACTCCTAAACTGAGAAAAATCCTAACTTTGAAACTTTCGGTATTCACAGAAGGCATTTAGGAGTCCTAAAGTTAGGAGTCCTAACTTTACTACTCCTAAACTGAGAAAAATCCTAACTTTATGACTTTCGGTATTCACAGAAGGCATTTAGGAGTCCTAAAGTAAGGAGTCCTAACTTCTGTGAATACCAAAATGAGCAAGTGACTTCTGTGAATACCAAAATGATAGTAAGTTACGGATTTTGTCTTAAGTTAGTTCTGTGAATCAGGCCCTTAGTCTCAAATCCCGCCACATATTCCAGAATGTACCTGTTTATCAGGAACACCTTGTCGGGCGAAAGATTATATACAAGTGATTACAGATTCTAGAATGACCCATAATTTATTAACGTCAATTAGTCTTTTTTTAGGGATTTGTCTTTGTGTGATGGTATCTGGTTTTGTTTTAGATTCTACAATGTCTCTTTGTTTTTTATTTTTTAAGATTTTATTTAGTTACTATAAAACATCATAAAAACTAAGAACGCTTCAACAAATGGGCAGTTTGATCACGATTCTGATATATGTAGAGAAAAGTAAAAATCTACACCCACATGCGAATCACCCAGGCATCTAAATCGTGGCACAACGGAAGTCTTTGATCCACTTCGAACTTTATATTCCCATTGTGGACGAACATACGTCGTAAGTCCAAATATTTCCGGGTGTGAAAATAATCTATACCAGGTAGTACATTATTCATGCACATACTCTAATCACCTCGGCACCTGGGTCCGGATTCCACCAGTCCTATGTGTTGCGATCTGTTCATACTAAGTGTCAATGTAGCATGGACGTCCATGTTCTGCTTGCACCAGAAGGTGTCTCGTATCCAATAAGCTGCTTTTGTAGGCGGTCCTTCCAATCATCCAATCACCACACTTGATCGTGCTGCTGATATCTCAGGAATGATTGATTGTGGTGACCCTCGGTCGTGCTGCTGATATCTCAGGAATGATTGATTCTGGTGACCCTTGACCCTGCTGCTGATATCTCACGAATCACTGATTCTGGTGACCCTTGATCATGCTGCTGATATCTCAGGAATCACTGATTCTGGTGACCCTTGATCATGCTGCTGATATCTCAGGAATCACTGATTCTGGTGACCCTTGACCGTGCTGCTGATATCTCAGGAATGATTGATTGTGGTGACCCTTGACCGTGCTGCTGATATCTCAGGAATCACAGATTGTGGTGACCCTTGACCGTGCTGCTGATATCTCAGGAATCACAGATTGTGGTGACCCTTGACCGTGCGGTGACATCTCAGGAATCACTGATTCTGGTGACCCTTGACAGTGCTGCTGATATCTCAGGAATCCCTGAGTGTGGTGACCCTTGGTTGTGCTGCTGATATCTCAGGAATCACTGATTCTGGTGACCCTTAATCATGCTGCTGATATCTCGGGAATCACTGATTGTGGTGACCCTTGACAGTGCTGCTGATATCTCAGGAATGATTGATTGTGGTGACCCTTGATCGTGCTGCTGATATCTCAGGAATCACACATTGTGGTGACCGTTGGCCGTGCTGCTGATATCTCAGGAATCCCTGGTTGTGGTGACCCTTTGTTGTGCTGCTGATATCTCAGGAATCACTGATTGTGGTGACCCTTGACAGTGCTGCTGATATCTCAGGAATGATTGATTGTGGTGACCCTTGATCATGCTGCTGATATCTCAGGAATCACACATTGTGGTGACCCTTGACCATGCGGTGACATCTCAGGAATCACTGATCCTGGTGACCCTTGACCGTGCTGCTAATATCTCATGAATCACTGATTCTAATGACCCTTGACCGTGCTGCTAATATCACAGGAATCCCTGAGTGCGGTGACCCTTTGTTGTGCTGCTGATATCTCACGAATCACTGATTTTGTTCATCCTTGGTTGTGCTGATATCTCAGGAATGATTCATTGTGGTGACACTTGACAGTGCTGCTCATATCTCAGGAATCACCGATGCTGGTGACCCATGATCATGCTGCTGATGCTGCTGATATTTTAGGAATCACTGATTCTGGTGACCCTTGGTTGTGCTGCTGGCATCTTAGGAATCACTGATTCTGGTGACCCTTGGTTGTGCTGCTGGCATCTTAGGAATCACTGATTCTGGTGACCCTTGGTTGTGCTGCTGATATCTCAGGAATCACTGACTGTGTTCTTCCTCGGCCGTGCTGCTTGTATCTCAGCAATCCCTGATTGTGTTCATCCTTGGCCGTGCTGCTGATATCTTTGGAATCACTGTTTGTGTTCATCCTTGGCTGTGCTGCTGATATCTTTGGAATCACTGATTGTGTTCATCCTTGGCTGTGCTGCTGATATCTTTGGAATCACTGATTGTGTTCATCCTTGGCCGTGCTGCTGATATCTTTGGAATCACTGATTGTGTTCATCCTTGGCCGTGCTGCTGATATCTTTGGAATCACTGATTGTGTTCATCCTTGGCCGTGCTGCTGATATCTTTGGAATCACTGATTGTGTTTTCCTCGGCCGTGCTGCTGATATCTTTGGAATCACTGAGTGTGTTCATCCTTGGCCGTGCTGCTGATATCTTTGGAATCACTGATTGTGTTCATCCTTTGTTGTGCTGCTGATATCTTTGGAATCACTGATTGTGTTCTTCCTCGGCCGTGCTGCTGGTATCTTTGGAATCACTGATTGTCTACATCCTCGGCCGTGCTGCTGATATCCTTGGAATCACACATTGTGTTCATCCTTGGCCGTGCTGCTGATATCTTTGGAATCACTGATTGTGTTCATCCTTGGCTGTGCTGCTGATATCTTTGGAATCACTGATTGTGTTCATCCTTGGCTATGCTGCTGATATCTTTGGAATCACTGATTGTGTTCATCCTTGGCTGTGCTGCTGATATCTTTGGAAATCACTGATTGTGTTCATCCTTGGCCGTGCTGCTTGTATCTCAGCAATCACTGATTGTGTTCATCCTTGGCCGTGCTGCTGATATCTTTGGAATCACTGATTGTGTTCATCCTTGGCTGTGCTGCTGATATCTTTGGAATCACTGATTGTGTTCATCCTTGGCTGTGCTGCTGATATCTTTGGAATCACTGATTGTGTTCATCCTTGGCCGTGCTGCTGATATCTTTGGAATCACTGATTGTGGTGACCCTTGATCGTGCTGCTGATATCTTTGGAATCACTGATTGTGTTCATCCTTGGCCGTGCTGCTTGTATCTCAGCAATCACTGATTGTGTTCATCCTTGGCCGTGCTGCTGATATCTTTGGAATCACTGATTGTGTTCATCCTTGGCTGTGCTGCTGATATCTTTGGAATCACTGATTGTGTTCATCCTTGGCTGTGCTGCTGATATCTTTGGAATCACTGATTGTGTTCATCCTTGGCCGTGCTGCTGATATCTTTGGAATCACTGATTGTGGTGACCCTTGATCGTGCTGCTGATATCTTTGGAATCACTGATTGTGTTCATCCTCGGCTGTGCTGCTGATATCTTTGGAATCACTGATTGTGTTCATCCTTGGCTGTGCTGCTGATATCCTTGGAAATCACTGATTGTGTTCATCCTTGGTTGTGCTGCTGGTGTCTCAGCAATCACTGATTGTGGTGACCCTTGATCGTGCTGCTGATATCTTTGGAATCACTGATTGTGTTCATCCTCGGCTGTGCTGCTGATATCTTTGGAATCACTGATTGTGTTCTTCCTCCGCCGTGCTGCTGATATCTTTGGAATCACTGATTGTGTTCATCCTCGGCTGTGCTGCTGATATCTTTGGAATCACTGATTGTATTCATCCTTGGTTGTGCTGCTGATATCTTTGGAATCACTGATTGTGTTCATCCTCGGCTGTGCTGCTGATATCTTTGGAATCACTGATTGTGTTCATCCTTGGCTGTGCTGCTGATATCTTTGGAATCACTGATTGTGTTCATCCTTGGCCGTGCTGCTGATATCCTTGGAAATCACTGATTGTGTTCATCCTTGGTTGTGCTGCTGGTGTCTCAGCAATCACTGATTGTGTTCATCCTTGGCTGTGCTGCTGATATCTTTGGAATCACTGATTGTGTTCATCCTTGGCTGTGCTGCTGATATCTTTGGAATCACTGATTGTGTTCATCCTTGGTTGTGCTGCTGGTGTCTCAGCAATCACTGATTGTGGTGACCCTTGATCGTGCTGCTGATATCTTTGGAATCACTGATTGTGTTCATCCTCGGCTGTGCTGCTGATATCTTTGGAATCACTGATTGTGTTCTTCCTCCGCCGTGCTGCTGATATCTTTGGAATCACTGATTGTGTTCATCCTCGGCTGTGCTGCTGATATCTTTGGAATCACTGATTGTATTCATCCTTGGTTGTGCTGCTGATATCTTTGGAATCACTGATTGTGTTCATCCTCGGCTGTGCTGCTGATATCTTTGGAATCACTGATTGTGTTCATCCTTGGCTGTGCTGCTGATATCTTTGGAATCACTGATTGTGTTCATCCTTGGCTGTGCTGCTGATATCCTTGGAAATCACTGATTGTGTTCATCCTTGGTTGTGCTGCTGGTGTCTCAGCAATCACTGATTGTGTTCATCCTTGGCTGTGCTGCTGATATCTTTGGAATCACTGATTGTGTTCATCCTTGGCTGTGCTGCTGATATCTTTGGAATCACTGATTGTGTTCATCCTTGGTTGTGCTGCTGGTATCTCAGGAGTCCCTTATTGTGTGTGAGGACACACTTTTCCAATTGTACTGCAGCCACGGTCCATTCAGGTAACAGCGGCGGGGCTGGATTAGGGGGATTTTCGAGGGACGATGCGAAGGAAAATGATTTATTTTTTTTAATTTTCCCTCGACATTGTCCCTCGAAATCCCCCCTAACCCGGCCCCACCGCCGCACCGCTGATACCTGCATGGACCGCAGCTGTTGTTCTGGGCCAAGGACTTGAAGCCACTAGGGTTGTTCCCTAGAACTTGAGGGGGTCATGTAGAGCAAGACACCATAGAAACCTAGCCACGTCTTCGGAACCCACACGAGGGGTGGTAAGGGGAAGGTTGGAGTGAGGGAACATGGTAATCAGCAGTGCCTTAACTGGGTAGGCACTATCATGAACTCATTATCTGCTCTTCTTTAGCTTTGATGGGAGAGTACCAGCACTTCTCAGCAGCAAACAGGCACTCTGAGACAAGGAGTACCTGCACTTCTATACTTACCTTTCAAGCACTGGTCACAGGCATCCATCTAAGCACGGGTCGCAGGCATCCATCCAGGCACGGGTCGCAGGCATCCATCCAAGCACGGGTCGCAGGCATCCATCCAAGCACGGGTCGCAGGCATCCATCCAGGCACGGTCGCAGGCATCCATCCAAGCATGGGTCACAGGCATCCATCCAGGCACGGGTCACAGGCATCCATCCAAGCATGGGTCACAGGCATCCATACAGGCACGGGTTACAGGGATCCATCCAAGCACGGGTCACAGGCATCCATCCATGCACGGGTCGCAGACATCCATCCAAGCATGGGTCACAGGCATCCATCCAGGCACGGGTCACAGGCATCCATCCAAGCACGGGTCACAGGCATCCATCCAGGCACGGGTCACAGGGATCCATCCAAGCACGGGTCACAGGCATCCATCCATGCACGGGTCACAGGCATCCATCCAAGCACAGGTCGCAGGCATCCATCCAAGCACTGGTCACGGGCATCCATCCCTGGCAGCCGGGCAGGGACCAAGTTGCACCATCACACAGAGGAACATGGAACAAAACATCATAGTATTAGATGCTAACAGAGCAAGCTGCACAGATGAAAGGAGTGCCTCACTACCAGGCGGAATATCACTTTCTCTGGTGGCACTCCAAGGTGGATGAAGGGAGTGTCTCTGAACCAGACAGAGGCTCACCGTCTCTGGTGTCAGACGGAAGCTGGTAGCTGAGGAGAGGAGAGAGCACTCGATGAAGAGATCACGAAATGAGGAGCTTTGTAGGAGAAAAGGAGAAGGTGGGATGATGGTTGAGCTCTGACCGAGAACTCTGGATTTTAGCCCTTCAATGAACAACTGAGTATGATACGTAGAAGAGAAACCACCACAGGCCTGGCCAAGTCTAGGACTCACTCACTCATAGTTAGTTATAAGGGAGACAGAGTTTGCCTGGAAAGATTGTTTTTTGTTTTACAAATAACTTTGGCACTGTTGGACGATTCTTCAGGAAATTCTCCAGAAAATGTCCATCCACCTCAGCTCCTTCCCAGAAAGTTTCAGGGTGATCTGTCCAGAGGGGGCAGGAATGGCGTTGCAGCGCGCGCAATGTAATTCATTTTATTTATTTACTTAGTTACTCATCTCCGTGCGGCCGTATGACGGTTTACTACCCCCACCCTGCCCCTCCTCCACCCTGCACCACTCCCTCGAGGAGCCGCTATTGGTAGCTACACTTGGTGCAACAGGTGCAGTGACACCGAGGCCCAGAGGCCTGAGGAGGGTCATTGAACGCTGAAAATAGTTACTACCCAAACACCAGTCAAAGGGACTATTTGCCTTGTTTGCACCAGGGCCCAGGGCATCCATGCTGCTTTACTGAGCTTACGAGTAGACAGTGACTCGAACCTGTCCGTCTGCACCAGGGTTTATCTCTGCCTCGCGGGGGTTTCACGCGCTCTTAGATCTGACTCCTGCAATGGAGGGAGCGCAGAAGAGCTCTTCTCCTTCTTCCACCAGAAGCACGTCTTCCGATCACCATCACAGTAATCAGTTCACACTGAAATTATCGCAACTACACTTACAGGGTCATTCATCCACTCACTTAACTCACTATTGCATACTCACTCATGTTTACTCACTCTCATCCATTCATTCATTTGCCTCCCACTTTTGTTCCTGTCCTTTCACTAATTCACTCACTCACTCGCTCCTTCACATACACACTCACACATGTACTTGCTCCTGCTTGCTCACTCGCTCACTCAAAGACTCATAGTCTCTGACTCAGTCATGTTTGCCTGCAAACTCAATCTTGTTTGCTCACTCACTCGCAAACTCACTCATTCTTGCTTCCTTACTCATAGAGCACCGCGAAGCAGCTAGCACCCCAGCGCCTTGAAACCCTCATGGGTTATTTGCTGCGCTTTATAAATCCTAATTGATTCATTGACCTACCCCCTCACTGACCTACTTGTTCATTTGCACACGCTCACTTACACACTCATGTGCTCACTCTTGCTTCCTCAGTCCTCCACTCGCCCGTGTACTCACACAGTGACTCTTGCCAGCTCTCGAGCTCCCTCACTCTAGCACTCGTTCACTCACCCGCTTCTTGGACGTGGAAGGATCCCTGAAGCAGCCGCCTCTGAGGATCTTTTACCCTCATTCACATGCTTGCTCACACACTCATGCGCTCACTCTTGCTTCCTCAGTCCTCCACTCTCCCGTTCACTCACACAGTGACTCTTGCTAGCTCTTGAGCTCCCTCACTCTAGCCCTCGTTCACTCACCCGCTTCGTGGACACGGAAGGATCCCTGAAGCAGCCACCTCTGAGGATCTTTTACCCTCATTCACATACTCACTCACACACTCATGCGCTCACTCCTGCTTCCTCAGTCCTCCACTCTCCTGTTCACTCACACAGCGACTCTTGCCAGCTCTCGAGCTCCCTCACTCTAGCACTCGTTCACTCACCCGCTTCTTGGACGCAAAAGGATCCCTGAAGCAGCCGCCTTTGAGGATCTTTTACCCTCATTCACATGCTCACTCACACACTCATGTGCTCACTCTTGCTTCCTCAGTCCTCCACTCTCCCGTTCACTCGCACAGTGACTCTTGCCAGCTCTCGAGCTCCCTCACTCTAGCCCTCGTTCACTCACCCGCTTCTTGGACGCGGAAGGATCCCTGAAGCAGCCACCTCTGGGGATCTTTTTCCCTCATTCACATACTCACTCACACACTCATGTGCTCACTCTTGCTTCCTCAGTCCTCCACTCGCCCGTTTACTCACACAGTGACTCTTGCCAGCTCTCGAGCTCCCTCACCCGAGCCCTCGTTCACTCACCCGCTTCTTGGTTGCGGAAGGATCCCTGAAGCAGCCGCCTCTGAGGATCTTTTACCCTCATTCACATGCTCACTCACACACTCATGCGCTCACTCTTTTTTCCTCAGTCCTCCACTGTCCTGTTCACTCACACAGTGAATCTTGCCAGTTCTCGAGCTCCCTCACTCTAGCCCTCGTTCACTCACCCGCTTCTTGGATGCGGAAGAATCCCTGAAGCAGCCGCTTCGGAGGATCTTTTGCCCTCATTCACATGCTCACTCGCACACTCATGTGCTCACTCTTGCTTCTTCAGTCCTCCACTCTCCCGTTCACTCGCACAGTGACTCTTACCAGCTCTTTAGCTCCCTCACTCTAGCCCTCGTTCACTCACCCGCTTCTTGGACGCGGAAAGATTCCTGAAGCAGCCGCCTTTGAGGATCTTTTACCCTCATTCACTTGCTTACTCACTCACTCACGTGCTCATTCTTGTTTCCTCAGTCCTCCACTGTCTTGTTCACTCACACAGTGACTCTTGCCAGCTCTTTAGCTCCCTCCTTCTAGCCCTCGTTCACTCACCCGCTTCATGGACGTGGAAGGATCCCTGAAGCAGCCACATTTGAGGATCTTTTTCCCTGATTCACATGCTCACTCACACACTCATGCGCTCACTCTTGTTTCCTCCGTCCTCCACTGTCTTGTTCACTCACACAGTGACTCTTACCAGCTCTTTAGCTCCCTCACTCTAGCCCTCGTTCACTTACCCGCTTCTTGGACGCGGAAGGATCCCTGAAGCAGCCCCCTCTGAGAATCTTTTACCCTTATTCACATGCTCACTCACACACTCATGCGCTCACTCTTGCTTCCTCAGTCCTCCACTCTCCTGTTCACTCACACACTCATGCGCTCACTCTTGCTTCCTCAGTCCTCCACTCTCCTGTTCACTCACACACTCATGCGCTCACTCTTGCTTCCTCAGTCCTCCACTGTCCTGTTCACTCACACACTCATGCGCTCACTCTTGCTTCCTCAGTCCTCCACTCTCCTGTTCACTCACACTTCACTCATACACTCATGCTCTCACTCTTGCTTCCTCAGTCCTCCACTCTCCTGTTCACTCACACACTCATGCGCTCACTCTTGCTTCCTCAGTCCTCCACTCTCCTGTTCACTCACACACTCATGCGCTCAATCTTGCTTCCTCAGTCCTCCACTCTCCTGTTCACTCACACACTCATGCGCTCACTCTTGCTTCCTCAGTCCTCCACTCTCCTGTTCACTCACACACTCATGCGCTCACTCTTGCTTCCTCAGTCCTCCACTCTCCTGTTCACTCACACACTCATGCGCTCACTCTTGCTTCCTCAGTCCTCTACTGTCCTGTTCACTCACACACTCATGCGCTCACTCTTGCTTCCTCAGTCCTCCACTCTCCTGTTCACTCTCACACTCATGCGCTCACTCTTGCTTCCTCAGTCCTCCACTGTCCTGTTCACTCACACAGTGACTCTTGCCAGCTCTCGAGCTCCCTCACTCAAGCCCACATTCACTCACCCGCTCCTTGGACCCAGAAGGATCCCTGAAGCAGCCGCCTCTGGATTGGAAAGTGGGCCTCCTTCCACTGCTCACTCCGCTCTGGCATGGAGAGATAACCTTCTCTTCTCCTTCACTCCTTCCACCCTCCCCCTCTTCTTTCCTCCCTCCTGCTTCCTTCACTCCCTCTCCCCTCCACTTTACCTACTCTAGTTTCTTTCTCCTTTCTTTCTCATTGTCTTTTATCTCTTCTTTTTTATAATTTCCTATATCTCCAATTATGTATTCTTGCGTTCATCTTTTCTTTGCCTCTTTTTCTTGTTTTTCTCTTTCATTCTCTTGCTTTCTCTTTCTATGCATATATATGTTATGCTTTTGTTTACTTGTTTCTTTGCCTTTCTTCTCTTTGCTTCTTAATTTCTTCGCATGTTTCTTCTTCGATCGTTTTTTTCTCCCCTCTCTCTTTCTTTCCTCTCTGGCTGTGTATGTCTGCCAGTCCTGCAGTAGCGGGGAGGGGTGATGCAGAGGGGCAGGGCCAAGGTGCATTAGAGTCTGTGCTGGAAAAGCAGGGTCACATGGAGATCAGGTTTGATACAATTTCTAATTTATTTCAGTTACACATAATGGGAGGCTGCTGCCACCTGCTGGAGGATATATAAATGGCAGGCCCTTCTTGTCTCAACATTGATTTCAGGGAGTCCGTCTTTTTTTGTTTACAGGGCGTACCTATTACCTCATTCCTTGACCTTGTGTTTTAAATGTAATTGAAATTTGGGGCCATATTATCAAGAAAGGGCGATACATTATCGCCGCTTTTATCGGCAGGGAACTGCCGCTAAAGCGGCGATAATGGGCTTGATAATATGGCCTTGTGAATTCCCATAGAAGCCCAGGTTCTGGTGTTATCCTGGGCTTCTATGGGAATTCACAAGGGCGTATTATCAAGCACATTATCGCCGCTTTAGCGGCAGTATCCTGCCGATAAAAGCGGCGATAATGTATCGCTCCTTCTTGATAATATGGCCCCTGGTTTTTTAGTTTACAACTCAGGCTTTAGGAGTGTGCGATCTCTTTTCAGAATTGTTATGTGTCTTTGCGAGTATTTATATAGCACACGTCTACCATTTGCGTACCCGCCAATGTACAAAATATTTTCACCGTGTGAGAAGAGGCGGGGCCTTGGAGGGGGAGGAGCCTGGTGCCAAGCGCTAAGAGGCACTATGCCTCTCACCAAGCCCCCTACCCACTCACAAAATACAATAAGCAAAGGGTCATTGGAGCGGTCATGGGTGTCCTGGAGTGTTTTCTCAGCTTTTATGGACATCGGCTGCTTAACGACTCTAAAAACGAGCTGGAAATATGGGTCCTCATTTATGAGAAATGACGCATCGCTGCGTGAAAGCAGTGATGCCTCACTTCTCAGTGCGCTCTCCATGCGACATGATTGATGCGTTATATTTATAATATGACGCATCATGTCGCAAGGAGTTACAGATACGTCAGTATTTCTGACGTATCTGTAGGCGCAAAAGTGACGCATTGCTGGAGTGTGTCACGAAAGTGACGCAACTCCAGCAATGTGTCCTTTCACATGGGCAAGTCCCATGTTGTTAGTGCCAGCGTCAGTCTTATGCCTGCCATGAAGCAGATGTAAGATTTTGACGCATTAGCGGCCAAGAAATGGCGCAGTGAAATCTTATAGATTTCACTGCGTCACTTCTACGACCCTGTCTTGCGTCAAAACGCCCCCCCCTGCATACATTATACCTGGCGCAGGTATAATGTGGCGCAGGGGTTTACAAAGTGACGCATCTACCTAGATGCGTCAGTTTGTAAATATGGCACAACAAGGCGCATTTTTTGCACCACTGGCGCATCACAAAAAGGGAAGCACCGGCGGCGTAAAAGTGACGCACGGCCCCATAAATGAGGCCCATACTGTTTACAGGGGTTTTCTGCTCATTTTCCCTACCGCAGTGTGATTTCGCCGGGTGACCATGTGAAGGGAGCCAAGTTCGTGTGACACGCGGTGGCACCGTGTGAGTTGGCAGTCTGCATTTGATATGCTGTGTAGCGCTTTAGGAGTCTGGGTGCCCTTTACGGTTCTGGAATTCTCGCTGTCCGGAGTCCAGAGGGTTCGTAGATGTGATGCCTGGGCGTGTTTGGTTGTCTTCAGAATCACACAATTTCGTGCAGTACCTGGATAAGGTCCAAATGGACACATGATAGCCACGTGTCCCTTGTAAAAAACTGTGTCAGGCATTAGTAGGCAAACCTTGAAATAGACATGATACTTTTCACCATAGTCATTCTGTGAATGTCATCTCATCTTGAGTGTCCATCAAGGAAATCCACTGATTGCCCGATTACGAGTACTACACAATTCCATCAGGAATTTCCAAACAGCCGGAATTACTGATACTGGTAAGAATTCCCCACCAGGATTACTATAATTACGCGTTAATCTCCATGGAATAGAAAGAAGCGCATGGACCTGGTTTCAACAGGCAAAGTTCTGCACAGTATTCCCTGCTCTGAGCCGGTGGTGAATGTGAGCTGTGGGCTTCTCTGAGGAGGAGGAGCTTGTCTGAGGGGGAGGGGCTTGGCAGGGGTGGTGGAGGGAAGAGGAAACTGTCACCTGGCTTGGGGGAGGGGGTGAGTTTACCTGCTCCAC
This sequence comes from Lissotriton helveticus, assembly GCF_964261635.1. Classification (NCBI taxonomy): domain Eukaryota; kingdom Metazoa; phylum Chordata; class Amphibia; order Caudata; family Salamandridae; genus Lissotriton; species Lissotriton helveticus. The sequence continues at coordinate 477,547,724 of NC_136062.1, forward strand.
CCGTGCTATTTCTAATCTAATCTACTCAATCAATCAATCAGAACATTTGTAAAGCGCACTACTTACCCGTGAGGGTCTCACGGCACTGGGGGGTGGGGGGGAGGAGTGCTGCCAGTGCTCGAAGAGCCAGGTCTCGAGGAGTCTTCTGAAGGATCTACTGGCGCTAATTTGTGGTCAGTTAATGCAGGTCCAATGTTCCTGCTCCAGATAGTACTGGGTGCAGGAACACCTGGAAATTTGGGATCAGTCAGAGATCGATTCCACTGGGGAATCTGGCCCTAGGAAAGGTCTAAAATCGTATGTTAACCAGCACGCAAGTGAGGCTTGATGTGCCCGCGGTGGAACCGTGTCTGTGTTAGAACTGAAAACGTCAGCTCAGGCTGATTGATAGAAGGGCTGAGCAATGTTTTGATTGCATTGACATATATTTATTTACTTATTTATTTACTTATTATTCCAGAATACCAAGTAGGCGCACACTCAGGATGTCTGCAATACCATAGATTTATTACCAGTGGCAATAAATCTATGGTATTGCAGACATCGTGAGTGTGCGCCCACTTGGTCTTTTGGAAAAACTGAATTAGCCGTTGGGCTCCACTTGCGAAGCGCACCACCTATCTACGGGCTTGCATGCGGGCAGGAAGAAGCAACTAGAGTGATCGAGTGTTTGGATGACATATATATATATATAAAGTATATATATAAAGTATATATATATATATATATATATATATATATATATATATATATATATATATATATATATATATGTACATATATATACACATATATATATGTACATAAATATATATAGTTAGAACCATGTTTTTGTATACAAAGTATTATTTGACTGGCCTATATCTTTGGAGCTGTTTGACAAAACTTCACATCATCTTCCAGGAAAAAAAGTGTCATAGTGAGTCTTGATGTGCATCAAAATATTTGGGTGATGAATCAAGTGAAGGCTGAGAAAAAGGGTGTTTAAAAAAATATGATTTCCCATGTTAATTTCCATAGGAGCTCTGAACACAAGTACAGCCCGGACTGTTAGACAGAATTACACTAAATTTAGAAGGAAGTTATATTTTGGTTCACAGATCAAGCTTTCAGTTATCTGGTGTAAATCCATTCAGTAGTTGTTAAGAATTTTGGGAAATCTGGGTGTAGCTTAAGCACAGATTTCATGGTGAGATCTGATTGGCTTCCAACACTTCAGCCAGAAAGTCTAGGCAAGCATCTTGAGATTCGGCTTCTGCACATTCCCACAAAAAAAAGTACAAAAAGAAAAGGGGGTAGGGTAGAAATAGCACAAACACAAGGAGATTATGGACAGAGCGCTGAAAATTTTCAAACACTCACCCCCAGTCACAGATCTGGGTTGAATCCATCATCATTCTTAAGCTCACATCTCCACCCCAGTTCAGACCCAGCCATGTGCAAATCAGTCTTGACCATGTGCCTCATGGGAACACTCCAGCCCGAATCTGGGTTGAATCCATCAACATTAACTGAGGGTGAGTGTCTGAAAAGTTTCAGGGCTCCGTTCACCATCCCCTTTGGTTTTGCTTTGTTTGCCGTAAGTGTGGCAGGGTATGCCCAGATGTGGGTCCCTTGCTCACTTTGCCACTGGATTCAAGCTAGCCTGGCTGATGAAGGGTGTTACCCAGAAACAGGTCCCAGGATGATTGTTTCCAGTCCAGGAAGGACCTGTCTTGGCAGTTCGGGCTGGACTGTTCCCATGCGGCACAGGGTCAAGGCTGATTTGCATATTGCTTGGTCTGAACTGAGGTGGCAAAGTGAGCTAAAGAATGATGATGGATTCAACCCAGATCTGTGACCTGGGGTTGAGTGTCTGAGAACTTTCAGTGCTCCGTCCATCATCTCCATGTGTTGGCTGGGTAGAAATACCCTGGCCCCTCAGGTGTGGTCAGAAATCTAGTTTGCTGAAGGCAAAGTTTTTGTCTGTTGTAGAGGAAAGGATTGCTCCGACAGACAGGGAGCTACATGTTTAGCAGCTGATAGAGCAATGCTGGCTCCCACAGGATGGCACCGTGGGGAACTTAAGGCTCCCCTGGGGTCTGAGGGAGAAAGGGCGAGAAAGAGGCAAAGTAAGGGTCAGAAGCAAGCTGAAAGAGACAGAATAAAGGTCAGAAACGAGCAAAAAGAGGCAAAATAAAGGTCAGATATGAGCAGAAAGAGACAAGATAAAGGTCAGAAACAAGCAGAAATAGGCAGAATAAAGGTCAGAAATAGGCAGAAAGAGGCAGAATAAACGTCAGATATGAGCAGAAAGAGAAAATAAAGGTGAGAAAGGAGCAGTAAGAGGCAGAATAAAGGTCAGAAATAGGCAGAAAGAGGCAGAATAAAGGTCAGAAATGAGCAAAAGAGGCACAATAAAGGTCAGAAATGAGGGGAAGAGGCAAAATAAAGGTAAAACACGAGCAGAAATGAAAACCGGCCCTGGCAAAGTGCTCGGCTCCCCTCACACCCACCCCCGCGCGGGGTTGGGGGTACCGCCGAGCTCTTTGCCAGGACTGTTTTTCTGCCGTTTTTGTTACAGGGATGATTTTGCGGCTATGCTGCAAACATGGCCCTGTAACAAAAACGGACCCAGAGGCCCAAAACTGGCCCCCAGCCATGCGGCGCACCGGGGGATTGCCCGGTGCCCGCCACGGCCAGTCCGGGCCTGAGAAAGAGGCACAATAAAGGTGAGACACAAGCAGAAAGAGGACGAATAGAGGTCAGACATGAGCAGCAAGATGCAGACTAAAGGTCAGATATGAGCAGAAAGAAGCAAAATGAATGTCTAATCCAGTGGATCCCGCATGGCTCCTGCACAAAAAAAAGCCTTATTGGCCCTGCACGGACCCTGTGGGACCCCCAAGAGGCCTAGGGGGTGAGGGTGTTTCTACCCTGCCCCCTTTTCTTTTTGTTTAATGTTTTTTGTGGGGCTCGGCTCAAGCTGAGTCCCAAGTTGTCTGCCAACACTTCCTGGCTTGAAGTGTTGGCAGCCAATCAGATTTGGGCATTGGGACTGTCGGGTCCTCGGAGGATCTGCGTCCCTATATATACAGATTTGGATTTTAGTTAATAACTCTGCAACTAATGAATGGATGTATACCAAAGCACAAAAAGGTACTTCCCTGGACCAACATCTACCTTCCTTGCTTATGGAAGGTGCTCTGACACCTCAGTTCGGGGTCGAGTTTGTGCTTTTTAAAATTCAAAAGAAAAAAAGAAAAAAAAAGGCAAAAGACTGAGGCTTTGTGGGGCTCAGGACTGAAAGCGAGGGTTAGAGCACTATCGGTTCCAAGTCTTCTGTAAGAATAAATAAAAAAATAAAAAACAGCTTGGATAGTCACTTAAAAGGTTTTAGCCAGGGTGAGAATAATTACATGAATGCAAACGTGCTGAAAACATATGAGAAATTAGTAGGAGGAAAGGAACACAGGCATTGGTAGGTGCCGAAACCAGCATGCTAGAGCCAATAGAAATGGAGGAAAAGTAAGTAGCAAGCTCAGGAGCCAATGAAAACGAAGGAGGCGGGATATAAGTCCCTTCTAAGATATTATATTAAATACAATAGATTTCACAAACACAGCACATGCCCTGCTAATGCCAGGCGTAACCTAAAAAGGGTCTCTGGGGTTTTCCAGATTTCAGGCCTGAGTCTCCTGAGTTATCAGCAGTTGCACCGGCTGTCAGTGTTTGTAGCCACATGCTTGACTGCCTGTGAAGTGCAGGCATTTAAGGGAAGATTTACAATGATTGGCGCATCCCTGCATCTCAGCAGAGATGCAGCAGTTATTGTGCGTCGCGGCTCCACCACCATGGATGCGCCGCAATTACAATGCGGCGCACCATTGGGCAAAAATGGACAGATGCGTGACGCATCTGTGCCGTGAAGGCGGCGCTTTCCTGGAGTTGCGTCGCAAGCGCGACGCAGCTCCAGCAAGGCTCTGGGGTGCCCTATATTTAAAATGCTGCGTCAATCCTTACGCCTGCTTCAAGCAGACGCAGGGTTTTGACGCAGCATGGGCTCAAAAGTGACTGGGTGAAATTTTGTAGATTTAATTCAGCCACTTTTAGGAGGCCTTCCTGCGCCGGAACGCCCCCCCTGCGCAGGAACACCTACTTTTGGCGCAGGGCTTTACAATGTGACGCATCTCCCAGATGCGTCACGTTGTAAATACACCGCAGCATGGTGCTGGTTTTGCGCTGCCGCTACGCCTCAAAAGTGATGCAACGGCGGCGTAAAAGAGGCGCAAGGGGCTTGTAAATCTGCCCCTTATTGTATTGCCGCTGGTACGTCATAAGGTCAACTAAACCTTGTGTTATGTCTGATTTAGAAAACTATGGGGCATATTACCAAGCAATAGCGATAATTATCGCTATTGCTTGGTTAGAGACAAAGGGGCATATTATCAAGGGGGTTTATCTCCGCCTTTTTGGCTTCAAAAGCCAAGAAAGCGGAGATAAAATTATCGCCCTATTACCTAGCTGTCGTTAACACCAGTTAGTGACAGCTAGTAGGAGATAGTGACCATCTTGGGCCCCTCTTTGCATGTCAGTAAAATTTATCACTAATGACATGCAAAGTGGGCGTGCCAAGATGTTAGTGACTGAAAACAGTCGCTAACATCGCTATCTCCTATTACCAACTTTTGGAGATATTCGCGCTAAGCGCGAATATCTCCAAAAGCTAACACCTGCCGCTGAGCAGTTCTTAGCAATGTTATCCAATGGTAGGTGGATAACATGGCTAAGAGCATTAGCTCGGTAACGCATGAATATCGCTGACTTTTCAGCGATATTCATGCATTGCGGCCGATTTTTATCGCTTTTGCGGTAAACCTTGATAATAGCAAGGTTTATCTGCGATAATTTCTGACGATGCTTAGCGTTAAAAAATTCGTTGCTAAGCATCGTTAGCGATAAATATCGCTTATCGTTGGTAATATGCCCCAAAATTTTACCGCTAAGCTGCGGCGATTTTTATCGCAGATAAACCTTGGTATTACCAAGGTTTATCGCAAATGCGATAAAAAACGGCCGCAATGCATGAATATCGCTGAAAAGTCAGCGTTAGTCATGCATTACCGAGCTAATGCTCTTAGCCATGTTATCCACCTCCCATTGGATAACATGGCTAAGAACTGCTCTGGGCAGGTGTTAGCTTTTGGAGATATTCGCGCTTAGCGCGAATATCTCCAAAAGTTGGTAATAGGAGATAGCGATGTTAGCGACTGTTTCCAGTCGCTAACATCTTGGCACGCCCACTTTGCATGTCATTAGTGATAAATATCACTGACATGCAAAGTGGGGCCCAAGATGGTCGCTATCTCCTACTAGCTGTCGTTAACTGGTGTTAGCGACAGCTAGGTAATAGGGAGATAATTTTATCTCCGCTTTCTTGGCTTTTAAAGCCAAAAAAACGGAGATAAACCCCTTGATAATATGCCCCTGTGTTGGCCCATTTTAGATCGCTATTGAAATAAATGCATTAAACGCGGAAAATGACCATTTTCATCATAATTATCTTTAAAAACAGATTGGAGAGCAGCGTATTGATCAGGGGTGGTTGAGGTGCATCTGCAGAGAGCTTTGCTTTTCTTAGCTCTGGAAAAGCAGGTCAGGGACACAGCAAGCTTTATCAACGTCCTCACAGGCGTCAATGAGACAAGAGTAGGGCTTTGCTGCCACCTCTTGGACAGTTTGTGAAGTGCGACTCATTCATTTCCCAAAATTGGCGTCACGGGCTTCTGGCGATCTGTGTTATGTGTTTTCATGTTTTTTATTGTTAATGTCGAATCTCGAGGCTTTTGGGCATCTCTCGGAAATCTCACGATCAGAGAAGTAAATGGAAACTGGTCAGCTGTCGATAAACTAGTGAGATAGCTCAGTGGGTTTGGGTTAGACTTGTAAACAGCAGGTCGCAGTTTTGACCTTTGGGAGTGCTGATTCACTGTGCTTTAAATGAAAACATGGAAGTGCCGGAACGCACTCTGTAGAGTACCTGTTTGCTGCTGAGAAGTGCAGATACTATCCCCTTAAATATATTGCAGCAATGCTGGGAAGTTCCGACACGCTCCCTTTCAAATTAAAGAAGTGCAGGTACTCAGTGCCGGAGAGGACCGGCCCATTTAAAGCACGGATGAATCATCCCTTCAACCTTTAGAGGTCACGAGAGGAGGATTCACGAGGCCGGACACGAGCTACCCCCGCTTCCTCACCACAAGGACGCGGTGGGGATTTGATGCCTGCTGAATGAATAACTGTTATAATTATAAATATTTAGTGAGAACAGTAATGACGTCCCTTCTCTGCTGTGTCTCTGCCCAGGACTCTGCTCCAGCAGCTGCAGAAACTTCAGGCCCTGGTGGCGGGAAAGATCTCCCGACCATACAAGCTGGCGTCCACGCAGACGGGCACCTGCCTTATGGTAAGTGAGATCTACGCACTGCCCTTTAGGCCTCTGTATCTCGCTGCACTCTCCTCCCTAGGGCTATCACTGTACACTTCACACCTCCCTCTCTCGCTGCATCCTCCGTCCCTTGGGCTGTCACTGTACACTTCAAGCCTCAGTCTCTCGCTGCACCCTCGCTCCCTTCGGCTGTCACTGTACACTTCACACCTCCATCTCTCGCTGCACCCTCCGTCCCTTGGGCTGTCACTGTACACTTCACCCCTCCGTCTCTCGCTGCACTCTCCTCCCTAGGGCTATCACTGTACACTTCACACCTCCCTCTCTCGCTGCATCCTCCGTCCCTTGGGCTGTTACTGTACACTTCACACCTCCGTCTCTCGCTGCACCCTCCCTCCCTTCGGCTGTCACTGTACACTTCACACCTCCGTCTCTCGCTGCACCCTCCTCCCTTGGGCTGTCACTGTACCCTTCACACCTCAGTCTCTCGCTGCACCCTCCGTCCCTTGGGCTGTCACTGTACTCTTCACACCTCGGTCTCTCGATGCACCCTCCGTCCCTTCGGCTGTCACTGTACACTGCACACCTCCCTCTCTCGCTGCATCCTCCGTCCCTTGGGCTGTCACTGTACACTTCACACCTCAGTCTCTCGCTGCACCCTCCCTCACTTCGGCTGTCACTGTACACTGCACACCTCCCTCTCTCGCTGCATCCTCCGTCCCTTGGGCTGTTACTGTACACTTCACACCTCCGTCTCTCGCTGCACCCTCCCTCACTTCGGCTGTCACTGTACACTGCACACCTCCCTCTCTCGCTGCATCCTCCGTCCCTTGGGCTGTTACTGTACACTTCACACCTCCGTCTCTCGCTGCACCCTCCATTGGGCTGTCTCTGTACACTTCACACCTCAGTCTCTCGCTGCACCCTCCGTCCCTTGGGCTGTTACTGTACACTTCACACCTCCGTCTCTCGCTGCACCCTCCTCCATTGGGCTGTCTCTGTACACTTCACACCTCAGTCTCTCGCTGCACCCTCCGTCCCTTGGGCTGTCACTGTAGACTTCACACCTCCGTCTCTCGCTGCACCCTCCATTGGGCTGTCTCTGTACACTTCACACCTCAGTCTCTCGCTGCACCCTCCCTCCCTTCGGCTGTCACTGTACACTTCACCCCTCCGTCTCTCGCTGCACCCTCCCTCCCTTCGGCTGTCACTGTACGCTTCACACCTCCGTCTCTCGCTGCACCCTCCGTCCCTTGGGCTTCACCCCTCGGTGCGGCTCTGAAGCACTCGCTCCGTATTTCACTTGAATGCGCTGCCCCGAGGGAGGCTCATATCTCTTGTGGTTAGGGTCGCTCCCTGTGGTGGGGCTCTTTGTGGCTGAAGTTCTCTCCGCCTTCATGAGTGCTCCAGAGCAGGGCTGTTGTCCCCTCACACGCCGAGACCTTGCATGTGGTGGCTGCAGGCCCGCCCCTGCGGCTCAGCAGCCGGTGTTCACTCACCTCTCTCTCTGCTCCCTCCACAGGTGGTGGTCGTCTGCTTCGTCCTGGTACTCGGCTCATTTGTGCCGTGTTTCCCAGACTTTTCCTCTGGGTCGCAGACAGTGAAAACGGTGCCCAGGGCGGTGCCGGATGTGTACACGACCAGCCGAGGTGAGTCGCTGCTGAATGTACCTGTGTGATTCTCTTCATCTGCCTAAATGAGAGGGAATCTCTGTGTCTGTGTCCCAGCTCACAAAGTGAGTGTGAGAGAGTATGGCGTTCTTCGCTTAGTGGAACAAACCAATCAATCAATCCATTTTTTTGTAAAGTCTGACTACTCACCCGTGAGGGTCTAAAGGCACTGAGTGGAGGGGGGGGGGACTATCTGCCTTGGGAAATTACACGGAATGTTACATTTTGAGCCCTTGAAAATTTCTTTTTTAAGTAATTGATGTAACATGTGCTGTCTGTGTTGAAAAATATGCTTGAATTTTTTACATTGGCATACACAGCAATCCAAATGAATCCACTTAATTTATTGCATACTAGTTTATTACATACTTACTTAGTCTATTACATACAATCTACACAGCCCACTTATGTTTCCCTGATTCAATTAAATTGGCAGCCTATAGGATACATGTTTTCATGTATACCTCAATTTAAGGTTTGTAGAGACGTTTCAATGATCACTAAACCACTGTCTACTGTTTTGGCTTTTCCAATATTTCAAGGCCTTCATCAGGACGACAGACATTTTAGTATTTTACTTACAGGACCTGAAATCTTACTCTCTGTTCCTGGAATGGGTTCTATTATCACATTAAGCACCATGAAGTACTCCATCTCATAATCTCCAAGGGAAACTTCTGTGAACATAGAATCTCCCAAATATCTTATAATTGATAAGAGCATTATCCAGGACGCTTCAGAGCTCAGAAATTGATGCATGTAGACATTGACAGAACTTAGATTTATGTGGAAACTTTGGTTAGGAAAATAGCTAATTCTAGCCTACCCGTGGGATTCACAAATGTTGATGACACTGCTCAGCTATTATTTCCATCACTGCCACCCCCTTTTGTACCGCTTTGGCCGCCATAAGTGTGGCAGGGTATGCTCAGACGTGAGTCCCTTGCTCACTTTGCCACTGGATTCAAGCAAGCCGGGCTGAAGACGGCTGGAATGCCAGAAACCGGTCCTCGGAAGCTTGTTTCCGGTCCAGGGAAGGCATGGCTTGGCAGTTCGGGCTGGACTGTTCCCATGAGGCACAGGGTCAGACTGATTTGCATATGGCCATGTCTGAACTGGGGTGGCAGAGTGGGCTAAAGAACGGTGATGGATTAAAGCCAGATCTTTTGACTGGGTGTGAGTGTTTGATTGGTTCAGATGCTCCGTCCATCACCACCCCCTTTTGTACTGCTGTTATTTCTGGTCAGCCCACATTCCACACCGAACACCTCTTGGTAAGAAATTCTTCTCAATTTAACATCACACAAAAATATCACGCTTGGCATTGACAAAAAGTGCTCATCTGGGTGCTGGGGCAATCTCTGAGATCACAATAGTAATAGGTATTTATGAAGGCTATGTTTGCCAGGTGTGTGTCTTCTTTCTGGGCACTTCTTCCTGTTGTGACCCTCTGTCTCTCTGATCTTTGCAGTTCGGTCTCGTAGCCTCCTCTTTCATGATGAGGCAGGACCGGTGGACTCCTTCCTGAGAGTGGGGGCGGCAGAGAGCTGGAATCCAGATGAACCACCCGTTCCACAGAGGGAGGACATCGATCCACCTCGTGGCCACCTGGCCGGGTCACATGAGGCAACCAAATACCTGAGCAAGTCTCAGGTCGAAGTGTCTGACCTGAATCAGACAGACACCGAGATCCTTCATCGGAAAGAGCGGTACCGTGAGAGGTGAGTGTGTCCTCGCTGCTTCGTACACCCACAAATCGATGCCTGTGAGAACATTGCATCTGCTGAGCTCTTCATAGCATAACATAGCATAGCATAGCAAAGCATAACATAAGATAACATAACATAAGTATAATTGGAGCACACACATTTACCACAAGGGGTCCTTGGGTACTATTGCCAAATTACAGGTGTTTATTGTTTGTAAACTCATTCTTACTCATTGGCGTCAGGAGGATAAACAACTGAGTAGGCACACCAGCACGTCAATGTGTGACCATGGGGTAAAACTCAGATCCCTGAGGTGGATGCAGCAGCCCACTAAGCACCAGAACCAGCTGACCTTCAGGCAGATTCACAAAACCATTTACGGAAATCAGTACCACTAGAGTACCTTATTTATGCACACTTACTTGCTTTTTGTGAATCATCCAAATTACAAAGTTCAATTTCTACAAGTTATATATCAACTTTTCCTGAATATTCCCATGTGTACACCTTTAAAGGAAGTGTTGAGACATGGTGAGCTGCCGACATTGGACCTGGGGAAGCCAGTTCGAGTCTCGACGTTGGCTTAATATCAAGTGTCTTTACTTAATCTCCCTGTGCCTACAAAAACGAATGTCGAACCTTTGGGCCAAGTTTGTGCTATTAAAGTCTGTTCTCATCTTGGCTCCTTTACCACTTTCCTTCACCTATGACAACGTCGCGGCATCTCCCATCAACCCTTTTTCAGTAATCTCCCCCTGACCCTTAATGGGCAGTTTCTACAAGCAAATATGCTCATCTGGTAGATACTCTACTTGAAAATGATATTCCATCAAGCCTTCCATCCATCTTCTGATTCTTGGTATTAGATTACCATGATCCCTACAGGTAAAGATTTGTACTAATGGACGATGATCAGACCGTACCAAAATATGAAATGCTGTATAGCCCATGCAACCACCACTAAAGCTTCACGCTCTATCACAGAGTAGCGCCCCTCCCCACCATTTAAAGATCGAGAGACAAAAGCAACTATCCTGATTTTCCCTTTAACCACCTAAAGCTCCAAGATCTATAAGACTTGTGTCAGTTGTTAATATCGTCTTCTTACACGTATCAAAATATCCCAGCATGGGCAGTTCTCTAATGGATAGTATGACCAACTGGAAAGCTGGCTCTCACTCATCAGACCATGAAAACACATTACCTTTCATGCGAAAACTTCTCAGTGATTGAAGCACACTCATGAAATTCACAATGAACTTTGAACAAAATTCTGCCAAATCAAAGATGGTCTCACTTGATCCCTGTTTTTTTGGGTGGGGTGCCTCAACATTACTTTTGTTCAGACCTAACTTGGGACTTATTCCTTCTCCAGAAATTGTGTGCCCAAGATATGTGACCGTTGTAAACCTGCATTTGTCTTTCCTCAAAGTCAGACCAGAGGATTGCAACTTTTCCAGTACTTGCCTCAAGATTTTATCATGATTTGCCTTGTCCTACTCATACACCAAACAACAACGAAAGATGCCTGGATTTTGCATGCAGTGAAACCTAGCAGTAGGCCAATGCCAAATCCATAGTACTAAAAATCCAAGCCCCCCTGAGAACTGCTAGCATCTCTGATATATTGGGGAGAGGCTGGCTTTCTACCCAACGTGCTTTCCTGAGCCCCCTGAGATCCACACACATCCGAATACTTTTTTATCATCTTTAGCAGCAAGAACCACAGGGACAAGCCATTCTGAGGACTCAGTTTCCACAATAATACCCAATTTCAAGAGCTTCTCCAATTCTTCTTTGATAGGTTCCCTCGTTGATTTTGGTACCTTTCTGACCTTATACAGATAGCACTGTATTACTTTTCAATATAATCTTGTGTTCAAAGCCATGTAACAATCGTAACCCATCACCAAACACTTTGTGAAACTCACTCACAACATAATATTCATCTCTATTGTTTGCCACTGACAGAATTGCTCCGAGGTTTTAGGTCTAAGAAGGCATTGCCAAGGTGCTGCTCAGCACAGACATCACCTATGTGCTGCTCAGCACAGATATTGCCTACCTGCTGCTCAACAGATATTGTCTACGAGCTGCTCAGCAGATATTGCCATTGTGCTGCTCAGTACAGACATCGCCTATGTGCTGCTCAGTAGATATTGCCTTTGTGCTGCTCTGCAGATATTGACTATGTACTGCTCAGTAGACATTGCCTATGCACTACTCAGCACAGGCATTGCCTATGTGCTGCTCAGGATGCATTGCCAATGCACTGCTCAGCATAGTCATTGTCTATGTGCTGCTGAGGTAGAGACATTCTCTATGTGCTGCTCAGGTAGATACATTAGATATGTGGTTCTCTATATTGCCCAGCAAAGACATTGCCAACGTGCTGGTCAGCACACACTAATGCCTATGTCCTGCTCAGATATTGTTTTTGTGCTGCTCAGCATAGACATAGCCTATGTGCAGCTCAGCAGAGACTTTGCATAAGTGCTTCAGAGACATCATGGTTTACTAAGAAGAGTGTCAGGGCAGCTACTCCAAGATGGCTGCCATTGTTTACCTATTTGCTGTGAGAGACGCCCCTTTCATTGGACTTTTTTGATACACTCGGGGAAAAAACAGAGATAACGCACTCCAAGGATAAGTGGGATGCTGGGAAGTGTAGTTTCACCAAAGAGGGCTAGGACGATGCAGCTCATACAAACGTTCATGAACCATTCTGGTGAATAGAACCTTATTAGACATCTTAGGGTTGGAATGTTGTGGACTTGCCAGTGAAGTGATTTAAAACAATGTTACTAAAAAACTGTAATTCGTTCACCTACAAATTTGGATGAAATGATGCTTGGTCACACCAACGGAAATTGCGATAAGGGATCTTCACGGGGAATGAATGATATTTCCTGGCCTGTTGGTGTCTCCGAAAGGTCAATGGGGTTCGATAGGGTCAGTTGCATTTCAAGCTCTCAGTGTGTTTCACTACTTCCAGCCTTTTAAAGTTTCACTATTGGCTTGGGTACCCAGGATTTGTGTACCCAAAGACATGAAATGTTTATCCCTGGTTTGACCCTTTTTTTTGTCTGCTTCCTTCACAGGGACACCGACTCCGGGGGTATGGAGAGTGTTTTGTAGCGGTGGGGACTGCGCTGTCTCAACGCAACGGGCTGCTCTGCCTCTTAAAGCAGAGGAGGAGGGAGGAGGAAGGAGGCTGTCCTGAGGCACTGAACCCCCAAAGACTGCCCCACAAATGGACTGGTGTCATCCCAGGGCTTGTCTGGCTCTGTTTTTGTGTGTGGCCAGCCACGTGGATGGACCTGCCAACTGTGGAACCGAGAGACGCAGAGCGAGCCCAGGATCTACTGAGTGTATACTGACCTCCTATCTAATCATCCAAACCCCTATGTCGTGTTGGCACGAATTGCAGCTGGACTCGGACCTTGGCCTACAAGCAGTTGCAGTGCTGCACTTCTCCATCAATGCACCTCAGTCTTGTCCTGTAGCTGCCCCTGGTCTCCCAGTACTGGGACTCAGACCCAGCTGTCAGCACAGACCCTCCTGACCAGTACTGGGACCCAAAAAGCACCCGGTCAGCTCAATCCTAACCGGTTTGTAATCCGGCTCGGTGCAGCCTCCGCAGTATGACTGCTGAGGCCTTCGTGTAGGTCTATACCTTATTCGTGTCCTCTAGTAGTCCAAACTTTTATAGTACTGCAATGTCCCACAGCTCTGTCTGTGTCTCTCTCTTTTTTGCACTGTAATATCCACTACTGGCGATATAGCGCTTGGATACCCTCACGGGTGACAAACAGCGCTCTACAAATCCACCTTACATTACATTACATAGGATGCTCAGTCTCGATATCTCTGGCCTGCAATTGCCCTTTCTTGTTCAGTACCGGTGCTTGCACACGGCTCTACAGTGCACTCTAGTCCTGACCAGGACTGTCACCCACTAGACCAACTTTGTGGAACACATACAGCTCCGCCTATGCACCTCAATTTTGCTCTGCGTTATTCCAGTCTAAAACCTCAAAGGTTAATTTGAAACTATTTTGGAATCTAATTGTTATCGATTAATAATATTTATATATGTATGTATTTATGGTGTGAATTGAACCTGTGACCTGGTATTGTGTGTTCTGGGACCTGGTTTGTGCACTTTGTCTCAGAGCTCTCAGCTTCTGGTGGCTGTGAGGATGGCCCCTGGTGAAGCCACAAGGGTGCAGCTTAAAACATTGAACTGAAACGTGTTGGATGAGAAGTGTCGCTATAGCCAAGATCTGATTTGTGTCAATTGACAATGGATGCAAAATAATGTCTTAGAGCTTTGATTATAGATTGTTTAGTTATCTGTGCCTGCAGCACTGCTCCTGTCCCAACTCTGTCCTGATTGCTTAGTACTCTGTGCCTGCTGCACTGCCCCAACTCACCACTTTCCTGATTGTTGAATTCTTTGTGCCTGCTGCACTGCCCCGCCTCATCACTTTCCTGATGGTTTAGCTCTCTGTGCCTGCTGCTTCACCCCACCTCACCTCAGTCCCTTGAACAGTGAACCACTATTCAGGGTTTTGTGCCTGAACTATTGCCTGCGACTGTCCTGTGTACTTGGTGAAATGTTCTCCTACTTCCCGTCTGTGCCTTATTTTGTGTATTCTCCGACATGTGCCTCGTACCTTGTTTCTGTACGTGGGAAGCTTGCACTGCCAGTTATATGCCTGTTCTGAGGGTGACAGAAGACTGCACTGCTGGCCTCCATGCTTCCTCTGTCCTATATCTGAGACAAGTTTGTTCTGCTGCTACCCACTGTGTGCCTGCACTGAAAGAGATAGACATTTGCACTGCCAATCTCCATGCTGTCCACTTTCTGTGTGTGAGAGAAGCTTGTACTGCTGCTGTCAGTTATGTGCCTGTACAGAGTGTGACAAAAGCTTGCATTGCTGGGCCCTTAGTACAGATGGAGCACACAGACTTTGCTGCACAGAGTACCTTTAACTCCTTCGCCGCTCGCGGTATTTCCCCGCTGTGCTGGGGGGCCGGGGGGGGGGTGCGTACAGCACCCCCATGCTCATGACGAGCTCAGCTCGTCATGAGCTACGGCGCTCCGGTGCTCATGACGAGCTGAGCTCGTCATGACCGCGCCCGTTCCAATGGAACGTTCAGCACAGCGGGGTAATCAGCCCAGCGTGCGATCGTTCCACGGAACGGGCGCGGTCATGACGAGCTGAGTTCGTCATGAGCACCGGAGCGCCGTCGCTCATGACGAGCTGAGCTCGTCATGAGCATCCAAGGAGTTAAGTGGGTGTGCCATGGAACAAACAGGGATAGTGCACCCTATTGCAATTAATGTGCTGTCCTCAGGGTCCGCACTCATTTACGCCTGCCTTGGGGCAGCGCGCTCGGAGAACTACAGAGTAGCTGTTTACAAATCTCTCTGTGTTTCACAGTGCAGGCGGCATGCTACCTGCGCTTCAAAGAGGGGAGAGAGACCCCCAAACAGGCAGGTGCGATGCGTGATTGCACCTGCCTCCAAGGGGAGGCATCCCTCGAGACGGCTGGCCTCCGGATGCTCGCCGACAGTGCACCCCGTTTCTGTAGCATGCAGGGCCGGACCGGCTACCGGGCAGTTAGGAATGCTGCTGAGCTGGGGGCTGATTTCGTTAATGGGGACCTACGTGAGCTAAACGAAATTCGTTTTGCTTTCAGTATTTCGAAGCACACGCAGGTCTCCATGGATGAAATCAGCCCCCACTGCAGTAAAATCAGGCAGCAGCTCGGCAGCATTCCAAACTGCCCGGTAGCCAGTCCAGCCCTGGTAGCGCGCTGTCAGTTCTTCCAACTGTCCATGTGTGTGAGTGAAGCCTGCATTACTGCTGATGCACCACTGCTGAATTTGATTACAGCTTGCATTACGGCTGATTGTACTTTTCAAGTTCCATGTGTGTGAATCTACCTTGCACTGCTGCATCCCGTGGTATACCTGTCCGGTGAGTGCGAGGTAAGCTCACGCCGCAGCCTCGTGCCCCTCGTCTGCTCTGTGCACGAGGAAATCTTGCAGTGCTTCTACACTTGATTTCCCGCATCTTAGTCAAGGCCACTGGAAGTATGCAATTCTGCGGCCGCTGCTTTTAATCGCATAGAAGTGGATTGGCCGCATTTGCCACGATCCATCATTAACTGCATTAATTGCAGATTTTAACAAAAAAAAATGTTTCTAGCTCACAGTAAACAACAGTTGCTGAAAACATGCAAACATGGGTGCCTGTGCAGTGGAAGGCCCTTCACAAAGGTTGAGTGGCCATCTTTCAAATACATTTTTGTGAATTTGGATGTTATACTGGTACTAATGAGGTGAAATCCTGTCCAGAGAGTATGACCATGTGCAAAAGTTACAATATAAATATGCTGCATTATGCTGCACATTTTGACTTTTCTTGCTGCATTATTTAGTCAACTCTGCCACATAATTTGGTGCTCCCCTGCTGCATAATTCCAGTGGCCCTGATCTTAGCCTACAGCTGCGTGCCTGCATTGCTATCATGTTATATAGTCTTCTAACGGTAGCCGTTAACTCATTCCAGAGACGTTTCAGTCCCTCCAGATACCAGTCTGATGCTCTTTGCTCTCATCTAGGCCGCTTTTGGCCAGGCCTCCCAGAGAATATTTGTGGACACGCCTTCCCGATGACACTGCTGTCTCCCCAGCCAATCACCTCCCCTTCTGATGTACTCACTAAAAACCACTGCCCCGCCCAGAGACTGACACCACGTGCCTCCTCACGACACCTCCTTACTATCACCCTCCTTTTCTACAGGCGATCAGCCCCGCTATACAGACCGCGCCACAAATTATTTGTAAATAATGTATTTTATTTTCTGTTTTAAAACCCATGAGATATTTGTATTTTGGACAAACTTTTTAAGTGTATGTATTTTTTTCATTCGTAGATAGAGCGAGCTTCGCCGTTGTCCAACCTCCACAGGGTAGGGGGAGGGCGTGGGAGAATGGGATATTAGTTTCATTTTCTTTTCCTGGCAAATATAGTGACTTCTATGCATTACTTTCCTCGATTTTATACTTTACCTTCTTGGTTATTTCCCGCTCAGAGCAAGCTTTCATGAAGCAAAATTAAAAAAAAAATCAGCATCAACAATTTTGACTTGTGTCCATCTTGCTTCATACAGATGGTTGTGGTGTGTGTGTGTGTGTGTGGAGGTGTGTGGTGTGTGTGTGGTGTGTGTGTGTGAGTGTGTTGGTGTGTGTGTGTGGTGGTGTGTGTGCTAACCCTTTTAAGGTCTCGCCTAAGCCATCCCGTAGGGATGGTGGGCGAGATTATAGTAAGGCTTTCGAAAAGTCTACCCAAACTGCGGATTAAGTACAGTTTATGTGAGCTGGGCGCGTGCACATCGCCAGCCACATCGTTGTCTGAGCCGCGGCATCAGACTTCAAAGGAAGCTGCTCCCCCCTCATCAGACTTCAAAGGAATCCGCTCCGCTCCCCCGCCTCCCCCCACGCAATGCGGAGAGCTTGTTTTTCACTGCTCCGAGAGGCTTCTTTGTATCAGCCTGACTGCATGCTTGTTTAATGTGGTGGATACTCGCTGCCATCTAGTGGCCATGTTTTATTGTGAAAAGCTTCAGTTTTTCCAGTAGGTTCATATAGGATCACTGCCGGTCTCTTGTTTACTTCTTTAGGTGCGTTGTTATTATTTTGTTTCACTCTTTCCCCACTTGTTTAAGTACGAATGAAAAAGCTTCGTAAAAATGCATTCCATGTACCGACATGAAATAAATTTTTACAAAGCATTTTGTACCCGGGGTACTTTGGTATTACAGAAGGGGCCACACCAGAGCCTGTGGCCTCTTCTGTAATACCAAAGTACCCCGGGGGACTCAAAGCTGGCGCAAACACCCGTTGGGACCTCGGGCGGGGCACTTATGAAATACAGTCCCATACCTTTGTGAGGAAATGTTTGCTAATGACATCCTGACACAAAGCCCTCTGTGGCAGCATGCTACACTGATTCACAGAACTCACCCTCTTATCCAAATAATTCAAGAACATGGATTTGTATCAAAAATAGTAATTGAATATGTCTTCCGTAGAAAGAAACAGATTGAACACCTACTTTGAACAAGTACACATATCCATATTGAATCTTGAAATGTGGTGAAATACACCTGCTGCCCAGAAGGGGGCACTCATTCCTCAGCTTGCCTGCTGATTCGTGTTTACCAGAATGTGTGACCCACCATAGTTCTTGATTGGTTCCTGCTAGATGCACAGGCAGTGCTGCTGAAGGTTGTTTGGTCCCTGCTAGATGCACAGGCAGTCCTGCTGAAGGTTGTCTGGTCCCTGCTAGATGCACAGGCAGTCCTGCTGAAGGTTGTTTGGTCCCTGCTAGATGCACAGGCAGTCCTGATGAAGGTTGTTTGGTCCCTGCTAGATGCACAGGCAGTCCTGCTGAAGGTTGATTGGTCCCTGCTAGATGCACAGGCAGTCCTGCTGAAGGTTGATTGGTCCTGGTGGATGCACAGGCAGTTCTGTTGAAGGTTGATTGGTCCCTGGCGGATGCACGGCCAGTTCTACTGAGGGTATATTGGTCCTGGTGGATGCACAGCCAGTTCTACTGAGGGTTGATTGGTCCCCGGTGGATACACAGGCAGTCCTGCTGAAGGCTAATTGGTCCTGGTGGATGCACAGCCAATTCTACTGAGGGTTGATTGGTCCTGGCGGATGCACAGGCAGTCCTGATGAAGGTTGATTGGTCCTGGTGGATGCTCAGCCAGTCCTGCTGAAAGGAGTGATACATGCCTGGTTTTGATAACACACTGGACCAGTAGGTGGCAGCACCATGGTCTCTAAGGGGCTTGGCTGGTGCTGGGCACTGCTTGGGAAGCGAGACATCTCGAAGGACGCAGTCAGCTGGCTGCCACGGAAAAGGTTGTTGGACCAACAAGCATTGGCAAAACCAAATGTACTTGCCTTTTGACTTTGCCATTGATTTAAAAAAGAAAAAAATAGTTATTGACGATACAGAACAGCAAAGGCAAAAAAGCGATACTCATTGAGGTATAGAGATACATGCGTCATCATGCATGTGTACACATGAGTCATGAAGATACAGAGCCCCCAGCATGATGACGTATAAGTGCACATACATCACCACATATGTGCATATATGCATCATGACTCTTCAGTAGGCATGTTTTCTTTTTAATGCCCTGTATTTACTGTTCTAAAATGCTGGACACCCATCTTAGAGAAGTAAATTGACAAGTAAAAAAGTGCATGAAAGCGCATTAGTTATAACAGACTGGCCAACAACAAACTGCAGCTCCTAGGCCCTTCCAATAAATAAATAAATAAAATAAGAAAGTGAGAGGCGAGAGAGCAAGTGAACTCCACCAGGTGGCATGGTGTGGACGGATGATGTGCAGGGGGGGGTGTGGGGCAGGGCAGCTGGCTGAGGGGAAATGAAAGAAAGCGCCCAGAGGCGAAGGAAGCAATTGCCGTGCTGGGAGAAAATAAACACAAAAAAGAACTAGCATTGTGAGGGAGAGCACCACAAGTGGGGACAGCAAGAAAACACATGCACTCCTATGCAGAGATAAAAGAAAAGAACTAGTTGTCTGACGGTAAGGAGTAAAATGCTACTAATCATCCAATGAAAAGGCTGGCACAGAGGGGAGGGTTAAACACAGGAAGAGGAAGGCAAGCCATCGAATAAGAAGTAAGCGAATAGCATTGACAGGAAAGACAACCAATGGAAGCAGTGGGCGGATCCGAAGTCCACATTAACTGTTTAAGTTGTCCCCAATAGGTCTGTTCACAATAGAGAGATAAAGCAGCACATATGTGGGATCTGAACATGAGCTGAACATTTGACATGCAAGTGCTTAATTCTCCTCCTACTGTTTCTAACTGCTACATCCACGGTCAGCGGCTTCCCTCTCGCTCGGAGTGCAAAGATGGAAAGGCCTGTTGTCTTGATTTTTCTTATTCACCCTTCTTAGTCTGCAGTCTGATGGTGTCCTGGCTGTGGGTGAGCTGAGCCCCACCAGAGATGGTTGCGTGTCTGCATTATAAGTGGAGGTGCTGATCATGAAGCAGTTGGCTGGCAAGGGGAGCCAACGGAGGTCCATCAGGATGGATGATGTGATCGTGTTTATTTAGGCCCGTATGAGACGTGCTGCGGCGTGTAGATTGCCATGGAGTAGGGCTTTACCACCTCCAAGATGAAAGAGTACGAGGGCTTAAACTGCAGTTCTGAAGTCGATTTCTAGAAGAAGCGGTTTGACTTCCTCTAGAAGAAAGATTCTGTGCCAGGCTATCTTTCTGTTTTTGGCGATGTGTTCCTTGAGGGTGATGTCCAGACTCAATCTAAGTGACTTCACATTTGGTGGTAGTTGGCGTTCGAAGCTATCAAGTTTCACGTCATAGAGCCCCGCTTGTACAGTATCTTTTTTGTTGTTCTTGGCCAATATTAGTAATACTGGTTAGGTCGAGCTTCAGGTTGGCACGGGACATCCACATCTGGATGATGTGCAGGCCGTGTTTGTGGCACTAGATGTCTGACACAGAGGAGGCTTTCAAGTAGAGCTGTGTGTCATCGCATATTGGTGACTTGTGATGCTGTTATCTGTGAGTAGAGGACCACGGGGCTCCATGTAAAGGTTGAAGATGACAGGAAACATTATGGAAGTGCCAATGTGGACAAATTAGTGTTGGTGAGAAAGGTGGGAATAGCCAGCCTGGTTTCAGATCATGAAGCAAGGAGACCACTACCTTACACATCATAGATGACACCCTCTTGACCACAGATGAAGATGTCCCTTGCCTCTCAGCTGCCTTCGACACAGTCGACCTCTCCACCTTCACATGCATTCTAGTCTCAAATGGAATTCACTAGCAATGTCCTTCCCCGGTTTTCCTCCCATTTTTCCAACCAACACCAGTCCATTCACATGGGCACCACCAGGTCCCAAAAGAGCCCTATCACCTGCGGAGTTCCCCATATTTTCATACTGCCTCCCTCTCATCTTCAACCTCTTAGGAGAGCCGCTTTGTGCTCTACTCAAACATAACAGCATCAAGATTCACCCATATGCCGATGATACACAACGCTACTTGAAGGGGTCCTCGGCTTCAGATATCCAGAGCCACAAACAAGGCCTGCACACGATCAAGGCATGGATGTCCAGCATCTACCTGAAGCTCAACTCGACCAAGACAGAGTTCATTTCAATCCATCTGGAGCAACATCCCCGTATTCATCAGGACTGTGCCTACACTGCTCCGATTTAAAGAAAGAATTCTGTTGTACAGTTAATACTTACTTAGTAAAACTGTCCATTTGTTGGACAACAGAAAGTCAAAACTGGGCAGGACTGAGTCCACACTCACATTCAAGATATGTTGGCCTTAGTCCTGCTAGCTCATAGTGCACCATCTGTACCCCTAACCTAGCAAGGTACGTGCAACCTCAGAACATGACAACCCTGTCTCCCCAAGGAAATCATGGAAAGAGATCTAGAAGCCTTTCGTTTGATCACTCATGCATGCCCAAAGGTAGACACAAGAAATACTCGAATTAGCATTTAAATATTTATTGAAGCAATAAGATTCTTGTGTAAAATACGTGTGTGCTGCAATTATCAATACAAGGGAACAAAGCAGAGTAATCAGCATCATCAGAATGGTAAAGAAGATGAACAATTCAACTACTGTGCTGTTACTTAGAATATATGTTTGCATATAAGCATAGTGATATTGTTACTCCTGCCTAGCGCTGCCTATCCTAGTGTGCCTAGAGAGGGTGAATGAGCCAGAATCCCTGTAGGGTGAGCTAATTCCCCAGTTACCTGTGGGTATGTTTATTCTGGGAGCCCGTCTTGGTGTAGAACTGGGCACCATCCCTAGCAGGAGGAAAACAGGGTTCAGATGGGCTGCAAATACAGCATTGGGTGACCACGACAGGGTCAGCAAATTGCTCCCCTAACTAAACAAAGAGTGATGTTGTTTATATAATAATCTTCAGCCGTATGGCCATGCTGAAGCCCCAATCAGGCTGTGTTTGATTCTATCCTGACAAAGCTGTTGCTGAGCGAACGATAATAAACCACATCATTTTGTGTGATGTAATCCAGGTTTTATACAGAATGTTATATGCTCTGATAATATGCCTACAAAGATGTGCAAATGTAAGTAAAGTTACTTCATGGAACAATTTCCATACAAGCACGCAACCAAATGGGGGAACAGCGTTTACAATGCAACTTTTACAACGAAGTACCTTTACGACGCAACCATTACAACGCAACTTTTACAACGACTTGCGCTGGGGGGCGCTCTAGGATAGGGAATAGTTTTAATTTACTATCCAACACCTTCCCTACTATCCACGGGGACTGGAGTTGGAATAGTAAATTAAACTATTCACTATCCAGCGCCCCCAATGCAAGTCGTTGTAACGACTTGCGTTGTAAAACTTGCGTCGTAAAGGCGTGCGTTGTAAAAGCATGCGTTGTAACGATGTACATCCAACCAAATGTGTGTCAAATGTGAAGATTCAAGAAAAAGTTGTCAACTTTAAACGTGAGCATGTAAAATGGTGTTGTTCCTGCCGCGACCTAACGCGACCACATGACAGTTGAAGACTCACCTCTTTAAAGAACATTACATCACAATGCATTAATCGTTGACAACCCAGCTTCCTCTCCCTTGTCTTGTTGACTTTATGCATGTCTTTGACCATGTGCAATGCACTGCTGGCTCTTGGCTAGTTTAGCTAGATATCCATACATACATATATACATACATACATACATAAATACCTACATACATACACATAGCAGGAGTACATACTGTATCAAGGCGTAGAAGAGGAAAATATGAATACGAAACTAAAGAAGTGATCTATATGTGTAATAGATATAGTTTATTGGGCATGTAGTGAACAGCAAAAATTGTTGTGCAATAAGACAAAAATGTAATAATTGCAAAGGCAAGAAACACTACACCCTCGTGCAAGGTAAAGCACGGAATGAAATTGAAATTTGAAAATGTAAATGTCTTACTAAAGAGAACACAGGTGAAGGTATACCTGAAGAATGTGTA
This sequence comes from Lissotriton helveticus, assembly GCF_964261635.1. Lineage (NCBI taxonomy): Eukaryota > Metazoa > Chordata > Amphibia > Caudata > Salamandridae > Lissotriton > Lissotriton helveticus. Next base: position 477,570,652 of record NC_136062.1, read on the forward strand.
TTAAATATTTGTGAGGTTGGAGAATTTATCAAGAATGGACCCTATTGTGATATTTTAATAGGAGGAAAAATAATTCAGGCATTAATAGACAATGAGGTAAATATTTATTGCAAGTGTTTGACAAAGTTAATTCAAACCCACCTAACATTCAGTTGAAGGGTTTTGTACATTGTATAAACATAAAGGATAATGCCGTACCTAATGCATACAAAGTGCAAAATGTGGCCAAACATTTTTGTTAGGGATGGGTAAACGAGAAAATAGCGTCCTTTAGTTGGCTGTCCCCAATTGTAGTCACATGTAAACTCTATGACAGTATAAGACTATGGGGCACATGCATTAAGCCCGCATTTTGCGATTTTTAAATAGCGAAGTTTACCGATTCGCTATTTGGAAATCGCAAAATGCAATGCATGTAGGAATCGCAAAAAAAATTATGATCCCTTAAAATACCTTAATTGTGACTCGAAAATTGCTAGTCGCAATTAAGGAATTGATTACCATTACATAGGAATCAATGGGAATTGCATGCGCAATTGGCGAGTACTCCATAGGTACTTGCAAATTGCACATGCAATTTCAAGGGTGCAAGGGTTCCAAAAGGATACCCTGTTACACCCCTGAAATTGCCCTATATCCACATGTTGCGCATACACATGCCCCAAGGGTATGTGTGTGTAAAATGTGACTTTGAAAAGTGCATTTTTCAAAGCAATCGCAAATTACCATCAACTTTAGTCTGATGGTAATTTGCTATTCCTAATAGCGAAATCGCAATAATTTTTTGCTTAATGCATTGCATTTAATGAATTACAATTTGCAATGCCTTAAATGCAATCGCAATTTAAGTAATCGCAATTTAGTTACGATTTTTGCATTTGGGATGATGCATCCCAAATGCTAAAATACCGGTCGCAAAGGGGCAGATTCTGCAAATCCGCCCCTTTGCGACCGGTTTTTGGTTTGATGCATGAGGCCCTATATGTCGTACTCAGCAATTCGAATGAAAACATGTGGATGGACTGCCATCCTCTGCTTAAAATTAGGGAGATTCTGTTGACTTTTAGAGGGCATCTACTTTCGCGCCCCTCGATTTGTTGTCAGCATACACCAGATTGCATTTCATGTTGAGTATACAAGCACTGACATCATTTATGAGTCCAGGGAGGGAATTTAGGTGCAAGTGAATGCCATTTGGCTTGCTGACAGCATCTGCCGTGTACTCGCGTGGGATGCACCAGTTGTTTATAGATGCGCCTAAAGTTTCCTGTTTTCACAAAGACTTTCCTGTTTGCGATCCATTGCATGTAGAGCACCATACAACCTTATTTGAAGTTTTGGTAGTAGAATTTGATACCAAATGCATTTCCCTAGTCATAATTGATGTTAACAACATAGCAGTGGGGTCTGCCCTACAACAAAAGCGAAATGGAACGCTTGAAACTGTAGCTTTTGCCTCCCATCTTTTGAAGAAAGCAGAGGAAAGATATTCAGGGATTGTAAATGTCGCACTGGCATGTCGGCGGGTGAACTGTTTTATGCAGGATATGTCTAGTGGGGTCCCAGTTTGTGTTGCATATGTCTAGTGGGGTCCCAGTTTGTGTTACATATGTCTAGTGGGGTCCCAGTTTGTGTTGCATATGTCTAGTGGGGTCCCAGTTTGTGTTGCATATGTCTAGTGGGGTCCCAGTTTGTGTTACATATGTCTAGTGGGGTCCCAGTTTGTGTTGCATATGTCTAGTTGGGTCCCAGTTTGTGTTGCATATGTCTAGTGGGGTCCCAGTTTGTGTTACATATGTCTAGTGGGGTCCCAGTTTGTGTTGCATATGTCTAATGGGGTCCCAGGTTGTGTTGCATATGTCTAGTGGGGTCCCAGTTTGTGTTACATATGTCTAGTGGGGTCCCAGTTTGTGTTACATATGTCTAGTGGGGTCCCAGTTTGTGTTGCATATGTCTAGTGGGGTCCCAGTTTGTGTTACATATGTCTAGTGGGGTCCCAGTTTGTGTTGCATATGTCTAGTGGGGTCCCAGTTTGTGTTGCATATGTCTAGTGGGGTCCCAGTTTGTGTTACATATGTCTAGTGGGGTCCCAGTTTGTGTTACATATGTCTCGTGGGGTCCCAGTTTGTGTTTCATATGTCTAGTGGGGTCCCAGTTTGTGTTGCATATGTCTAGTGGGGTCCCAGTTTGTGTTACATATGTCTAGTGGGGTCCCAGTTTGTGTTGCATATGTCTAGTGGGGTCCCAGTTTGTGTTGCATATGTCTAGTGGGGTCCCAGTTTGTGTTACATATGTCTAGTGGGGTACCAGTTTGTGTTTCTTCTGTCTAGTGGGGTCCCAGTTTGTGTTGCTTCTGTCTAGTGGGGTCCCAGTTTGTGTTACATATGTCTAGTGGGGTCCCAGTTTGTGTTGCTTCTGTCTAGTGGGGTCCCAGTTTGTGTTACATATGTCTAGTGGGGTCCCAGTTTGTGTTGCATATGTCTAGTGGGGTCCCAGTTTGTGTTGCATATGTCTAGTGGGGTCCCAGTTTGTCTTACATATGTCTAGTGGGGTCCCAGTTTGTGTTGCATATGTCTAGTGGGGTCCCAGTTTGTGTTGCATATGTCTAGTGGGGTCCCAGTTTGTGTTACATATGTCTAGTGGGGTCCCAGTTTGTTTTGCATATGTCTAGTGGGGTCCCAGTTTGTGTTACATATGTCTAGTGGGGTCCCAGTTTGTGTTACATAAGTCTAGTGGGGTCCCAGTTTGTTTTGCATATGTCTAGTGGGGTCCCAGTTTGTGTTACATATGTCTAGTGGGGTCCCAGTTTGTGTTACATATGTCTAGTGGGGTCCCAGTTTGTGTTACATATGTCTAGTGGGGTCCCAGTTTGTGTTGCTTCTGTCTAATGGGGTCCCAGGTTGTGTTGCATATGTCTAGTGGGGTCCCAGTCTGTGTTACATATGTCTAGTGGGGTCCCAGTTTGTGTTACATATGTCTAGTGGGGTCCCAGTTTGTGTTGCATATGTCTAGTGGGGTCCCAGTTTGTGTTGCATATGTCTAGTGGGGTCCCAGTTTGTGTTGCATATGTCTAGTGGGGTCCCAGTTTGTGTTACATATGTCTAGTGAGGTCCCAGTTTGTGTTGCATATGTCTAGTGGGGTCCCAGTTTGTGTTGCATATGTCTAGTGGGGTCCCAGTTTGTGTTACATATGTCTAGTGGGGTCCCAGTTTGTGTTACATATGTCTAGTGGGGTCCCAGTTTGTGTTGCATATGTCTAGTGGGGTCCCAGTTTGTGTTGCATATGTCTAGTGGGGTCCCAGTTTGTGTTACATATGTCTAGTGGGGTCCCAGTTTGTTTTGCATATGTCTAGTGGGGTCCCAGTTTGTGTTACATATGTCTAGTGGGGTCCCAGTTTGTGTTACATATGTCTAGTGGGGTCCCAGTTTGTTTTGCATATGTCTAGTGGGGTCCCAGTTTGTGTTACATATGTCTAGTGGGGTCCCAGTTTGTTTTGCATATGTCTAGTGGGGTCCCAGTTTGTGTTTCTTCTGTCTAGTGGGGTCCCAGTTTGTGTTACATATGTCTAGTGGGGTCCCAGTTTGTTTTGCATATGTCTAGTGGGGTCCCAGTTTGTGTTTCTTCTGTCTAGTGGGGTCCCAGTTTGTGTTACATATGTCTAGTGGGGTCCCAGTTTGTGTTACATATGTCTAGTGGGGTCCCAGTTTGTTTTGCATATGTCTAGTGGGGTCCCAGTTTGTGTTACATATGTCTAGTGGGGTCCCAGTTTGTTTTGCATATGTCTAGTGGGGTCCCAGTTTGTGTTTCTTCTGTCTAGTGGGGTCCCAGTTTGTGTTACATATATCTAGTGGGGTCCCAGTTTGTTTTGCATATGTCTAGTGGGGTCCCAGTTTGTGTTGCATATGTCTAGTGGGGTCCCAGTTTGTGTTACATATGTCTAGTGGGGTCCCAGTTTGTTTTGCATATGTCTAGTGGGGTCCCAGTTTGTGTTACATATGTCTAGTGGGGTCCCAGTTTGTGTTACATATGTCTAGTGGGGTCCCAGTTTGTTTTGCATATGTCTAGTGGGGTCCCAGTTTGTGTTACATATGTCTAGTGGGGTCCCAGTTTGTGTTACATAAGTCTAGTGGGGTCCCAGTGTGTTTTGCATATGTCTAGTGGGTTCCCAGTTTGTGTTACATATGTCTAGTGGGGTCCCAGTTTGTGTACTTACTGATCCTAGAGCTCTTGCAGATCTATACACAGCAAAAGGGAGTAAGAAAGCACCTCCACACACAGCCAAATGCAATACCAGCTCCTGGAGCTCAGCTTCAGAGTGGACTATTTTCCAGGGATCTGCAGTGTGATGGCTGATTGTTGTCTCACATTTCAACGCCTGAAGAGAAAGAGAACCAAGTATTTAATGAAGTAGAGGAAGGGTTGTCCCCTAAGCAGGTTTGAGCAAGCGTGGCTCGTATTTTAAAGATTCTGTCAGTAGAAACATTTGAAAAATCACCTAAAGCCAGCATTGTTACCCCAATCAGTACATGTTAGAAGCAGGGAGGGCCTGATTCAAAAAGCAAAACTTTTGTGTAAGTTTACTCTTTTTCGGTATTCACAACTATGATTGTGGTGAGTCCGCAGTCGGGGCGGAGAACTCCGCCCATAAAAAGATAGGACATCACTTTTTATGATTGATGCCTTTTCCTAGTAAAGGGGCAAATGTAGGTAATTTTCGTTTTGTGAATCTCAAATTGCGATTTTTAGGGAATCGCAATTAGAGAATCGCAAAACAAAATGTAGGTAGGATTAGCACATTTTTTTGCGAATCCCACTTATTCCTTATTTGTGAATCGCAAATTGAGATTCGCAAATAAGGAATACCTTCTCATTCATTCCTATGGGCTCGAAGGCCCATAGGAATGAATGGGAAGACATTCTCAATTTGCGATTCTCAATTAGAGAATCGCAAATTGAGAATGCAATTTCAGGGTTGTAAGGGTGTCAATAGGACACCATTTTGCCCCCCTGAAATTAACATGTGGCACATGTAGCCCACATACATGCCCTGACCCACATGGCACTTTGAAAAATGCCAAAAAGTGAATTTTTCAAAGAAATCGCAAAATACCACCAACCTGAAGTTGGTAGTATTTTGCGATTCCTTAAGCCAAAATTCGCACAATTTGGGTGCTTTCTACATTGCATTTAAGGAATCGCAATTTGCGATTCCTTAAATGCAATAGCAAAATAAGGAGTCACAAATTTTGTGATTCCTTATTTTGCAGGTGGGTTTTTGTGTGCTACATAGCACACTGCCCTAATTGCGATCGAAAATGCTGAAATTCTGCGAATTTCAGCATTTGCGAGCTCAATTAGGCTTCCTACATATGGCCCAAAGTGTTTTATTTACATCAGAAGATTGGCTGCCTCGTAATTCATAACCCCAAGGGTACTGGACGGGACAGCAGTCTCTCCTGAACACACAAAAACTGACTATTTACGTTTATAGAATTATTGTTTGAGTGTTTCCTGCATTGTTTATCATCAAACACACAAAAAGTGATGGGAGGAATGTTTGCAAAACATCTAAGCACAGACAGTCGTTCAGGCTAGCATTCCAAGCTATCGATTCTTGCCCGCGGTGCTACTCTAGGCAAAGGGCCGCCTTATGGAACTCAGTACCGACCCCGCTCCACGTGGGAACAGTCCATTCCGAACTGCCAGACTCGGCCCACTCAAGTGAGTACAGCTTCAATCCTACGGGACAGCGAGCAAGGGACCCATGCCTGGGCAATGCCTGGGCATACCCTTGGCCACCCAGAGGGTAATATCAAACATATAAAAGTTGGTAGGAGAGAAGGAATGCTTGCAAAAACTCTAACCTCTGGCAATCACTCGGGCCATTCAAAACCATTGTTTTCACCCGTTGTGCCAATCCATATAAAGGCCCACCTTACGCACACCAGCACTGACCCCCCTCCTCATGGGAACTGTCCATATTCAAGGGCCAGACGAGGCCTCCTCCAGAAGGGAACACAAGCAACCCCAGACCGGTTCAAGCCTTGTCAGGCCTCCTCAGTGAGTTACAGCTGGGCAAGGATTGTAAGGATTTCCTTGTCCGCCCTATCTAAGGGACATTGCTGCACAGACGTGCTTTCTGTAAGAAGATACCTCTTCTGATTTTGCACATACCTCTGTGTGAGGTGCTCTTTTTTTCAATGTATTGTTGGTACTTTCTAATTTTGCCTGACCCTCGCACGACCTTTGACAGCTTCCGGGTGTGATTTTCAGATAGAGTGTTGCCTCCATTTTGACTGTTCTGTGCTGTCCAGTCCAGAGGTGCGATCTTAAGTGGTGCGCTATACTGTTTCTAAGGTTTTTAAGCAACTCGTGGTCCCACCCTGTTCTATGGACGCCGCTGTGCAGTCGAGCCACTGGAGCGCCAAAGGTAAGCCCATCTGCACCCATCTACGCCTGTCCACGTCTGGGCCGCGTCCAGCTCCAGCTATGCTGCTGGGAAAAACTGATGGCCAATAAATAAAATGAACTCTATAATGCTAAAGAGTTATTAACTATTAGGGGGTCTAGGTGCTGCTGGTATAAGATTCAGGTTAAAAAGATGAGTGCCCTGGTCTTGTGACATCACTGTCACGCTAATTTAAAAATACTGACGGATACGTCTAGGAACTCTCCTGAACAGAGAACACGAAGGAAGGAATTAAGGATTGAGAAAGCTTCTTCCTTTACATCACTTTCTGCCTATCAATTCAAGGTCCTGAACTAAAGATGCATGATATGTTTTAGGGTCTGATTTAGATATCTGCTACGCAAATAAATGATGGATGGATTGCTGAATAAATCATACATTCACCCCCAGTCAAAATATCCATCCATTGTTCTTTTGCTCACTCTGCCACTCCATTTCAGACATGGCCATATGCAAATCAGTCTTCACCCTGTGCCTCATGGGAATAGTCCAGCCCGAACTGACAAGCCAGGTCCTCCCTGGACCTGAAACAAGCATCCTGGGACCGGTTTCTGGGTATTACCCATCATCAGCCAGGCTAGCTTGAATCCAGTGGCAAAGTGAGCAAGGGACCCACGAGTGGGCATACCCATACCACTTAAAGTGAAAAGTGCTACGCAAACAAATGTGCCCAATGTTCCCACTGGGCACAGGGTCAAGACTGATTTGCACATGGCTGGGTTCAAACTGGAATGGCATGGTGAGCAAAAAAGCATTGCATTCAGGCCCAAGTCTCTGTACTGGGGTGAATGTATGACATTGTTCTGCATTCTGTCCATCAATTGTTGTTCTTGCATTTGTCACCGCGAGTGGAACGGGTGTGCCCAGACGTACATCCCGTGCTCTCTATGCCACTAGAGTCAAGTTATCCTTGGTGAAGACGGGTGAAACCCCGAAATTGGTCCTAGGATGCTTGTTTCCAGTCCATGGAGGACATGGTCTGGCAGTTCGGGCTGGACTGTTCCCATTGGGCACAGGGTCAAAACTGATTTGCGTATGACTGGGTTCAAACTCGAATGGCATGGTGAGCAAGGAAATTATAGATTCAGGCCCAGATCTCTGTATTGGGGTGAATGTATGACATTGTTCTTCATTCTGTCCATCAATTGTTGTTCTTGCATTTGTCACCCTGAGTGGGACGGGAATGCCCAGACATACATTCCATGCTCTCCATGCCACTAGAGTCAAGCTATCCTGCTGAAGAAGGGTGAAACCCCGAAATTGGTCCTAGGATGCTTGTTTCCAGTCCAGGGAGGACCTGGTCTGGCAGTTCGGGCTGGACTGTTCCCATTGGGTACAGGGTCAAGACTGATTTGCACATGGCTGGGTTCAAACTGGAATGGCAAACTTATTATTAAAAATACAAATATATAAACATCCCTTCATCCAGGGTTTAGTGACATTACACAAACTTCATAGTCTAAGAAAGTCATTTTTTTTTGTATTCATATTTAATTTTGTATTCTTTCTCATTCTCCACTACAACGAATACAAACCAAACTAACTACACAATCCTGTGTTGTTCTGCCCTGCCTGCAGTTACAGGATGTTGGCACTAATACTCTTTAAATATGCAAGAGTTTGTATAACATAATTCAATCGAAACCATGTGTTGTGGGCTGGGCAGACAGCTGCTCAGTGGAAGAGGTGTGGCGCAGCGGCCAGGGTGCCTGACTCCCGACCATGGGGTTCATGGTTCGATCCCTGGCACTGGTGGCAGGTTAGCCCAGCGCCATGTGACTCTGGGCAATAGCTTGCCTAATCTTCCCAATGGCCCCCAGCGCCGGGGCACCTCTCCGGAGGTATCGGTGCGCTTTACAAATGCTGGCATTTCATTTCAGTGTGTTTTGGGCCTGTTGCAACTCCCACTACCTGTGGCACTAACTATAACTCCAGAGCCGTAGTAATTTCCCTGAAGGACCAATCATGCTCCTCTATCATCGTTCTCCCTCCATCATCGTTCTTCCGTCCTCTCTATCCAAGTCTGGAGACAGGCTCAGCAACCATTGTGAACTGAGGGGCATATTATCAAGGAAATCAAAACATGGGCTTCTATGGGAATTAAAAGGGCGTATTATCAAGCCCATTATCGCTTTTGATCAGCTGTTTCCTGCCGATAAAACGGCGATAATTTTAACACCGGTCCTTGATAATATGCCCCCCATTTCCTCACTTTTACGGTCTAAGGAGTTATCAGGAGTGCTAGGTGTTTCAGCAGAAGTCAATTCTTGTATTTTCAAATGAAACACTTGGCCATTGAGGAATGTAGTAAACTTCTCAAACTTTCACATTTGGGTTATAACTAACCCTGGGTGGTAAACGGGTGGAGGTCACAGAATTTTCTGCAATAAACTCGGCCTACGCAGTGTTGCGGAGTTTACTGGCGCTGGTAAAATAATAATATCATGTCATTTTGTCAAGCGTAATGATTCTTTAGATGAATGCTGCCCCGTACTAGATTTATTGGTTAAAACTGGTGTTAGGAACCACCGGATTACAGGACTGATCGACTCATAGAGGAGCTGGATTATACCAGCAGTCTTGCTGCATTATGAATTTTGTACCGAAGGCAGGCTGGGAGCGGCAGATCAGAGTGAGGCTTGAAACGCAGTATCTTGCTACAAGAGTGAGGTTTGAAACGCAGTATCTTGCTACAAGAGTGAGGCTTGAAACGCAGTATCTTGCTACAAGAGTGAGGTTTGAAACGCAGACCCTTGTTACAAGCCTGCCTTTGGTGCACGGATAAATACGCGAGGCTGCGTTTCAAGCCTCACTCCGGGTCTGCACATCAGTCTTCCAATAGGTTGCTAAAAGCCAGAAGATTGTACCCACACCTCCCCCTGCCCTGCATAGGCCTCTGTGTTCTATCCGATGAGGTCTCTTGCCTCCCAGCGAGTGATCCCGTGTGCTCTCCACTCGCCCATAAAACTGTTGTCAGTCCCATTTTGTTTCTGGTGTGTGGGTGAAGGAAGTGACCCGAATCGGGCCACCCCAGTCACTAGAGACCACCTCTTTGCCTTCCAAGAAATTAAGAGTCCAGAAAACAGAAGAGAATACAGACCAAACAGGTTTATTAGTAACGCGCTGCAGCGGAGCCCAGTCTGACCAGTCTCTTGAGATGAAGGTCCAGCTCCCTCAGAACACGCCCAGACTGGAAATTTCCAGCTCAGGCACTGATGACCAAAGGAGGCATAGAGAGATGAGCCACCACCTGCAGAGCGGGTACATCTTATCACATTCTCAAGGTCGCCTTGCTTGAGCTGAGCGCTCTTCAACGTGGTAGTGAGGATACAAGAGAGGAAAGGCATGCAAGGGCAGCAGTGCTTAATTTGCGCAGGTGCTTTCCGGTGCCCAGCAACGGCACCTAATCCTCAGCACCGGTGCTTATAGCACCAGTTAAGGACACACTCATTTGTAAGGCACTTGATTTTCCACAAAATCCCAGCATGTTGAGCCACGCCGAGACGCGAACCCGATCGCCCAGCTCCGAAATCGACAGCTTTAGCCATTAGGCCACGTCCTCCCCAGAATAATAAGTGCAGGGCTTTCATCAGGAGCCAGTTTGCATCACCACATTTCTCCTGTTAGCGCTGCCTCCCGAGGAGAGCCCCGGGACTTTTTATTTGACAAATTAACCACTGGGGCAGAATGAACCATTCATTGGTACATTACGATACAGCCTTGAATATGATACAGGGAAATAACTTGAAGCTGCCTCCTTCGTCGAGGCAGGCAAGCAATGTGACAGAGTCTTACTCTCGATCACAGTACAAAATGGCGCCTACGTACAAAATGGCGCCGCAAATGCTAACTTAGCGCGCAACATGGGGAACATCGTTACGACGCGGTTTTTACACCGCAGTGCCTTTACCCCGCAGCTATTACAACGCAAGTCGTTACTATGACTTGCGCTGGATGGCGCTGTGGGATTAGGAATCTTGCAATTTTATATTCCAAAACCTTCCCTACTGTTACGGGGACTGTTGTCGGAATATAAAATTATAAGATTCCTAAATCCACGCCCTACAACGCAAGTCGTTGTAACGACTTACGTTGTAAGACTTGCGTGGTAAAGGCATGCGTTGTTACAACATGCGTTGTAACAACGTACATCCGCGTAACATGCTAGGAGTCAGCTAGACGCATTTTCAGCCCAACATGGGTTCTAGAACTTCTTAGATGGCCCGCTTTCCTCAACCAAGGTGACATTGGTAAGTCAAAGTGCACATAAAATCAATTCATTTATAATGTATTTGCATTATTGTTCGTTTTGTCTGCGATTCTGCAACCCATTTATTTTCTCTTTTTTTCAGCAGGTAAAATTCATCGTTGTATCGTCAAACTGCGACAACTGCTCACCATTGACAATGCAATAGCGTCATCTAGTGGACAAATAGAAAAAGCTCACCTTTAGAAAATGAAGGTTATTTTATTTTCAATGTTATTCAGAATGAATTCCACAGAATTGCACAGAATATTTAGGTGACTCCAGGGAATTCCAGCGAGCTCTGAGCTCTGCCCATCACCTGCTGGAGGTGAGAGAGTATTTTCTCAGAACCCCAAGAGCACACCTCGCCGGAAGTAAAATGAAACAAATCAGAAGGCGCATTATATTTGTCATGCATATTCTGGCCACTTGTGCCATCTTTTACCAATGCTTCGGATTGGGTAGAATACTGCTTGTAGAGGCCATGAAAGAGACACGAATCCTCCTCTGCCCGTTTGCCTGCAAGACGGAGCACTTCTATCAATCTTGCACCGGGAACCCAAGTATTGGGGCCATCCCAAAATCTCAAAGTGTATATTAGTTATTTTATCTACAAGTTCTGCACATTTATTCGCTTCTGTTCTGTCCAGCGATTTTTGAGGACTAAGGGGCTTATTTATGAGCACTTGTGTCACTTTTGCTCCGCCGGTGTGTCACTTTTTGTGACGCACCAGAAGCGTAATAAATGTGCCTCATTGCACCATATTTACAAAGTGACGCATCTAGGTAGATGCGTCACTTTGTAAACCCCTGCACCACATTATACCTGTGCCAGGTATAATGTATGCAGGGTGGGTGTTCTGACGCAAGACAGGGTCGTAGAAATGACGCAGTGAAATCTATAAGATTTCCCTGCGTCACTTCTAGGACACAAATGCGTCAATATCTTACGCCGGCCTCATGGCAGGTGGAGAGGTGTGATGCAGCAGCCATGGCAGCTGACTTCAGAGCATAGGGTTCACGGTTCAATCCCCGTCTCCAGCGGCAGCTCAGCTCCGCCCCATGTGACTCTGGGCAATAGCTCACTTAATTTCCACGACGGCCCCCAGTGTCTTGAGATCCGTAAGGGTGAGTAGTTTGCGCTTTGCAAATACAGATTTAGATTTACATGGCAGGCTTAAGACTGATGAAGGCCCATTTCACATGGGACTTGCCCATGTGAAATGACCCATTGCTGGAGTTGCATCACTTTTGTGACACACTCCAGATATGCATCATTTTTGCGCCTACAGATACTGACATATCTGTAACTCCTTGCGACATGATGCGTCATAATAAAAATATGATGCATCCTGCATGTCGCAAGGAGGGCGCAATGAAAAGTGACGCATCGCTGTTTTCACGCAGCGATGCGTCACTTTTCATCAATGAGGCTCCAGGTTTTCCCATCTCATTGTCGACCTCATTCCTCTTCTAATAATACCTTTCACAAGTCACACTTGTACCTCCGCCCTTCCCTTTTCTATCAGCCAGCCCCAAAAGGATGTTATTAAGCGCAGGGGCCGGTAATGGTAGAAGAAAAGGATCATCGAATCTCTGAGGCCAGCGACGTCTGGGTGCCACACAGGGGGGAACTCCTATACTTTCCTGTGAACACTGGAGGGTCAGATCGTATAGGGCTTGATGTGCGTCTCTCAAGTCACCATGAGCAGTCTCAAACATGTTCTTCAGTGTACTCTCATGCATTGCAATCTGACAGTCCCTTGTGGCGAGCTCCTTATCTGCTAATTGGGGAAATACATTCCCCACATTCAGTTCTGGCACCCTCGCGTCTGCTAGATGTCTCTTGAATTTCACAGCTTCATTTCCTTTTGTGTCTCCTGAGTTTGGTGTATTTAAAACCAGGAGACAAGAACAGGTCGGTGCATATACATTATTTTTTAAATGGAAGCATAAGAGCTATCCCTTTTGCGTTACAAACCGTTCAATCATTCTGACCACAGTGGAACGGAAGAAAGTCGGTAAACTAACTCTTCCACTCATACCTCAGGTGACAGTGGGGGAGCGAACGAACGGATGTGATGAATGAACATCAGACTCAGGAGCGCCTCAGGCATTCAGTCTGCCAGCAGCCTGTTTTGTTAGTTGAAGCAGAGTGTGCGATTCAGCATTCAAAGGACACTTAGGGGCAAATTTACATTAACTGGCGCATCCCTGCAGATTAGCAGGGATGTGCCAGTTATTTTGCGTGACGTTAGGAACCCCTTGTGCCACCATGGATGTGCTGCATTTACAATGCGGCGCACCGTGGCGCAAGAGAGACAGGTGCGTGACGCATCTGTCAGTGTCTAGGTGACGCAGTGCTGGAGTCGTGTCGCAAGAGCAACGCAACTCCAGCACTGCTCAGGGGCGGCCCATACTTGCTGTGCTGCGTCACTCCTTATGCCTGCTACAAGCAGGCGCCAGGTTTTGACGCAGCATGGATGTAAAAGTGACTCAGTAAAATCTTGTAGATTTCACTGCGTCACATTTATGGGGCTTCCTTGCGACGGAACGCCCACCCTGCATACATTATACCTGAGCGCAGGGCTTTACAACGTGACGCATCTCAATGGATGTGTCACGTTGTAAATCTGTCACATAGTGGCGTATGGTTTACAACGCCACTGCGTCACAGAATTGACGCAACGGTGTTGTAAAGATGACGCAAGTTCTTGTATATCTGCCCCTCAATTTGCTATAAGTTCACAATTAAAACATTCACAAATGACAGGAGAGAGAGGAGTTGGTAGGTGCCAGGTAACAGCGTAACCTGGGTCGTTTCAGCTGCACATATGAGAGGACAGGAAAGTGAGCATAGGTGCAGCAATTGCACTCCCTGGCGATCCTCCCCCTAAAGGGAGTTTGCGGCTGAATCCACAGCCAGTGTCATACAGGTTGTGTAGATATGGGTGGACTCTGCAGGCACTCACGGATTCATACACATCAAATACACCTAAGTGGGGAAACTTGCCCTTAGCAGTACCGAGGGAGAGGTGTGGCGCCGCGGCCAGGGCGACTGACGCTGGAATCTGGGGACCACGGTTCGATCGGCGGCAGGTTAGCCCAGCACCATGTGACTCTGGGCAATAGCTCGCTTAATCTTCCCGACGGCCCCCAGCGCCTAGAGACCCTTACGGGTGATTGTGCGTTTTACAAATGTGGATTATTATTATTATTATTACCCTTACCCCGTACCCAGGGTCTGATTCCCAGGAAAGGAGGGCTGGTAGCAATGGGAGTGGGATGGAGAAATTGGTCAGTATAAGTAACACAATGCAGGTCAAGGGTAATGTGCAATACAACACAAAAACTAAGGAGTCGTGTAACAAGTCAGGCATTATATGCTAACAACACATCGTTGATATCAAAATAGCAAATGTGCTGATGGCGTCAGAGGGACACTAGACCAAAAGACACAAACGTAAGGAACAACAGTAGCCGAAACAAATATCATATCAGTGAAACCAGACGAGCAGCACATGGTCATCAGTCGGCAAAGGTAAAAAAATAAAAAAAACAGGGACGTAAACGTCAATGATTAAACAAAACACTACAGAAAAATCCCCAAACACTAAAACCATACCAACCTTGGGCAGATCTACAAGAAACTAACACAGTGTTGTGCTGTAAGTCATTTTGCCATGCCGCACTGTGTTAGTTTTGAAGCACAGGGACAGGACATATTTACAACAATATGTTGCATCTCTGTGCTTCCCCCTGCACTAGCGCACAAACTGCAGCCATGCGCCGATGCAGGCACCCTCGCACCGTGGTGCAAAGATACCTGCATTGTGGGGAGATTGTTTTTGTGCAGGATGGGGCACCTTCCTGCACAAAAACAATCAATTGAGGTGATTTCCTCTTCCAATGTGTGCTGTAGAATGCAGCATTGAAAGAGGAAAAAAGCAAGGAGAAATGAAAACATTTCTCCTCGTTGCACCTCGCTATGGGTGGCGCAGCATTCTGACGCAATTCCAGATTTACGATTTCTCGTAAATCTGGAAATTCATCAGTGGACATGGGTGCTGGGTGGGAACACCCACAGCAACACCCATGTCACGCCCCTAATACGCAAAGTGTTACAAGCACAGGTTAAGTCACCCAGGGTAACTTTACCTGTTCATGTAAATGTCACTTGGCAGGCTGCACCACCGATGCGTCACATAATGTAATGCACTGGTGACGCAAGGGGGCTTGTAAATCTGCCCCCGAGTTATGTCAGGAGGCTCAACTGGCGTCGAGAAAACAGGAAGCCACGGGCCCTGCGCCTACACTCAAGTGGTGCACGAGCTACCAGCACAGGGGTGTTTCAACCACACAGCTGTGGGGCTCCACCAGTCATGCACTAGCCACGACATTGGGCATCCGCCCTCTCTGCAAAAAGCAATGTCTTAACCATAGAAGGGGCTCCTAGCCTCCAAATCAATGTCTCAGTGGAGCTCAGCTAGCCCTGCACTGCCTATAAAACAGCACTGGCCTTCACCCTATCCCAGGCACAAGTTGCAAAGTAAATAGAGAGAGAAACCAATCCAGAACACAACAGAGAGAAAATTATTATAGCAAGCAATGCGGGGGGCATATTATCAAGGGGGTTTATCTCCGCTTTTTTGGCTTTAAAAGCCAAGAAAGCGGAGATAAAATTATCTCCCTATTACCTAGCTGTCGCTAACACTAGTTAGCGACAACTAGTAGGAGATAGCGACCATCTTGGGCCCCGCTTTGCATGTCAGTGAAATTTATCACTAATGACATTCAAAGTGGGCGTGCCAAGATGTTAGCGACTGGAAACAGTCGCTAACATCGCTATCTCCTATTACCAACTTTTGGAGATATTCGCGCTAAGCACGAATATCTCCAAAAGCTAACACCTGCCCCTGAGCAGTTCTTAGCCATGTTATCCAATGGTAGGTGAATAACATGGCTAAGAGCATCAGCTCGGTAATGCATGAATATCGCTGACTTTTCAGCGATATTCATGCATTTCGGCGGATTTTTATCGCTTAGGAGATAAACCTTGATAATAGCAAGGTTCCTAAGCGATAACAATCGCCATAGCTCGGCGATAAAATTTTGCCGCTAAGCCAACATAGCGATAATTATCGCTAGTTGTTGGTAATATGCCCCGCGGTTCCCTATCCATGTGAACCCTAGGGAGAACCCTAGGGAGTCCGGGGAAGTGCCGTAGCAAGACCTGACCTGAGAGGGTGAGATACTCACAGCTGCAGCATCCAGCCCTCGGAGGGAGCCAGGGAGCACCGAAGGTAACCGGGGCCACTAGGGCAAAAGCAGAGAAGTGGTGACCTGGCCTTCCCAGACCGCGTGAAGGCAGCGCCGGCCGTCAGCAGCAGTCCATCCAGCAGCGGCATTCTTCACCAACTGTAGAAGTCTACATAAAACCAGAGACAGAATCCATGAGATCGTATGGAGAAAAGGAAGTTTATTGACGTGACACGGGGACAGTTGGCGGGACGACCAAGGGCCTCACTTATGAGGCCCTACGGGCACTATTGCACCGGCAGAATGCCACTTTTTTGACGTTCCGGTGGCGCAATGTGCCACTGGTATATTTATAAGGCCATGTAAAGCCACGTTACGATAAAGATTGATCTACACATGGCTTGGTCTAATCTGAGCAGAACAGTGCTTAATTTTTTTTTAAATTTATATTTTACTCATTCTGTTCACACAATCAAGTCAACAATGACAAATGCCAACACCTGGAGTTCATTCCTGCCCTATCAGCAGCGGTACCCTATCGCAGGAAGTATCTTGATCTTGCTCATGGTCAGGTCAGGTCTGTCTCTCTCCCTCTCTCTACCTGACACTGGGATCTGCAATGAATCATTAATCTACTATTTGCCCGCACCGCTATCAGTGAAGCAAAATGGTATCAGATTTTTCACCAAGAAGAGTACCTTGCCATGAATAACAGATTTATATTGTAACCCAGCCCAATGGTACTTATTTTATCCACTTCAGAAGGATGAAAGGCTGAGTGGACCCGCCAAGATATGAATCTGTGACCATGAGGTCAAACAGAGTACCCTACAGTGAACGCATTAGTCCACTAAGACACAGGGCCCGGCTAACGACCCTCACCAGCGGTATTGCTTATAAATGCTCAGTTATCACTGTCCAGTAGCCTACAACCACTGGGCATGTCCGTAACATGTGGAGTAGGTCATATGCAGAATGTCTGCATTTTGGACATCCCCGTCTATGTTGGGTAGCGTTTATTAGGGGACAAGTGGGGTTAGATAGGCATGGGGAAGTATCCTAACCAATACCAGGAGGAACCTAGAATTACTAGACACCACTTTGTGGTATCCGAGTACCCGGCACACTCCGAGTCAATAAACGGGGTGCCCGTCCATATCATGCTCCCACAGAGCCAGATTATCAATAAGGGGACCGGGTGACCTATTTTGTAACATCGCCCTTTGGAGCAGGGATGCATGTCTTCCCCCCTCCTGTAGTCAGCCATGGAAACATGTGTATCACTATTGTGCTACTGCAGTCAGTATAGCAAAGGTCAAAAGTTAGCCCAGCCAACGTCAAATTTGTGTCTAGCCTCCTCAAACGTCATGAAGGTTCCACTGTGTTCAGAACCCCCAGCTCCTGGAAGCCCCCTTCCAGCCAGAATCTGTACTTAATTTGTGCTGGTGTCTCCAGTGCTTGGCACCAACATATATTTCTAAGCTGTAAGTGTTTTTTCTGAGTCCACCACATGGTGGTGCTGTGTATCTATCTTTTGAAGAGCACGGTAGTGCAGGGTTTAACTGTTTAAATATACTATTTAAAAACAGCTGCAGGACCTGTCACTAACCTGTACTGTATCTGTCACTGGGCCCTGCAGGACGTCTCTCTGGGTTGTACTGTACTTGTCAGTGGGCCCTCTAGGACCTGTCACTGGGCTGTACTGTACCTTTCAGTGGGCCCTGCAGGACCGGTCATAGGGCTGTACTGTACCTGTCACTGGACTGTGCAGGAGCTGTCACTGGGATGTGTTGTACCTGTCACAGGGCCCTGCAGGACCTGTCACTGTGCTGTACTGTACCTCTCACTGGGCCCTGCAGGACGTCTCTCTGGGTTGTACTGTACCTGTCAGTGGGCCCTCTAGGACCTGTCACTGGGCTGTACTGTACCTTTCAGTGGGCCCTGCAGGACCGGTCATAGGGCTGTACTGTACCTGTCACTGGACTGTGCAGGAGCTGTCACTGGGATGTGTTGTACCTGTCACAGGGCCCTGCAGGACCTGTCACTGTGCTGTACTGTACCTCTCACTGGGCCCTGCAGGACGTCTCTCTGGGTTGTACTGTACCTGTCAGTGGGCCCTCTAGGACCTGTCACTGGGCTGTACTGTACCTTTCAGTGGGCCCTGCAGGACCGGTCATAGGGCTGTACTGTACCTGTCACTGGACTGTGCAGGAGCTGTCACTGGGATGTGTTGTACCTGTCACAGGGCCCTGCAGGACCTGTCACTGTGCTGTACTGTACCTCTCACTGGGCCCTGCAGGACGTCTCTCTGGGTTGTACTGTACCTGTCAGTGGGCCCTCTAGGACCTGTCACTGGGCTGTACTGTACCTTTCAGTGGGCCCTGCAGGACCGGTCATAGGGCTGTACTGTACCTGTCACTGGACTGTGCAGGAGCTGTCACTGGGATGTGTTGTACCTGTCACAGGGCCCTGCAGGACCTGTCACTGTGCTGTACTGTACCTCTCACTGGGCCCTGCAGGACGTCTCTCTGGGTTGTACTGTACCTGTCAGTGGGCCCTCTAGGACCTGTCACTGGGCTGTACTGTACCTTTCAGTGGGCCCTGCAGGACCGGTCATAGGGCTGTACTGTACCTGTCACTGGACTGTGCAGGAGCTGTCACTGGGATGTGTTGTACCTGTCACAGGGCCCTGCAGGACCTGTCACTGTGCTGTACTGTACCTCTCACTGGGCCCTGCAAGACGTCTCTCTGGGTTGTACTGTACCTGTCAGTGGGCCCTCTAGGACCTGTCACTGGGCTGTACTGTACCTTTCAGTGGGCCCTGCAGGACCGGTCATAGGGCTGTACTGTACCTGTCACTGGACTGTGCAGGAGCTGTCACTGGGATGTGTTGTACCTCTCACTGGGCCCTGTGGGCACCTGTCACTGGGATATAATGTACCTGGCACTGAGATCTGCAGGACCTGCACTGGGCTGTACTGTGCCTGTCACTGGGCTCTGTAGGATCTGTCGCTGGGCTGTGCTGCTTTCATCACTTGGCCCTGTAGGACCTGTCACTGGGATGCACTGTACCTGTCACTAGGATCCCTCTCCCTCTAAACCATGGTTTACGCCAGACATTAACCGCATGCGCGCTAGCGGTTTTCCCGCTGTGCGCTGCGTTTTTTTAAAACCCGCGTTACATGACGAGCTCAGCTCGTCATCGGGCGTACGACAGGCGTACCTCATGACGAGCTGAGCTCGTCATGAGCGTCGAAGGGGTTAAAGGATTGTAGCAGCAATGCAAAAACCTAGAGCGCTGTTGGCGGAAGGACTTTTGTCCTTTGGCAAAGCTGACACTTAGGAAAGCCCAGAAACTCCATTACACCCTGATCGCCCATGACGACAGTCTTTACTACACGGCTCGTATTGATCATGCCAGAAAAAACTCCAAGGAGATTTTCTCCATTGTTCAGAGTTTCTGGCCCCTGAAGTTGAATCGTCGCTGCTGCTTTCCTCAAACGCTTGGTGTGAGAAGCTCTTGAGATTCTTTATGGATAAGATTTGTTCTATTCAGGCGTCGTTCACCATATGCAATCAGGCCTCGGGCAGATACCCACCTTCGGTAGATCTGTCTGATCCACCTCCTTCTCTGGTGGCCTTTGCATCTATTAATCTGGATCACTCACTCAAGGTCCACAAGGCCCGGAAATCAGGCTTCCCTTCTGACCCGTGCGCTGCCCGACTTCTGGCTTCGTTCACTGAGACAATTAACCCAGAAGTTAACAGGCTCATCAATCTGTCCCTTCAAGAAGCCGTTGTCCTGGCTGGATGTATGACGTTACAACGCAGGCTATTACAAAGCCTGCCTTTACGACGCGGTTTTTACATCACAGTCCATTACAACGCATAGCGCTTTGGGGTGCTGGATAGTGAATAGTTTAATTTACTATTCCAACTCCAGTCCCCGTGGACACTAGGGAAGGTTATTGGATAGTAAATTAACCTATTCCCTATCCTAGAGCGCCCCCCCAGCGCAATGCGTTGTAATAGTTTGCGTTGTAATGACCGCGTTGTAATGGTAGTGCGTTGTAAAAGTTTCGTTGTAACGGTTGTTCACCGTCCTGGCTGTGTGGAGACAGGCTAAGATCCTACCACTGCTTAACAAGCAGTCGCTAGACCCCTTGAACCTGGCAAGCCACCGCCCCATCTCCCTCTTACCTAGGCGAAAGTCTGTGAAAAAGTTGTCAATAAACAACTCACTGACTTATTTGAATGTTCAGGCGTACTTCACCAGCCCAATCTGGCTTTCGAGCCTCCAGTAGCACCGAGTCAGCCCTTGTGGAAATATCGGAAACCATTCGGGAGTCTCTGGATGCTGACGGAAGGGCAGCGCTGATCTTGCTAGACCTTTCGGCAGCATTCGAGACTGTTCCACACTCTCTGCTGCTTGCTCGAGGCAGAAATAGGAATAACGGGCACTGCTTGGTGCTGGCGGAAATCATTTTTTGAGGATCGTTCGCAACAAATATGGCTCCCCCATTCGCCCCTTCACCGCATAGGGCAGCGACCGGGGCGCCTCAGGGGTACTCAATGAGTCCCAGCCGTTTTTCACATTTCTGTGACTCGTCTAATTCATCTTGCGGTAGACCTCTGTGCCAAAACTATTGCCTATACTGACGACACGCAGCTTGTGTTTACCTGGAAAAAAGCTGAGTGCTCCACCTCATCTGCAAAAAACTGCAGTCAGCTGTCTTTCATTGGCTTTCCGCTGCTCGACTCAAATGTAATGAGGATACATCAGAAATCCTCCTCTATGGAAGCGTCCCTCCTCAGTTTAGGGAAGCACGTTGGCCTGATGACTATCTACAAGCCTCAACAGGGCAACCCGCCGAGAATCTTGGTGTCTGGTTTGAAGGGGATTTGTCCTTCTCTACTCAGATGAAGAGACTTGCTGGGAGCTTTTTTGAGTACTTAAATCCCTTAGGAAATGCCTCCCACTCCTCCCTAGTGTTGAAAATTAGTACGTTTTGGTGAACATTATCTGCGCCATCTTGCCTCTTCCCCTGATGCCACACTTTTGTCGTGCGCGCCCGCCATTTTAAGATGCCCCGATCAGAACAAACCCTTTTGCATGCCGCTGGCCCCTGACATAGCCCTTTGCCTTCGCTAAGCCTGCACGCTGACCACCCCCTGCTTGCACCTGCCTCGAGTCATAAACCCCTCTTCGGCGCTGCTCTGCCCCAGGCCCTCATCCTGTTCCCAGCGCGACACCTCCCTGCTTTCCTTTCATGATCTCCGGCCCTTAGATGCAAACCCCCTTTTTTCCCCGTGTGCCCGTTTTGTCCTCCCCGTTCCCAAGCCGACACCCAGCTCTGCCGATACCATCCTTGCCCCTCCCCGTACAATAGAAAGCTTCCCCCATCAAAGAATCCCCGGGTTGATCAAAGCCCCCACCCCATGAGACCCGATCAAACCCCCCACATTCCGTGAATCGGCGGATTATCCAGCTGCGCGATGCTCATCACCTGTTGTGACTAGGGTGGGGACTTCAACTGTAAATGTGTATGGGAACGGGCCCAAAGGGGAGTTCCGAGAATGTCTTTTCCGTACATCAAAGCTTTAACATGTATGTGTAAACTACAATAAAGTCATAAATGTGTGTATAAGAGGCCAGGCCTCAGGAATACAGCTAGAGCACCTCAGAACGATACCTTCTGTCCGTTTCGTTGTGTTCTCCTCCGGAGAGAATAAAAAAACCCTTGTTTCCTGCTTTCCAGTCTCCAGCGCCTGCCTCTTCATTTGATTTAATAACTAGAGGGTCACAGAGGCAATACCGCCGGGCAAATATCGATTGTCCCCGACCCGATTGAACTTTTTACAATTGGCGTCCCAAGCGTGGGGCCCATCAGCGACTCGTGGATCCAGTGGGAGAGGTCCCGACGACAGAGTGAACGACTGCAACGATCGGGAGAGCTCTTGCCCAATAGACCCTCGTCTGGCAGCCGATCATCCGAACTTCACTAGTTCCGAACAGACCTCTCTCGAGTGATCTACGGTCCTGACTGGGAACCATCAGGAGTGCCGTGAGAAATACGAGAAAAAGAGGACGATCGGGCGCTGGATTCGGAAGACAAGAAACTGTCCACATGGTCCGGGTAAGGTCGTGTTGCCACGACAAGTTGCGAAAAAATTTGTTTGATTGCTTGATTGTTCAAAAATACTAGTATTGCTCGTTTTATTTTTATTTTTTTTTATTTTTGAGATTCACTGTCTGCAAACGGAGAAACAACAGGCTCTCTCTCTTTGCAAGCAGTGGAGGATAGGTAGGGTAGCAGCCGTGCTTGTTTTCTTTCTCCCCCACTTAATAATTGCTTGAAACTGAACTGTTGTTCGCAAAAATATTGTTTCCTGGAGATTCCCTGTCTGCAAACAGGGAAGTGACCACCCTTTTTGCAGATAGTGAAAAGGGTAGGTAACGCAGATCTTTGCGGACCTACTCATTCTCCCCATTGTTATTTATTGGTCTTTTGGTTTTTTGGTCCATGAGGTATTCACTGCCTGCAAACAACGTAGAATAGAAATATTCTGTCTAGTCTTTGCACCTAGTGATAAGATAGGCAGTGCTGACTTTTTAGTCCCTCGTTACGAGCCGTCATGTCTGTCTTCTCCCCACTGATAAATAGCCTGTTTAGCCCGGACCGGGTGTTAGAGGTGGACCATATAGCTCCACTAGAAGGCACCCCTAATAAGGACATGTTCATAAACTATGGGTTAGTCACCATAGCTTATAATAAATTATGGCACAGGTATACCGAAGAGAGTCAAGACAAACAGTGGCCACTGGCAGGATCCTTTGACCTTGATAAAATAGAAACGTTAGAAATAGCCCTTCGAAATAATAAGACAACGCCAATTATGCTCGACAGTCTCGGTATGTGGCGCAGAGAGGCTATGCAACGACTGAGAAAAGACGAGGACAAACAAAGTAGAGAAATATACCGACAGGACAACCCCAGGACACCGCTACCCACGACTTATCCCCCGACACTATGCAAAGGACGACCAGACTTAGGGTCAGACCAATGCGCTTTTTGTAGGTATGTCGGACACTGGAAAGCCCAATGCCCGACTCTACTGAGCGTGAGTAAAGGCAAAGGGCCGACAAGAACGACAGACCGACAGTACGAGAAAAGGCGCGAGACAAAGAAGAACCCGACTTACATAGACAGACCAGACAGAACTACCACGTTTGATTATGCCCGATGGCACAGATTTCGCCAGGAAAATCTCAGCGGCATGCTCAAGTTCTCCTAGGTCGGGCAATGTCAAGACGGGAACCCAGCCTCGTTTAAAATTCACAGACGGAAAGAGATAATTATGACCAATAACTGTTTTTATATTTGTCTTGGGTCTTTGTATGTCGTACTTGTACTGTCCCCCGTCTGAGTTTGTGTGTATGTAATGTACAAATCTGCGTCATCCCTCTACACGTGTTTCCGTGTTACTCGACCTCTGTTAGCAGAAACTTAGCATAAAAGCAACCTGGAAAGAAAGAAATGGTAAAACAAAATCCGTAGACCATTAATGAACTTGAACTTTTAATTTAACACAACAAACAAGGAATAATAACGATAATCTGTAGAAAATGAAAGTCAAACAGAACATTCGCCCCCCCCCATTCTGGAACCTTCCAAAGTAGGGCAGGGTTACGGCTACGCCCAACCAACGGCAACCCATATAAGGCGAGCCCGGCCGCCAACTCTTGGTCAGGAAATCTTAACGTATGGGGGAGCCGGAGGAGAGGCAGGAGCCCGCAGCCTGGGCATTTGCAGGTAGTCCCGCCACATGTCTCCTTGGCCGGCCGCAACGGGCCTGGAAAGACTAAGGTAGTCCCGCCACATGTCCAGAGGAGAACGAGGCACCTCTTCCTTTTCTCTTCCGTCACAGCCGCAGCAGTCCTGGACGGCGGGATGTCCTGCACGTACCTCCACAACAATTTGTCCAAGTTGGGCTGGGAGGGAGAGGCGACGCGGACGAGCCTCTCCCACCTCCACCGATAGGAGGTTTCCCAGCCCCCGGCCCGACGCCGAACACCCCCAGGCAGGCGATGGTGCCAATACTTCCACAGCACCGAACGTACAATGGTGGCACCCCAGTACTTGCGCAGCACCGAACGTACAATGGTGGCACTTGGGGAACACCGGATGTGGAGAGACCTTCATGCGGGGCGATGAAAAGGAGCGGCATGGAGTGCACCGGGAGAAGGAGACGATGTGAACGAGTCTCCCTCGCCCCCCCAGGTGGGGGCATCACAGCTGCACCCCAGCTGAACGTCCCGCTTACACAAAACAGGGACCTCTTCCTTTCACTCCGAAGGATCTCTTCCATTCTTGCAAACTCGACGAGAGTGGCCCCTGTAGGGCCTCAAAATGGCGTCTGGATCCGCTGGAAGGCGGGCCCCGGCCACTAGAGTAACTTTGGCCAGCCATATAACTCGAACATTTGTCCCATGGAGCACGAGCCCCCATCTCCGACAGCATCTCCGCAGCCTTGAAGATCATACAAAGGTCCCCGGCGGAACCTTCGGCCTTTGCAGGTTTCCGGTAAGGGACGGCTGCCTTGATCGCCAACGAAACAAACATGACATTGCCACACCTTCTGTTAGCGTGAATTCTAGAACTGCCGAAAAGGACTCTGGTCCAAACTGCCAGTAATGGAAACATTTCCCCCTGATGCTGCTTCCGGACTGTGCCGGCCCCGCCCAAAATGGCGCTGGTATCAATCGGAACTTACGAACACCTCGTGGTGTTCCCTCGCACTAATATAAACTTGATGTTCTGAGATTTTATATGATCCTTTGTACACTTGGCTAGAAAAGACAAGGAGAACTCACACGACGAACAGTATGAAAGGATCCCCGTTACAAATGTTGATTACAAATGTACAATGTATTATATTTTTATAACTGATGTAAACCTCATTTACGACGCTCACGTACGGTATGCATATAGGAAAATAAATGCCCCCGAACCCCCAACCAATTAATAGACGTTTTAGTTACTTACAAATGAACGAGTAAAACTTTCCGATGTTTTTATTGCTGCAAGCGAAACCCCCCACTGTATGCACTTTAGCCATTGCCACGACCGGCCAAATACGACCGCACCCTCATAATCCATATGCTGAAATGATTTTGCAAAATAAAGTCTTTGAAACTATGGACGGGTATTGCATGCTTTATTTTAAAAAATGTGGGATCGGTGGGAAAGTTTTTTTCTGTGCACCCTACTCTGCTCTCTCTTTAAGGTTAAAGGAAGATGGTTACCCAGCCCTGGAGGACGGATCGGATCAACAACACGACACTCCGCCTTCAAAGTACGCAACTGACCCATGAACTCTCGCGTAGAGGAAGACCTTGACTTCCAAGGATGGGTAAAACGAACGGTGTAAATGAGGGAATGTAAAAGGAGGGAGAAATAAAATAATGTAAATATTATAAAGTACCACGTTCCAAAGTATCAGGGGCCCAAGAACCGAAGAACCTTAGAACGCCACAGCGTTGAAAGAGGTTTAAGGACCCCGATAGTGAAATACATCCTTTTGACTAGATACCTCGCACTAGGCACCTCTGGTTTCCTTTTTACGTTTCCCCGCACACGACCTATATGAACACACTACCCCCCCCCCTCGACTCCAGAAACCATATCCCCAGGGACCCTGCCCCGAGGAGGAAAGACGAGTAAGAGGTAAGTAAAGGACTTATGAATCCATGTATTTGAATGTGCGCGAATGCTGTCTCCCACCCCCCCCCCCCTTTTTCCTCCCTCTGCAGGTTACATCAGAGATTACAGCCGAGGTGTGGCGAAGATCCGAAACCTTGCCATGTCTAATGCACGAAACGGACTAGCGCCGCAAGGTGGCGTCTAAGCATGCCTGCAGACTACTCACGTACCGAACAAACCCGAAAAATTAGCACAACCCTGATACAAAGTGATCACCCTTAAACCAGACCGGACGAATGAACCCATGTCACGTATGATGCGAAACTATGAGGGAATGTGTGTGTGTGACTGAGGCGTCGACCCAACTGGTCGAAGGACCGAGAATGCGAGAAGTGCGACAAAATGGTACCTCCTTTCTTCTTTCCTTCTTCTCAAGGCGCGTCCCCTCTACCCTGTCTAATGCTCAAACTGCATGATTACAAGATCCTAACGCAGACCCGCGAATGCCCTTTACTGTGTAATGCACTAAATAGCCTTTCTTGAATACACTGCCACCCTCTCTGTTGCACGTGTACTATTTAGCCTGCCGTTGCACTCTCACTCTCTCTCTCTCTCTCTCTCTCTCTCTCTCTCTCTCTCTCTCCCTCTCTCTCTCTCTCTCTCTCACTCTCTCTCTCTCTCTCTCTCTCACTCTCTCTCTCTCTATTTCTGCACTCCCACTCTTCCGAGTGGTTAGCCCCGAAATTGGCAGACTGCCACCCCTAGCACCCCACCTAATTGGCTTCAAATACCGTCAGTATTTGCACAAAAACTTGTCTTTAATACAATCACCCTGAGACCGCGTCGTTACCTCTCCTTTTCCGCTAGAAGTCAATGAACCCAGGTGGGGCCGTAAGGGAAAGGACAGGTAAGACGACAGAGGTTCCCTAATCTGACCCGAAATAAGGGAACTACATGTCAACGGCTCCTATAGTATAAAACAAGGACCTCAGAATACGCGACCCTCCCCTCCCCGAATTGTCGCAATACCCAAGCCGAAAAAAAAAAAAAAAAATGATCACCCCCGTTACCTCCCCTGTATATGTCCCTGGTTGTTTCCCATAAAACCCCTGTCCTTCCTGATTAAGTAATCGGGCTGTAAAAGGTTACGTAGGATCCAGAATGATGTTTTACAAGGTTAACAGATTAGCCCAAGGTAAAGAAATAACCGAAATGAACCCCGTAGTAGTTTAAAAGCAGGATGCATCTATAGAAAGGAGATGTTTTAGTCATGTTCGTCTCTCAGCAAAATACCTGTGTAGTACCATGTTGATGACTCACAGTACCCTTTGTAAATGTAAAATTCTAGAGAACAGCATATCTTCGCCAGGTTCGTCTCACGAAGGTGGGTCACCATCAGATGAACTGTCGTGAACTAATTATGAAGGAAAGTCATAAGTAAATCCAACAGGCCCGTCACCGGTCATTTCATATGCCAGTTGTGAGAACGAGCATTTTCATTCTTTGCCTGGAGCTGGGAGAGAAATAGACTTTTTTTGATTATCTCCATCTGCAAATTTTCTAAAGACTGTCTTTTCAAACTTGTTTAAGGGTACTGCTGTTGGAGGAGAGAAGGACCGGATGTGGGAGCACGAGGCCTGACTGCAGACTAAGGAACACCTGCGACATTAGCCAAGGCGAGACCACGACAGAAAAGAGCTGCAGGACGAGGCACTGTTTTCGACAGCATGAAAAGAAAGGGTCGACCTGATGCCCCTGCTCGACGTCCAGTGCCTGTCGACAAGTCCCCGCTCTCTGAATTCTGTCACACGCCCGCCTATTTGAAGTCTCTCGTTCCCCTAGTTTGTTCCCAATTTGGCCTTGCTCCATCCCCCTTTTTCCTCTGACCTACCCTATGGACTGTTTTGAACGCTCTTCTTCCATCGGAACTTTCTGACAATCACCTCAAAGGACACAGGGCGAAAAGGACCTTACCGACCAGAAACGCGAGGAAAGGGTCGTGCCCTGCAACGCAGAACTTAGAACAGAGCTGGACTCGTAGCTCCACCGCCGGTGCTCAACAGCGCCAACGAAAGACCACAAAGAACAATGAGAACGCATAAAACTTCGAACATTTGACATCCACAATCACCGTTTTTGCTATGCCTCATTTCTCTCCCAGCCGCCATTGTATTGATCCTGCTCCAATCCGAATCTGAAATATGTAATAACCTGCCAGTTCACGTTATGATATGTACTTGCTGCTCGCTACAGAACCGTTTTTTGTATTACATTCCTATGACCTTCCTGCTGAACAAGTTTATCAAAGTTTATCAAATAGGCCCACCTCCTAAAAACTAGAAATCTCAAAATGTATTGTTTACAATTTTTTCATCTAGGGTTCCTACCGTTTTCCTTCTCATGCCCACCACAATAGACCCGAGTAGAAAATGAACCAGCAAGATGTCTTGAATATGTTAAAGGGAGGACTGTTGAAAATTAGTACGTTTTGGTGAACATTATCTGCGCCATCTTGCCTCTTCCCCTGATGCCACACTTTTGTCGTGCGCGCCCGCCATTTTAAGATGCCCCGATCAGAACAAACCCTTTTGCATGCCGCTGGCCCCTGACATAGCCCTTTGCCTTCGCTAAGCCTGCACGCTGACCACCCCCTGCTTGCACCTGCCTCGAGTCATAAACCCCTCTTCGGCGCTGCTCTGCCCCAGGCCCTCATCCTGTTCCCAGCGCGACACCTCCCTGCTTTCCTTTCATGATCTCCGGCCCTTAGATGCAAACCCCCTTTTTTCCCCGTGTGCCCGTTTTGTCCTCCCCGTTCCCAAGCCGACACCCAGCTCTGCCGATACCATCCTTGCCCCTCCCCGTACAATAGAAAGCTTCCCCCATCAAAGAATCCCCGGGTTGATCAAAGCCCCCACCCCATGAGACCCGATCAAACCCCCCACATTCCGTGAATCGGCGGATTATCCAGCTGCGCGATGCTCATCACCTGTTGTGACTAGGGTGGGGACTTCAACTGTAAATGTGTATGGGAACGGGCCCAAAGGGGAGTTCCGAGAATGTCTTTTCCGTACATCAAAGCTTTAACATGTATGTGTAAACTACAATAAAGTCATAAATGTGTGTATAAGAGGCCAGGCCTCAGGAATACAGCTAGAGCACCTCAGAACGATACCTTCTGTCCGTTTCGTTGTGTTCTCCTCCGGAGAGAATAAAAAAACCCTTGTTTCCTGCTTTCCAGTCTCCAGCGCCTGCCTCTTCATTTGATTTAATAACTAGAGGGTCACAGAGGCAATACCGCCGGGCAAATATCGATTGTCCCCGACCCGATTGAACTTTTTACACTAGGGCCTCCAAGGAAACGGTCACTCGAGCCTTGATACGTTCACGTATCGATTATGCCAATGGCCTGTACGTTGGCATACCAGGCTATTTCCTTAACAGGCTACAGGTAGTCCAGAATGCGGCAGCCAGGCTTCTCCTCAACATCTCTATCAGAAACAGTGTTAGGCAGCATTTGCACACTCTTCACTGGCTGCTGTGACCGAACGAGTAAAGCTAGGTGCCGGCCCAATGTATTTAAGATAGCGCTTTATGTTCTACGTGCCAGTTAGACAGCTTTGCTCAGCCTCCCAGTTCTAGCACACATTCCTCGCTTTGGTCTACAGAGGATGGGCGGCAGCTCTCTTGCTTTTAGGGCTGCGTCTGCGTGGAATCTGCTCCCCTTTGCTCTGTGCAGCATCCAGGACCCCATTCTTTTTAAAAAAGACTGAAAATACGCCTCTTTATTTAATTATTCCCCTCTTTCACTCCTCAAGGTTCGCGCCGGGACACTCCTTGGAGTATCCGTGTGCGCTATAAGCTTGAATAACATAACATAACATAACATCTGCGCTGCAGATGTCACTGGACCGTACTGCCCGTCAGTGGCCCCTATATGACCGGTCACTGGGCTGTACTGTACCTGTCACTGGGCCCTGCAGGTCCTGTCAATAGACTGTACTGTACCTGTCAGTACACAGTGCTGCAGCTGTCATTGGGCAGTGCATCAGCTGTCACTAGCCTCTACTGTATGTCTCACTGTCATCTGCCCCATAGTTCACTGCACTTGTTACTAGCCCGTACTGTACCTGTCAGTGGGCCCTGCAGGTCGTTCCACTGGGTTGCACTGTACCTGCCACTGGGATCTGCAGGAGCTGTCACTGGGCTGAACTGTACCAGTCACTGGACACTGCAGGACCTGTCATTCGGCTGTACTGTACCTGTCACTGGGCTCTGCAAGACCTGTCACCGGAATGCACTTCACCTGTCACTGGGCCCTCTAGGACCTGTCCCTGGGCTGAATTATACTCGTCACTGGACACTGCAGGATCTGTCACTGGGCTGTACTGTACCTGTCACTGGGCTCTGCAGGACCTGTCACTGGGATGTCCCGTAGCTGTCTCTGAGATCTGCAGGAGCTGTCACTGGGCTGTACTGTAACAGCCACTGGGCCCTGCAGGACCTGTCACTGGGCAGTACTATATCTGTCATTGGGTTCTGCAGCACCTGTCACTGGGCTGTACTGTACAAGTCAATGAGATCTGCTCCATCTGTCACTGCAGTCTCACTCCACCTGTCAGTGACCTCCCGCATCGTCTGTTTCTTTGCTGTGATACCTGTACCTTGGCCCCCCTGCACCCGTGTTTCCTTTCTCTAGGCTCCTGGTGTAACACTCACTGCACAATGATGTTCTTATTTAAATATTCCTCTTGCTGCAGTGCACCTCTCTCTGCACTCCTGCTGCACCTCTCTCTGGCTCCTGCTGCACCTCTCTCTGCTCCTGCTGCACCTTTCTCTAGCTCCTGCTACACCTCTCTCTCTCTGCTCCTGCTGCACCTCTCTCTGGCTCCTGCTACGCCTCTCTCTCTGTGCTCTTGCTGCACCTCTCTCTGCTCCTGCTGCATCTCTCTCTGTGCTCTTGCTGCACCTCTCTCTGCTCCTGCTGCATCTCTCTCTGTGCTCTTGCTGCACCTCTCTCTGCTCCTGCTGCACCTCTCTCTGCACTCCTGCTGCACCTCTCTCTGGCTCCTGCTGCACCTCTCTCTGCGCGCCTGCTGCACCTCTCTCTGGCTCCTGCTGCACCTTTCTCTGGCTCCTGCTGCATCTCTCTCTGCTCCTGCTGCACCTTTCTCTAGCTCCTGCTACACCTCTCTCTCTCTGCTCCTGCTGCACCTCTCTCTGCTCCTGCTGCACCTCTCTCTGGCTCCTGCTGCACCTCTCTCTGCACTCCTGCTGCACCTCTCTCTGGCTCCTGCTGCACCTCTCTCTGCGCGCCTGCTGCACCTCTCTCTGGCTCCTGCTGCACCTTTCTCAGGCTCCTGCTGCACCTCTCTCTGCTCCTGCTGCACCTTTCTCTAGCTCCTGCTACACCTCTCTCTCTCTGCTCCTGCTGCACCTCTCTCTGCTCCTGCTGCACCTCTCTCTGGCTCCTGCTACGCCTCTCTCTCTGTGCTCTTGCTGCACCTCTCTCTGCTCCTGCTGCATCTCTCTCTGTGCTCTTGCTGCACCTCTCTCTGCTCCTGCTGCACCTCTCTCTGCACTCCTGCTGCACCTCTCTCTGGCTCCTGCTGCACCTCTCTCTGCGCGCCTGCTGCACCTCTCTCTGGCTCCTGCTGCACCTTTCTCTGGCTCCTGCTGCACCTCTCTCTGCTCCTGCTGCACCTTTCTCTAGCTCCTGCTACACCTCTCTCTCTCTGCTCCTGCTGCACCTCTCTCTGCTCCTGCTGCACCTCTCTCTGTGCTCTTGCTGCACGTCTCTCTGCTCCTGCTGCACCTCTCTGCTCCTGCTGCACCTCTCTCTGCTCCTGCTGCATCTCTCTCTGTGCTCTTGCTGCACGTCTCTCTGCTCCTGCTGCACCTCTCTGCTCCTGCTGCACCTCTCTCTGGCTCCTGCTGCACCTCTCTTTGCTCCTGCTGCACCTCTCTCTGCTCCTGCTGCACCTCTCTCTGGCTCCTGCTGCACCTCTCTCTGCTCCTGCTGCACCTCTCTCTGCTCCTTCTGCACCTCTCTCTGCTCCTGCTGCAACTCTCTCTGGCTCCTGCTGCACCCATCTCTGCTCCTGCTGCACCTCTTTCTGGCTCCCGCTGCACCTCTCTCTGGCTCCTGCTGCACCTCTCTCTGCTCCTGCTGCACCTCTCTCTAGCTCCTGCTACACCTCTCTCTCTGTGCTCTTGCTGCACCTCTCTCTGCTCCTGCTGCATCTCTCTCTGTGCTCTTGCTGCACCTCTCTCTGCTCCTGCTGCACCTCTCTCTGGCTCCTGCTGCACCTCTCTGCTCCTGCTGCACCTCTCTCTGGCTCCTGCTGCACCTCTCTGCTCCTGCTGCACCTCTCTCTGCTCCTACTGCACCTTTCTCTGACTCTTGCTGCACCTCTCTGCTCCTGCTGCACCTCTCTCTGGCTCCTGCTGCACCTCTCTGCTCCTGCTGCACCTCTCTCTGCTCCTGCTGCACCTCTCTCTGGCTCCTGCTGCACCTCTCTCTGGCTCCTGCTGCACCTCTCTCTGGCTCCTGCTGCACCTCTCTCTCTGGCTCCTGCTGCACCTCTCTCTGCTCCTGCTGCATCTCTCTCTGTGCTCTTGCTGCACCTCTCTCTGCTCCTGCTGCACCTCTCTCTGCACTCCTGCTGCACCTCTCTCTGGCTCCTGCTGCACCTCTCTCTGCGCGCCTGCTGCACCTCTCTCTGGCTCCTGCTGCACCTTTCTCTGGCTCCTGCTGCACCTCTCTCTGCTCCTGCTGCACCTTTCTCTAGCTCCTGCTACACCTCTCTCTCTCTGCTCCTGCTGCACCTCTCTCTGCTCCTGCTGCACCTCTCTCTGGCTCCTGCTGCACCTCTCTCTGCACTCCTGCTGCACCTCTCTCTGGCTCCTGCTGCACCTCTCTCTGCGCGCCTGCTGCACCTCTCTCTGGCTCCTGCTGCACCTTTCTCAGGCTCCTGCTGCACCTCTCTCTGCTCCTGCTGCACCTTTCTCTAGCTCCTGCTACACCTCTCTCTCTCTGCTCCTGCTGCACCTCTCTCTGCTCCTGCTGCACCTCTCTCTGGCTCCTGCTACGCCTCTCTCTCTGTGCTCTTGCTGCACCTCTCTCTGCTCCTGCTGCATCTCTCTCTGTGTTCTTGCTGCACCTCTCTCTGCTCCTGCTGCACCTCTCTCTGCACTCCTGCTGCACCTCTCTCTGGCTCCTGCTGCACCTCTCTCTGCGCGCCTGCTGCACCTCTCTCTGGCTCCTGCTGCACCTTTCTCTGGCTCCTGCTGCACCTCTCTCTGCTCCTGCTGCACCTTTCTCTAGCTCCTGCTACACCTCTCTCTCTCTGCTCCTGCTGCACCTCTCTCTGCTCCTGCTGCACCTCTCTCTGTGCTCTTGCTGCACGTCTCTCTGCTCCTGCTGCACCTCTCTGCTCCTGCTGCACCTCTCTCTGCTCCTGCTGCATCTCTCTCTGTGCTCTTGCTGCACGTCTCTCTGCTCCTGCTGCACCTCTCTGCTCCTGCTGCACCTCTCTCTGGCTCCTGCTGCACCTCTCTTTGCTCCTGCTGCACCTCTCTCTGCTCCTGCTGCACCTCTCTCTGGCTCCTGCTGCACCTCTCTCTGCTCCTGCTGCACCTCTCTCTGCTCCTTCTGCACCTCTCTCTGCTCCTGCTGCAACTCTCTCTGGCTCCTGCTGCACCCATCTCTGCTCCTGCTGCACCTCTCTCTGGCTCCCGCTGCACCTCTCTCTGGCTCCTGCTGCACCTCTCTCTGCTCCTGCTGCACCTCTCTCTAGCTCCTGCTACACCTCTCTCTCTGTGCTCTTGCTGCACCTCTCTCTGCTCCTGCTGCATCTCTCTCTGTGCTCTTGCTGCACCTCTCTCTGCTCCTGCTGCACCTCTCTCTGGCTCCTGCTGCACCTCTCTGCTCCTGCTGCACCTCTCTCTGGCTCCTGCTGCACCTCTCTGCTCCTGCTGCACCTCTCTCTGCTCCTACTGCACCTTTCTCTGACTCTTGCTGCACCTCTCTGCTCCTGCTGCACCTCTCTCTGGCTCCTGCTGCACCTCGCTGCTCCTGCTGCACCTCTCTCTGCTCCTGCTGCACCTCTCTCTGGCTCCTACTGCACCTCTCTCTGGCTCCTGCTGCACCTCTCTGCTCCTGCTGCACCTCTCTCTGGCTCCTGCTGCACCTCTCGCTGCTCCTGCTGTACCTCTCTCTAGCTCTGCTACACCTCTCTCTCTGTGCTCTCGCTGCACCTCTCTCTGCTCCTGATGCATATCTCTCTGTGCTCTTGCTGCACCTCTCTCTGCTCCTGCTGCACCTCTCTCTGGCTCCTGCTGCACCTCTCTCTGTCTCCTACTGCACCTCTCTGTGCTCCTGCTGCACCTCTCTCTGCGTGCCTGCTGCACCTCTCTCTGTGCTCCTGCTGCACCTCTCTCTGCTCCTGCTGCACCTCTCTCTGCTCCTGCTGCACCTCTCTCTGCTCCTGCTGCACCTCTCTCTGGCTCCTGCTGCACCTCTCTCTGCTCCTGCTGCACCTCTCTCTGGCTCCTGCTGCACCTCTCTCTGCTCCTGCTGCACCTCTCTCTACTCCTGCTGCACCTCTCTCTGCTCCTTTCTCTGGCTCCTGCTGCACATCTCTCTGCTCCTTTCTCTGGCTCCTGCTGCACCTCTCTCTGCTCCTGCTGCACCTCTCTCTCTGCTCCTGCTGCACCTCTCTCTCTGCTCCTGCTGCACCTCTCTCTCTGCTCCTGCTGCACCTCTCTCTCTGCTCCTGCTGCACCTCTCTCTCTGCTCCTGCTGCACCTCTCTCTCTCTGCTCCTGTTGCACCTCGCTCTGCTCCTGCTGCACCTCTCTCTGGCTCCTGCTGCACCTCTCTTCTGCTCCTGCTGCACCTCTCTCCGCTCCTGCTGCACCTCTCTCTGCTCCTGCTGCACCTCTCTCTGGCTCCTGCTGCACCTCTCTCTGCTCCTGCTGCACCTCTCTCTCTGGCTCCTGCTGCACATCTCTCTGCTCCTGCTGCTCCCCTCTCTGCTCCTGTTATACCTCTCTCTGGCTCCTGCTGCACCTCTCTCTGCTACTGCTGCACCTCTCTCTGCTCCTGCTGCACCTCTCTCTGGCTCCTTCTGCACCTCTCTCTGCCCCTGCTGCTCCCCTCTCTGCTCCTGCTGCACCTCTCTCTGGCTCCTACTGCACCTCTCTCTGCTCCTGCTGCACCTCTCTCTGGCTCCTGCTGCACCTCTCTCTGCTCCTGCTGCACCTCTCTCTCTGGCTCCTGCTGCACCTCTCTCTGCTCCTGCTGCTCCCCTCTCTGCTCCTGCTATACCTCTCTCTGGCTCCTGCTGCACCTCTCTCTGCTCCTGCTGCACCTCTCTCTGCTCCTGCTGCACCTCTCTCTGGCTCCTGCTGCACCTCTCTCTGCTCCTGCTGCTCCCCTCTCTGCTCCTGCTGCACCTCTCTCTGGCTCCTGCTGCACCTCTCTCTGCTCCTGCTGCACCTCTCTCTGCTCCTGCTGCACCTCTCTCTGGCTCCTGCTGCACCTCTCTCTGCTCCTGCTGCACCTCTCTCTGGCTCCTGCTGCACCTCTCTCTGCTCCTGCTGCTCCCCTCTCTGCTCCTGCTATACCTCTCTCTGGCTCCTGCTGCACCTAGCCCGGGTCCTGCTATAGGAATTGTTGCTGCAGGAGCATTCTTTGGGCGTCCAGGCGTGCAGGAAGGTCTGAGTCTCTCCAGGTGCACGATCTTATTTCAGCCACGAGGGGGCAGCATAGCCATAGCAACGCTCAGATAGGTTGCTACTGGGAAGCTCAGATGTTGAATTCCTGCAGCTTTGATCCTTCTCTGCAGGAAGAGGCTGCTTTACTGTTCTTCTCTCTGATTCTTGATTCATTGGAGGCGCAGAGCTGCTGCTCCTTCTGCACCTCTCTCTGGCTCCTGCTGCACCTCTCTCTGCTCCTGCTGCACCTCTCTCTGGCTCCTGTTGCACCTCTCTCTGGCTCCTGCTGCACCTCTCTCTGCTCCTGCTGCACCTCTCTCTGGCTCCTGCTACACCTCTCTCTCTGTGCTCTTGCTGCACCTCTCTCTGCTCCTGCTGCATCTCTCTCTGTGCTCTTGCTGCACCTCTCTCTGCTCCTGCTGCATCTCTCTCTGTGCTCTTGCTGCACCTCTCTCTGCTCCTACTGCACCTCTCTGCTCCTGCTGCACCTCTCTCTGGCTCCTGCTGCACCTCTCTCTGCTCCTGCTGCACCTCTCTATGGCACCTGCTGCACCTCTGGCTCCTGCTGCACCTCTCTCTGGCTCCTGCTGCACCTCTCTCTGGCTCCTGCTGCACCTCTCTCTGCTCCTGCTGCACCTCTCTCTAGCTCCTGCTACGCCTCTCTCTCTGTGCTCTTGCTGCACCTCTCTCTGCTCCTGCTGCATCTCTCTCTGTGCTCTTGCTGCACGTCTCTCTGCTCCTGCTGCACCTCTCTGCTCCTGCTGCACCTCTCTCTGGCTCCTGCTGCACCTCTCTCTGTCTCCTACTGCACCTCTCTTTGCTCCTGCTGCACCTCTCTCTGCGTGCCTGCTGCACCTCTCTCTGTGCTCCTGCTGCACCTCTCTCTGCTCATGCTGCACCTCTCTATGCTCCTGCTGCACCTCTCTCTGCTCCTGCTGCACCTCTCTCTGGCTCCTGCTGCACCTTTCTCTGCTCCTGCTGCACCTCTCTCTGCTCCTTTCTCTGGCTCCTGCTGCACCTCTCTCTGCTCCTGCTGCACCTCTCTCTCTGCTGCACCTCTCTCTCTGCTCCTGTTGCACCTCTCTCTGGCTCCTGCTGCACCTCTCTCTGCTCCTCCTGCACCTCTCTCTGCTCCTCCTGCACCTCTCTCTGGCTCCTGCTGCACCTCTCTCTGCTCCTGCTGCACCTCTCTCTGCTCCTGCTGCACCTCTCTCTCTGGCTCCTGCTGCACCCCGCTCTGGCTCCTGCTGCACCTCTCTCTGGCTCCTGCTGCACCTCTCTCAGGCTCCTGCTGCACCTCTCTCAGGCTCCTGCTGCACCTCTCTCTGGCTCCTGCTGCACCTCTCTCTGCTCCTGCTGCTCCCCTCTCTGCTCCTGCTGCTCCCCTCTGTGCTCCTGCTATACCTCTCGCTGGCTCCTGCTGCACCGAGCCGGGGTCCTGCTATAGGAATTGTTGCTGCAGGAGCATTCTTTGGGCGTCCAGGCGTGCAGGAAGGTCTGAGTCTCTCCGGGCGCCCAATCTTATTTCAGCCACGAGGGGGCAGCAGAGCCTTTGCCCAGCTCTGACAGGTTGCTGCTGGGAAGCTCAGATGCTGAATCCCTGCAGCTTTGATCCTTCTCTGCAGGAAGGGGCTGCTTTACTGTTCTTGTCTCTGATGCTCGATTCAGGGGAGGCGCGGAGCTGCTGCTTGAAGTGTAGAGGTCGCGTCTTCCTGGAAACCAGAACTGGGTCAGTGGAGATTCAAAGAAAGAGAGAGCTGCAGAAGAGCGGCAGAGGGGGAGAGAGAGGGGTGAGGGAAGCAGGGGAGAAGGGGTGAGAGAGGCAGAGGGGGAGAGAGAGAGGTGAGGGAAGCAGGGGAGATGGGGTGAGAGCGGCAGAGGGGGAGAGAGAGAGGTGAGGGAAGCAGGGGAGATGGGGTGAGAGCGGCAGAGGGAGAGAGAGAGAGGTGAGGGAAGCAGGGGAGATGGGGTGAGAGCGGCAGAGGGGGAGAGAAAGAGAGAGGCGAGGGAAGCAGGGGAGATGGGGTGAGAGCTGCAGAGGGAGAGAAAGAGGCGAGGGAAGCAGGGGAGATGGGGTGAGAGCGGCAGAGGGGGAGAGAGAGAGGTGAGGGAAGCAGGGGAGATGGGGTGAGAGCGGCAGAGGGGGAGAGAGAGAGGTGAGGGAAGCAGGGGAGATGGGGTGAGAGCGGCAGAGGGAGAGAGAGAGAGGTGAGGGAAGCAGGGGAGATGGGGTGAGAGCGGCAGAGGGGGAGAGAGAGAGGTGAGGGAAGCAGGGGAGATGGGGTGAGAGCGGCAGAGGGGGAGAGAGAGAGGTGAGGGAAGCAGGGGAGATGGGGTGAGAGCGGCAGAGGGGGAGAGAGAGAGGTGAGGGAAGCAGGGGAGATGGGGTGAGAGCGGCAGAGGGGGAGGGAGAGAGGTGAGGGAAGCAGGGGAGATGGGGTGAGAGCGGCAGAGGGGGAGAGAGAGAGGTGAGGGAAGCAGGGGAGAAGGGGTGATAGAGGCAGAGGGGGAGGGAGAGGCGAGGGAAGCAGGGGAGATGTGGTGAGATCGGCAGAGGGGGAGAGAAAGAGGCGAGGGAAGCAGGGGAGATGTGGTGAGAGAGGCAGAGGGGGAGAGAGAGGCGAGGGAAGCAGGGGGGATGTGGTGAGAGGGGCAGAGGGGGAGAGAAAGAGGCGAGGGAAGCAGGGGGGATGTGGTGAGAGGGGCAGAGGGGGAGAGAAAGAGGTGAGGGAAGCAAGGGAGAAGGGGTGATAGAGGCAGAGGGGGAGGGAGAGGCGAGGGAAGCAGGGGAGATGGGGTGAGAGCGGCAGAGGGGGAGAGAGAGAGGTGAGGGAAGCAGGGGAGAAGGGGTGATAGAGGCAGAGGGGGAGGGAGAGGCGAGGGAAGCAGGGGAGATGGGGTGAGAGCGGCAGAGGGGGAGAGAGAGAGGTGAGGGAAGCAGGGGAGAAGGGGTGATAGAGGCAGAGGGGGAGGGAGAGGCGAGGGAAGCAGGGGAGATGGGGTGAGAGAGGCAGAGGGGGAGAGAGAGAGGTGAGGGAAGCAGGGGGGATGGGGTGAGAGCGGCAGAGGGGGAGAGAGAGAGGTGAGGGAAGCAGGGGAGATGGGGTGAGAGCGGCAGAGGGAGAGAGAGAGAGGTGAGGGAAGCAGGGGAGATGGGGTGAGAGCGGCAGAGGGGGAGAGAGAGAGGTGAGGGAAGCAGGGGAGATGGGGTGAGAGCGGCAGAGGGGGAGAGAGAGAGGTGAGGGAAGCAGGGGAGATGGGGTGAGAGCGGCAGAGGGGGAGAGAGAGAGGTGAGGGAAGCAGGGGAGATGGGGTGAGAGCGGCAGAGGGGGAGGGAGAGAGGTGAGGGAAGCAGGGGAGATGGGGTGAGAGCGGCAGAGGGGGAGAGAGAGAGGTGAGGGAAGCAGGGGAGAAGGGGTGATAGAGGCAGAGGGGGAGGGAGAGGCGAGGGAAGCAGGGGAGATGTGGTGAGATCGGCAGAGGGGGAGAGAAAGAGGCGAGGGAAGCAGGGGAGATGTGGTGAGAGAGGCAGAGGGGGAGAGAGAGGCGAGGGAAGCAGGGGGGATGTGGTGAGAGGGGCAGAGGGGGAGAGAAAGAGGCGAGGGAAGCAGGGGGGATGTGGTGAGAGGGGCAGAGGGGGAGAGAAAGAGGTGAGGGAAGCAAGGGAGAAGGGGTGATAGAGGCAGAGGGGGAGGGAGAGGCGAGGGAAGCAGGGGAGATGGGGTGAGAGCGGCAGAGGGGGAGAGAGAGAGGTGAGGGAAGCAGGGGAGAAGGGGTGATAGAGGCAGAGGGGGAGGGAGAGGCGAGGGAAGCAGGGGAGATGGGGTGAGAGCGGCAGAGGGGGAGAGAGAGAGGTGAGGGAAGCAGGGGAGAAGGGGTGATAGAGGCAGAGGGGGAGGGAGAGGCGAGGGAAGCAGGGGAGATGGGGTGAGAGAGGCAGAGGGGGAGAGAGAGAGGTGAGGGAAGCAGGGGGGATGTGGTGAGAGTGGCAGAGGGGGAGAGAGAGGCGAGGGAAGCAGGGGGGGTGTGGTGAGAGAGGCAGAGGGGGAGAGAGAGGCGAGGGAAGCAGGGGAGATGGGGTGAGAGAGGCAGAGGGGGAGAGAGAGAGGTGAGGGAAGCAGGGGGGATGTGGTGAGAGTGGCAGAGGGGGAGAGAGAGGCGAGGGAAGCAGGGGGGGTGTGGTGAGAGAGGCAGAGGGGGAGAGAGAGGCGAGGGAAGCAGGGGAGATGGGGTGAGAGCGGCAGAGGGGGAGAGAGAGAGGTGAGGGAAGCAGGGGAGGTGTGGTGAGAGATGGATTGACGGGAGAGGCAGAGCCGGTCAGATAGAAAACCAAAGAGTGAAAGACATGGGGAGGTGGGGGGTGAAAGGAAGAAGGGGGGGATGAGAGAAGAGGGGAGAGAGGAAGAGCAGAGAGAGTGAGAGAGCGGGGGAGAAACTGGGCCTGGTATGATATGAAAGAAGGTAGTCAGATAGGGGTGGGGTGCGGGTAGAAGTGAAGGGGACCGCGCATGCGCAGGTACGGTAACCTTTTTACATGACCTTTTGGCTGCAGGGCGTCATAGTCCCCACAATATAAAGGGGCATCCATTCACCTGCCCCAATGTCACTAACATCTCTAGGATGTAGATGAGAGCCCCTTCCTGTGTGCTGATTGGACCGTTGTATTACCCCTTTTCCCTCCCAACAACAGGAACCAAACCCCCCCAGAGCGGGGCAGCCGAGCCCCCCGCCCCCCCCCCCCTCCCCCCGGGCGAGGGTCTACATTGGACTCATCCAGCCGGGAGAAGGCGCTCCCGAGCTCAGTCCCCGAGGTGCCTGAGGGGTGCGGCGTTCAGTGACTGAGCATTGGACTCAGAAGACGAGTGAATCCCCTGAGACTGAGGAAAGAAACAGGCCGCAGATAAAAGCCCGGCTTCAGCAGAGTGAGTCGAAGTAAAGAAAGAATGGAAAGGAAAGGAGGGAGGACAAGTCACGACGAAACATGTAAACTGACCCCAAAAAAGCACTAATAAAGCATCATTATGCCATCGGGAAAGCCCGGACGGATGACTGCGCTTTGAGAATCTTGGTTGCCAGGAGTAAGGGAGAACTTACTGCGTTTCCTCAGGTCAGGAAATGGCTCCCATGGCTAAAACCATGTGATCAGACTAGCCACTGGGTCACGTGCCCCTTGATATGTTGCCGAACGGCGGTGATGCCGTCATCTCGGTACTCACTGATATATATATATATTTAGTGTTCCAGGCGCGTGGACGCACGCGATCATCAGACCTCTGTTAAACAAGCATTGGAAATGCAATAGGTCTCGCATTAGGAAAGTTTCAGCGATTGGTATTGTAAATGACACTTTTTTTATTCATGTGTTGGTTTTGAAAATAGCCAAATTAATAGCTTTGTCAGTTACAATGTCAATAGTTTTAACTTTCGCAAATGTGACACCTATAGCATTTGTAATGCAATATGTGTTGTATTTACGTGACTGAGATGTATTGATATTACAAATAACAATGGCTTTTAATTTTGTAAATAATGTGGTGGTGGATGTGGTGGAGGATGTGGCGGTGGATGTCATGGTGGATGTGGAGGTGATGGTGGATGTGGTGGTGGATGTGGTGGTGGATGCGGTGGATGTGGTGGTGGTGGATGCGGTGGATGTGGTGGATGCGGTGGTGGATGGGGTGGTGGTGGTGGTGGATGTAGTGGTGGTGGGTGTGGTGGATGTGGTGGTGGTGGGTGTGGTGGATTTGGCGGTGGATGTGGTGGTGGATGCGGAAGCGGAGGTGATGGTGGATGTGGTGGTGGTGGTGGATGTGGTGGTGGTGGATGCGGTGGATGTGGTGGTGGTGGATGTGGTGGTGAAAGTGGATGTGGTGGTGGATGTGGTGGTGGTGGATGCGGTGGATGTGGTGGTGGTGGATGTGGTGGATGTGGTGGTGGATGTGGCAGTGGATGTCATGGTGGATGTGGAGGTGATGGTGGATGTGGTGGTGGTGGTGGATGTGGTGGTGGTGGATGCGGTGGTGGTGGATGCGGTGGATGTGGTGGTGGTGGATGTGGTGGTGGAAGTGGATGTGGTGGTGGATGTGGTGGATGTGGTGGTGGATGCGGTGGTGGATGTGGTGGTTGTGCATGTGGTGGATGTGGTGGTGGATGTGGCAGTGGATGTCATGGTGGATGTGGAGGTGATGGTGGATGTGGTGGTGGATGTGGTGGTGATGGTGGATGTGGTGGTGGATGTGGTGGTGGATGCGGTGGATGTGGTGGTGGTGGATGCGGTGGATGTGGTGGTGGTGGTGGATGCGGTGGTGGTGGTGGATGCGGTGGTGGTGGTGAATGGGGTGGTGGTGGTGGATGGGGTGGTGGATGTAGTGGTGGTGGGTGTGGTGGATGTGGTGGTGGTGGATGTGGTGGTGGATGTGGTGGTGGATGTGGCGGTGGATGTGGCGGTGGATGTGATGGTGGATGTGATGGTGGATGTGATGGTGGATGTGGTGGTGGATGTGGTGGTGGATGTGGAGGTGATGGTGGATGTGGTGGATGTGGTGGTGGATGTGGTGGATGTGGTGGTGGTGGATGCGGTGGATGTGGTGATGGTGGATGCGGTGGTGGATGCGGTGGTGAATGCGGTGGTGGTGGTGGATGGGGTGGTGGATGTAGTGGTGGTGGGTGTGGTGGATGTGGTGGAAGTGGCGGTGGATGTGGTGGTGGATGTGGCGGTGGATGTGGTGGTGGATGTGATGGTGGATGTGATGGTGGATGTGGTGGTGGATGTGGTGGTGGATGTGGTGGTGGATGTGGAGGTGGATGTGGAGGTGATGGTGGGTTGTGGCGCTCAGCAGCAGCAGACAATTGCTATCTGATAATAGCACCAGCACGTTTCCTTTCAAATTAAGCAGTAGAAAAACACTGCAATTAATACAGTTTACATTTTTAGCTTATATGCTCTTTGTTCTGCTAATTAAAAAAAAAAACAGGCTTAAAAAACAGTGATGCCTAAAAGGCAGCCTGCATCCTGAATCTAGGCCGAATGAATGTTACTTCATTGTTTAACTGAAATAAAAAAGCTCAACTATAATCAACTCCTAGTCATCGCTGCAACAACATTCTGCCAGCTAAGCAAGCTGAGGAGGAAGGGATGCAACCACTGCAAATGTATAACAAGCTGGCTTTTTTGAAGAAGGTCATGCAGCGCTGGTAGTGGAGCAGATGGTCCTGTTTATGACCTGCAGAGTGCGTGTGAAGTGGGCGCGGATGAAGTGGCTGGGGGTGAGGGGGTGTGCAGCCTGGTGTGCTGAAGCCTGGCAGCAGAGGCGGCATGCGCGAAAGAAGTAGCCCCAAGGTAAATGCCCGAAGGAATGAAAGGCCTGTGCTCATACAAACCGGAGTGGGTTTAAAGGCATTGCTGTCCTCAAAAGTGTAAACAAGGTTTTACTGTCAGAGAACGCCACAGTAAAGCATTGACACAGAAAGTGTGGTCAGGGATGTTAACACCACAGAGCTTAAACGGCTTCATGACGTTCATCACTGGGGACTGAATCATAAACATACTGTAGCCTGGGCAAGAAGAGCATCACAGAAATAGGACTTGAATCTTCATTCAGCATCAGACACCTCTATTGCTTCATGACGGACACAAACCAGTTAGCGCTGTTTACGGAGTGAGCGAGCCAAAAGATATCTTCATAAGAATGTGCATTTTTTCCAAACCTCAGAAGAGCCCTTAGTTCCCATACCAAAGGAGTAGCTTGCAAGGAGTAAACACAAATAAAGTCGTACAGCAGCCCAATTATATATCGACTTACGGTTGGCATGCAGGCTTTATCACAAATTGTTTGACAAAGCATTTGGCGGTGGTTAACTTCGCTATAGCTCTACCTAGAAGATTATTGAAGCATCATCCTCGGTAACGGTAAATTATGTTATAATGATTCCTGCAAAAATGACATGGGGGGGGGGGGGATCGGATAAGCGGGACAAGATGGGCAAGAAAAATAAAGCATGACGAGAAGTCCAGTGAAAAGTAGTAACACAGAAACCCGGGAAACTGAAA
Source organism: Lissotriton helveticus (assembly GCF_964261635.1). Taxonomy (NCBI): domain Eukaryota; kingdom Metazoa; phylum Chordata; class Amphibia; order Caudata; family Salamandridae; genus Lissotriton; species Lissotriton helveticus. The sequence goes on from NC_136062.1 coordinate 477,614,097, forward strand.
GCACGGCCAGCCGGCCGTGAAAGCCTTTGATCCGGCAGGGGGTGGAGCGGCACCAAGCTGGGCAACAGATGGCTGGCGATTTGATGCTGTGCACGCGCATTTTAGGTCAATGCGCTTGCGCATTGACCTAAAAGCGCACGGGCACAGCATCAAATCGCCAGTCTAGGTAAGGTCTGTTTAAGCCCCTATAGTCTCGCTCTGCTCAATGCGCATGCGCATTGAGAAGCAAGACCTAAAAAGCCACCACTGAACCCAGAGCCACAGGCCTGTCTCTCTCCTCCCTGGAGTCAGCAAAACCCTGGAAACAGTCATTCACAAGCCTCTCTCGACATTCCTGGAAGCTCGTGACATGCTGCACACACTCAAATGGAATTCCCACCAGGATATAGCACTGAAACAGCACTACTTGCTGTCATGGAAGAGCAAACAATGGTCCTTGATCAGGGGGGCTTCTCTGCTCTCATCCTCGGTCTGAGTGCAGCATTTATTTGACCCCGTCTCATACCCAATTTTATTAAGAAGACTGGAAGAAAGAGGCAGGTATTTCAGAGATGGCATTATAATGGCTCTCCTCATTGTTAAACAATCATAGTTTTCAAGTTAGGGAAGGGCCATTCCTCCCGGCCACCCATCATTTGAGATGTGGCATTCCGAAGGACTTCTCCCTGAACCCAACGCTTTTTAATCTGTATGCTCGTCTTTTGCCAGACATACTCTCCCCGTAGGTTTTTCCATGGTGTCCTATGCAGGCAACACACAGATTATTGTCTCACTAACTCCAAAGACAGCAATGATCTCACAGCAGCTTAATGTCTGCTTAAGCAAGTTGCTGATTGGATGCTGCCGCCAGTTGCCTGAAGTTAACGGCGATAGAATGGAGGACTTGATTGTGGGAAACAACCTGTTGCTCTGCAATCATCTCAGCTGGCCACTTCATTGGGTGATCGCCCCCCCCCACCCCAAGGCAGAAGTGAGAAGCCTGGATATTACACTTGACAGTAAGCTCACCATGGGTGCCCAGGCCAGGAAACTATCTTCCAGATGTTCTGGCCTATTACACTCCCTCAGGAAAAAGCTTAGTTGGTTATCCTGTCACTGTCCAGAAGTGGTGGTTCAAGGCCTCATTCTATCTCACCTCGACTACGGACACTCCCTCTATTTTGGGAGTCCACCCTCAGTAATCAAACAACGTCAGGTTATTCAGAATGCTGTGGCTCGAATCCTCTGGTGTATCCCTAAGTTTCAGACTGCCTCCCTGTGAGAAACCGGGTGTATGTTGCAGTACCCCCACACACACAATTTTTGCCTGTTTTTCGATTCAACTTGGCCTGTTTTTCGATCCACCACCAGCAACAGGTTCCCCGCAGAAGCTGGAACAAGATCACAGCCGACCAACTCGCCACATCCCTGAGCCAGAACCCTCCCGCCAGCTCAGCTTACCCCAACCAAGCCGCCATCAACCTCACGAGGTGGATCAGCAACTGCGCAGACGACCTCGCTCCACTGAAAACCCCCCTGCCAGACCCGGCACCAAGAAAGCCTCCTGGTTCACCGACGAACTCAAGAGCTCCAAGAAGAACTGCGGGTCCTCGAGAAAGCCTGGCGCAGAGACCCTACTACAGACAACATGACCACCCTCAAGCTTGCTACCCGAAAACACCACCAACTGATCCACGCCACCAAGAAAACCGCATTCAAGGAACGACTGGACAACAACGCCCACAACAGCAAGGAACTCTTCAACATCGTCAAAGAGCTCTCCAACCCCAGCGCCGGAAACAACGACATCACCCCATCGCAAGACCTCTGCAACTCGCTCGCCTCGTTCTTCCACAGCAAGATCGCAGACATACACAACAGCTTCAGCACACAGCCGACGCACCGTCCGACCGTACCAACACCCCCCACCACCACCCTCCGCGCCTGGACCCCGATCAACACCGAAGACACCATCCGCACGATGAACTCCATCCACTCCGGATCACCAACCGACCCCTGTCCTCAACAAGGCCGACTCCGTCATCGCACCCCATCTACGGGACACCATCAACGGCTCCTTCGACACCCCCACCTTCCCAGAGAGCTGGAAGCACGCCGAACTCAGCGCCCTACTGAAGAAACCATCAGCAGACCCCACCGACCTCAAAAACTACCGCCCCATCTCGCTCCTTCCTTTTCCTGCCAAAGTCATCGAGAAGACCGTCAACAGACAGCTGGCCGCCTTCCTCGAGATGAATGGATCCCTCGACCACTCGCAGTCCGGCTTCCGGGTCAACCACAGCACCGAGACCGCCCTCATCGCAGCCACTGATGACATCCGAACCCTGCTCGACAACGGGGAAACAGCGGCCCTCATCCTCCTGGACCTCTCCGCGGCGTTCGACACGGTCTGCCACCGCACCCTAGAACAGCGCCTGCACAACATCGGAATCCAGGAGAAGGCACTGGAGTGGATCATCTCCTTCCTCACAGGAAGAACTCAGAGAGTCCGCCTCCCCCCCGTTCAGATCCGAGGCTACCGAAGTCATCTGCGGTGTACCACAAGGATCTTCACTCAGCCCCACCCTCTTCAACGTCTACATGAGTCCCCTCGCGGACATCGCACGCCAACACAACCTCAACATCTTCTCCTATGCCGACGACACCCAGCTGATCCTCTCCCTCACCAACGACCCCGCCACCGCCAGAACCAACCTACACGAAGGGATGAAAGACGTAGCCGAGTGGATGATGAACAGCCGCCTGAAACTGAACTCAGATAAGATGGAAGTCCTCATCCTGGGATCAAAGCCCTCCGCCTGGGACGACTCCTGGTGGCCCCCTGCCCTGGGCAGCGCACCCAAACCAACAGACCATGCACGCAACCTGGGCTTCATCCTGGACTCCTCCCTCTCCATGACCAGACAAGTCAACGCCGTCTCCTCGTCATGCTTCAACACCCTACGCATGCTACGTAAGATCTTCCGGTGGATCCCCACCGAAACCAGGAAGACGGTCACCCAGGCCCTCGTCACCAGCCGACTGGACTACGGCAACTCCCTCTACGCCGGAACCACTGCAAAACTCCAGAAAAGACTCCAGCGCATTCAAAACGCCTCAGCAGGACTCATCCTGGACATCCCTCGACACAGCCACATCTCCGCACACCTGAGAAACCTGCACTGGCTCCCCGTCAGTAAGAGAATCACATTCCGCCTCCTCACCCACACACACAAAGCTCTCAACAACCAAGGCCCAAGATACCTCAACGACCGGCTGACCTTCTACACTCCCACCCGCCAGCTTCGTTCGACCAACCACGCCCTCGCCGCCGCCCCCCGCATCCGAAGAGCCACAACGGGAGGAAGATCCTTCTCCTACCTGGCTGCCAAGACGTGGAACTCCCTCCCCACACACCTCCGCCTGACCCAAGACCACCTCGCCTTCAGGAAGCAACTCAAGACCTGGCTGTTCGAGCAGTAGCGGACCCCCCTTCCCCAAGCGCCTTGAGACCCTCCTGGTGAGTAGCGCGCTATACAAATGCTCTGATTGATTGATTGATTGATTGATTGAGGTGGACTCAGTCCCTACCAAAGAGAGCGCATGGGCTGGATACATGTCATCATGAGTTTCCTAGCTCCATGATGGTTTCGCTGTACACTAAAAGGTTTGGTAATAAGCATCTCATCTTAATAAATCCTCCCTGATGGTAGCAATAGATTTATTAATGAATGAACACAGGAGACCCTTTAGAGAGTCCCTGAAAACCTACCAAGCACTGGTGTGGTCTCTGACTATTCGTAGACAGCTTGCCACCAGCATACATGTTACTGACCTCATGGAGTGAGAACCAGCTCTCTCAGAGGCCGGGAACAAAGCCTGCTCTGGGCAGAGATGCTTCATAACTCCTCCAGGCCGGAATGGCCTTCTAGGTTGAGAATCTTAAGAGGCAATGGTGTCTTGGAAATGCAAACCAGGCATCTCCAGATAGTGGAGGAGGCCAACCCCCCCTTTGCTGCTCCACATTTGGCAGGAGGACAGCAGGAAAATTAGTTAAATCAGGAGGTGTGAATACATTTAGCCAGCCCTACCCCTAAGGTGTGGCAGGTGAGGTGGACATGACTTTTCCAATTCCTCCATCTTGAGATGGCAAGATTTAGAGGGTGTAGACACCCTAAAGGTAGGTAGCCCATTGGCTACTACCAGTCATACCCTTTACTATAGTATGTAGGTGGCATCTCTGTAACTTGAACTTAGATTCAATGGACCAAAGAAGCCACAGATAAAGAAGAGCTGATGACCTGAGAACCGAAGTCTCCCTGCAGAAAATTGGCACCAAACCCTGCCTTCTGCTTCCAGGACTCCACAATCATGGTGTGCTGTAACGTCCTGCAAGTGTGAGGCCTCCAGGAACCCTGGAACCCTGGAGCACCTCCAGCCTTCTACAAATCGCTGAGAACCTCCCTTGGAATAGAGGAGTTTCTACCCTGCAGCCTGCAAGCACCGAAGCGTGAAGTCTGGGTTATCGGCTTGCTGCTCCCTGGCAACTCTGATGCAGCATCCAAGCAAAAAGAGGTACCCCAACTCCAGAGGGTCAGATCTGCCCCCCCACCAAGTGAGAAAATAATAGGACCTACCGGAGCCGTGCTAATACCCAGGGTTCCGGACCCTCTACACTGAAGACTAGACTAGAATGCAGATACCCATCGAGGGACTTCTAGACCCCAGATAACCACTCTGTAAGTGCCTCAGCTGTCCCGTAATCATCCCTGCAACCTGCCGGCCCCTGACCGCAAGGACCATCTCGACACACGATGCTTGAAGGTCCCGTCTGTTATGAGTCTGCACCCAGCCCGCCTGGCCTGGGGAACAATAACCCGCCTGTGCTCCCCTGGTCCTGAGGCCCTTTTGAACTGCTCCCTTGAGTAGGATCCCCCCCGGACTTACCTTTAAGTCCAGCTGTGCAGTGTGTTTTCATGTGGCCCCCTTCTTCATAGCTCACCTGCTACCAATGACCTCAGCACCCGAATCCGGGACGCTCCCGAACTTCTGCTGCTGGAACATTGGACCTGGCCCTGATGCTTAACTGAATCCAGGTCATCCTTGAGAAACCACCGTGTGATTTTATATGCTTTTTCCTATTTTCTCTCATTGACCTCTGTTGTGTGTAATTGCGCATTGCAGTGATTTGTTTTGCAAATTTTAAAAATTAATAACGTTAAAAAGTACTTATTTTAGAATATTGGTCTTGGTTTCAAGAATTATATAAAAATCAATATAATTTGTTCAAATTGGTCTCAGATTGATTCCTGAGTGTGTGTCTCATTTGATGCCTCTGTGAGTACAGCAAATGCTCAGCATTTCCCTCTGATAAGCATAACTGCTCGCACACACTACCACAAGTAGAGCCTTAGTATTACCTACTTTTACCACTGTTTACCAGTAATGGACCCACTGGAAGCTCTGAACAGTGTACATCGTTGAGTGCACTTTATAATTAGCCAGCTTCCTACACTCCCTGGCACTCACCACCCTACAGTCGTTGGCCATTAGCAAGAGGACTCAGTTAAAAGTGCTGTGTATGGTTCATCGTACGAGACATAGCGGGGGACCTCATATCCTCCATTAGCTCCCCAGTCCTTATCATAGAAATAGAGCCCTCAGATCCAGCACTCTCTTCCTTCTTGGCATTCCTTTGGTGAATAAATCTAGGTGCTGGGGTGCTACTTTGCTTTTCTTGCCCCCAAACTGTGGGACGCCTTGCCCCCTACTCTCAGATCAAACGACAACTTACTTAAATTTATGAAAAAATCTTAAGACCCATTTATTTGCTTAAGATCTCAGTGCCGAGCCTGACAGACTTTTATCCCTGGGAAGCCATTTGGGAACCCATGAGCTCGATAATTTCTTTTTAATTGAATAGAATTGAAGGGTGGCAGAGAGACTGAACGAGGAGAGACTGGGGACAAACACCTACTGAATCAATGATCCTTAGGGGTAACCAAAGCCACGAGGTTCCACCCAATGCTCCTAAGTGAACACTTGGCCTCCTTCTGGCATCGGTATTACACTACCATAGATTGGGGGTCAGAAGGGAAAGTTTATAGACCAATGGGTGTGTGTTCCCTCATTAAGATTCTAAATACCAAAGGACTCCTTCTGGCCTCTCCTGCCCACTAACCAGAGGTCTCGTCTGCTGGTCTGAACAGTCAGTACACACCGGACAGTCGGATTTGTGCCTGGCATGTCAGACCCGACCTTTAGAAAGATATTGTATGCTTGTATGTGGTATTTCTATAGCGGTAACCTAGCCAAAAAAGCAGCGGAGCTTTGTGCAGGTTTAAAGACAAACATAAAGTCTACAGGTGACTAGAGAGGTAGCTGGGTTGTCGAAGGTTAATGCACTGTGATGTTGTGTCCTTTGCAGAGGTGCGTCTACAGCTCAGTCCTAAACTGGAGCAGCGTTGTGCCGGTCCTGATGGATGCAGGGATGTCGTTCCTGATCCTGGATCTATAGATGGTAGAGGCCTGTCGTCTTGTTTTTATATCTTGCACTTCTTGGTCCACTGTCTGATGATGTCTTGACTGCGGGTCTGCCAAGGACAACAGGAGACGGTGAGCTTGTCTGCAAAATATACGGGAGTTCTGGTCGGAATTGCTCTGTAATGATGCACCGGGTTTGGGAGATGATGCAGACCGACAGAGGGAGACAATGCAGTTCCATCAGGATCAATCAACCGACCAATCAATCAGTCAATCAATCAAACAGCATTTGTATAGCACAGCACTCTCACCTCCAGGGGTATCTGGCATGGACGGGGGTGATGTGATAAAATGAGATGTGCTACAGATTATAGGATGCCTTACGGGGTACCAGTGTGGATTCTGGGAGGCCACGGAGAAGTGGATCACCCCCATCCAAACGAGAGTAGGAGGGCTTGAGCAGCAGTCCTGAAGCCATTTTCTGGAAGAAATGGTTGTACTTTCTTTAAAAGAAAGAGCTGGTACTGGGCCGTCTTCCTGTGGTTGGCAGTGTGTTCCCTGAGGGTGAAGCATATGTCCAGGATGAATCCAAGTGATTAGGCATTTGGTGAAATTTAGGGTACAAAACCCCACAGTTGATGTTATTGAGCCAAATTGGTACCGTTTCTTATTTGTTGTTCTTGGTAAGTAAAAGCAATTCTGACTTGGTTGAGTTGAGCATCAAGGTATGGTTGATAAGTGTCTCAAAAAGACGAGAGCGGCCCCATTTCCCCAAGAGACAGGGTTCCTTATACAGTCAATGTATCAACATAAAAAATCTCTTGGAGAAATTGACTATCTGTCTTTTTAAATTTGAGGAACAATGAAGTATAAGTGGAATAATGCCTAAATGCTCTTGTTTTCTTGATTCCTTCAAATTTACATATATGTGATGACAAATATATATGTATCATTTGACATAATGTTTTAGTAAAACTATGTGCAATATTTCATTCGAAATGTAGATTTTCTTTTAGACTGTTTTCTGAACATATGAATTTTATATATTATGATATCATTGTTTCTTAGTGGTTGTTTGATTACATGGATTTTTATAATTGCCTTTCGGGTCCCCTTTCAGATTGATATCGAGAAGTCTGTGAACGTGAATCAAGTGAAGTGTGAGATTTCGGATTGCGTCAATGACTCTAAGAGATTTTTAATGTTGCTACATTGACTGGATGGTAAGTGGACAGTGTTTTTGGTGTTGAATGTCTGAAACCGAGGTGACTTTCAAGTAGAAGTCCATAGGTCGCATTCTACTCCACCCACCAGCGGGTGTACCCCATGAGAATCATGGTAGATGCAGTTCTTTGAAGCGTGTGTGCTTATCATAGATTCTGGAGTGTAAAGGCAAAGTTGCAGGCCAACTCTGGACACCTGTGTTTCAGGATTATTGTACTTCATCAGCAGAGTATAGGCAGTTTTTCGGGGTTTGCTGTGCAGGCTGCCAAGTATTACCGGGTCTGGTACCTCTCACGGCGCGTAGGTGCGTAACCTGAGCTCGTCAGCTCGTGTGGCTCAAGGGAGCCATATTAAGTGAAAGTCCATAGGTCGCACTCTGCTCCACCCACCAGCGGGTATACCCCTTGAGCATCATGGTAAATGCAGTTCCTTGAAGTGTGTGCGCTTTTCGTAGAGTCTGAAGTGTAAAGGCAAAGTTGCAGGCCAAGTCTGGACACGGGTGTTTCAGGATTGTTATCCTTCATCAGCAGAGTATAGGCAGTTTTTCGGGGTTTGCTGTGCAGGCTGCCAAGAATTATCGGGTCTGGTACCTCTCACGGCGCGTAGGTGCGTAATCTTGAGCCTGTTCGAGCTGACGAGCTTATGGTTACGCACCTGCGCGCCGCGAGAGGTATCAAGACCTGAGAACACTTTTGGCAGCCTACGCAGCAGCCCCATACACACGCCTATTCCCTGCTGATGAGAGGTAACGACCTCGAAACACGTGTCCAGGGATGGCCAGCACAACGGTGGATACACACGACATTTTTTCAGAAGCGCACATGCTGGAACGAACTGCATTTACCATTATGCACAGGGGGTGAACCCGCTGGTAGGAGGAGCAGTGTGCGACCATATGGATTTTTGTTTATTAAGGCTCCCTTGAGCCTGTTCGAGCTGACGAGCTCATGGTTACGCACCTGCGCGCCGCGAGAGGTATCAAGACCTGAGAACACTTTTGGCAGCCTACGCAGCAGCCCCATACACACGCCTATTCCCTGCTGATGAGAGGTAACGACCTCGAAACACGTGTCCAGAGATGGCCAGCACAACGGTGGATACACACAACATTTTTTCAGAAGCGCACACGCTGGAACGAACTGCATTTACCATAATGCACGGGGGTGGGCCCGCTGGTAGGAGGAGCAGTGTGCTACAATATGGATTTTTGTTTATTAAGGCTCCCTTGAGCCTGTTCGAGCTGACAAGCTCATGGTTACGCACCTGCGCGCCGCGAGAGGTATCAAGACCTGAGAACACTTTTGGCAGCCTACGCAGCGGCCCCATACACACGCCTATTCCCTGCTGATGAGAGGTAATGACCTCGAAACACGCGTCCAGGGATGGCCAGCACAACGGTGGATACACATGACATTTCTTCAGAAGCGCACACGCTGGAACGAACTGCCATAATGCACAGGGGGTGAACCCGTTGGTAGGAGGAGCAGTGTGCGAGCATATGGATTTTTGACTTTCAAGTAGTTGTGAACCATCAACATATTGGTGACTCTCAATCCTGTTATCTGTGGGCGAGCAGCAAGCGGCTCCATGTAGAGGCTGATGATGATCGAGGACAGCATGGACCTCTGGGGGACTCCACAGGTGACCGGGATCTTTTGGGACTTGGGGAAGCCCATGAGGAAAATCCTGTGGTGGTTGGAAAGACAGGAAAACAGTGAAGAAGTTTGAGTGTGAATCTCATTTGAGGCTCCAGGGTGCATATGAGGATGGGACGGTCAACTGGGTGGAATGCAGCTGGGAAGTCCAGCAATATCAGGAGACAGGTGGCACCTACATCCCTGGTCAGGAGGCCATCATCTACTGCAGATACGGTAGCGGTCTCCGTGCTGCTGTGCGATCTATAGCCAGAATGCTGTTCGTGCAGGAGATGATAGTGCTGAATATTGACTGCTGGGTCAATAATCTTGCCAATGAATGGTAGGTGAGTGATTGACAGGTAGCTGGTGATGTCATTAGGCACTACAGCATGTTTCTTTAGGAGTGGGAGAATCTGGAGTGTCTTGAGAGTATCTGGGTAGATTCCTTGAGTGAAGGGAGGCATTGACAATGGTAAGTAGGGGCGGGAGAGCATCCCAGAGAGAGTCTTAAGGAAAGACGAGGGTAAGACATCGTCTTAATAAGACGTGGCTTTGAAGACGTTGAATGTTTCAACGAGAGAAAGGACTGCGAAGGATGACCATTGTGGAAAAGTAAATTTTGCCATGTTCTGTGTCCCTACGCCTCATCCATCATATGTTATGTGTGCATGACCAATATGCATATGTTATTCCCCATGTCCGATTAATGACGCAATTACAGTTGTGTCCACCTCTAGTATGCCAGTTTCCAGTCCTCGTGAATACTACGAATATCAGGCCTATGTAAAATTATGTTGCCACGTTTCTCAGTGTGCACGTTATTCCATTATAAAGTCCCCGTTTCCAGGCCTCAAAAGGGCCCGGACATCAGATTCAGCTCCTGTCTCCTGAAAGCCTCGCTGAGGAGCGATACAGCCCCCACCTGTATCCTCGACCCTTCACTTACTTCCTGCCTCGCAGTGCCCGGTGCAGCTTGGCTCTGCCTCTGAGTCTGCCAAGAGTATGTTATAGTTCCAGTTATCAGTTCAGTCCTCCTTCTTTGCATTCCTAAGCTACTGAACTGCATCAATAGTTTCCGTCATTGTCTAGCCTATGCGGCTCCACGTTAGAGAAATACTGTATTTAATGGTCATTTAATATTCTTCATCACGCATTACATGTAGAATAATGCATGGTCCAGTCTTAGAATCAAGTTAGCCTTTCCCCTCCTGACTTCTAGTTTATATCAACATGTTCTCTAAACATCAGATACAAGATAGGGTTTAGGTACATGTCGCTCCGACCCTCCAGACTCTAGTCTCTGCTCCTAGCACAGAGTTCGTAGCCCCCAGCTTCTCCTAGTAACACGTCATTGCCAGTTTACGCGCACCATTAGGTTAGAGGTCCCGGCTCCTTAGGTAGCCCCCTCCTATGTTTCCGCCCATTCATGACATATTCTGTTACGTTTGCACCACATGTCTATGTACACGCCCAGTTACACATACTTTTACTGTTATCTTTTGCGACTGCTACGCGTCACGCCTTCTGCTCCACCCACTGCTACGCCTACTGCAATGTAATGCTATGTGTTTGCGCTATGTATATAAGTTGGTGTATTGTTATTAAATGTTAGCGCGCTCATCCCAGACCAAGCCCCGGCAGCTGCTGGGCCCCAGTTGTCCTGCTGGGCCCCTGTTCCTATGCAGGTTGTCCTGATCCTGTCCTTATGCTGTAATAAACCTGCAGAAACTTCTACTACCTCGAATCTTGACTCTTATTTTATTGAGCTATCTGTTATTCATTCATTCATTCAAAAATAGATCCGGTATTATTTATTTATATACCACATAATGGCGCCCGAATAGGGACTTGCCCTTTCCCCACGCGTCGGTGAAGCCACGCCGACCCCCTGACCCTCTGCAGCCGTGACGGAACCATACCGGCCACGTGCAGATATTTCTGCTTCAAGTATCCCTCAGGCCCACGGAGGAGACGGAGGAGGCGGTCCAGCATCCGAACGAGACGGTGGAGGAACGCGGCGAGTCCCGACCAGAGCCCAAGCCAAGAGTCCAAGGTCCGAGGTATCCGGAGGCCCACCCGTAACTGAAGTCCGAAGTTCGTCGTCCGTCGTCATAGCAGTCCAGTCCAGTCCGAGGCCTTCCGTTCTTGCTGCCCGGTGAGTACCGTTGCTGGGGTAGTATCTAGACAGGGTCACTTTAATTGACTCTGGTCTGTGGGTTGGTGGTACACAGTCCCACAAACGAAGTGTCCACTTCGGTGGATGCGGGTTCTGACGTGTCTCTTTATGAGACCGGTAAATGTCGTACTGTTACAGCAGTGCATCCAGTAATTCTAGTCTGTTCCGTTCTCGAGAAATTCTGTTCTGTTTCTGTTCTCAGTATTCCAGGTAATATTCTGTTCGAACTGTTATTTCATAATGTTCTGCATGTATTTTAATGTTGTGCTATGAGTGCGATGTGATTTCGTGTTTTTATTGTATATTGTATTGTGTCTAGATTACAGTTCAGTCATGCCCATATTTTCCAAGTTACGTCAGTTAAAAACTAGAAAGGGTTTATTAGAAGAAGCAGTTCCTGTCCCGCCCAGGGACAGTCCAGGTCATTTTATGTATCAGAAACATGGCATAAGCGCCATATTATATCTAGATTTATGGGTAGAGTATACCAAACAGTTAGAAGAAAAGTATAGATGGCCCGTATCGGGTACATGGGATGCCGAATGTATCATGCGAGTAGAAGAAGCATTATGGAAAAAGAAAGCCAGACAGTCACAGAAAGATGCCATCGAGTTATGGCGTAAGGAAGCTCATAAAAGAACGGAAAAGGAAGTCAGAAAGTCAGAGTTAAGTAGAGAATCCCAAGAACGAGTCCAAGAAAGAGAATTAATCGAGATAGGTGAACGAGTCAAAGCCGAACAGTCAGACAGACAGAGGCATGCCCTTATTAAGGGTATGTATCCTCTTCTTGCCGAGGGCTTGCCAAAAGCGACCCCAGAGGCATCTAGTAATTTCCCGCCACCATTAGTTCCGACCAAGCTACGTCACAAACCGACCGCAGCTGATATTTTTATTTCGTCCTATTTGGACGACACAGTCCCCGAATATGCAAATCCTGTTTGCGCTCCGCCAGTCCCTGTAAATCAGGTAATTCCTGCTCCTCCAGACACCGGGGTACCCTTAACAGCTCCCCCGGGTCAGCCCGCCATACAAGTCCAGCCCACGTTACAATTACCGACCCTGCCAGGACGAAAGGCATCAGTCGACGATTCCGGTTTAGGGGCCACAGGAGGAGGTCTTCCTCAAACCCCGCCGCCACACAAGCGTTTAACATTACTCGAATTACATGCTCAAGCGTTACAGCGCACGTCTAAACATCAGTCTGTCACAGAGATCAGGCAAACCCTTAACGAATGTGTCTATGATCCAGTTCCAGGCGAATATAATATGGTTTTATATTCCTTACGTGTAAGGAGAGTGACCGAGTATCTAGTCACCTTACCGAATATGAAAGAAGATCTAGACAGAATATATCGTTTCATCCGTACAGGGGATGATCCAGAAAGTATTAGCGAGACTATGTCTCAAAGGAAAGCCGAGATCCAGCTTATGATATTAAAGTTCCTGATAAATTGTCTAATAAGAGAACAAGACTACCCGTCTAAAGATTCCGCCGAAATGAGAATCCTGACAAGGTGGAGTGATAATATAGCCGAGGGTAAGCACAAGACCGTCGGTGCTATGGAGAGTATGTACAAGAAAATCCGTAAAGAGATAATAAAGATACACGAACAACGTAAAGCAGCACAAGTAAGCGAGAAAGAAAGTATCTCTGATCCTGAAGAGGAAGACGAGAATCCCGCCAGAATAGCGTATGTAGGAAAATCTAGATTTCCAGATCGCCATTTACGCCTAGAACGCAAGTCTATTTTCCATCATCAAGTACCAGAACAAGGTTCCCTAGAACAAGTATTTCAAGCTACCGATCACATTCTGAAATCACGAATCGGTTACAGTGAGTTAAGTACCATGCATGAACAAGAACTAGCCCGATCAGCAGTCCGATGGATTACTGATTCTACCACTTTTCCAGACGAAATAGTGGCACAAATGTTTCTGAAACTGCCCCCAGCCGAGCAGCGACTGGTGGGTATGTATATGATCCAGCACCTCATTACTTTGTATGAGGGTCAACATTCTGATCCAGGTCCGTTACACGATATCCTGAACGAGTTACTCCAGTATGAATGGAGAGGTCTAGGTACCGATTTAATTAGTGTCATTCTAGAACAGCGTCACAAATATAGAACGTTTCTGAACCCGCATTTTGTTCATGTCTCACCCCCAGAAAGTAAATCATTCTACATAGACAGACAGAATCCGTTACGAGAAGTCCACCCAGTCCAAGGGGCGGGTGGCGTAATGCAACGAGTGTTTGTATACACTCCGATTTCAAAGATGGAACTTCTTGAAATGAAAAAATTAATTCCCTGTCATGACAAAGATCCAGCAGGGTTCCATAGAGAATTAAAAGACATGCTCCGTATGGGAGAATACACTTACCCAGATATCATTAAAATGTTAAAGGTCCTGTTACCCGCAGGGGTGTATGAAAAGTTAAAGGAAAAGGAATGGGAGGTGGGAGAGAAAAAGATCGATTGGGCAGTTCTAGAAGCTGAAGACAAGGCACGAGTACCAGGTACCGGTCTTGGAGATAAATGTAAAGAATTACCAGAATTATTGATTCAAGTTTTACCTAGATTATTGACAACGAGAAAAGAAGACTGGGATGCAATCTCAGCCTGTAAACAGAAACAAGATGAAGATATTAGTGATTTTTATTCTAGATTTGAAAAATGTTTCAGTATCAACAGTGGTCTCAAGACAAGTAGTGAGTCATACCCTCATCTCTTTGTTACCAAATTAGTCGAGAATTCAAGTCCACAAATTAAAAATCGAGTTTTAAAAGTCGAAAGCACCTGGCAAGCAAATACTCCGTCCCAGATGCTCCAGATGCTCCAGTATCACCAGAATAGAATCAGGGAAGAGCAAGAACACGAAAGAAAACGTATGAAAGACACGAAAATGAAAGTGCTAGTTGCACAATCTGTTCCTCAAGACAGTCAGAAGAGGGGTCCGAATCAAGCCAGTCATCCTGCAGCTCCCGTTAAAGGGAACTGCAATTATTGTAAACAGCCAGGTCATTTTATAAACGAGTGTGCAGTTCTGAAACATAACATAGCTACTGGTAAGACTAAAGAAAGACCACGTCCGCCTAGACAAGAACAAGTTTCACAGATTCCTCAGTCACAGAATGCACAACAGACAGTTCCCGCACCGCAGCCCATTGCTGCAACACAGCATGTCACATCACAGATGTACCAGTATGCACAGTCTGAGTATCCGGAGTACCAGCAGTATTCATGAAACAGCCTAGAGAGGGAGGTAGGCTTGCCTCTCATCGAGATACCTGTAGATCAAGAAGGTCCCTATGTTCACAGTCAAGTATTAGGGAAAGACAGAAAGTTTTTGATCGATACAGGGGCAAGTAGGACCACAATTAGCCACGCCGAAGTTCCAGGGGCTCCGCTCTCAGGCTCAAGAAATGTTTCCCTTGGATTTTCAGGAAAGCCAATAGTTAACGAGATATCAAAGCCAGTTACTCTAGAAGTAGGTCCATTGTCCCGCACTACTGATCTGTTACTTACTAAGTCATGTCCAGAAAATCTGTTAGGCATTAAGACACTGAAAGAATTAGGTGCAGTTATTTGCTGCTCCCCAGAGGGAATACGTCTGTTCCTACGTGACTTTAAGGGTCACTATGTATTACGAGATTTTGATTCAAGATTGTCTAATGTTCCACAGCACTTATGGGCGCAAGGTCCAACTGATGTAGGTTACATGCAAATCACACCCCATCGTGTGACTCTCAAACCAGGTGTAGTGTTACCCCGAATCAGACAGTACAGATTGCCACCTGAGGCTGTAGCAGCCTTATCCAAAATTATTGACGAGCTCATGGCTCAAGGAGTAGTTGTAGAAACTGACTCCAATGTATGCAATTCTCCGATCATTCCAGTCATGAAACGTACTGATCCAAATGCACCCCCAGTATATCGATTAGTGATTGATTTACGAGAGCTTAATAAATGTATTATTCCTCAGTACCCAGTTGTCCCAGATATCTCTTCCCTGTTAACAGCCATTGATTCCGAAGCCATGTTCTTCACTGTCATAGACCTCAAGAATGCATTTTTTAGTGTTCCGATTCATCCAGACAGCCAGTTTCTTTTCGGATTTTGTTTAAATGGAAGGAGCTATATGTTTACACGCGCTCCTCAAGGTTTCACAGAAAGTCCTAGTATTTACAGTCAAGCACTTAAGAGACAACTAGACAATATTCACATGCCAACTGACACTGCCCTGCTCCAGTATGTCGATGATCTTCTGATCACAGCCCGTTCTGAACGTGCTTGCGAGCGAGCATCACTTACAGTTCTGTATTTTCTAGCCGAGATGGGGCACAAGGTGTCACCTTCGAAGCTTCAATTCTGTGTCCAGCAAGTGGTATACTTAGGACACTTGCTGTCCAAGAGGGGTAGGCAGTTGACACCAGACCGTATCCAGTTAATAGCGAGTCTTCCCCAGCCCAGAACCCAGAAGGAGGTACGTGCCTTTATCGGCCTTACTTCTTATTGTAGACAATGGATTCCCCAGTATGCATTTCTAGCCAAGTCACTGATACAGTTAACGACACAGGAGGCAGCCGTATCGACTGTCCTCCCTTGGACATCTGAACATACACTTAGTTTCAACGAGTTAAAGAAAGCCCTATGTCAAGCTCCAGTTCTAGCTACACCGAACTACAGTAAGCCTTTTACACTTTTCGTTACTGAACGCGAAGGTACAGCATTATCTGTTCTCACACAAGATCAAGCAGGACAATACAAGCCCTGTGCTTATTTTTCGAGCACATTAGATCCAGTCGCCCAGGCGTTGCCTGCATGCCTCAAGTCAGTTGCAGCCACAGCACTAGCTATCAGACAAAGTGATTCCATAGTTTTAGGACACTCCCTGACAGTACAAGTTCCACATTCCGTGGAAGTTCTTTTAAACCGAACACAAACTCAGCACTTGACAATTGCACGTTTAACAGGTTATGAATTGACACTGTTCCAGCCACACATAGAAATTAGACGCTGCAACGTTTTAAATCCTGCTACACTGTTACCATCAGTCAGTTTGAACCCTGATCCACATGACTGTGTGGAAGTAGTTAACATTACGACAAAGCCAAGACAAGACCTGACAGACATTCCGTTACTAGATCCCGACCTGACACTTTATGTGGATGGTTCATGTATGAGAACTAGTACAGGAGAACTAGTCGCCGCGTATGCAGTGACTACTGACACCGAAGTTATTGAAACACACCGTATTGATACCCTGTCCGCTCAAGCAGCAGAGCTAGTCGCTCTGACACAAGCCTGTATACACGCCAAGAACCTAAAAGTTAATGTTTACACAGATTCACGTTACGCATTTGGAGTTGTACACGACTTCGGAGTGCTCTGGCAGGAGAGAGGTTTTATGACTTCTCATGGAACCAAGATTCAGCATGGTCTCCTTATTCAAGCTCTGTTAGATGCCATACATTTACCGACATCCATTGCTATTATGAAATGTAAAGCACATACGAAAGTCACTGACATTATTTCCCAAGGTAATGATCTGGCAGACCGCACAGCCAAGCTTACAGCACAGACTCCAGACACTCCAGTTAACCTGACACATACTCCAGATCCGACTACATGCATGACAGTTAAGGACCCTACTCAAGATGTCATAGATATCCAGTTACATGCTACTCCCGATGAAATCAAGAAATGGTCTGAACAAGGAGGGGTCCAGACAGATCAAGGATGGTTAACGAAGGGTAGAGCCACATGGTTTCTCCCCGACTCTATGGTTCAAGTCATTATTAATACCGCACATAGTCCAGCACATTTAGGAGAAAAAGCTATGTTAGACAGTATCCAGAACATTTGGTTCAACAAGCATTTACGAGCTGCAGCCAAGCAGAAAGTCCGTACCTGTATGATATGTTGTCAGTTTAACCCAGGTAAAAGTGTTCCGGTGGAACGAGGTGGTTTCCAGCCCCCTGACCACCCTTTTGAGGTCCTCCAGATGGATTATATTCAGATGGAGCGATGTCGAGGTTTCAAGTATGTCCTTGTAGTTGTATGCGCTTTGTCCAGGTGGACAGAAGCATATCCAGTCCCAGATTACACAGCCGCGACCACTGCCAAGCAGTTGGTTCGTGAATTTTTCCCTAGGTATGGACTCCCTAGAGTCGTATATTCTGATAACGGTCAGCCATTCTCCTCAGAGTTAATGAAGCATGTTTCCCTGTTGTTAGGGTACCAGTGGAAGTTCCATTGTGTACGCCATCCTGAAGCAGCCGGTCTAGTCGAGAGACATAATCAGACCCTGAAAATCCGCATTGCCAAAGTTTGTAAAGAAAAAGGTGTGGACTGGCTAGTAGCTCTGCCAGTTGCTTTATTTTATATGCGCATGGTCGCACATTCCAGATCAGGTCTGTCCCCGTATGAGGTCGTATTCGGCCGCCCCCTAACATGTGGGGTACTCCTAGACCCCGAAGTATTACCGATGTTTCATGTAATATGCTGACAGATTACCTAGCTTCCTTGATGTCTGCCCTCAACTCATGTCGTTCACAGGTTGCCGCCGCATTTCCAGACAATACCGAGGTGGCACCGCACGAGATCGTTCCAGGTTCCCTTGTGATGGTCCGAAATTTTGACAGATCAAGTCCGCTGGAGCCCCGATGGAAGGAGCCCCGTCAGGTCCTCCTCACCACCCGTACAGCCGTGAAGTTGGAAGGCAGAAAAGGATGGATCCACCTGTCTCATGTTAAACTTTTTAAAGGACTGAAATCTGTTTCTAAAAACATTTTCCAGGATTCGAAGGACTGCCAAAATATTGCTCTTAAGGACTGTCCCGCAAAAGACATTATTACAACCCCTCCCTTGTTAGAGAAAACTCCGCAACAGGAGTATAAGTTAAAGCTCAGGTCTAGTAAAATAAGTCAGTCAGTTTGATTGTATAAGTCCTCCCCTAGGTGAAACGGTTAGACTGTTTCTGACATGTATAAAATAGACCCCCATAGTGAGAGAGTCAGTAATAACTCAATTCAATGTATCGTTTTTCTGAGTTTCATATTATTCATCAGCATTTTGATTTCCTGCACCAGCTATGCATTCTATCTGTATTTTCCAGTTCCTCATGCTAATATGTCTGCTAATGCTACAGTAGAGCACACGTTTAGTGATCTGCCTCCTCACGAATATTCATACCGCCTCGCTATGCGCAACAACTCATTTATCCGTATGTTACATTATTCACACCAGACCAGCAATGCCACTAATTGTTGGGTGTGTGGTCGACTCCCCCCTTTCCAGACACCGAAGGGAGTTCTGCCACTCTTTCCTTATCCATTCTCACACAATGGTTCGTGTGGAGCATGGTCCACGCTAACGTCATCCTCAACAGATATGTCTTTTCTTAACAGTACATGTTTCTCAGACAAGCAAGGTTTCCCCCACAGAACAGGTTCAGATCTAGAAAATGAAGTATATAATTTAGGTAATTATTCGTCGAATTTCATGGTCCTGAATGTTCAGTCTGATACTACTCCAGACTTACCTGCTATTTCAGTCTTACCAGTTAAAGGTGAATTATGTGTCCGTAATTATGGTTCCGTACACGTAGGACATAGTGATTGTACTACTGTTATCAAGTATAGTGACAGTGGGAAATCTATTTTCAAAGCTTCACGTCATTCCTATTTTATTTGTGGTCAAACTGCCTATGTCCGTCTGCCCCTCGATTGGGAGGGAACCTGTTACATTGCTTTCCTACTGCCACCTGTTTTCCTAGCCCCATCTGATTATCACAGAAACACACATCTAGTACACATTAGACATAGAAGGGAGTCCCCAATTGTCGATTATACTGAAACTACTCTAGAACAGTATACAGATTTCAATAAAGGTTTCTTCTTCTTTGTAGGACCTGTCCAGAACAGTAAACTGATCCGTAGGTTAACCAGAACCCTTGAAGCTGTAGTAAATGAGACTGCCTCTGCTCTAGGTAACTTAACCGAAGAACAATCTGCTATGAGATTTGTCATTTTGCAAAATCGTCTCGTCCTTGACGTCATACTGGCCGATAGGGGCGGGGCCTGTAGAGTCATCGGATCTAGTTGCTGCATTTTCATTCCAAATAACGCGCCGTCTGTTTATTCAGCTATAACCAGACTCCATAAAATTGCCCATCTGTTACACCAAGATCCAGGCACCTGGACATGGTCTGGTTGGTTCTGGAATATAATTTCCGCCTGGGGATGGAAAGTCCTGTCCTTTCTAAGTATAGCAGTAGCGATCATATTTAGCTGCTGCCTCTGTATACAATGTGGCCCTGCGATTTGCAGCATGTGTGCTACCTCTTGTATTCCTAGTCCTAAGCCCCGTTCTAAATCCCGTTCCAAGATAATTCGAGACGAGCAAATGGTACTGTATGAAATGATAGACAGTATCATGAATATTGATGTTTCCTGATGGAAACGTAGTGACAAGGAGGGAATGTGGAAAAGTAAATTTTGCCATGTTCTGTGTCCCTACGCCTCATCCATCATATGTTATGTGTGCATGACCAATATGCATATGTTATTCCCCATGTCCGATTAATGACGCAATTACAGTTGTGTCCACCTCTAGTATGCCAGTTTCCAGTCCTCGTGAATACTACGAATATCAGGCCTATGTAAAATTATGTTGCCACGTTTCTCAGTGTGCACGTTATTCCATTATAAAGTCCCCGTTTCCAGGCCTCAAAAGGGCCCGGACATCAGATTCAGCTCCTGTCTCCTGAAAGCCTCGCTGAGGAGCGATACAGCCCCCACCTGTATCCTCGACCCTTCACTTACTTCCTGCCTCGCAGTGCCCGGTGCAGCTTGGCTCTGCCTCTGAGTCTGCCAAGAGTATGTTATAGTTCCAGTTATCAGTTCAGTCCTCCTTCTTTGCATTCCTAAGCTACTGAACTGCATCAATAGTTTCCGTCATTGTCTAGCCTATGCGGCTCCACGTTAGAGAAATACTGTATTTAATGGTCATTTAATATTCTTCATCACGCATTACATGTAGAATAATGCATGGTCCAGTCTTAGAATCAAGTTAGCCTTTCCTCTCCTGACTTCTAGTTTATATCAACATGTTCTCTAAACATCAGATACAAGATAGGGTTTAGGTACATGTCGCTCCGACCCTCCAGACTCTAGTCTCTGCTCCTAGCACAGAGTTCGTAGCCCCCAGCTTCTCCTAGTAACACGTCATTGCCAGTTTACGCGCACCATTAGGTTAGAGGTCCCGGCTCCTTAGGTAGCCCCCTCCTATGTTTCCGCCCATTCATGACATATTCTGTTACGTTTGCACCACATGTCTATGTACACGCCCAGTTACACATACTTTTACTGTTATCTTTCGCGACTGCTACGCGTCACGCCTTCTGCTCCACCCACTGCTACGCCTACTGCAATGTAATGCTATGTGTTTGCGCTATGTATATAAGTTGGTGTATTGTTATTAAATGTTAGCGCGCTCATCCCAGACCAAGCCCCGGCAGCTGCTGGGCCCCAGTTGTCCTGCTGGGCCCCTGTTCCTATGCAGGTTGTCCTGATCCTGTCCTTATGCTGTAATAAACCTGCAGAAACTTCTACTACCTCGAATCTTGACTCTTATTTTATTGAGCTATCTGTTATTCATTCATTCATTCAAAAATAGATCCGGTATTATTTATTTATATACCACACCATCGTGGGATTCTGTGGAATGGGGGGGGGCACAAGAGTTGAAGCAGGCTTGGTGTAGTTGAACCCAAAAAACCATTGTAAATTTCATTTGAGGAAAATGGGCCCAAACCAATAAAGCAATCTCGTCAAAATAGTCCTAATCAGTGGTGAATTATAAATAATTATTCTGTTACTCTGTATAAAAATATAACATTTTTAAAATCAGGGTTGCAAATGTTTACAAATCTTTTATCACATAAAAACATATGACCACAATTATACCACCCATCTCCATAAAATTAATTAAAACTATCTCAATATATACATATTATTCTTAAAATAAATAATGAGAGTAGCTAATTGTTGATGCAGTTGGTTTACCCCACCCACCTTCTTCAGGACACAGTTACACACATATAGATCAATATCTCATAAGTACAATTCCAGTGAACAAACTCCTATCCTCTGTTGATGCTCTTTCATAGAAATACACAAAATACCACGTCCACGTACAAGTCTGTTTACCATAGATCATTTTGACCACTTTGTGTTTCAGACTTTCGGTCACATGTATCATAATATTCAATATATTCTGTGTAAATCCGTCCAGTGGGTGGGGCTGCAGGCATGTCTAAAGACTCTGTGGGAATAATCATGGGAAACACACTTTTTTTTAACCTCTTTTTTTTCTTGGCCCTTGCTTCACAGTTTACCCCAAAATATTCCACGCAGAACAAAATTCACGGAGGCACTTTTTTAAAAAACATTTGTGAAGATTCGTCAAATAGTGCCAAAGTTAGAGACAAGTCAAAAAATGCTTTTCCTATGGAAACATGGTGCCAACTATACCTACCTACTGGTGAACCAAGGGTTCCTCCATTGTTGAGCACTCAGCCCGCACCCTCCACCCCCGCTATGTCGTGGGAGCTCCTGCCCTTTTCTTGTCACAGTTTGAGCTACAGCTGTGGCAGAGAACCATCATCAGGTGCAACGACGCCCAGCTGTGCCCAGCCAGTATCTCACATACCCTCTTCTTCAAATCATGAACACTCTTTTTTGACATACTCACCCTCACCAAGATACGGGGGGCCGATTCACATAACTAACTTTAGCCAAAAACCTAAACTTACTACTTCTGGTATTCACAGAATACAGACAGACTTAAGACATATTTAAGACAAACTTAAGACAGACTTAAGACAGACTTAAGACAGACTTAAGACAGACTTAAGACAGACTTAAGACAGACTTAAAACAAACTTAAGACAGACTTAAGAAAGACTTAAGACTGATTTAAGACACATTTAAGACAAAATCCTAACTTAAGTCTGTGTTAAGTCTGTGTTAAGTCTGTGTTAAGTCTGTCTTGAGTTTGACTTAAGACAAACTTAAGACAAAATCCTAACTATACTACTACTAAATGCCTTCTGTAAATACCAAAAGTATTAAGTTTAGGATTTAGTCTTAAGTTAGATCTGTGAATCGGGCCCGGGGATACTGTCTTAATTCTTTCTCTTATGTCCTTCCACAGATGTGTTCTGGCTTTTGGTGGCAGCTGTAAGATGAGATGGCTCATGAGACGGTTGTGTCTCTTACCACCTCCTCAGCCAAGCCCTCCAGCTGAGGATCCACACACCTGTACTTACTAACCCTGGCATGGGTCGATGGGGACATGTACCCGGGTTGTGCGAGAAGATGGCAATTGATTCATAAGCAAAGTGGTTTTTCTACAAATTTAGCTGACAAAATGGCCACCCTCACACTCCTGCACAGAGAGAAGGTGTAAGGGTGCTTTGGAGGTACCCAAGTGTGAACACAGAAGAAGGAGAAGACGTGGCTCAGTGTGTGAAGAATGAGGACCAGAGACCCCCTGTAGGAGCCCCACCCCAATAATCAGCTGAACCCCAATATTTTCAACACTCTGATTTTTACCTAAACAATTTAGCTCCAAGGTTTCCAGTTGATCTTGAAGTTAGAGCCTACACTCCTCATCAAATACACATACATTTAACAGAGTAAAACAGAATAAAACGTGGAAGCATTAATAACTGAGTGCTAGATAAAAAAATAGGGAAAAATAGATTCATTACAGAATTGTTAATAAAGGTGGTACAGCAAAAAAATATATAACTCACTGATCACTGTGAAGGCTCAGACACAGAAATATAGAACCACAAAACTTAGCAAAATCCTTATTTAGGCAAGTCTAGGCAAATTCTAAGACTCAGACTCATAAAGAGAACTGGCACCACCCCAATAAAAAATAGTCTGAAAACAAATTGACTGAGTCTCAGGAGCAAAATTAAAAGCCAGCCATGGATCCCAAAACCAAGGGTTTTTTATACAAGTCACACTTAGCTATTAAAAGAATCATCAAATTCAGCGTGGTATGATCATAGTTAAATCAGAAATAAATACGCAAATGTTTAACACTTACCCATGTCTTGAAGTAAGATAAATCTCCTCCTGCTTCCTTAGCAACTGCCCTCCAGAGATGTACAACACGCAAAAAACATTTCTAAAACAATGGCTGATAGAACCGTGTTCTGTAACAGGGCTGCATTGGAACTTCGAGCAGAAGTCCTTGAACATTTTATTTTAGGTACACGATGGAAGGTTCATTCACAATGCTGCTTCCTAACAGAGTTGTACACCTTTGACGTCATTCCCTTGGTGCTCTGCGGAAACGAGAGGGGAGAGGTATGCTCACAGCCGCCACTGGATGAGGTGGGGAATGAGAAGGAGCAAAACGAACAGAACACCAAAAACGGCATCCATTTTAAAATAAATGGCATCTCACACGAAAATGTGACATAATTACTTTAATGGCTTTATTTAGAGTCACACGGGCTTGAGCTGTGAGACGCGTAGAGTCACGCAGGCTTGAGCTGTGAGATGTTTAGAGTCACAGGCTTGAGCTGTGAGACACTTAGAGTCACACAGGCTTGAGCTGTGAGACACTTAGAGTCACACAGGCTTGAGCTGTGAGACACTTAGAGTCACACAGGCTTGAGCTGTGAGACGCGTAGAGTCACACAGGCTTGAGCTGTGAGACACTTAGAGTCACACAGGCTTGAGCTGTGAGACGCGTAGAGTCACACAGGCTTGAGCTGTGAGACGCGTAGAGTCACACAGGCTTGAGCTGTGAGACGCGTAGAGTCACACAGGCTTGAGCTGTGAGACACTTAGAGTCACACAGGCTTGAGCTGTGAGACGCGTAGAGTCACACAGGCTTGAGCTGTGAGACGCGTAGAGTCACGCAGGCTTGAGCTGTGAGACGCGTAGAGTCACACAGGCTTGAGCTGTGAGACGCGTAGAGTCACACAGGCTTGAGCTGAGAGATGTTTAGAGTCACACAGGCTTGAGCTGTGTAGAGTCACACAGGCTTGAGCTGAGAGACACGTAGAGTCACACAGGCTTGAGCTGAGAGACACGTAGAGTCACACAGGCTTGAGCTGAGAGACACTTAGAGTCACACAGGCTTGAGCTGTGAGACACTTAGAGTCACACAGGCTTGAGCTGAGAGACACGTAGAGTCACACAGGCTTGAGCTGTGAGACACTTAGAGTCACACAGGCTTGAGCTGAGAGATATTTAGAGTCACACAGTCTTGAGCTGTGAGATGTTTAGAGTCACAGAGGCTTGAGCTGTGAGTCACTTAGAGTCACACAGGCTTGAGCTGAGAGACACGTAGAGTCACACAGGCTTGAGCTGTGAGACACGTAGAGTCACACAGGCTTGAGCTGAGAGATGTTTAGAGTCACACAGTCTTGAGCTGTGAGATGTTTAGAGTCACACAGGCTTGAGCTGTGAGTCACTTAGAGTCACACAGGCTTGAGCTGAGAGACACGTAGAGTCACACAGGCTTGAGCTGTGAGACACGTAGAGTCACACAGGCTTGAGCTGAGAGATGTTTAGAGTCACACAGTCTTGAGCTGTGAGATGTTTAGAGTCACACAGGCTTGAGCTGTGAGTCACTTAGAGTCACACAGGCTTGAGCTGAGAGATGTTTAGAGTCACACAGGCTTGAGCTGTGAGTCACTTAAAGTCACACAGGCTTGAGCTGAGAGATGTTTAGAGTCACACAGTCTTGAGCTGTGAGATGTTTAGAGTCACACAGTCTTGAGCTGTGAGATGTTTAGAGTCACACAGTCTTGAGCTGTGAGATGTTTAGAGTCACACAGTCTTGAGCTGTGAGATGTTTAGAGTCACACAGTCTTGAGCTGTGAGACACGCTGAGTCACACAGGCTTGAGCTGTGAGATGTTTAGAGTCACACAGTCTTGAGCTGAGAGATGTTTAGAGTCACACAGTCTTGAGCTGAGAGATGTTTAGAGTCACACAGTCTTGAGCTGTGAGATGTTTAGAGTCACACAGTCTTGAGCTGTGAGATGTTTAGAGTCACACAGTCTTGAGCTGTGAGACACGAGTCACACAGGCTTGAGCTGTGAGATGTTTAGAGTCACACAGGCTTGAGCTGTGAGATGTTTAGAGTCACACAGTCTTGAGCTGTGAAATGTTTAGAGTCACACAGTCTTGAGCTGTGAGATGTTTAGAGTCACACAGTCTTGAGCTGTGAGACACGTAGAGTCACACAGGCTTGAGCTGTGAGATTTTTAGAGTCACAGAGGCTTGAGCTGTGAGATGTTTAGAGTCACACAGTCTTGAGCTGTAAGATGTTTAAAGTCACACAGTCTTGAGCTTCTGAGACACGTAGAGTCTCACAGGCTTGAGCTGTGAGACACGTAGAGTCACACAGGCTTGAGCTGTGAGACACGTAGAGTCACACAGGCTTGAGCTGTGAGATGTTTAAAGTCACACAGTCTTGAGCTGTGAGACACGTAGAGTCTCACAGGCTTGAGCTGTGAGGCACGTAGAGTCACACAGGCTTGAGCTGTGAGATTTTTAGAGTTACAGAGGCTTGAGCTGTGAGATGTTTAGAGTCACACAGTCTTGAGCTGTAAGATGTTTAGAGTCACAGAGGCTTGTGCTCTGAGATGTTTAGAGGCACACAGGCTTGTGTTGTGAGATGTTTAGAGTCATACAGGCTTCAGCTGTGAAACACGTAGAGTCACACAGGCTTGAGCTGTGAGATTTTTAGAGTCATAGAGGCTTGAGCTGTGAGATGTTTATAGTCACACAGTATTGAGCTGTAAGATGTTTAGAGTCACACAGTCACGAGAATTGAAGGTTGGTGGCAGCAACTTTGCTCTCTGGGGAACCGATTGTCAGCACTATTTAGTGACCTACCACGCACAGTTACCTGTAGTGATTGCAGACAGTACTGGCACGATTGAGATGTCCGCGCTGTTTTTTACGCTTGAATTTGAATTTAAAAATGTTTAATAGCACTCACTAATTTTGCGCACTGTGTTGTGGTCCATCCTATCTGTACCCCGCCCCGTTCCACCGCGGCTGGTGCCGTTTGTGTGGAGAGCGAGGCGAGGCGCCATCTTGGGTGGGGCTGGACCGGAGCTAGCGGTCTAGTTCTTCCGGGAGGCATGGCTTAAAACTCAATGTGTATCTGGGAGCGCAGCGGACGGGTGCAGCGGGCGCGACGAAGGCGCGCCGAAGGTTCGCCTAAGGTAAGCCCGTCTGCGCCCGTCCGCGGCCGATTGGGCCGGGGGCCAAAACCCCTGGGCAAATTTATACATACTCCTCTCATGATCTGATGCTTCTAAGACCTATAGACAACCTATGTCCGCCATTATCACCTCATGTACTCAAGCGCACTGCCACTTATGGTATTTTAAAGTCCAAGTATACAGCCGGAAATGTTACTTACCCCAGCCCCCGCATTTGTTCCCAATTTTTATTAGATTCACAGACTAAGCTTAAATGTATGTATTTGAATACGAGGTCGATGGCCAAACATCACATGGACATATTCTTAATGTTGCGATCTGAGCAACCCGATATTTTGCTCCTTACGGAGACTTGGCTTAACGCAGACTCATTACCAGATATTTGGGCGGCTGTTCCTTCGGACTATTACATTTTAAATGCTGATAGACCTGCCGACAAAAGAGGTGGAGGAGTTGCAGCCATCATTCATAATGCTCACAAGTTTTCCCTACTACCGCCTCTTGCCCTTACAGGCTCAGAGAATATCGTTTTTAAAATGGACACGGACAGTGGAACACTGTTAATGGTCCTAATTTATCGCCCCCCTCAACTCATGTCCACTTTTGCTGCCTCATTGGCAGAACAACTAGCCTCTCTTGTAATTAATCATACTAAAATTGTTCTGTTGGGTGATCCGAACCTCTGGTTTGATGCTACTGACTTGGATGCTCAGGCAGCAGAACTTAAGGATTTACTTTTAGATCTGAACCTAATACAACAGATCCATCTGCCAACCCATGAAAAAGGGCACAGCCTTGATCAAATTTGGTCCCAGAATATCCCCCTCTCCATTTCTTCTATAACTCCTTGTATCTGGTCGGACCATTTTCTCATACACTTTACACTTACCATTGAGAAGGGCAAAAAGCAGCTTTTCCAAACAGGCGGGAAAATTAGAAAATGGAAGGACATTGATACTTCAGCTTTTCTGGACACCTTGGCTCTGTCCATTCCTCCCATGGCCAAGGACATCGATGCCATTGAAGAAGCCTATTCTAACTGGTTATGTCAGGCAGCTGACGCCCACGCTCCTTGTATAAACATCCCCCGCTCCCGTCCTAATGATGCACATAAGTGGTTTACTCCACATCTGAAGTCTTTAAAACTGGAAGTGCGCCAAAAAGAGAGAAAGTGGAGAATCGGCTATTCGACACAAGATAAAGCCAATTATTGCAAGGCCCGTAAAGACTACCAAAAACTTGTCCTAAAACAAAAAACTGATTACTTCTCCGAAAAAATATTGAACTCTCATAATAAGACAAAAGACCTGTTCAATATTGTGAATAATCTTAGCAGTAGTGACAGAACCACTCCATCGGTTACCCCTACCCAGGATCTTTGCAACTCATTGAATTCTTTTTTCTTTAACAAAATTTGCACCATAAAACAGAATATTTTAAATACCTCGCCCCCCCTCCTATGGATGACGCTTACTATAATCCTCACACTTTAGAAACCTTTCCCCCTATTGATGGTAAGATTTTGTCCAACCTTTTTGCAAGGGTTAAATCTGGCTCACCTGATGATACCTGCCCTCCGTACATCCTGAGAGAGGTGGGGACAGCCATTCCTGAGGGCGTGCTTCCTTTGCTAAATGGATCACTTTTACAGGGCAAAGTTCCCAATAGACTTAAGAAGGCCTCGCTTATCCCTCTGATCAAGAAAGTTGGAGCAGATCCACTTGATCCATTAAACTATAGGCCTATATCACTGCTGCCTTATACTTCTAAATTACTGGAAGCCCACGTCTGTGCAAACGTGTCTAATTTCATAGAACAAACGGAATATCTTGAACCCAATCAGGCAGGCTTCCGTTCGTGTCACTCAACGGAAGCTGTAATATTGGCGGTACAAAACACCTTGAGGTGGAATGCGGATAAAGGAATCCACCAGGCCCTGGTACTACTCGATCTTTCGGCAGCATTCGACACGGTTGACTATTCCATTCTGGTCAACCGTGTCGAACAAGCTGGCCTCAGGGGGCCCGCTTTGAGTTGGATTCGTTCCTTTATCACAGGCCGCACTCAATCAGTAAGATTGGGCCCTTTTACAGCTCCCACTATTTCCACCACATGTGGAGTACCCCAGGGCTCATCTTTGTCACCTCTGCTTTTTAATTTGTACCTGCGCCCACTACTGTACTCCCTAAGAAATGCTAAAGTTACCATCTACAACTACGCCGACGATCTACAACTCATCTTCCCTTTGAACACCAAGGACTCTGTGGCAGAATTTTATAACACCATGACACACATTCAGGGATGGATGAGTCTTAATCATCTGAAACTTAACCCAGGCAAGACTGAATTGGTCTTGCCTGGGCAAAGCGAACTAAGTTGGAACCCATGCTTTTGGCCTTCTAGCATGGGGGCTCCACCTACGAGATCGTCCTCAGTCAAAAGCTTGGGAGTAACAATTAGTGAGGACCTTTCTTTGAAGAGACAAGTGGGTACTGTGGTGTCGTCCAGTTTCTTTCAACTCAAAAAAATAAGGAAAATAGCTCACTTTCTTACGCAGGCCGCTCTCACCCAGGTCATAATTGCCCTTGTCCTATCCCGACTGGATTTTTCTAACAGTCTCTACTTGGGGCTCCCAGCGGGAGAGTTAAAACGACTTCAGTTGGCCCAGAATCAGGCTGCCAGGCTTATTCTTGGACTTACAAAGTGGCAATCTATTAGACCTGGTTTGAAACAACCACACTGGTTACCTGTTGCGCAGCAAATTGCATTTAAAACCGGGTGTATTATTTTTAAAACCTTACAAAACTCAGCTCCGAAGTTTATAAAAGATTTGGTCTCTAGATACAATCCATCTTTAAATCTTCGCTCTGCTCAAAAATCTTTATTGATCGTTCCATCTTTCAAAAGGAAGCGCCTTGGTGGCAGCTGCTTTGACCATCTTGCAGCCACCTTCTGGAATTCGCTTCCCTTACAACTGAAATTGAGTGGAGACCTTCTTAGCTTCAGACATTCTCTTAAAACCTGGCTGTTCATGCAGGCCTATTGCTGAGTTGTATTTCACTTTTAATTGTTGTGTTGTGTTCCCTTCCTATAGCGCCATGAAGCCCCCGGGCGTACGAGCGCTTAACAAATATATATTAACATAACATAACATAACATAACATAACGTAGAGTCACACAGGCTTGAGCTGTGAGATGTTTAGAGGCACACAGGCTTGAGTTGTGGGATGTTTAGAGTCACACAGTCTTGAGCTGTGAGACACGTAGTCACACAGGCTTGAGCTGTGAGATTTTTAGAGTCACAGAGGCTTGAGCTGTGAGATGTTTAGAGTCACACAGTCTTGAGATGTGAGACACGTAGAGTCTCACAGGCTTGAGCTGTGAGATGTTTAGAGTCACAGAGGCTGGAGCTGTGAAACACTTAGAGTCACAAGGGTTTGAGCTGTGAGACGTTTAGAGTCACAAAGGCTTGAGCTGTGAGATTTTTAGAGTCACACAGTCTTGAGCTGTGAGATTTTTAGAGTCACAGAGGCTTGAGCTGTGAGATGTTTAGAGTCACACAGTCTTGAGCTGTAAGATGTTTAGAGTCACACAGGCTTGAGCTGTGAGACACGTAGAGTCACACAGGCTTGAGCTGTGAGATGTTTAGAGTCACAGAGGCTTGTGCTGTGAGATGTTTGGAGTCACACAGGCTTGAGCTGTGAGACGTTTAGAGTCACACAGGCTTGAGCTGTGAGACGCGTAGAGTCACACAGGCTTTAGCTGTGAGATGTTTAGAGTCACAGAGGCTTGAGCTGTGAGATGTTTAGAGTCACACAGGCTTGAGCTGTGAGATGTTTAGAGTCACACAGTCTTGAGATGTGAGACACGTAGAGTCACACAGGTTTGAGCTGTGAGATTTTTAGAGTCACAGAGGCTTGAGCTGTGAAACACTTAGAGTCACACAGGTTTGAGCTGTGAGACGCGTAGAGTCACTCAGGCTTGAGCTGTGAGTCACTTAGAGTCACACAGGCTTGAGCTGAGAGACACAAAGGTCCTGATAAAGGAAACAAAGTTAACTTACACTTTCGAGTAAATTTAAACTTTTGAGTATGCTCACCACCTTTTTGGTATTCACAAACTTCAAGTGTAAATTTGCTACCAAGTTGTAAATTACATGTGTCCAGCCCCTGTGTAAAGAATCTTTCTTATTCTTCTGTGAATTGGTGATGATCACCCCTAAACCCTTCACTGTCCATTCCTAAATCCCTCTTACTCCTCTGTATCCCCATTCCTCTTTGTAGAAACTCAGCATTTCCTCCATAGACTCCATATTTACTATTAAAACATATATTTACATGTGCAGAGCCTCCCCAGTGGGGCAGAGAGCTTCATACACTTAAGTATAGGTAACACGGACGCGTAAACTCTGCTCGTAGTTTGTGATAGTACTTTGCAGTACATTTTGTAGAAATCAGCCCCTTGAGTCAGACAGTCCTGATACTTTGGGCCAGACACTTCAGAGCTGTGAGAAGGTTAGATACAGAGTCCTGAGTTGTGAAATGCTTTGAGTGACACACTCCTGAGCTGTGAGACGCTTCAAGTCAGACACTCCTGAGCTGTGAGACGCTTCAAGTCAGACACTCCTGAGCTGAGAGACCCTTCAAGTCAGACACTCCTGAGCTGTGAGACGCTTCAAGTCAGACACTCCTGAGCTGTGAGACGCTTCAAGTCAGAGCTGTGAGACGCTTCAAGTCAGACACTCCTGAGCTGTGAGATGCTTCAAGTCAGACACTCCTGAGATGTGAGACGCTTCAAGTCAGACACTCCTGAGATGTGAGACGCTTCAAGTCAGACACTCCTGAGATGTGAGACGCTTCAAGTCAGACACTCCTGAGCTGAGAGACCCTTCAAGTCAGACACTCCTGAGCTGTGAGACGCTTCAAGTCAGACACTCCTGAGCTGTGAGACGCTTCAAGTCAGAGCTGTGAGACGCTTCAAGTCAGACACTCCTGAGCTGTGAGATGCTTCAAGTCAGACACTCCTGAGATGTGAGACGCTTCAAGTCAGACACTCCTGAGATGTGAGACGCTTCAAGTCAGACACTCCTGAGCTGTGAGACGCTTCAAGTCAGACACTCCTGAGCTGAGAGACCCTTCAAGTCAGACACTCCTGAGCTGTGAGACGCTTCAAGTCAGACACTCCTGAGCTGTGAGACGCTTCAAGTCAGAGCTGTGAGACGCTTCAAGTCAGACACTCCTGAGCTGTGAGATGCTTCAAGTCAGACACTCCTGAGATGTGAGACGCTTCAAGTCAGACACTCCTGAGATGTGAGACGCTTCAAGTCAGACACTCCTGAGCTGAGAGACGCTTCAAGTCAGAGACGCTTCAAGCCCAGTTCCACACAGTAAGGCCCGGACTGACAGTTGCAGGCACCGGGCAATCCCCCGGTGCGCCGCAAGGGTGGGTGCCGGTTTTGGGCCCCTGGAGTCCGTTTTTGTTATAGGGCCGTTTATGCAGCATAGCTGCAAAATTGGCTCTGTAGCAAAATCGGCTGAAAACTGGCCTCAGCAAAGAGTTCGGTCGCACCCCCAACCTCCCCCAGGGGGGCCGGCCGAGCACTTTGCCAGGGTCGGTTTTGGTTCCCAGTCCGGCCCTGCACGCAGTCTTCCATACCTTGCAAAAACCCATACAGCATGTTCTTGCAAATTACGACAGTTTTGATCTTGTAAACATGGCCCACTTTTTGTTACAGTCTCCTGGGCTAGTGTTTATTACCTATGTAATTCACAAGTGGGGGCCATTTGTATTTTGGTGCCTGGCCTATTTTCTGTCCCAGTCTGACGCTGAGTTTTATGTGCTCATGAATTCCCTGTGGATTATGTTTTTTCTAGGATGTTTTGTTTCTGCAGTTATTTTCATGCAATACATTACTCTTGTGTGTAGGTCGGTGAAAAGAGCTGCCTCCATGTCTGTGTGCGTTCAGGTTGTGTGCACATGTTTATAATAGGACACTATTGCGAACTGTGCAGTTTGTCGCATTGTGGTTACACTTGCTTTTGAAATACATTATTGTCTGGCAATGTTTTGAACTGGTGGTGATTTGTTTTTTTTAGTCTAGTAGCCCCGCCCCCACCCGACCTGCCCCCACCGCAGGTCCATCAATGTGGCCCTAGGCCACAAACCAGACTGTACTTTTGGCTCCTGAGAAAATGTTTGTGAGTACCCATGATCTAGACTAGAGCAACATCCCCGTATCCATCAAAACCGCACAACACCGCCCAAGGAGTCGAAAAGTCGTCTCCTCAAACAACCATACGTGAGAATTAACCATCCGTGACCCGGCCTCCCCTCCTCTTACTCCTGGACTTTACGCCTGTCCTCAACCATCTGCAGCCCGCCACTACTTTTTGGATACATTTGCTCTATAGAAATACCATATGCATACATATGAATATCAATAAAGAGAAGATGTTACAAAATATCAATTTCCAAAAAATACAAACATTTTCAGAAGCACTTGTGATCAAAAGACAACACACATGGAGAATATAAACGCATTTAATATGACTGTGTGAATAAACAGTGATGGCTACAAAGCAGGGGCCTCGGGCGTCCACTCTATTTTTAATATCTCTCAATTCTCGAGTAAGCCTATTTATAAGCATAGAAGGAATTGATTTGCCAAGGGTTACACAATTTTGGTCTAATGGGGACCACTGGTCCGGGCGCAAGTTTGATAGATTACAAATAAGGCTCCCATTTTTCTGCGTTTACAGATTTTTACACCTTTTACAGACAGAACACCCCTGATTTACCTATATTTCTATTTAATAAAAGAGGAAAAACAAGACTTCATCGGAACATTGATAATACTGTGACGACTGATTGCTCGGTTGTAGAACTAGACCTTCTTCAGGCATCTGAGTCAACATGTATTTTTATTGCTTAAATAAATGTACTCAAATCTCAAATCCGTCTTCCTTCTTCACATCTTCACAAACCCTAAAATAAACAACAAAGTAGATAACAGGAACAGATATATCTGTTCCTGTTATCTATGCATATATATATATATATATATATATATATATATATATATCATGCAGGGCGTTGAGAATAACGTGCTCTCAGGTCACAAAATCTAACCCGCATTCCAATTAAAGATAAGGGGATTTATTACACATCATTAATCGTCTGTGACGCGTTTCGACCTCAAAAAGGTCTTGATCACACGTTTTAGGTCTAAACGCGTCATGGAGGATTCAGTAGGTAGTTATAGTTAGGACCTAGTTACCATAGGAAATTGCGAACATTCTATTGGGAATAACTTTGGGGCCGATTGAGGGATCTGCCTTTAATTTTCCTTAAATTTGCCTCGCTGTGCTCCGCTCCTTTCCTGAAAGTTTCGGGGGGATTTGTGAAGTGGGGGCTGAGAAAAAAGGGGGGTCCCAAAACGTGTTTTCCCCATGTTAATTTCCATAGGACGGTCTGACAAGTCTACAGCCCGAACCGCTGAACGGAATTACACCAAACTTGGCAAAATTGTAGGGACTGGTACGCAGATGTGCCTTTGCTATATTTGGTGAAAATTGCTCCAGTGTTTTTTTCAAAATTTACTTCAAAAACACATATATATCTATAGGCGCTCTCCGAGCGCTCACAGGTGCGCGTACCGGGGAGCGCACCCGGCGCGCTACGGGAGTGCGCGAGCGGAAAGCTGATTGGCTGTCGGGTGTCTGTGAACATTCTAAACAGTCCAGAGAGTCCGCCATCTTGTGTCTCGGTAGAATCGAGACACAAGAGGTGAAAAAGAAAGGGGGAAATAATTAAAAGGGGGCAGAGTAGACACCCCCTGAACCCCTAGGTTTTCTGAGGGGGGCCTAGAAGGAACCTGAAAGGCAAAAAAAAATTTTTTTTTTTGGAACTTTTCGCGGGGTAAGCGCTGGGTGCGTTCTCAGGTGCGCGCTCCGGTACGCGCACCCAGAGCGTACCACAGGGAAAAACAGTGAAAGAAAATAGTTTTAAAAAAGAATTGGGGTGAGGGGCACTCTAGCCTGCTCTCTTTTCAAGTTTTGAAGTATTACATTTCACTCTTTTCTGAAACTACACAAAATGGCGGCGATAGGGTGTATCAGAGACAGATAGTGAGAGAAAGGAGGCAGGAGATGAAGAAGAGATGTCAAATATACATTGGTAAAAATACAGTGGGAGAAGGGCAGTAAATATGAGTAAACTTACTATGTAACATAAAAATGTTGCACTCTATACTATAAGTATTTCATTATACTACAATCACTTCGCTTTTACCTCATAAATTGGAAATTGTCGGCCGCCTTTGATACGGTCGACCACAATATTCTGCTGCTGCGACTGGCGAAGCTAGGCATCCAGAGCCAGGCTTTGGAGTGGATACAATCATACCTGACTCAAAGGACTCAGAAGGTGGCTCTAAAGAATGTCTCCTCTTCTCCAAAAACCCTCAGCTGTGGTGTCCCCCAGGGTTCGGCCTTGAGCCCACTCCTATTTAATGTTTACCTTGCTCCACTCTTCACGCTAATTGCCAACTGGGGAATCAAGGCAATTTCATACGCTGATGACACCCAGCTGGTGTTCCCATATTCAGAGGTGTCAGAGACATCCTTTCTGAGTCTGAAGGGGTGCCTACAAGACGTGGCCTGCTGGATGAACACCAATAAACTAAAACTCAATGCCAGCAAGACAGAGGTGATCTTTTTCGGAAAAAGCCCCCCTCCACCATCTGAACTATGGTGGCCGGCAGAGATGGGACACGCCCCCTCGCCCAGCCACTCAGCAAGAAATCTTGGAGTCCGGTGGGACGACAAGCTGTCATTTGCTTCACACATCCAGCAAGTGGCAGGTTGCTGCATGAGCAAATTGAGAAATCTCCGCAAGATTCTCCGATTTTTACCAACTAGCTGCCGAAAAACTGTAATCCATGCCACAGTTACTTCAAGGCTGGATTACGCCAATGGCTTGTATCTGGGCTTACCAAAGTATCTTATACGACAACTCCAAATGGTCCAAAAAGCGGCCAAGAGACTTTTAATGAGGATTCCTTACAAACACTCTATCTCTCCGCATCTCCTTTCCCTTCACTGGTTACCAGTGGCAAGCAGAATAAAATTTAAAGCACTCACCCTGGCTTTTAGATCTCTGTTCGGCAACTGCCCAAATTACCTGAAAGCTAGACTACCAAGATACACCCAAGCCCGGTCCCTTAGATCCAACAACAGTGTACGCATTACAGCCCCTAGAGCAAAAAGAGCCAGGTTAGGTGGACGCACCTTCTCGGCCAATGTGGCGGCACTATGGAACTCGCTACCCCCTGCTCTCCAACAGGCTCCATCGGAAGCATGTTTCAAGCGATTACTGAAAACCTGGCTGTTTGCCCAACCACGCTAGGCACCACGTTAGACTCCAGCTCTCTACCTAAACGGGCACAACACTGTTGCTATAGCGCCGGGACACCTCCTCGTGAGGTAGCTGCTCGCGCTTTATAAAACTCTGTATTATTATTATTAAAAATGAATAATATGTCAACTAATTTTTAATTTGTAATTAATAATTTATTGTTCAGATTTCTCATAATTTAATAAAACTTGTAACATGACCTCATCTGGTATTTCATCTTCATTCATACATTTAATCTCCTCATGAAAATTGTTCATTGATATTTGTTGGCATTCTATTTCATCCAAACATTGAATTAATTCTTCATCTAGAGATTGATTCAAAAAATCTTTTAAGTCATCTTCTCTTTGTGATGAAATGGTGCTTTCAATATCCATGACATTTTCATTTTCAAGATATGTTGTTGTTATTTCAAAAGAAATTTCCTTGCTGTCCTCCATTTTAATTTCAAATTTCTTGCTGTAAATTGCAGAAAAAAGTAATCACTTTCAATTATCGTTTTTAGTAATACATAACATAAAAGTAGCTTAATCAAGTATTTAGTTCTTTAAAATTAATTGGGCAGTGTATAGTATCAGACAGGAACTAGAAATATAAAGCACTGCATGTGATGAAGCGAATCTTAAACAATAATTATAACAGAAGGACTGTAAATAACTAATGGAAAACATTTTCCAAATGATCTTAAAGTGTACAACATAGTTCCCCTTACAAATTAACCACTCACCTTTTTGATAGTAGAAGAGTTAGTACTGTGTTATTCTAAGTCCAGCAATTGAGCACCCACATTTTCTCTCAAAAGTACCTCAGACTGGGGTATCACAAAATGGCAGTGTTTTCCTCTCATTTAAGATATATACATAACCAATCAAACTTCATCACACACAAATTCCAAACTAAAGTAATATTTTGATTGGTTCTAAATTTCAATACTTTCAAATGTGTTTTCCCCATGCAATGTTTCATAGGACATTTAGACACGGCTACAGCCTGAACGGATGAATGGATTTACACCAAAGTTGGCAAAATGATAGGTACTGGTATGTAGTAGGGCCTTTTCTATATTTCCTTGAAATTGCTCCTGTGTTTTTTATGAAAGGCAACTTCAAAAAAACATATGTATCAATAGGCGCGCTCCGAGCGCTCACCGGTACGCGTACCGGGGAGCGCACCCGGCACGCTACGGGAGTGCGCGAGCGGAAAGCTGATTGGCTGTATGATGTCTGTCAACATTCTTAGCAGTCCGGACAGTCTGCCATCTTGTGTCTCGGGAAAATCGAGACACCTGAGGTAAAAAAAAAAGGGGGGAAATGATTAAACGGGGGCAGGGTAGACACTCCCTGATCCCCTAGGTTTTTGAGGGAGGCTTAGAAGGACCCTGAAGGGCCCAAAAACTATTTTTTTTAAAAAATTCGCGGGGTAAGCGCTGGGTGCGTTCCCGGGTATGCTCTCCGGTACGCGCACCCTGAGCGCACCACGGGGAAAACAGTGTAAAAAAATAGAGTAAAAAAATAATGTAGAGTGTTTAGAGGTAAGTTAGCTCTGAAAAGAGCTGTTGTGTTATGTGGGTGTTTTTTGTACCGACAAGTAGGTACCAATGCAGAGTCTTATATTCAAGAGGAAAACTCTATTCCCCTCATCTGTAAAATGCACACCTTCTCTCCTATAGATGCCTTGCATGTTGTAACGCAAGTTGTTGTGGTATATACTACCCATTCCATAGTCTCTCATGTAAGTAGAAGCAGATTTATTTACATGTTTCCTTGCTTTCTCAATCTGTGGACAAAATTGGTTGGACCAGTTCCATTTTTGCCTTTGGCATATATTAGAAAATACCAAGGCAGTTTTTGGAAAAAGTGACATCAATTGCCCAAAGATGTCCTTTAAAAGCATTTCCAGACCTACCCCAGTCAAAGTGCCCAAGTCATTGCCACCACAGTGCACAGTTATAAGGTCAGGGCGTGGTAAATTCATAAAGGATTTTACCAATGGTATCAATTGGTGACTTCTCAATCCTCTCTGTCCAATCCATACAATGTCCACATTTGGTAAATCAAGGTTGTAATTACCTTTGTTAGCTGCGTATGTTTGACTCCAGTGGACATAGCTATGACCCACAAAGCAGATTTTTGGCATCTTAAAGGTAGATGTGCTTCTAGTCAGATGAGTTGTGGAAATGAAATGGCAGTTTGTTATGAAAAAAAGTGGTTGAGAATCAGTGCACTTGAAAAACCAGAAATGATTGGTGCTTTCTTAAAAATTTCCACTGAAAATTAGGGTGCATGCTTTTTTTGGTAAAAAGTCATTTCAATGGTTGAGAAAAAGTCATTTAAACAAACATTGCAGTTGATTTGCTAGTACATTGAGAGGTCAAACACCCTTGATGGATTATTTTGCAACATAGTATGATGAACTTGAGAACTGTTTGCTGGGTTAGGAGGGAGTTACCATGTTTACAGGGTAAATGAGCACTGGGGGGATGGGTGAATGTTATGTGAGTTTCAAAGTCTTGAAATGTACAACCAATTAAAATGTGCAGTTTGGTTTTAAATTTGTGTGGGAACATTTTTTGATTGGTTAGGTACAAGAATATGGGTCTGAAATGAGTAAGAATCTGGGCCATTATTCTCAGGCTCCGGTGAAAGAAGCGTTATTCAGAGATTCTGCTTAAGAAAATCTGTTGAGTGTGACTGACACTGTTTTACATCTTCCAAAGCATTTTTAAAGGTGAGTAACGATTCTTTTAAAAAAGATAGAGAGCTTAAAGATTTTTGACAAGTATCACAGTGAGTGTCTGTGTGAATTAAGGAATTATATTTTTACCTTTTTCCATAATGTTAGCTGTGTGTGCCTACAGTTTGTATTTATTAAAATTTTATAAGGTAGACTTCTTTTTAAATTGTTTTTCATGCTTGGATTCAATGCTGGTATAGAGATAGTGTAATGGTTTCATTGGACTTGTAAATATGCTCCTTTTTTAGAAGCAATATGTATGAGAGGGTGCTGCACTCAGTGTAATAACACTCAAGCTGATTCTTAAACCAATATGTGTGCTGTGTTGGATTAGTGCCTGCACACTGTGGAAAATAAATTGAATATGGCCTGGTGCCAGAAGACCACCAGGACTCCAGCACGCACAACAAAATTAAATACTCCTTTTTTCCATATAATGCAATTTTTATCTTATATCTTGTCAAAAGAGTTCATAGCATTACAGTCATCATATACTGTTAATCAATAAATCACAAGA
This sequence comes from Lissotriton helveticus, assembly GCF_964261635.1. Classification (NCBI taxonomy): domain Eukaryota; kingdom Metazoa; phylum Chordata; class Amphibia; order Caudata; family Salamandridae; genus Lissotriton; species Lissotriton helveticus. The sequence continues at coordinate 477,653,532 of NC_136062.1, forward strand.
AAATCACAAGAAAAGCATTCGAAATTTGCATGTTCATCAGATACATAAATGATATCAATCGATCTCCAAATTGTTAAAAACAAATCAATAACACCCAATGCATTTCGGGGCCACGCCCCTTCGTCAGGGGTCTAGTTATTGTAATTTGTTTGCTGCCACTAAAAAATATAGTGTTTATATCTGTAATGGTCTTCTGCTCGCTATATCTGTACTTGTGGCCTCAGTCCGTTCTCGCTGTATAGTTTTGTCGTTGTTCCAAAATTATGTCCTTTTGAAGTTTTACAAGATCATCTGCAAACTGCGGGTTCAGTGGGTAAATCAGTCCCGCTTGGCGTCTCGGGTTTAATGATAGTTCGATAACAAGTTTTAGTCTCTCGAGCAGAAGAGAACAAGCTCACGCATCCGCGTTGCGTTCAAGCCCCAAGTGGAAGGGCCTGCGTCAGTCTTATGCCTGCTGTGAGGCAGGCGCAGGATTTTGACGCAACAGCGTCCTAAAAGTGACGCAGTGAAATCTCATAGATTTCACTGCGTCACTTCTACCACCCTTCCTTGCGTCAATACACCCCCCTTGCATACATTATACCTGGCGCAGGTATAATGTGGCGCAGGGGTTTACAAAGTGACGCATCTACCTAGATGCGTCACTTTGTAAATATGACTCAACAAGGCGCATTTTTTACACCACTGGTGCGTCACAAAAAGTGACGCACCGGCGGCGTAAAAGTGACGCATGGCCTCATAATTGAGGCCCTCTGTCTTCTACTCTCACTTTTTCTTTCACTTTCTCTGTCTCTTCACTCCCTTACTCACCTTGTCTCACACTCACTTGCCTTTATCCAGTCTGTATCTCCACTCTTTCCTAAACATCACTGCTCTTTTCTTACCCTTCCACATCCCCGTTCCTTTACTACATTTTCTTCACTTATCCTCATTCTACATGTTCACTCTCCTTCTCCTCACTCACCTCCCACACTCACCTTCTTTCAGTCCCCCTACTTCACTTCCCTTCCCCTCTCGTCCCTTTCTTTACTTTCTCACTCATTTTCCTCTCTCACTGCACTCCACTTCAGTTACTCTTTTTGATTTTTTTAAGAATACAGCTCTTTTTTGAGAATTGCAGGTAGTTCTAACAAGAACTTTTTTTTGGGGAAGTCAGCGGTGGTTCTCTCTGGTACGGACAATGTTCATAATACTTTGTTCCCCATAACAAAGTAATTCATCACAATCTTTGCATTTGATTGTGATTCTGTCGAAAACAGGCTGAATATTTGGAATCAGCTGTTCTGGTCGCCCCCTCACCGATACAGTTGCTCCTCCAGTTGAAGTAGAGGCACCATCCCTTGGAGCCTCTCGTGCCAGAGCCCTGACACTCTCCCGGGCATAGTTCTGAGGATGCCTGCGTTGAACATGGCGAATCATAGTTGAGTTTCCGAAACTGTACTTCCTTGTGGGGTCTCCTCGGGAAAGTACAGTATTACAAATTTTGCACTCCACCTTTGGAGCATTCACCTTTTTTAATCCTTCAGGTATTTCAAAGAATTTCCAAATAAAATGTTCTTTCACCTTCGGCTGAGGAGGCTCTTCATCAATGAAACCATCTGACTCCTCACTGCTGCTGGGTGCCCTGGCAGCCATTCTTTCCACAAATTGTTAGGACAGAAAAAAAGAGGTCTTGCTCTCACCAAAGTGAAAGAAGAAGTGAAGGAAAAGGGTGGGGCTTTCTTTAGTTGTAAAAAAAACTGTTAACAACCAATGAAAAGAGTTATTTTAAGGTCACATGACTTGTCGCGCTTACGCTGCGCGCACCGGAGCGCATCCGGGGGCGCTTACGAGGCGCGAACGTAGGCGCTTCTGGGGGCGCTTACTCGGCGCGCCTGAGTGACGTTTTGGTAGCTTTACAGAAATGCAAAATCATTTTCCTTCGGAAAATCAAAAATACTACTTTTATAAGCATGGTACTGAATGTGTTGCATTATTATTTAGCTTTTATACATATTTATTTTTTTACGAACGCAGGAATAGTGCTCTCGCTGCGCTCTCGGGAGAGCTTACCGGTGCGCGCACCCTCATCGCTCCAAGTCAAAATGATACGGCTAAGCTTATCGGTGCGCGCACCCTGAGCGCACCAGGAAAAAATTATTAAAAAAAAGAAAAATACATTGAAAAATTTTTTTTTAAAAATAAATTAATAATAATTAATACTTATACAAAACAGCTAATTAAAAAAAAAACAATCATAGGTTACAAACTCGATATAAAAAGGAATTAGCTTTTAAAAAACCTTTGAAATTCACTGAAAAAAACAGAGGTTTCACAATCGGTATAGTTAAGAATTAGCATTTAAAAAACCTTTGAAATTCACTGAAATAACCATAGGTTTCACACTCGTTATAGTTAGGAATTAGCATTTAAAAAACCTTTGAAATTCACTGAAAAAACCATAGGTTTCACACCAGTTATAGTTAGCTGAACATTTTACTCATACAAAACCATTGAAATTCCCACGTTATAGTTAGTTGGACTCACTATAACTCGCGCGCCCGCAATCCACTGCTGATGATGTCACATATTACATCATTCGTGAAACCTATGGTTTTTTCAGTGAATTTCAAAGGTTTTTTAAATGCTAGTTCCTAACTATAACGAGTGTGAAACCTATGTTTTTTTCAGTGAATATATATATACATGTGAATCATGGATGTATGGCAGAGCTAATCAATGCTAGTTAGTAACATACTAGACACAAACTCGCACTTTATGAATGTATAATTTTTCTGTCGAAACAATTGTAATTAACAGGGTTATTATTTCGGACATGTCTTTTATAGCTTGATGCAATCCAGCTCAAAGTTGGTATCACTGGATGCTCTTTCCTTAAAAAGCCGAATTCTTCGTTTGATATGAGGTTACCACTTCTCCATGCCATTAGTTTTGAATTTTAATCTTGTATATATAAACTCTCGTCGTTGGAGGAGGTGATGGATGATATATATATATATATATATCACACTCCTCCGTGCGTTTCAGGATTTGCCTCATAGACGGACACAGACCCAATTTTTGAGCAAAAAGCATTGCTTTATTGCTCCTCACTCGTTGCAATTACGCTCTAGCCTTGATCTCATGACAATGGTAAGATGCATTCGTGCATTATTTAAAGTCACAGTTCCCCCATTGAACATCGTCACATGTTGCATAACGTAGTGAACCTGGAAAACAGACTCATAATATTTTCCACAATGCGTTAGTTTTTGTGCTTTGAACCCCACATTGATCTGGATTGCATCAAGCTATAAAAGACATGTCCGAAATAATAACCCTGTTAACTACAATTATTTCGACAGAAAAATTATACATTCATAAAGTGCGAGTTCGTGTCTAGTATGTCACTAACTAGCATTGATTAGCTCTGCCATACATCCATGATTCACATGGCAATAGAATAACAGGTTGAATCCCTATTTTTTTATGTATTCTCCCTAGGTTCCAAAAATAAATTTAACAACAATGACAATATAAACCCTGAGTGCTAGAATTAAGTGAATTAAAGTGCTATTCATATGTGCAAAACTGGCAAATTATTGTGCAAACAGTACGAAGGTTAGGTCATCTCTTTTTCTTGAACTCATAATATGGTGGGTTGTTTCTACTTGTTTCTACCTCTATATCATTTTAACCCTTCGTAGTATTTCCATATCCAATGTCAACTCTTGATAAAATTCTCTTTTCATATCGACCACCCCTCCAGCTTTCTAAAATCAATGGTATGTCTCAGGCATATTCACAATGATGACTGTCTCGTATCTGGAGATTGTGTGCAAATTGGCTATAAATATGACACTTTTTATAAATACATCATTCACAGTATAAATAAATAAATAAGTGCATACATAAATAGTTTAAATAAATTCAATAAATATATATGTATATATAGTGCAACCATGACCTGTCCATGAATCCAACAGGTAATGACACAGCACAGGATACTGGTTTCATCAGCCACTGATTTTTATTCCAACACTTTTGCCAAAAATTACGCGTTTCGGCCGAGGCACCGGCCTTGTTCACATATCTTGGGCGCCATATTGAGCTCACTTAAATAATGTGTCACAGATCACATGGTTCATGAACATAAAAGAAAAGAGAACTGCAACTGCATCTTTCCTTGCAATTATTGTTCTTTTAACAGCGCTAATACTGCCCATGCTGATCTTCCTAAGTTTAAAATACCTCAGTTAATGCAAATAGTGAGTGTAATACCGCTTGTGGCTGCGTCACTGCAGAGGTCACCCCGTGAAGCTTGTCAGCTACCACCAGTGAGGGCTGTCCTGGCACCCAAGCCTGACACGGGGACCAGTGCTCAGAGAGAGGCCTCCCAATGACTCTCTGTGCCAGGCGGAGCACAGATACTTATCCGATGCCTCGTGTCACTGGCACCATGTGCTCTTGCCATGGAATTAGCTTTAAAACTCTCTGCATTCTGGGAGTTGTAGTCCTAGCGCACTTCAATTACTCTTCATGAACAAACACACCCGAAAACAGTGATTTGTAAAAGAAAAACCCGAACTTGGAATATGGCACCCTTCTCAGTTCCGTAACATGGGTGTGGTATTGTTGGACTTGGCCCTTTTCCCCCAAACTTTTTCCCTTTTTATCCCCCCCTAATTTGAAATGTCTCCCCCATGGTAATAAACCTGTATAGGCCATGTGTGGTGTGAGACACCTTGTTAATTTGTAATGTCATGCAATGGTGTGAGCACTTGCCAATTTCCCCCATTGTATAATGTACCCTGGTGAAATGTTGTGTTTTTAAAAGGGATGCCCAGGCTATGCGTGTGCCACCTGACTGCAGGAGGCTAGCAGTCTAGTCGTCAGGTACCTAGTCACCCCTAGCTGTTGAAGGGAAAGCCTGGCACCCAGGGTGCTCAACCCCTCCCCTTGAGCCAGTTTAGGCCAGTTTTGCCAACATTCTAGAAGGTTCTGGCACTGCCTGGGAGGAGGGTATAAGTAAGGGGGATGTGCCACCATGCAGGGAGACAGAGCTGGGACAGGAATGCGGGGGGACCTGCTTCGAGGGAATACCGCCACTTGGGCCTGTGGGCTGGACCCTGCACCCATCCAGAACCCCCCTACTGTCCCCAGGGCTTGTAAAGCCCCACCTCAGGAGTTCAAGGCTGCTGTGTGGGAGGAGGGCCACGCTGCAGTGGGGATGGTGAGAGCCTACCACCCTGCTTTGATGATGCCCCCACTACCTGTTGACCTGGCCCGGTAGTGCTGCAGCTCTGTCCCCAGGGCCCCTGGAGAAGGAGGGCCCACCTAGGTCCCTGTCGCTATTGGGACCTTGAACCACGCCAGCGCTGCTCAAAAGAAGCGCCCAGAAGGGGAGGAGTGCTGGGACTGGAAACCCCCTCCCCCCAGGAGGTGAGGAGTGTGCCCCTGGGGCTGGCTGTGGAACTGTTCGTCCCCTTGCGATGTGTGCCTATCAAGCGCTACCCTTGTGAAGCGGTGGCCCCTTGGGAAGCACTGGGCTGTGAGGAGCTGCCTGTGAAGCGCTGTATGGGGGCTCTCATGCTCTGAGGAGAGCCACGCAGAGTCCCGCCAGAACAGCCGAAGTCCGGTGAGTGTGGGCGGCGTTAGACTGTGTGGAGGGTGGAGAGGGCAGCTGGGCACAGGGTCTGTGCTCGCCCCCCCCAACTGGCCGGAACTCAGTAGGCCCTTAATTCTTGAACGTAGAGTCCCAGGACACAGGGACTCCGAAGGTGGAACTGCGATGGTGGGGCATTAGGGGCACCTGTTAGGTACTGTACATCTTGCCGTTCATGCCAGTGTGGAGTTGCCCTAGGGTGTCCATTAGAGGCCTGTATGTACTCCTACTGCAGGGTGTGGATGCCTATGCCCCCCCTGGTTTTGCACATATTGTAGGGGCCGGATGGTGCCCATGGAAAATGTGATGCAGGCCTGGTATATTGTAGGAGTTCCACCTGTGGCTACAGCTGTTGATGCCACTGGTATGTGCAGCGGACCCTGCCTCACGATTGAGGCCTATACCTAATGTCGATGCCCTCATGCTCATGTCCCATACTAATACATTGGGGCCTATTGCGAATAGGACTGCTATCAGCATGACCTACTTGGTTAGGCCTGGCCCATATGTTACGGCTTTTACGCTTATGGTGAGGCCAATTTACTGCCTGATGTATTTGTTGCAGGTTGGGGGGCTAATGAGTTACGCTCTCCAGGTCTTTTCCGCAAGGCTACAGCACTGGTGTCCTGCATAACCTGTTGCTCTTGCGAAGGAGGCCTACTGGCCCTATGGTTATACCCGCCGGTTATTATATGCTGTGATGCCATGATGTTGTCCCTTATAGGGGGCGTGCTGAAGTTATAATGCATGATGGGTGTTTATGCTTAATGTTGTATTTTGCCCTTACAGCTTGCTGCGAGGCGAGGCCAAGGATGAAGGCCTGAGTTGGCCCTGCGAGATCGCCCTTGGGCTTCATTGGTATTTCTTTCTTTCCCTCACGTAGTCTACTAAGAGTTCATGCTTATGACCACGCATTCTTTGTTTTTTATTTCAGCCATGGACTTAACCATTTTTCCCTTGTAAATAATCCCCTTGATATACTCTGCTCTGGCGCCAGTTGGTGCCCTGTTGTGATTACCACTGTTATTGTGCTTACCTTCGCAGGTTGGAGATAATACAGAACTTATTCTTTTTCAAACTTGAACTTGTGTCGTGTCTCTTTTGTGGTGTGCCTGGTGTGTCGTCTGTGGGTACTGCGTGGATGGTTCACATGTCCCCTGAAGTTTGGCCTGCCCGCTCTGCTTCATGCTACCCCCTATAGATTTGGCAACCCCATTTCTAACAGGTATCCTTCTCTCCTCTGTTTCTAGTCCTTTCTCTGTGTTCTGTACTCTGCTGCTTAGCCAGTCTCAGTGATGTCACAGAATGTTCCCTGTGTGTATGGTTGAGTGGAGTTGTCAGTTGCTGTGTGTGGGCTGAGCAGCAGGGATGCTGCTCTCGGTGGGGCTGATTTTCCTGATACTACTTTCAATACTACTACAACCAAAATATCCTCTAATGGGATGTATGACGTTACATCGCAAACTTTTACAACGCACACCGTTACAACGCAATTTTTACAACGCAGATACATTTACAACGAATGCTTTTACAACGCATGACATTATATAGCAGATGCTATTACAACGCATGCCATTACAACGTAAGTATAGGTAAGTATATTATTTTTTTTTAAATGTAATTTATTAAAATTTAATTAATGTAATAAATTAAATTATTTTTTAATAATTAATTTGTAAATATATATACTTTAAAAAATAGTTTATTTTAAAAAAACTATTATTATTAAAGAACTAATAATAAAAAATAATACAATTATTAAAATTAATTATTTAAATTATTTAAAATTATTTATTTAAAAACTGAACCCTAAAAATACCCGTTACCCTGAACCCTTAAAATACCCCTGTACCCCAAAACCCAAACCTAGCCCTGAAACCTAAAATACCCCTGTCCTCCAAAACCCAAACCTAGCCCTGAAACCTAAAAATACCCCTGTACCCCAAAACCCATACCTAGCCCTGAAACCTAAAAATACCCATGTACCCCAAAACCCAAACCTAGCCCTGAAATCTAAAAATACCCCTGTACCCCAAAACCCAAACCTAGCCCTGAAACCTAAAAATACCCCTGTACCCCAAAACCCAAACCTAGCCCTGAAACCTAAAAATACCACTGTACCCCAAAACCCAAACCTAGCCCTGAAACCTAAAAATACCCCTGTACCCCAAAACCCAAACCTAGCGCTGAAACCTAAAAATACCCCTGTACCTCAAAACCCAAACCTAGCCCTGAAATCTAAAAATACCCCTGTACCCCAAAACCCAAACCTAGCCCTGAAACCTAAAAATACCCCTGTACCCCAAAACCCAAACCTAGCCCTGAAACCTAAAAATACCCCTGTACCCCAAAACCCAAACCTAGCCCTGAAACCTAAAAATACCCCTGTACCCCAAAACCCAAACCTAAATATATACTATTACTTAAATTAATTTATTTAATTTACATTTAAAAAAAATGATTTAAAAAAATAACATACTTACCAATACTTACGTTGTAATGGCATGCGTTGTAACGGATCCTGCGTTGTAATGGTGTGCGTTGTAACGGTGTGCGTTGTAATAGTTGCGTTGTAAGGGTTGTTTCCCCCTCTAATGCTCCTGTTCTGACTGAACCAAATAAAAAATCTATCATTTGGATAAAACTCAGTCTACCTCCTTTCTTGAATTCTACAATGGGGTCATGTATGGGGTCAACCTTACTTCTGTGGAGGGCCACCCTAATAAAAATTCAGGAAAGCCGAAAATGGTGTGATCCTTAAATGCACCTGTGTTTGCGATATTTGTACGTATGCCAAAGTGCAACCTTTTATGTAGAACATAATACAAACATTGCTTTTTGACGCTTGGTAATTGCTGCTAATTACTGTCAAACTCGATGGCACTCACTTTAAGAACCTCAGAAGAATTAAGGTAATTTTGAGCTGGTTGAATATGCATGCAGATCTCGCGGGTGTGTGACTCACTCACGGAGCTCTGTACGCGGACTCAAACCTGCCACGACGTGTATAGGCCGCGTCTTATCACAAACCTTGATGGCGGCTCCGCAGTGACGTCTGCCGTCCCAGAGGGACACCTGACATCTTCACGCAGCAGCCCCCGCCCCTCAAAGACCATCAAAAAGTTCATAGAATAGCTCTGACGCTCACAGAACTTCAGGGCTCCCTCGGGGGGGCGTCTAATATTCAAAACAGGCGCCATCGTGTTCAAGGCGCTCGCAGCCACACGCTGCCGTACTGCGCGCCCAGGATCGGGTCTCAGGAGTGACGGTGACATCAGGGAACGTCATCTCCAGACTGGAAGTGAGATACTGCAAGACACTGTCGGCCTCATTTATGGGGTTTTGGCATAAATGTAAATGTAAATGAAGTATACTTGTAAAGCGCACTGTTACTCCATCTCGGAGTGTCCTGGCGCTGTATACCGCTGGGGAACCCGTCCCGGCTTTCCCTGTGAGATGGTCCCTTCCTGGGCATCTCCAATGTGGGACCAGGCATCCCCGGCATTGAAGGGGCCGTTTTGAAGATTAAGCAAGCTATTGCCCAGAGTTGCAGAGTGGAGCCCAAGGTTAGAGTAGGCGCTGAGGTGAGAATTATCGAGTCTGCGGACATTGACCCAAGACCCTGCCGTGTTGGGAATTGAACCCTGGTCCCGGGCCGACCTCTGCTTCCGGGTCTGCCGCCTCTAACCACTGAGCCACACTTCTCCTAGCATAGGACAGTGCTGCAAGAACCCCTGCTATGCCAAAGTGAAAAGGCAGGAATGTATCATATTTATCCAGTATGGCACATTCCTGTCCTTTCTCCCTGCTATGGCACAGTTTCAGCAGCCTAGCACCAACAGGGGCACCCTGCACCGTGCCTCCATTGCAGGCCGGGTTGTTTTTGTGCTGGAATGGGCCCGTCCAGCACAAAACAATCCTGGGAGGCGTTTTCCTCTTTCCATATGAACTACAGAATGCAGCACACGTAGACAAAAAAATGGTGAAAAATGAAAATATTTCTCCCCGTTGCGCCTACTTGGGGAGGCATAAGGTGTTGGAGACCCCAGGTTTACACAGACTTGTAACTCAGGGCAAGTGTCGAAATCCATGAGTGTTGCGTGGGAACACCCAGCTCAATGCCCATAGAACGCCTGCTGGGCGCAGAGTAAGGCTACACAGCCATTTGCGCTGCTTTGTCTTATTCCATATCTCCATATCTATGAAGCCATGCAAAGTCAGGCAAAGTAGCTATGTGTGACCCGGTAGATATGATTTCAAGGCGTGCGCTGCCACACCATCACAAAAAGGGCCTCTCCAGAAGTGCAAGGGGCTCAAAAATATGTCCCTGTATCTGTCTTAAACATTATTTATTGAATTCTGCTTGTATTCTGGTTCAATGATGAGATAGCCGGGCAGGTCCGGCTGGACTGTTCCCATTGGAGCAGGGTCAGGGCTGTTTTGCACATGGTTGCATCTAGACTGATGTGGCATGCTGTGCAAAATAACAATGGACTGGGATGCGGCCTGAGGAATTACCAGTGGCTGAGACTCATTCAAGCCTTCGATCCATCACTGTTTTGTATAATCCCATTTATTGTCACCTGCTGATGAGAGATTCTCTGATAGGTTTGTCTGGCTCAAACACTCCCTCTCTAACATAGCATAACTCACTAGTGCGGGAGTGACAGACACCTGCCAGGTCTCCTTTTCTCTGCAAAGTTTGCATTTCTTTTTGGGGCTAAGGCGATATACTGGCTGTGACTCCAGCATTATTGGGCTGAACCCAATCAAACCAAGCGAGGTTCTTACTAAGGATTACATCGATGGTCATGTGACACTGTGCAAGTTTGCACTTTTCCCACAGACTTTTATAATGGTAAAGAAATTGAAGCAAAATCAGTGCAGAACCTTAATTAATACCTTCCCCCACTGCCTCCGCCCCAAGACTTCACCTTGTTTCCAAGTTTATATAAGGAAACATCTCAGAAGCCATCTCAGCCAACAACCCTTCCTTTCATCATAGCTTCTCACAAGTGCACCCCTGCCCTGTCTCCCCTTCCGTTGCACACCCCAGAATCTCCCATCAAGTGCTAGAGCCTTTGAGGCCAAGGTTGCTTCCCTCATTCACCCCCGCCTCTTCTCTCTACCCTCCCATCAGCCACTTCTACTGTAGAACCACTCCTCTGCAGGGCTTCTCACTTGCGACAAAAAGGTCCTGAGTTCCCAGGATAGGGAGAAGTTTGTAAACTTTGGATGCATTTGCCATTGGTGGCCTGGGTCCCGCCTTCAGAAGAGCAAGCACCTGCCTTTAGCACGTGATTGGCATTGGAAATGAGGCAGAGCAGTGCAGGGGGTGGTGATGTTCCAGCATCATTTGTTGGTATTCTACAGGAAACTTTTGATAACATATTAGTTGATTTTAAACCACTCTTAAGTTAGCATGTGGGCAAGGTCAAAGGGTTTGAACATCAAATAAAGTTAATCTCAAATTAACAACCAATAGCTCACAAAGTCCGCCCAGTGCCTCCAAGTGCAAGGGAAGAGTTGAAGAAAACACATGATGAATTGTTGTCTAAAGGCATCATTCAACCCATGGTTTCTTCCCAGTGGGTGGCACCCATGGTGTTGGCGTGTTAAAAGTCTGGCGAGATCAGATTTGTTGAGGGCCGACTTGCGTGCCCTCAACAAGAACATCGTAGTGGATTATGAACCACTCCCCACGATCCATGATCTGTTAGCAAGCCTGGGTGGGGCGGCGTGGTTTTCCATAATTGAGGGAAGGTCCGCTTATCATCAGGTCGCCCTGACCACAAAGTCACAGGATTTAGCAATCTTTGTGCTGCCTTATGGGACTCACAAATTCCTTAGATTGCCCTTCGGTCTGGCGTCTGCCACCAGCGTGTTCCAAAAACATATGGACAATTAGTATGGAGGCACTGCTGGTGTGCAGCGGAACCAAGACAACATTTTTGTTTTTGCTTTGTTCACCCCAACTGGCTAAGGGTATGCCCAGACGTGGGTCTCTTGCCCACTTTGCTACTGGATTCAAGCAAGCCTGGCTGATGAGGGGTGAAACCCCAAAACCAGTCCTAGGATGCTTGTTTCCACTCCAGGGAGGACCTAGCTTAGCAGTTCTGGCTGGACTGTTCCCATGAGGCACAGGGTCAAGACTGATTTGCATATAGCTGGGTCTGAACTGGTGTGACGAAGTGAGTTAAAGAACGATGATGGATTCAACCCAGATCTCTGACTGGGGGTGAGTGTCTGAAAAGTTCCTGCGCTCCGTCCATCATCTCCTTGTGTTTGCTACTATACGACAAGGACCAGAAGAGCATGCGTACGCCTTTACACTCATCACCTTTTTGTTAGGTTTCTAAGGAAAAAGTAGTATTCGATTTTTCGGGTCCATATTCAACATTAACAAGAAATATGAGGTACACCGATCTTCTCATTGACTACTTCTTGAAGTGGATGTACCATTCATTTGTAGAATCGCCTGACACTGGGAAAGTTATCAAATTCTTGGAATTTTTTTTTGCTGTAGAAGGTGCTCCCAAAACTGTGGTAACGTACAATGGTACACATCGTGTCCGACCGTATGAGGAGATTTTTGTCCAGCATGGATATTTAACAACGAAAAATAGCTCGGTATTCACTTTCCTCTAATGGTTTGGTTGAGCTGGCAACAGAATCGTTAAGGAAGGTGTACAGACTGCTTTGGCTTCAGGATCAGATGTGGGCAAGTTTGTTACTCAGTGAGTTTCGAGTTATAATATGTCCCTACATCACACAACAGGAGTAACCCCTTTTTCATTACTAAGGGGTAGAGAGGTGCACACGTCATTGCTTCCCTCATGGTTGAGTGAAAGAATTCCCAAAAGTAGGAGTATTGGCCTGTCCAGAGAGTATATAGCCTCAAAGGTGTTGCTACAACATTCTTACATGAAGCAAAATGTTGATAAGAAACGTGGTGTAGTAGGAGCGGATCTATTGGTAGGCAACTAGGTAACGATTAAGAACCCCACCAGAGCTAGGAAAGGGAGTCCACGTCCTCTGGTCCTGTGCGAGTAGACAAAGTCAGCACAGGCGCTGCACTCGTTGTGTGAAAAGATTGGTAGAGCAAGAGTCAGTCGGTGAAGTTTACGCTAGAGCAGGCGAGCATCATTGTTAGACCTGGCAACATTGGCGTGGGTCTCCCTTCCATTTTTGCTGTTGCCTCATGTGCTTTTGCTGGTGTTAGATGCTTTGCGCACTGTGCCACTGCTGTCCAGTGCCACAGTGCAAGTGCTCCCTACTGTAAATGAATGTATTGGTGATTCCATGATTGACTATTTGGTTTACTTGTCAGACCCTAGTACAGTGCATCAGGAGTTCCCAGGCCTGTAATCCAAATGCTGCTAGTGGGCTTGCAGCACTGGTTGTGCCACCCACAGAAGCAGCCTTGTAAAATGTGTCTAAGGTCTGCCATTGCAGAACCTCTGTGCAGTCTGGTACTGCCATGCTGACTGGGCAAGTGCACCCACTTGCCAGTCCCTAAACCTCCCCTTGCCTTCATGTCAGACACCCCTATGGTAGGCCCATGGGCAGGGTCCATTGTAAGTATAAGGTAGGACAAGCCCTGGTGTGTGTGGCATGTCCTAATAGTGAATTACAGCCATTTTCGTTTTTCACTATTGCAAGGCTACCTGTTCTCCATAGGCTAAAATGTGCTGTTAGATTATTACATTTTATAATCCTAACTGACTCAGAGAACATGGTAGAAATTCGAATTTAGTATGCCTGGACTCAGAATGATAAAATGCATCTTTTAGTGAAGTTGGTTTTAACATTCTGTGTTTGAAAATACCACTTTTAGAAAGTACGTATTTTCTTGCCTAACCTTTCAAGCCTGCCTCTGCTAGGTTGTGTATTCCTTTGTCTGGGTTTGTGAGTGACAGGGCTGGAGATTCCAGGAGTCAGAATGAGTCAGCCCAGTGGTGAATAGAGAGATCTGCATCTAGATGGATGGGAGGAGTTGCACCTGGGACCTGAATAGGGCTGTGCCTGCCTTCCACAATGCTGGCTCCACCCCCTGGGGTGTGGCAGATGTCTCTCTGCCCTGCACACTGAAAGAAGAGAAGGAGTCCTGTCAACAAAGTGCTCAAAGGCTGTGCTTCCCTTCCAAGTCTGATGTTTCTGCCATGCACTGTGAAAGGAAAGAAGGAGACATGTACACAGAGTGCTCCAAAACTGGTTTGAACTGGTCAAAGGCCCCTCTGCCTTCAGAGGACAAAGGATTTTGGGGTTTAAGTATTGGGAACCTGGTCCCAAGAAATTAGATCACTTTTGGACTACAATAAGAAACCTCTGCTGAGGAGAGGAACCTGAAGAAACTGAGGAGAGGCTATTCCTAAGCTGAAGTGCTGCTTAGGGGATTGGCCTGCAGTGGTTTCCTGACTGCCAAAGAGAGGAGAAAGAACTTTGTGTGCTTTACTTTAAACTTGTGAAGAATCTCCAAGGGCTTGGAAGAGAGCTTGCCTCCTTCTGAAGTCTCAGGGACAACAGACTTCACCCCCAGCTCCCCAGAGTTCTTTTGGAAGTGCCTGCTGCTGTTTTGGGCCTTCAGAGGGACTGCGTGTCGCAAGGATCTGGAAGAGCGACTCAACGAAGCCGAAGCGTGTCGCAGTCGCTGCTGCTGCCGTCGCACTGCTGAACAAGGGTGGCGCCGCTGGACTTGTCGCACTGCTCCACATCGAGATAAGAGTCTCGCAACGAAGAGGAAGCGTGTCACCGTTGCTGCTGCCTGCCGTCGCACTTCTGAACAAGGGTGTCGCTGCTGAAGTTGTCGCACTGCACCGCATTGAGAGTAGGGTCTCGCAATGAGGAAAAAGTGTTTCGCCGTCGCTGTTGCTGCCGTCACACTTCTGAACAAGGGTGTCGCCGCTGGAACTGTTGCATTGCACTGCATCGAGGAAAACACCTCGCATTCCCGGAGAAGCGCGCCGGCGTCAGAGCTGCTGCCGTCGCATTTCTGAACAAGGATGTCACCGCTGTAGTTGTTGCATCGTGTGGAAGCTTCGCGCAAACTGGGAGTAGAGTGTCGCAGCTGAAGCTGTTGCTGTCGCACTTCTGAACAAGGGTGTCGCCGCTGCAGTCCACGCATTGAACCGAGAACTTCTCGCATCCCCCGGGAAGCGTGCTGCATCTGGAAGATCTTCACGCATCTTAAGAACTGAACTAAACTAAGCTAAAACTACCATCTTAAAGTAACAGTATTGTGTATTTTTGTCATTTATGGTCTTGTAGTAACTCTATATAAAGTATACTTATTTTTTATATAAAACCTTGTGTGGTGTCCATCTGTAGTGTTGTCACTGGGTTGCTGTATGTGGTCACAAATGCTTTACACACTGCCTCTGAGATAAGCCTGTCTGCTCGTGCCAAGCTACCAAGGGGGTGAGCAGGGGTTATTTTAGGAGTGTATCCCCCCTTACCCTGACTAGAAGCAAGGGTCCCTATTTGTCACAAGTACCTACCTGTGCCAACTAGAGACCCCCAAATCTAACAATCATGTATAAGGATCTGTTAACAATGCTGATTGGGCACAATGGTTACAACTCAAAAGTGATCAACTGAATGTAGGCTCATCGATAGATCAGAAACATGTGCATGTTGATGAAATCTTTTTTGGGGGAGATGAATTGCCCAGAGATCGTGTGGGCGTCGGTTACCACACTAGATGGGATCTCAAGAGGTTTGATGACTTTGTACTCTTGTAATTGTTATCAATGGTAGCCAACACAAAACGAAAGTGTGGGAGATGGGGGTATGGGTGGAGTGAGCGATGGGGAAATTAGAGGAAAATAAATATTTTTACAACGTACCTTACTCTGCCTCCAATGCCGACAGTGCCTCGGTGCTCTCTCTGCAGTCTCTAGGAAAGCACAGGCTCCCTACCCAATCCAGACTCTGCTTTAATGCTATGATAGCGGTGCTAGGATTGGTCTGAGTGGCCCAGTCTGCTGCTAAGACAGTGCCTGGGAGTCTACAGCTTTTCTCCAATCCGGCTGTGCAACACAGCTGGGTTGGAGAAATAGAAGTGCGCAAGTCTGTTTGGCTGGCCTAAGACAGCTGTCCCAACTGACAGGCGCACTTATAAGTGCCCACTATTCCTGCCTGTCGTGCCCAGCCCCACCCTACTCACTCGTCTAAGCCAGAGCCAGTCGCAGAAAAATAAAATGATATTGTTTTATTATCATTTATTTTTTTGTGATTGACTCTGACGAGTGGGGTGACACTCTTCCGCCATTACGGTGTAGCCTGCCCTCATTGTTATGCAAAGTGTAATTATTCTGATGGTGTGCCCCTGTGGTATGAACTGTGCATTTCTTTAGTCTTATTGTTTTTATTTTCATTTTGAAAGGGGGGGTGATGTCACCTGAATTGTTTAAATGTATTAGGCGCGTCAGGGTTGCATTGTGTGCACGCGTGGGCACACGCGCATTGTTATATTTTAATCTGCCACACGTGCTTCCTGCCCTGATGGTGAGGACTACAGGACAGTAAGCACTGAGCTGCCGGGATCCGCATCCGAAGGACGTGCTGTGTCGTGGACTACCTCACATATGGATTAAAGCCTATTCAATCATCTAGCCTCCGCTGAGCATTCATTCATCTCGTTATAAAACACGTGCAGGATGGTTGGGCTGTGGGATAACACTGTGGAAGAGGCCCTGTGGCTTCTTGACAAGACTGGGGGCCACCTCCCTCATCCACAAACTACCCTCCAACATCCACAGGGCCACATCCCTCATCCACAGGGCCACATCCCTCATCCATAGGCTCACCTCCCTCATCCACAGGGCCACATCCCTCATCCACAGGGCCACCTCCCTCATCCACTGGCGCACCTCCCTCATCCACAGGCCCAACTCCCTCATCCACAGGGCCAATTCTCTCATCCACAGGGCCACTTCCCTCATCCACAGGGCAACCTCCCTCATCCACAGGGCAACTTCTCTCATCCACAGGGCCAGCTCCCTCATCCACAGGGCCACCTTCTTCATCCACAGGGCCACCTCCTTCATCCACAGGGCCACCTCCTTCTTTCACATGGCCACCTCCCTCATTCACATGGCCACCTCCCTTATCCACAGGGCCACCTGACTCATCCACAGGGCAACCTGACTCATCAGCAGGACTACCTCCCTCATCCACAGGGCCACCTACCTCATCCGCAGGGCCACCTCCATCATTCACAGGGCCACCTCCCTCATCCACAGGGCCACCTCCCTCATCCACAGGACCTCCTGACTCATCCTCAGGTCCACCTGACTCATCCGCAGGGCCACCTCCCTCACCCACAGGGCCACCTACTTCATCCACAAAGCCACCTCCCTCATCCACAGGGCCACCTCCTTCATCCTCAGGGCCACCTGACTCATCTGCAGGGCCACCTCCCTCACCCACAGGGCCAACTCCTTCATCCACAAGGCCACCTCCCTCATCCACAGGGCCACCTCCCTCATCCACAGGGCAACCTCCCTTATCCAGAGGGCAACCTGACTCATCAGCAGGGCCACCTCCCTCATCCACAGGGCCACCTCCCTCATCCACAGGGCTACCTCCCTCATCCACAGGGCCTCCTGACTCATCCTCAGGGCCACCTGACTCATCCGCAGGGCCACGTCCCTCACCCACAGGGCCACCTCCTTCATCCACAAGGCCACCTCCCTCATCCACAGGGGCACCTCCTTCATCCACAGGACCATCGCCCTCATCCACAGGACCATCGCCCTCATCCACAGGGCCACCTCCCTCATTCACATGGCCACCTCCCTCATTCACATGGCCACCTCCCTCATTCACATGGCCACCTCCCTCATTCACATGGCCACCTCCTTTATCCACAGGACCATCTTTTGGCCGATTTTGTTGCAGGGCCGATTTTGCAGCTATGCTGCTTAAACGGCCCTGTAACAAAAATGGCCCCCAGGGGCCCAAAACCAGCCCCCACCCTTGCGGCACACCGGGGGATTGCCGGTTGCCCGCAACGGCCAGTCCGGCCCTGGACCGAGACTCCGGTCCAGGCCAGCACTCTCCCCAGCAGCGCTGCCTCTTCATCTCGTCGCTCCAGCCTCTGAGCCTCCTCTAAGCAGGGTTTGTGCCTGCAGCCTGCCCCTCGCCTGCAGCACCACAGTTTTTTTCCCACCACCGTCCCCACCGCGCCTCCCATATCCCCGCACTGTGTAACTGACTGGGTGACTGTTTTGAATTGTATTCATGGTATCGATCCCTGTTTAATTGTGTGACTGTATTTTTGAGTTGCCCCCTGTTTATTTTCTGTACCTGTCCTGCCTTGTGAGTGCTTGTGAGTTGATTTTCCCGCTGCTGCTGCCCCACGGCCCCTCCCCCTGACACAGCCACCACTCCCACCTCCCTCCTCTGGCCCCACCCTCCTCCCCTACTTATTGGCAACGTTGTGCGGTCATGCCGCTGGCGCGCCGAAGGCGCACCTAAAGCAAGCTCATCTGCACCCGTCCACGCATGAACCGCACCCAGCGCCAGACCCCTGGCCCCTGCAAGCGCCACAACATTCGACGCCGCTACGACGCCACAACCCTCCATGCACTCAATGCCGGTCGATCCTCCACCTGCTTCCAGGCCACCCTGAAACTCACCCACGGACCCTTCACCTGCCGAAACTGCAGCTACACCAGCTAGCGCACATCCTGCCCATCCCAACACTGCTGGCCACAACAACCTCAGCTACGTACTTCTCAACACCCGCTCCGTCCACAAGCATGCCGTCGAACTCTGTGACCTGCTCGACTCCTCTGCCCTGGACATCCCCTTCCTGACAGAGACCTGGATGAACACCTCCTCGGCACTCGACATAGCCATAGCCATCCCGGACGGCTACAAGATCACCCACAGGGATTGAAACAACAACAGACCAGGAGGAGGAATAGCCATCGTCCACAGGAACACTATCAGGATCTCAACCAACACCAAAGACTCCCTCAGCATGGCCGAACACCTACACTTCCAGATCCACGTCGATCACAACACCACCCTCAGAGGAACACTCAGACCTCCAGGACCCAACCACAGTTCAGCGAATCCATCACCGACCTCATCAGCACCCACGCCCTCGCCTCCACAGACTATATCCTCCCTGGAGACCTTAACTTCCACCTCAAGAATGCCAATGCCAGTAACTCCACAACGTTGATCGACAACCTCGCCAACCTCGGACTCAAACAACTCCTCACGATACCCACCCACTCCGCCGGTCACACGCTCGACCCCATCTTTTCCTCCAGCGACCACGTCACCTTCAGCCACACCACCGAACTCCACTGGACCGACCACCACTGCATCCATTTCTCCTTCGAGAAGCCCAGCGCACACAACCAACCGCAACGTATCCCACACCGCAGCTGGAAAAAAGTCACTGAAGACCAGCTCACCACCACACTTGCCCGAGACCCTCCACCCGAGCCCTCCTATACGGATGGAGCAGCCAACAACTTCAGACAATGGATCGATGACTGTGCCAACACCCTTGCCCTGATAAGGAAACCCTCCAACAGACGCACTGACATGAGAGCCATCTGGTTCAAGGACAACCTCCAAAACTTCAAGCACACCTGCAGAAAACTCGAGAAACATTGGCGCAATGACCAGACACCAGACAACCATGCAGCCCTATTGAACGCCAGACGCAAACACCACCAACTCATCCGATCCTCCAAAAGAACCTCCTTCAAAGAACGCATCGACAACAACGCACACAACAGCAAAGAGCTCTTAAACATCATGAAAGAACTCGCCAACCCCAGCTCCTGCTCCAATGACATACCGCCATCACAAGAACTCTGCGACTCCCTGGCTACCTACTTCCACCACAAGATCGCAGACATCCACAACTGCTTCGACACCCAGACACCGACGACAGGCGCCATCAACCCCGACTCTACCCCACCAAGCACATCGACCCTCTACTCTCCAGGAACAACGTCAACAATGAAGACACCATCGAAATCATGAACGCCATCCACTCAGGCTCACCTGCCAACCCCTGCCCCCACCACATATTCAACAAGGCTAGCCCCATTATTACACCCCAACTCAGAAAGATCATTAACAGCTCCTTCCAGACCGCCACCTTCCCAGAAAGTTGGGAACACGCAGAGATTAACGCCCTTCTCAAGAAACCCATGGCGGACCTAAAGGACCTCAAGAACTTCCGACCCATCTCCCTGCTCCCGGCAAATGTCATTGAGAAGACCGCCAACAGACAACTGACCCACTTTCTGGAGGAGAACAATGTCCCAGACTCCTCCCAATCCGGCTTCCGCAGCAACCACAGCACCAAAACCACCCTCATCACCGCCACTGATGACATCAGGACCATACTGGACAACGGCGAAACTGCGGCCCTCATTTTCCTGGACCTCTCGGCCGCCTTCAACATTGTCTGCCACCACACCCTGCGCACATGCCTCTACAACGCGGGGATCCGTGACAAAGCCCTGACCTGGATCACCTCCTTCCTCACCGGCAGAAAGCAGAGAGTCTGCCTCCCCCCTTCAGGTCCGAAGCCACCACAATCACCTGTGGCATACCCCAGGGATCATCCCTCAGCCCGACCCTTTTTAACATCTACATGGCATTGCTCGCCAACATCGTCCGAGCACACCACCTCAACATCATCTCATACGCCGACGACACCAACCTGATCCTCTCCCTCAACAAGGACCTGGCCACCGCCAAATCCAACCTCCATGAGGGAATGAAGGCCGTCACAGAGTGGATGAAGACTAGCCGGCTGAAACTGAACTCGAACAAGATGGAGGTCCTCATCCTGGGCCCCACCCACCACTTGGGACAACTCATGGTGGCCGGCCACGCTGGTTGCTGCCCCGACACCCACCAACCACGCACACAACCTGAGAGTCATTCCGGACTCAACGCTCTCTGTGACCCAGCAAGTCAACACAGTTTCCTCCTCCTGCTTCAACAATCTCCGCATGCTCTGCAAGATCTACTGATGGATCCCCACCGAAACCAGAAGAACGGTCACCCAAGCACTCGTCAGCAGCAGGCTGGACAACGGCAACGCCTTCTATGCAGGAACCGCAGCCACACTCCAGAAGAGACTCCAATGCATACAAAATGCCTCCGCACGCCTCATCCTTGGACTCCCCTGCCACAGCCACATCACCGCCCACCTGAGAGACCTTTACTGGCTCCCGGTCAACAAGAGGATCACCTTCAAACTCCGACCTCATCAGCACACACAAATCGATCCACAACACCAGACCAGCGTACCTCAAAGAACGACTGTCCTTCTACACCCCGAACCGCCAGCTTCGCTCTGCCGACCACGCACTCGCCACCGTCCCACGCATCCGCCGAACAACCACCGGCGGAAGTTCATTCTCCCACCTCGCCGCCAAGACCCGGAACACCCTCCACATCCACCTGCGTCAGACACAGGACCTGCTGACCTTCAGGAGACGGCTCAAGACCTGGCTGTTCGACTTGTAGCTGCTCCCCCCTCCCCTCAGTGCCTTGAGACCCTCACGGGTGAGTAGCGTGCTCTACAAATGTTTGATCGATTGATTGATCAGTTATCCTAACAATCATTCATGGGTTCAGCCCTTCTGGACATATGTTGTACACCCCTGCCTTTCCTCAAACCTAAAACATAGGTTTTTCACAACTTTTGATTATATTCTACTTTTTTTGTAATGTACTTTTACATTTTTTTCTCTACTTTTTGGTAACTCTGCAGGATACATCAGTGTTCTGTGTAATTTCTGTAACACTTTGAGTATTTTACAATGATATAATCTAGGGATGTGCAGTTACTAGTTATTGAAAGTTGACAAGAATGAAGAAGGCGCTGCATGAAAGCAGCTGCAATGGGCGTGGCCGGAAGTGCGGTTCGCAACTGTGGGATTGTGAGAGAAGTGAGAAGTGTTTGTCATTTTCAAAAGCAAGAAGTTCCGGTGCACTGATAGGTAGGTATTTAATTATGTGAAGTTTGTTAAAGCGCCTCCAGTTCTTTCTACTCGCTTCAAAGCACTGCACCTGCAGATCTGACTTGCTAACACTGGTGCATCTTGAAGCTCTTCTCCACTGGGGGGTGCCAGAGTGGGTGAATCCTGACATTTGATGCCTGACCGTGGGGGTCACTTGAAAGATGAGTCTGCCTGCGGATGGGCAGTTGTGCCCTCTCTCTCCACTGGGGGCGCCAGAGTGGGTGAATCTTGTCATGTGTTGCCTGACCGTGGGGGTCACTTGAGCGATGTCTGCCTGCCGAGTGCAGATGTGCCCTCTCTCTCCACTAGGAGCAGGGCTTTAAGTGGGAAAAAACTGGGGATGCTCTAAAAGGGGCGTAGCAAATTTGTCAAGGGGTGTGGCCTATCCGAGTAGGGGCGTGGTCTAAATCAAGATAACTAGCATTGTGTGCTTAAGAAAATCATGAAGTCGCATCCAGCAAAGGATAATAAAATAGGCAAAAAAGTATATTTATTAAGTATAAGCCATAAAATACCAAACACTTAAAAAAAACATTTGCTATTTCCAAACTTAGAATTTAAAAACCATCTTCACTAAAGGGTTTGATATTAAATTCTGAGTTCAGGCAGAGGCGCAACTAGAGCCAAATTTCAGGGGGGGGGCTAAAAAAAAATTTCAGGGGGGGCTGAATCTTTAAGCAATAGTCAGAGTGGAGCTGCAGGGGCTCTTAGAAGGGGTGAGACAACACCAATTCTTCATTAATATGCAAATGGTCTTTTAAAGACCTGTGAAGTGCTCGGGTGCAGCTGTGTGTGTGCCAGGGAAGCGTCTCATCCCGGTCTGCCACACACGACGGGGGGGAGGGGGCTGAAGCCCTTTGAGTACAATGGGTGTTGCGCGCCTGAGTTCAGGGATACCAAATTCCATATGTCTATGTTGCCGTTATGGGAAGATATGCAGGTAAACAAGTCACACAGCATTCCCCATGTTGTCCTATGGGCAAGAGCGCCTTTCAATAGTGAAAAACGAAATTGGCAGTATTTCACTATCAAGACATGTTACAACACTAGTAACACAAAACAAAAACCGGGACGTCTGCTCACCCTACCTTTGACCTTTGAGGCCCGAAAATAGAGCCCCCTAGAGCCCCCTTTCGAGGCCCTCCAAAAAAAACCGGGGGGGCTCAGCCCTCACAGACCCCCCCCCCCCCCGCAACCCCCCCACTTAAAGCCCTGACTAGGATGTTAGGGGGGGTCACTTGAGAGATGTCTGCCTGCGGATTGGCAGTTGTGCCCTCTCTCTCCACTGGGGGTGAGGGGGTGGGGTCACTTGAGAGATGTCTGCCTGCGGAGTGCAGATGTGTCCTCTCTCTCCACTAGGGTTGAGGGGGGGGGTCACTTGAGCGATGTCTGCCCGCCGAGTGCAGATGTGCCCTGGCAGGTGGCACCCGTTCGTGCACACAGCGCCGGCAGATGTTGGCGCTCCGCACAGAGGTGCTGACAGGCGGGAAGCTGCTAATGCAATGATTGTGTCCATCGGGGCGTGCGTGTCGAGCTGACGTGTGAGAATCACGGCATCCCTTGAGACACTGCCCTCAGGGGGGGCTCCTCCTTCTCCGCTCCCCTGCTGACCTGGGAACGAACTCTGGGGTACTCCCCCCCCCCACTCCCCGTCCTCACCTGGTGGCAGTATCAGGGAAAGGTGAGGATGCCGAGGGGCGCACATGGCATCCGCCCAAGAGCACACGTGAAACCGCACGAGGGCGGCTACTTCACGAGGGCAGAGCTGAGACCCGGGGGTGTCTCAGCATCACTAGGCCAGAATCCTAGCACGCAGGGCCCTCACCCCCTGTCCAGGTGCGCACCAGAGGTGCAGAGCTGAGACCCGGGGGTGTCTCAGCTTCACCAGGCTAGAGTCCTTGGGCTAAGGGCCACCACTCCCTGTCCAGGTGCGCACCAGAGGTGCGTGGCAGCAGGAGGGGCAGAGCATAGACCCGGGGGTGTCTCAGCATCACTAGCCTAGAGTCCCTGGGCTAAGGACCAAGCACGCAGGGTCAGCACCCCCTGTCCAGGTGCCCGCCAGAGGTGCGTGGCTGCAGGAGGGGCAGAGCCGGACAGGACTGGCAGCAGTGACCGGTTAATGCTCGCAGTGGCTCATGGAGGAAAGGGAAAGAGAACAAAACAAGGCAGGAAAGGGTGGCGTCGACAATACCAGGGGTGGGCAGTGATGAACTCTGCCCTCTAGCATGAGGGTAAGTAAATACTCTTGAACGCAAGACCACCTGAAGTCTCGTTACTCCTTCCAAGCGGCGCACTAGCTTTCTAGTGCCAAACTTCTTCTAAACAAATCAGTGCATTCTGGGAGTTGTAGTCTCAGCCTTGCAAAAGGACAGGCTAGGACTAGAAAGATGGCGTCCTGCTGGCACGGAGTGATGTGGCACCCCAAGCCAGGAGACCCTCACAGCTGGGGTTGGTACTTCAGGTGCAGCCAAACTCCTTGGTAGAACCATCTGAGGTCCATCTATGGAGGATTTTAGGGTTCTACCTCATATACTGCCTTCTTGAGCACAATATGTGACCTTGGCAGAGGCGATCTTCCTACAGAGTACCTGATTTGTAGGCCTGGGCGGTAAATTCAGTTCCGCTTGCGGAATTTGGGTAATTTTGCGTTCCGTGGAGAACACAGAATTACCAAACATTCAGCGATCCGCGGAATTTTTTGCTTGTTCACACTTTCAAAATGCGTGTTCGCAAGATATTCCCCCCCCCCCCCCCCCCCCCCGGGCACGCAAACAACGTTCGCGAACAGAAAAAAAGAATCGCGAACGGGCGGAACAAGCAATTCCGCGTGTTCGCGGAACTCTGCGTGCTTGTGGAAATTTTTTACCATTTCGCGGAGATTTGTGTAGAGCAATGACGCAAATTCCGCCCACCCCTACTGATTTGGAAGGTAGTCACGTGAGACGCAAATGTATCACTGGCTGGAGAAAGGGCAAGCCGGTTCTAGCAGTGTCCATTAGTTTAATGAAAGGCGAAAGATCACAATCCCTACCCAAGCAGGGCGCAATGCCGCCACCTCCTTTAATTGGTCCCAGAGATATACACCTTCATGGAGGTCTGATCACTTGGCATGAACCTCACGAGGCCTCAATGACTGAGGGGTCGATTCACAGAACTAACTTAAGACAAAATCCTAAACTTACTACTTTTGGTGTTCACAGAAGGCATTTAGTAGTAGTAAAGCTAGGATTCTGTCTTAAGTTTGACTTACGACAGACTTGAGACAGACTTAAGACAAACTTAAAACAGACTTAAGACAGACTTAAGACAAACTTAAGACAAAATCCTAACTTAAGTCTGTCTTAAGTCTGTCTTAAGTCTGTCTTAAGTTTGTCTTAAGTTTGTCTTAAGTTTGTCTTAAGCAGCTACCAGCGGAGCTGTGAAGGGAAGGGTGCAGTCCACGGATAAGATCATTCGTGTTTCTGCTGGTGATGCCCCCGCCTTAGAGTGATGTCTGATGCCCCAACAGACCTTGAGTGGTTGGTACAAGAACCCTATTTAGGGCAGACAATCTGACATACCGTTTTGTCTTGTTCAAGACCACCAGGAAAAGCCTGGAGGTCCCAAATGTTCACATGTGTTCATGTGCACACCACACACAGACCTTACGTTCAGGTGTTTACACTTGTGTTAATGGCAGGTCCCCCTTCCTTTGCCACGTGCTCCGAGGTCTCACCTCTGTTCTCCAGCTTCACTGATAAAAAGGTGAAGAGACAACAAGGAAGGCACCAATAATGTTGTGTAAGATGGCAGAGGCAATGTAGAGGGAGCCGAGAATGGAAAAGCGAACATGTTGCAGAAAAACCCCTAAAACAAATAGGCAAAAATAGAAAATATAAACAAACCCCTAGCACAAGAATTCTAACTAGAACGCAAAAAAAAACTAGCAAGCATCCTAACTCGGAGAACATCCTTTACAACGGAACCGTTACAACGCGGTACCGTTACAACGCAGGATTTACAACGAAAGTCGTTACGACTTTCGCTGGAGGGCTCTCTAGGATAGGGAATAGTTTAATTTACTATCCAACAAGTTCCCTACTATCCACGGGGACTGGAGTTGGAATAGTAAATTAAACTATTCACTATCCAGCACCCCCCAACGCAAGTAGTTGTAATGACTTGCGTTGTAAAACCTGCATCGTAACGGTACGCATTGTAACGGTACGTGTTGTACCGTCATACATCCTCCTAACTCAAGGTTTCTAACCAAAAGAGGGATAGCATAACCAAAAGAATGAGGTGCAGCAGGCAAAGCATGCGGCAAAGACGGATCCTCGAAAGCTGGGACACAAGGAGAATCAGACTTCGAACCCTAATGTAGGAAACCAGTGCTGACCCCTCTTCTAACGACCAGAGGGCATATTAGCAACAACTAGCGATATTTATCGGCAAATAAGCTTAGCAACATTTTTTTTTATCGCCGCGCATCGCCGGATTTTATCGCAGAGAGAACGTGCTATTAGCAACGTTTATCTCCAAAGCGATAAAATATCCGGTATTAGCGGAGAAATGCGTGAATATCGCTGGAAATCCAGCAATATTGAGGCATTATCGCTAATGGGGTCTTAAACTGAATATCCACCTCCCATTGGGTATACAGGCTAAGAAGTGGTCTGAGCAGGCGTTAGGTTTTGGCGATATTCGCGCTTAGCGAAAAAATTTTCATCGCTACGCCTACGTTGATAATAGGCGATAGCGATGTTAGCGACTGCTTTCAGTCGCTAACAGGTTGGGTACGCCCACTTTGCATATCATTAGCGATGAATATGGCTGACATGTAAAGCGGGCCCCAAACCGCTCGCTATCGCCCACAAGCTGTCGCTAACTGCTGTTAGCGACAGCTTGCTAATATGGCGATAAAATTATCGCCGCTTTTCGGCTGAAAACGGCTGCAAAAGCGGCGATAATCTCATATCGCCCGCCTTGATATTATGCCCCCAGATCCCTGTCTTCCAGGCCACCATCTCGTACTTGCAAGACTCATAGAATAACATTATACTTCCTGTTACTGAGAATTGTGTTGTCCAGTCCTCCTGCTACTAGATGTCCCAGACCTTCTGAATACACCCCTCGGCTCAAGATAGTTTATCGTGATTTGTTACTTCTGCTGGAAATGAAAATGCAAATGTCTTGCTTTGTGCAAAGCATGCAGGGAGCTGCCGGAACCAATGACTGGATGACTGAGGTTCCTTATCTCGCCATCCTTGGGTAATCAGAAGATGACCTACAACCATACCGTTGAATAAAGCTCCCAGAGCCGGCCGGAAATGAACTGTCCACTGTTTACCAAGCGTACTACAAACAGCGGTGTTTGCTCGTGAGTTATTGCACATTGGATGCAGGCGATGAAAGACCTCCCCCACAGACTCTAAGGAGGAGGGAATTCAGCAAACATAAAGGTGTCTAAGGGCCTGATTAAGAGCTCAGCGCACAGGTAACTCCGTCACAACATATAAATCCTATAGGATATAATGGGATTTATATTTCGGCAGACAGGACATCCAACACCATTGTGATGGAGTAACCCATCCGCTAAGATCTAAATAAGGCCCTAAATCATTCCAGCGATAAGATGCCGAAGTAGAGATAACATCCTCCGGCATAGACAGAAAGGCAGCCTAGCAAACACCCTCCGGCATAGACAGAAAGGCAGCCTAGCAAACACCCTCTGGCATAGACCGAAAGGCAGCCTTGCAAACACCCTCTGGCATAGACAGAAAGGCAGCCTAGCAAACACCCTCTGGCATAGACAGAAAGGCAGCCTAGCAAACACCCTCCGGCATAGACAGAAAGGCAGCCTTGCAAACACCCTCTGGCATAGACAGAAAGGCAGCCTAGCAAACACCCTCTGGCATAGACAGAAAGGCAGCCTAGCAAACACCCTCCGGCATAGACAGAAAGGCAGCCTTGCAAACACCCTCTGGCATAGACAGAAAGGCAGCCTAGCAAACACCCTCTGGCATAGACAGAAAGGCAGCCTAGCAAACACCCTCCGGCATAGACAGAAAGGCAGCCTTGCAAACACCCTCCGGCATAGACAGAAAGGCAGCCTTGCAAACACCCTCTGGCATAGACAGAAAGGCAGCCTAGCAAACACCCTCTGGCATTGACAGAAAGGCAGCCTAGCAAACACCCTACGGCATAGACAGAAAGGCAGCCTAGCAAACACCCTCCAGCATAGACCGAAAGGCAGCCTTGCAAACACCCTCCAGCATAGACAGAAAGGCAGCTTTGCAAACACCCTCCAGCATAGACAGAAAGGCAGCCTAGCAAACACCCTATGGCAAAGACAGAAAGGCAGCCTAGCAAACACCCTACGGCATAGACAGAAAGGCAGCCTAGCAAACACCCTCCAGCATAGACAGAAAGGCAGCCTAGCAAACACCCTCCAGCATAGACAGAAAGGCAGCCTAGCAAACACCCTCCAGCATAGACAGAAAGGCAGCCTAGCAAACACCCTCCAGCATAGACAGAAAGGCAGCCTAGCAAACACCCTCCGGCACAGACAGAAAGGCAGCCTAGCAAAAACCCTATGGCATAGACAGAAAGGGAGCCTAGCAAACACCCTACGGCATAGACAGACAGGCAGCCTAGCAAACACCCTCCGGCATAGACCGAAAGGCAGCTTAGCAAACACCCTCCGGCACAGACAGAAAGGCAGCCTAGCAAACACCCTACGGCATAGACAGAAAGGCAGCCTAGCAAACACCCTCCAGCATAGACAGAAAGGCAGCCTAGCAAACACCCTCCAGCATAGACAGAAAGGCAGCCTAGCAAACACCCTCCAGCATAGATAGAAAGGCAGCCTTGCAAACACCCTCCAGCATAGACAGAAAGGCAGCCAAGCAAACACCCTACGGCATAGACAGAAAGGGAGCCTAGCAAACACCCTATGGCATAGACAGAGAGGCAGCCTAGCAAACACCCTCCGGCATAGACTGAAAGGCAGCCTATCAAACACCCTACGGCATAGACAGAAAGGCAGCCTAGCAAACACCCTACGGCATAGACAGAAAGGCAGCCTAGCAAACACCCTCCAGCATAGACCGAAAGGCAGCCAAGCAAACACCCTCTGGTATAGACCGAAAGGCAACCTAGCAAACACCCTCCGGATTTGTCAGAAAGGCAGCCTAGCAAACACCCTTCGGCATAGACTGAAAGGCAGCCTAGCAAACACCCTCCAGCATAGACAGAAAAGCAGCATAGCTAACAACCTCCAGCATAGACAGAAAGGCAGCCAAGCAAACACCCTCTGGTATAGACCGAAAGGCAACCTAGCAAACACCCTCCGGATTTGTCAGAAAGGCAGCCTAGCAAACACCCTTCGGCATAGACTGAAAGGCAGCCTAGCAAACACCCTCCAGCATAGACAGAAAGGCAGCCTAGCCAACACCCTCCAGCATAGATAGAAAGGCAGCCTAGCAAACACCCTACGGCATAGAAAGAAAGGCAGCCTAGCAAACACCCTCCGGCATAGACCGAAAGGCAGCCTAGCAAACACCTCCTGGCATAGACAGAAAGGCAGCCTTGCAAACACCTCCCGGCATAGACAGAAAGGCAGCCTTGCAAACACCCTACGGCATAGACAGAAAGGCAGCCTAGAAAACACCCTCCGGCATAGACCGAAAGGCAGCCTAGCAAACACCTCCCGGCATAGACAGAAAGGCAGCCTTGAAAACACCCTACGGCATAGACGGAAAGGCAGCCCAGCAAACACCCTCCGGCACAGACCGAAAGGCAGCCTAGCAAACACCTCCCGGCATAGACAGAAAGGCAGCCTTGCAAACACCCTCCAGCATAGACAGAAAGGCAGCCTAGCAAACACCCTTCGGCACAGACTGAAAGGCAGCCTTGCAAACACCCCCGGCATAGACAGAAAGGCAGCCTTGCAAACACCCTCCGGCATAGACAGAAAGGCAGCCTAGCAAACACCCTCCGGCATAGACCGAAAGGCAGCCTAGCAAACACCCTCCGGCATAGACAGCAAGGCAGCCTAGCAAACACCCTCCGGCATAGACAGAAAGGCAGCCTAGCAAACACCCTCCAGCATAGACAGAAAGGCAGCCTAGCAAACACCCCCGGCATAGACAGAAAGGCAGCCTAGCAAACACCCCCGGCATAGACAGAAAGGTAGCCTAGCAAACACCCTCCGGCATAGACCGAAAGGCAGCCTAGCAAACACCCTACGGCATAGACAGAAAGGCAGTCTAGCAAACATCCCCGGCATAGACAGAAAGGCAGCCTTGCAAACACCCTCGGCATAGACAGAAAGGCAGCCTTGCAAACACCCCCAGCATAGACAGAAAGGTAGCCTTGCAAACACCCCCGGCATAGACAGAAAGGTAGCCTAGCAAACACCCCCAGCATAGACAGAAGGCAGCCTTGCAAACACCCCCAGCATTGACAGAATGGCAGCCTTGCAAACACCCCCGGCATAGACAGAAATGTAGCCTTGCAAACACCCCCAGCATAGACAGAAAGGCAGCCTTGTAAACACCCCCAGCATAGACAGAAAGGCAGCCTAGCAAACACCCTACGGCATAGACAGAAAGGCAGCCTAGCAAACACCCTCCGGCATAGACAGAAAGGCAGCCTAGCAAACACCCTACGGCATAGAAAGAAAGGCAGCCTAGCAAACACCCTCCGGCATAGACCGAAAGGCAGCCTAGCAAACACCTCCCGGCATAGACAGAAAGGCAGCCTTGCAAACACCCTACGGCATAGACAGAAAGGAAGCCTAGCAAACACCCTCCGGCATAGACCGGAAGGCAGCCTAGCAAACACCTCCCGGCATAGACAGAAAGGCAGCAGTGCAAACACCCTCCAGCATAGACAGAAAGGCAGCCTAGCAAACACCCTCCGGCATAGACCGAAAGGCAGTCTAGCAAACACCCTCCGGCATAGACCGAAAGGCAGCCTAGCAAATACCCTCCAGCATAGACAGAAAGGCAGCCTAGCAAACACCCTACGGCATAGAAAGAAAGGCAGCCTAGCAAACACTCTCCGGCATAGACCGAAAGGCAGCCTAGCAAACACCTCCCGGCATAGACAGAAAGGCAGCCTTGCAAACACCCTACGGCATAGACAGAAAGGCAGCCTAGCAAACACCCTCCGGCATAGACCGAAAGGCAGCCTAGCCAACACCTCCCGGCATAGACAGAAAGGCAGCAGTGCAAACACCCTCCAGCATAGACAGAAAGGCAGCCTAGCAAACACCCTCCGGCATAGACCGAAAGGCAGTCTAGCAAACACCTCCCGGCATAGACAGAAAGGCAGCCTAGCAAACACCCTCCGGCATAGACAGAAAGGCAGCTTAGCTAACACCCTCCGGCATCGACAGAAAGGCAGCCTAGCAAACACCCTCCGGCATAGACAGAAAGGCAGCCTAGCAAACACCCTCCGGCATCGACAGAAAGGCAGCCTAGCAAACACCCTCCGGCATAGACAGAAAGGCAGCCTAGCAAACACCCTCCGGCATCGACAGAAAGGCAGCCTAGCAAACACCCTCCGGCATAGACAGAAAGGCAGCCTAGCAATTACCCTCCAGCATAGACAGAAAGGCAGCCTAGAAAACACCCTCCGGCATAGACCGAAAGGCAGTCTAGCAAACACCTCCCGGCATAGACAGAAAGGCTGCCTAGCAAACACCCCCGGCATAGACAGAAAGGCAGCCTAGCAAACACCCCCGGCATAGACAGAAAGGTAGCCTAGCAAACACCCTCCGGCATAGACCGAAAGGCAGCCTAGCAAACACCCTCCAGCATAGACAGAAAGGCAGCCTAGCAAACACCCATATGGCATAGAAAGAAAGGCAGCCTAGCAAACACCCTCCGGCATAGACCGAAAGGCAGCCTAGCAAACACCTCCCGGCATGGACAGAAAGGCAGCCTTGCAAACACCCTACGGCATAGACAGAAAGGCAGCCTAGCAAACACCCTCCGGCATAGACCGAAAGGCAGCCTACCAAACACCTCCCGGCATAGACAGAAAGGCAGCTTTGCAAACACCCTCCAGCATAGACAGAAAGGCAGCCTAGCAAACACCCTCTGGCATAGACCGAAAGGCAGCCTAGCAAACACCTCCCTGCATAGACAGAGAGGCAGCCTTACAAACACTCTCCGGCATAGACTGAAAGGCAGCCTAGCAAACACCCTCCGGATTTCTCAGAAAGGCAGCCTAGCAAACACCCTCCAGCGTGGACGGAAAGGCAGCCTAGCAAACACCCTTCGGCACAGACTGAATGGCAGCCTTGCAAACACCGCCGGCATAGACAGAAAGGCAGCTTTGCAAACACCCTCCGGCATAGACAGAAAGGCAGCCTAGCAAACACCCTCCGGCATAGACAGAAAGGCAGCCTAGCAAACATCCTCCGGCATAAACAGAAAGGTAGCTTAGCAAACACCTTCCGGCATAGACAGAAAGGCAGTCTAGCAAACACCCTCCTGCATAGAGAGAAAGGCAGCCTAGCAAACACACTCCGGCATAGACCGAAAGGCAGCCTAGCAAACACCCTCCAGCATAGACAGAAAGGCAGCCTAGCAAACACCCTCCGGCATAGACCGAAAGGCAGCCTAGCAAACACCCGCCAGCATAGACAGAAAGGCAGCCTAGCAAACACCCTCCGGCATAGACAGAAAGGCAGCCTAGCAAACACCCTCCGGCATAGACATAAAGGCAGCCTAGCAAACACCCCCGGCATAGACAGAAAGGCAGCCTAGCAAACACCCCCGGCATAGACAGAAAGGTAGCCTAGCAAACACCCTCCAGCATAGACCGAAAGGCAGCCTAGCAAACACCCTACGGCATAGACAGAAAGGCAGTCTAGCAAACACCCCCAGCATAGACAGAAAGGCAGCCTTGCAAACACCCCCAGCATAGACAGAAAGGCAGCCTTGCAAACACCCCCAGCATAGACAGAAAGGCAGCCTTGCAAACACCCCCGGCATAGACAGAAAGGTAGCCAAGCAAACACCCCCAGCATAGACAGAAGGCAGCTTTGCAAACACCCCCGGCATCGACAGAAAAGCAGCCTTGCAAACGCCCCCGGCATAGACAGAAAGGCAGCCTAGCAAACACCCTACGGCATAGACAGAAAGGCAGCCTAGCAAACACCCTCCGGCATAGACAGAAAGGCAGCCTAGCAAACACCCTACGGCATAGTAAGAAAGGCAGCCTAGCAAACACCCTCCAGCATAGACCGAAAGGCAGCCTAGCAAACACCTCCCGGCATAGACAGAAAGGCAGCCTTGCAAACACCCTACGGCATAGACAGAAAGGCAGCCTAGCAAACACCCTCCGGCATAGACCGAAAGGCAGCCTAGCAAACACCTCCCGGCATAGACAGAAAGGCAGCAGTGCAAACACCCTCCAGCATAGACAGAAAGGCAGCCTAGCAAACACCCTCCGGCATAGACCGAAAGGCAGCCTAGCAAACACCTCCCGGCATAGACAGAAAGGCAGCAGTGCAAACACCCTCCAGCATAGACAGAAAGGCAGCCTAGCAAACACCCTCCGGCATAGACCGAAAGGCAGTCTAGCAAACACCTCCCGGCATAGACAGAAAGGCAGCCTAGCAAACACCCTCCGGCATAGACAGAAAGGCAGCTTAGCTAACACCCTCCGGCATCGACAGAAAGGCAGCCTAGCAAACACCCTCCGGCATAGACAGAAAGGCAGCCTAGCAAAAACCCTCCAGCATAGACAGAAAGGCAGCCTAGCAAACACCCTCTGGCATAGACAGAAAGGCAGCTTAGCTAACACCCTCATGAATCGACAGAAAGGCAGCCTAGCAAACACCCTCCGGCATAGACAGAAAGGCAGCCTAGCAAACACCCTCCGGCATCGACAGAAAGGCAGCCTAGCAAACACCCTCCGGCATAGACAGAAAGGCAGCCTAGCAATTACCCTCCGGCATAGACAGAAAGGCAGCCTAGAAAACACCTCCCGGCATAGACAGAAAGGCAGCCTAGCAAACACCTCCCGGCATAGACAGAAAGGCAGCCTTGCAAACACCCTACGGCATAGACAGAAAGGCAGCCTAGCAAACACCCTCCGGCATAGACCGAAAGGCAGCCTAGCAAACACCTCCCGGCATAGACAGAAAGGCAGCAGTGCAAACACCCTCCAGCATAGACAGAAAGGCAGCCTAGCAAACACCCTCCGGCATAGACCGAAAGGCAGCCTAGCAAACACCTCCCGGCATAGACAGAAAGGCAGCAGTGCAAACACCCTCCAGCATAGACAGAAAGGCAGCCTAGCAAACACCCTCCGGCATAGACCGAAAGGCAGTCTAGCAAACACCTCCCGGCATAGACAGAAAGGCAGCCTAGCAAACACCCTCCGGCATAGACAGAAAGGCAGCTTAGCTAACACCCTCCGGCATCGACAGAAAGGCAGCCTAGCAAACACCCTCCGGCATAGACAGAAAGGCAGCCTAGCAAACACCCTCCAGCATAGACAGAAAGGCAGCCTAGCAAACACCCTCTGGCATAGACAGAAAGGCAGCTTAGCTAACACCCTCCGGCATCGACAGAAAGGCAGCCTAGCAAACACCCTCCGGCATAGACAGAAAGGCAGCCTAGCAATTACCCTCCGGCATAGACAGAAAGGCAGCCTAGAAAACACCTCCCGGCATAGACAGAAAGGCAGCCTTGCAAACACCCTCCAGCATAGACAGAAAGGCAGCCTAGCAAACACCCTCCAGCAAAGACCGAAAGGCAGTCTAGCAAACACCTCCCGGCATAGACAGAAAGGCAGCCTAGCAAACACCCCCGGCATAGACAGAAAGGCAGCCTAGCAAACACCCCCGGCATAGACAGAAAGGTAGCCTAGCAAACACCCTCCGGCATAGACCGAAAGGCAGCCTAGCAAACACCCTCCAGCATAGACAGAATGGCAGCCTAGCAAACACCCATACAGCATAGAAAGAAAGGCAGCCTAGCAAACACCCTCCGGCATAGACCGAAAGGCAGCCTAGCAAACACCTCCCGGCATAGACAGAAAGGCAGCCTTGCAAACACCCTACGGCATAGACAGAAAGGCAGCCTAGCAAACACCCTCCGGCATAGACCGAAAGGCAGCCTAGCAAACACCTCCCGGCATAGACAGAAAGGCAGCCTTGCAAACACCCTCCAGCATAGACAGAAAGGCAGCCTAGCAAACACCCTCTGGCATAGACCGAAAGGCAGCCTAGCAAACACCTCCCGGCATAGACAGAAAGGCAGCCTTACAAACACTCTCCGGAATAGACCGAAAGGCAGCCTAGCAAACACCCTCCGGATTTCTCAGAAAGGCAGCCGAGCAAACACCCTCCAGCGTAGACGGAAAGGCAGCCTAGCAAACACCCTTCGGCACAGACTGAAAGGCAGCCTTGCAAACACCGCCGGCATAGACAGAAAGGTAGCTTTGCAAACACCCTCCGGCATAGACAGAAAGGCAGCCTTGCAAACACCCTCCGGCATAGACAGAAAGGCAGCCTAGCAAACATCCTCCGGCATAAACAGAAAGGTAGCTTAGCAAACACCCTCCGGCATAGACAGAAAGGCAGTCTAGCAAACACCCTCCGGCATAGACAGAAAGGCAGCCTAGCAAACACACTCCGGCATAGACCGAAAGGCAGCCTAGCAAACACCCTCCAGCATAGACAGAAAGGCAGCCTAGCAAACACTCTCCGGCATAGACCGAAAGGCAGCCTAGCAAACACCCGCCAGCATAGACAGAAAGGCAGCCTAGCAAACACCCTCCGGCATAGACAGAAAGGCAGCCTAGCAAACACCCTCCGGCATAGACATAAAGGCAGCCTAGCAAACACCCCCGGCATAGACAGAAAGGCAGCCTAGCAAACACCCCCGGCATAGACAGAAAGGTAGCCTAGCAAACACCCTCCAGCATAGACCGAAAGGCAGCCTAGCAAACACCCTACGGCATAGACAGAAAGGCAGTCCAGCAAACACCCCCGGCATAGACAGAAAGGCAGCCTTGCAAACACCCCCAGCATAGACAGAAAGGCAGCCTTGCAAACACCCCCAGCACAGACAGAAAGGCAGCCTTGCAAACACCCCCGGCATAGACAGAAAGGTAGCCAAGCAAACACCCCCAGCATAGACAGAAGGCAGCTTTGCAAACAACCCCGGCATAGACAGAAAAGCAGCCTTGCAAACGCCCCCGGCATAGACAGAAAGGCAGCCTAGCAAACACCCTCCGGCGTAGACAGAAAGGCAGCCTAGCAAACACCCTCGGCATAGACAGAAAGGCAGTCTAGCAAACACCCTCCAGCATAGACAGAAAGGCAGCCTTGCAAACGCCCCCGGCATAGACAGAAAGGTAGCCTAGCAAACACCCTCCGGCATAGACAGAAAGGCAGCCTTGCAAACACCCCCAGCATAGACAGAAAGGCAGCCTAGCAAACACCCTACGGCATAGACAGAAAGGCAGCCTAGCAAACACCCCCGGCATAGACAGAAAGGTAGCCTAGCAAACACCCTACGGCATAGACAGAAAGGCAGCCTTGCAAACACCCCCAGCATAGACAGAAAGGCAGCCTTGCAAACACCCTCAGCATAGACAGAAAGGCAGCCTTGCAAACACCCCCAGCATAGACAGAAAGGTAGCCTAGCAAACACCCCCGGCATAGACAGAAAGGTAGCCTAGCAAACACCCCCGGCATAGACAGAAAGGCAGCCTAGCAGGGGTGCAGGTGTGAAGCAGACACAGGCTAGAAGGTTTTACATATTGTGACATGCTTCTGAAGGTTTCCTGTCGTTTTTAACTGAGGTTCAAAGCCTTGAGAACATTAGTCTGTTTGCGCTCAATGGTCTTCGGTTTAAATCATTCATTTTTCTGTGTATTCGCTTAATGACCTCAAAGTATACTGTATTGTGGCATTTGTATAGCACTTACTACCCTTGGGGTGCTGAAGAGATTGCCCACATGGATTGCAAGCTGCACCACGTAGGTTATGTGTGGGGTTGGGAGGGTGTTGGGCGTTGTTTAAGTCTCTGTCAGGATTGCTGTCATGTCATGCTTGATTACCACTGGTGTAATAATCGTTTCAGGGGCACAGACACTGTTGGTGTGGTGGGTGAGGGTGTGTGAGAGTTAGATGCACAAATGTTTATAATAAGGACTAAAACATACAGGCAGCTACTCAGCAACAGCCTTGCTGCACAGGCAGAGGGGTGCTCGGTGTGTGCTCCCAAAAACAGGGAACAATCACAGGAGGCCCAGGAATCCATATGGTAATCTGCCCCAAGCAGGGACAGTGTTGATTGGCCGAATAGATGCCAAAGGTTCAAGAATTGGAATTGGTGACATATGCAGTAGCCATTCACTTTTTTTTAGGTCTCGTGGTGTTGAACAGCGCGAAGCGCTGTCTCGCCAGAGATCTATTGTTACTGACTCTGCTTCCCAGGAGACAGCACCTGGCCGTGCGCATTTCCTCTCCAAGGAGGCGATTTGAGCGGGCCACGCGCAGGCGAACGCGCTTGCTGTGGCCAGCTGCTGTGTTCATTTTGTACAATGCACACAATAAAATTGCCTGCCGATAATCACGACGCTTCCCGCCTTCATGCTGCTCATCTCTAGCGCTTCGGTTATCTGAGAATGAAAAACCAAACTTAAACTGGAGCTCAGCGCACACAGCACCACAGTCTAGGCACTGGACTTGCAATCTGTCAAGAGTCCTTTCCTAGTAGGAGGGGTCTGCCTGTAAACCGCAGTCTCATTGGCCGGTTCAGACTGATTTTAATTTGTTGATACGCTCCCTTTCATAATTGGTTGAATATGCCTCTCCTGGTTTTCGCCACACATATTTAAAATATATGTGGGAAAAGGACTTCATGCCAGATATATTTACCTTGGCTCTTGTCCACAATTAATCCTCCTTCCCAACTAATTTAATATAGCGGCTCAAATATACTCTCCCACTCTTTTACTATTTGTAAATCTTGCTCTCGTTCTCTGTCAATCTATCTTTCTCTCTCTTTTTCCGTTTTCTATCTCTTTACCAGTCTCTACATTGACATCTATTTCTGCCCCTCATTCTCTCTCTCTGTCTCACATAAACCTTCTCTTTTCTGCCCCTGACTTTCTCTCTCCAGCAGCCTGCCCCTTACTTACCCAACAGTTTGTTCCGTTTCAGTCTCTTCTTTCACTGTATCTCTCTCCCTCTCTTGCTGCATTTCTCTTTCTCGCTGCATTTCTCTCTCGCTGCATTTCTCTCTGGTTCTCTTACTCACTCATTGTCTCTTCACATCTCTTCTCAGAACCCTTTGTATTAGTCACACAACAGCTGTATTCCTTATACTCTCTCTCTTCCCCCCCTCCCACCCCATAGGGCCCCGTACAGTAATACACTAAGCACTTTTTAGAAAGCCAACAAAAACAAGCATTTGCAACGCAATAGGTCTCGCATTTAGGCGAGTTTAAGCTATTGGCATTGTAAATGGCAATGCCTTTATTTTATGTTTTAAAATCCAAATCATAAAAAAAGGCCTTGTCATTTCCAATGCCAATAGCTCAAACGTGCGTAAATGCGAGACCTATTGCATTGCAAATGCTTGTTAAGGGATGTGTGCTTCTTTCTGCTTAACAAAGATACCCCATAAACATGGAAGCCATCAGGGCCGAGTACTCATGGACATGGTGCAGCATGAAGAGCGTGGATTTTTAGTGCCCTTCGCCCATGGAGGAAAGAGTGAGCTTCTGGCTTGAAGATGGGGGCAGAGGTACAGATCCTCAGGGCAGAGCAGGGAAAGTTTTACTGCCTTGTCTTTTCACTCCTCTTTCTTTTTTAAGCCCTGTGATGCTGCTGCTGTGAGTCTCCTCCTGCTACAGCAGAACCAAGCATGCTCTGCATATGGTGATGCGTGTCCAGAGTGGCATAGTGGGTGAAATGGTGGCTGGTATGTGGCCTGTGGAATTGGCAGTAGCTGAAATGTATTCGAGCATTTCTCCGTGCACTGTGGTCTT
This sequence comes from Lissotriton helveticus, assembly GCF_964261635.1. Taxonomy (NCBI): domain Eukaryota; kingdom Metazoa; phylum Chordata; class Amphibia; order Caudata; family Salamandridae; genus Lissotriton; species Lissotriton helveticus. The sequence continues at coordinate 477,692,199 of NC_136062.1, forward strand.
TTCCATAAATGCTCAAAGTGCGATGGGTAGGGCCTTTCATGCGTTCCATGCTCACTGTGCCACCGTACTCAAGCTATCCCTCACTGGTGAGGCCTACGTAGATAGAAATGGCTCAGGGTTGGCTTGTGTTCCTGTCTAGAGGGGGCATAGATTGGCAGAGCAGTCTGGACAGTTCCTGCCAAGGCTGCTGTGTATATGCCTGGTCTCTGCGTAGAGCGGCATAGTGATGAATCATGGACTCCGGCCTCGAGTGAGTGCCAGTGGCTGCGATTCATTCAAGGATTCTTCCATCATGTGGTTGGTTTTTTGACGGGGTATCGCCCGAGCAGCTGAACTCCTTGATCGCGCACGCTCGCTGCGGCATGGGTATCTGAGTTCACCACCTTGAGAGAGGTGGTGCTTTCATCAGGTCGAGGAAGCAAGTGGAGTTCTCTGAGAGGGAGGGGGGTCCTGGCAGTCATTTTAATGCTTTGAACTGACAACAGTGCCTAATTTGAGCAAGTGGTTTCCGAGGCCCAGCACCCTCACCTAATTGTCAACACCGGTACTTATGACAGTCTGCCATATGGTGGCGCTGTTTGTGTAATTTAGAGATGAGCAGAATAACAGTTGTTTATTTATTAAATATACATTAAAAAGACTAACACATGCCACTCAAGCAAAGCTTATAGCTTTGGGGGCCTGGAATAGTATGACTTGTCACACTTGTAGCAGTGCAAGGTTTAGTTCTTGAGTAGGTACTGTCGTTGGCAGCGCTGGCAGGGAGAATGGATGGTGTAAGTTGCAGTGGCTTTCTGATAAAAGCCCTGACACTTATTAGTTTACAAATTAAGCACTGTCTGGTGAATGGCAGCATGTAGGACATTATTCATAGAGAACTGGCGCAAACGTTGGTGTACCGAGGAGGAGGGTGCTGCCTCTCTCGATGGATGTCTACATTGTGCCTCATGGTACACACTTGCCTGTGTCCCACTCTCGATAATTCTATGCTCCCTCCAAAGGACACACACCCACAATCTCTCACTGCTCCTGATTCCCAGCAGCGCTCATCAGAGCCGCTTCCATGTGTGCTCTTCTTCATTGCATGCCTTTATTCGTTTTTAGCAGAAGAAAACATGTGCTGTCCAACCTGGAGTCTCCATCAGACTTGGATGTGGCGACACTACTGCACAGAGAGACAAAGTGAAACAGAGCTGGCCCAGCAGGAGAGTCATCTTCAGTGTTGGGATTCAGCTATTGGTATCAAACCTCCAGGCCAATCACAGCAAAGTGCTAGAGTCCAGACAGCCAATAAGAGGAAGGGAGGGATACGAAGGCTGCGGGAAGACGTCACTGGTCCATAATGTCTGTTGGATGGGAGGCATGCATAGGGCACATATATGTATCAACCCCTCCGGCAAGTGTAATCTCGTACGGTGCAGAGGATGCATGTTTACACGTGGGCGGGGTGAAACTCATAGGCGCTGTAAGTGGGGGTGCAAGGGTTGCTGCTGCACCCCCAAAATAACCATGCTAGGGTTCAGAAGGTGAATGAGCAACAGGGAGGCCTTGAAATGTTAGTTTGATCTGGTCGCCTTTGCTGTGCATTCAAAGCCATAGGTCAAATGTCAGGCTATGTCTTCTGACAAATTTCTACTTATTCTTTCAACTTGGTGTTTACTTTTCTTTCTCTGACTGTAAAGATAGAAAATTAACTAAAGTTAATTATCTGAAAATGTTGCTGCCGTACAGGGAGTCTGAAAGGAAAGACTGAAGGCTATCAGTTTTTTAATACACAAAATCCAAATACCTGTAAAATTATTGTACAAACATTTCAAAATACATCAGCAGTTAGGAAGTGGGCCTGCTAATCAGACCCACAGCCCAGCTGTTCTCTCTCTAAATTCATACCATGTACTTTAGGTACATACCTAATTGGGAATTGGGTCACCTTTGTGGGCCCCTGTATAGTGTACCATAGGTGCCCAGGGCATAGATGCATCCAAGGCCTGCCAGGGGCTGCAGCATGTATTATGCCACCCCTGGCTGGCCACCCAAACTGACACAACTGGCTGATCACTCAGCTTGGGCAAGGTGGTGTAATCACCCTTTGCTTTAGATATAGTATACCTATATCTAACCCTATATATAGACACATATACACCTATAAGTGACTCCTACGGCAGGACTTAACAATCCTGGAGGCAGAGTGCTTGGTTTTATGTGAGATGGTGCTCTAGCATGAGCTGAGCCTGTCTGCAGCTTTCGGAACCATGTCCTTATAGCTGTTCTATGATATAGCCATACCATATACTCTGTGCATTATAATCCTCTCGGTTAATGTTAACTTTGGTTTGGCTTTATCGAAACATGTCGTGTAAGGTGTCAAACACTTTGGAATACTACCCCCTCGCCAGTTCTGGCGACGGGGGTAGCATTCCACCCTTCTAGAGGGAGAAGACATGTAGTTGTGGCTTTACCTGGTTAAAGTTAAACAGAGCCTCAGCATCAAAAAATGGATGCTGCTGCCACAGACACAAGTCTGACCTTCTGCAGCTGGGAGCCCTTCCAGCGAGGGAGGCCTGGACAATAGATTTCCCCTCCCCAGACAGGCTATAGTGTATTGGGGCAGGGTGGGTTGAATGAAATGAGACACTGCCTGGGGCACACAAGGTGCTCCATGCATAGCCCGGTTCAAACCAGTTGCTGTGGCCCTCCAGCCCCAGCTCTGGCACGAAACTGGACAAAGGGAAAGGGGTGTAACCACCCCCTTCCCTGGTCCCACCCATAGGAGGGACCTAGCAGGTAATCCAGCCCCTTTAATCAGTATAAAGCTAGGAGCTGAGTCTAGAGACTTTAGATTATCCTGAACTGAAACTCTGAAACGAAACTCTGGACCTTCGACATTCTACTGCAACTAGAAGACTGAAGAATCTCCCTTGTGGTCAAGGAGTGACCACCCTGTGCAAACAGGCACCATCAGTGACTTGCCGGTTTGCTTTGTTTATGCTCCCGCCGGAGTCCGAGCACTTAGCTACACAAGAACTGGACTTGTAGACTTCTCTGACCCCGATCCACATCCACAGCAAAGCTGAGACCCGTGGCGGCGACAAGAGACGTGGGATCGGACACCCTGGACATCCTGCATTTTGCTAACTGTGCAGCTTCTGAGGCACCCTCGAAGTTGTGCATTAGGGATGAAAAAGCCCAAGACCCGAGCAACATTTCTACTGACGCACAGCCCTCCACACTCAACGAGTGCCGCGTGGGGCCTGCTCCTGCCTTTCAGCTTGACGCACCTTTCTGGTTGCTAGCCCGTTGGCTAGTTAGCCCCCTGAAGGCGATCCTTTGAATTTCCACTGCAGGCCTGATTGCTCCAGGCCTGCTCCAGCTTCCCTGCAAAGGAGAAGCTCCCTAAACCTTGCTGGTCTGACCCGAGGCCGATGTCCATCTCCTGCGTGCATTGCGTTTGCCAAGGGTTGTTAGATCCAATCCGGCTACCGACACCGCAGACATCCAGATCCTTTGTGGGACAGCTCGAATCCATCTCCTGGTCATCGTCAACACCTCCTGGTCCTCGTGGCTGAAGAGACCAGCTTCACCTTCTTCACCTGACTGCACCCGACATCGCCTGGTTCCTTCCTGGTTCCTTCCTGGTCACTGGCTAGTGACCCATACTCTGTCCACTCTACTTTCAGGTTCTTCACATCCTTGATCCAACCTTGGATCCACCGGACACTTCTCTCCTGGTGGCCTGCAGCACTTCTTTGTAGCTCTCCATAGGATTCAGCGACGAAACCCGACACGAAAAGACACCTATGCACCCGGCTTCCCTGGGTGAGGTAACGCGAGTACTCCGGTGCTCCCGTGGGTATTGACTATCCAAGTGTCCTAGTTTAAAGGGGTTTTCACTTAGTCCAACCGGAAGTGTCCTAAATCAACTAGTTTCTAACTTTTACGTTCCCATTGTATCTCTACGGTAACCCACGTGTGTGTTTAGACACTGCCCACGCATCCCGTGGGCCTCCTGCTTCCTAACCCTTGGTAGTCCAGAGTAGCCCCAGTGATTCCCTAGGCCCTAGGCCTACTCACCTTTTCTGAAGTGGTTCTTATACCACTTACTTAGTATATGGTTTGTGAGGCCCCTAGGGCATAACTGTATTTTGTGCAACTTATCCCCTTCCATGCTCATGACGAGCTCAGCTCGTCATGCAGCACAGTGCTCGTGTGCTTATGGCGAGCTGAGCTCGTCATGACCACACCCGTTTTTATTGCTGTCCAGCACAGCAGGGGAATATCGCAAGCAGCGATGAGGTTAAAGTATGCTGATTGAGTAACTTGTGCTGTATCTCGAACTCTGACCTCATAAAGAGTGCAGAGGGGTTGTGTTAGTAATAAATACATATATTTTTGATATATACCTTGTGTGGTGTCCTTTCATCTTGTATTCAAGGGGTTACATTTGGTAAAACAGCTGGCTTCACAATCCCTCTTGAGTTTAGCCTAAGACTGCTTTTTCCATGCTACCACTAGGATAGTTGGTCTATTAGGTTGACTTTACAACCATCACCATGAGGGTTGTTTGGACTGGTGCAAGGTGCCCACTAGAATAGGGAACACCATATACCAGGCCAACTTCTCACAGGAAGTAATTCTGCAGTGCAATAAACCAAACATTTTAGTAGCATAAATACAAATCAAGACACTTTTCTTGGTGATATTCACATATTTGCTGTAAATTGATTTTCACACATTATTGTTTGTGCACTACATAGTTCTAACAGTAAACTGCATGCCAGTATGAATGTTGTGGTCATTTTAATAGAAAATGTATATCTATACTAATATAATAAAGAGAGGGCCCAAACCTTTGAGGGGGTAATCTCAGGAACCACAGCACCAATCACAACACCCAATACAGCGTTGGAAAGGGCAGTTGCAGCAGAAGGACATAGGCTATGCAGACACCCACCATATACATTTAAAAGGTAAAAGAACCGTGCCAGCAAAGTAGTCCCTTGTGGGCATGTCTGCGTTGTGCTGTGGGCGTGTGCTGGGGGCGTGACAAATGCTGGGGGCGTGTGGTACGTTCCGCCCTTCATGCCATGTCTCATATCGTGTGATGTGGGTGTGTGCTGGGGGCGTGGGCGTGTGCGGGGCGCCGGATTACGGAAAAAAAAGCGAGCGTTGTGCCCAATATTTCATTGTTTTTTCTTCCCAGGTTCTGTACATTCCAGCTCCGGGGGTCCACCCTGCTCCCTTTAAATACCCCTGCACCCCATAATCATAACCCACCCTTACTCCTTAAAATACCCCAACACCCTTAAACACTAACCCATCTTAACCCTATAAATATACCCTGTACCCCAAAACCCAAACCTATCCCTAAACCCTAAAAATACCCCTGTACCCCAAAACCCAAACCTAGCCCTGAACCCTATAAATACCCCTGTACCTCAAAACCCAAACCTACCCCTGAACCCTAAAAATACCCCTGTACCCCAAAACCCAAGCCTAGCCCTGAACCCTAATAATACTGCTGTACCCCAAAACCCAAACCTACCCCTAAACCCTAAAAATACCCCTGTACCCCAAAACCCAAACCTAGCCCTGAACCCTATAAATACCCCTGTACCTCAAAACCCAAACCTACCCCTGAACCCTAAAAATACCCCTGTACCCCAAAACCCAAGCCTAGCCCTGAACCCTAATAATACTGCTGTACCCCAAAACCCAAACCTACCCCTGAACCCTAAAATACCCCTGTACCCCAAAACCCAAACCTAGCCTTGAACCCTTAAAATACCCCTCTACCCAAAAACCCAAACCTACCCCTGAACCCTTAAAATACCCCTGTACCCCAAAACCCAAACCTAGCCCTGAACCATAAAAATAACTCTATACCCCAAAACCCAAACCTACCCCTGAACCCTAAAATACCCCTATACCCCAAAACCCAAACCTAGCCCTGAACCCTAAAAATACCCCTGTACCCCAAAACCAAAACCTAGCCCTAAACCCTTAAAAACCTCTGTACCCCAAAACCCAAACCTACCCCTGAACCCTGAAAATACCCCTATACCCCAAAGCCCAAACCTAGCCCTGAACCCTAAAAATACCCCTGTACCCCAAAACCCATAGCTATCCCTAAATCCTAAAACTACCCCTTGTACCCCATAACCCAAAACTATATCTGAACCCTTAAAATACCCAAACACCCCAAAACATATACCTCAGTACCCCAAAACATATACCCCTATACCCATACTTACCTTATCCAAACGTTTAAAAAACATGCTTTTACCATTTATGCATTTACAACGAATTTCATTGTAAATGTATGCGTGGTAAAAGCATATAAAATGTAATGCCATGTGTTATAATGGCATTGCGGACTCATGGTGCTTTCGTAATGAAAGTATGCGGGGTGATGGTATGCGGAAAGGAAGTTGCGGAATAATGGGTGTTTACCCTCCCCCGGTAAGTACATTGGTGGCATGGCGGCCCACATCTCCAGCAACATACTCATATTTTTTCACCACCGATTTGAAAAATGCACAGGTCTCTCTCATTGATGGCCAGCACCGACATACACTTTTAGACACACCTCCCGCCACAAGTTCTAGAATTGAGAACTTTAGAGCTGGGGAGCTACGTTCGAATCTCAGCATCAGTTCAACATCCTATGATTCCAGGCAAATCGCTTTGTCTCCCCGTGCCTACCACAAATGAATGTGTTCTGTAATGTAAATTGTGCTCATGCCATGTTGTCGAGTTCGCGCTATATAATATTGCAAGGAAAAATAAAGTAGGGAAACTCGAGTTCACACACTACTTGACGCGCACTCTTAAGTGCATCAGCAGTGCACTGTGAATCGAAGCGTTTCACAGGCCTGTCACAGATAAGAAATGCTATCAAAACGCAATCCAACAAAACAATATACTACTGGCCGGCAGCAATTCATACCCGGACAACGTCGGGACAGGCTGCTAGTTAGAAATATATTTGTGACAGAGAGCTCCAAAATGCAACACTGACTACATACCTCACCCTTACCACTCTCCTGCTGGGAGGGCGTGGCTCATTTGATTCACTTGTTCTTATATGACGCAGGGCTTTAAGTGCGCAGGGTTAAAAACGGACACTGGAACTGGTCCCTAGCGAGACACAATATTCATGTCCTGAACTTTACAGGCAAACAATCTGAGTGATTTCAGAATAGCGAATATGTAAAAACGTCCCATTTATGTTTCACGTTTTACTGAATCTTTACCTTCATCTTGCATTCCCTCAGAGTGTTTGCTATTTCCAGGAGGTTGTGCTCGGTATTTGTTTTTCGTGTAGAGTATTACCCTTGTATAGTGCATACTTTGAACCGAGTCGCCTCCAGTGTTTATAACGGGCCACGACTGAGAGCTCTGAAGCTGAGGATGAAGGCAGTGTGAGTTCCTCACAGTGCCTGTCAGTGGGTCAGAAAGGTGTTTGGAATACATGCTCATCCAATCCTTGGCCTCTCTGCACAGTGCACTGCACAGTGGTCACTTATTCAAGCTGCAGTTTTAATTCTGTGCAAAAAAAAAAGGACAGTTTCAAAATATTGACAATGCGAAGGTAAAAGAAATAGCAGTGCTTACAGGTAAAATGGTGCGTATTGTGTTTGGGGGTGTGAAGTAAGAGGATATTCTGGGGTGCATTCAGGAGAGAGTGAACACGGGGTGCGAAAGAGCAAAGAGATGAGATGTCACACATGGACGGAGGAGATGTGCAAAGAGAAAGGGTGTACAAGTCTAGAACTGGGAGAGCGCAATGGGAGTGATAGAGACACTCTGAAGGCCCCGTCCGGCCTCAGTAGTGTTCATTTGACAGTCCCATATTTAAAACATTTTCAATATTAATTATTTGTAAGAAAATCATTGACTGAGCAAATAGCCTTGGCTGGTTTTGGGTGTACGTCAGTTGTTGTGTTATATATCTGGATGCAGTAAGAGAAAGCTCAGAGAGGCACAAAAATACTGTTCGGTTGGCAATTACAGAAATATAGTTTACATGTTTAAGCCACACCTTTAATTACATAGGCCGCGCCCCTATGGACCCTTCCCCCAGTTTTGTCATCACACTCAAAGCCTTGGTGTGAGGCTTCGAATTTTCACAGTCGCTGTGAGTTCTCTGATAAAGCATTGGTGACAACACGCCAGGGCCGGACTGGGGGCCAGTTTTCAAGTGGTGGGAGCCGGTTTTATAACTCAGGAATGGTTTTGCATCAGTGCTGCAATATCGGCCCCCTGTAACAAAAGCAGCAGCAGTGCTAAATCGGGAGCAGTGCCACTACACACTACTACCCCCCGGCCTCCCGCTCCCCTTTTCACCCCTGCCTCCTCACCCTCCCAGGCAGGGCCAGCAGAATTTCCAGGGATGGTTTGTGTTCCCAGTCTGACCCTACAACACACCTCTCTGAAAACTGGTCCAGCAATCCTGGTGAAAGAGAGTCCTATGTAAGGGCAGAGGGTTGGTGATACTGTGCAAGTGAACGGAAGTGCGCATGCCTGGATGTAGTACAGTAGCTCTGTACTCACTGTGCAGGGAGGATCTCACTAGGCCTTAAACACAGTCAAGGAATGACATTCGGTCACAGGTTCCACGTAGGAGGCTCTCATTGGAGGTTAACTGAAAACATTGTGTGAGACCCAACACTGCTGTTGATAGGATCAACAGTGTTTGATAAGACATTGTATCACCAGTGTTGAGACCACGCACACAACCTAGGGGTCATTCTCGACTCCACCCTCTCCATGACTAAGCAGGTCAACGCCATCTCTTCCTCCTGCTTCAACACCCTCCACATGCTCCGCAGGATCTTCAAATGGATCCCCACCGAAACTAGAAGAACAGTCACCCAGGCCCTCGTCAGCAGCAGGCTGGACTACGGAAACGCCCTCTACGCAGGAACGTCGGCCAAACTCCTGAGATGACTGCAACGCATCCAGAACGCCTCAGCACGTCTGATCCTTGACATCCCTTGCCACACCCACATCACACCCCACTTGAGAGACCTGCACTGGCTCCCGGTCAACAAGAGGATAACCTTCAAGCTCCTCATCCACGCACACAAAGCACTCCACAACACCAGACCAACATACCTCAACAGACGACTCAGCTTCTACACCCCCAACCGCCAGCTCCTCTCCTCTGGCCTCGCCCTCGCCACAGTCCCCCGCATCCGAAAAATGACCGCCGGCGGCAGATCCTTCCCCCACCATCAGTGGTTGACACGATGTTGGATCACCAGTGTTTGATAAGACATTGGATCACCAGTGTCTGTTAAGATGTTGGACCAACAGTGTTTGATAACTCATTGGATCACCAGTGTTTGATAAGATGTTGGAGTCCCAGTGATTAATAATATGTTGGATCACCAGTGTTTGATAAGACGCTGGATCACCGGTGTTTGATAAGATTTTGGATCAGCAGTGTTTGATAAGATGTTGGCGTACCAGTATTTGATAAGACATTGGACCAACAGTGTTTGATAAGACGTTGGATCACCAGTGTTTGATAAGATGTTGGATCACCAGTCTTTGATAAGAGATTGGATCACCAGTGTTTGATAAGATGTTGGGTCACCAGTGTTTGATAAGACGCTGGATCACCAGTGTTTGATAAGACGCTGGATCACCAGTATTTGATAAGATATTGGCTTACCAGTATTTAATAATACGTTGGATCACCAGTCTTTGATAAAACATTGGATCACCAGTGTTTGATAAGAAGTTGGATCACCAATGTTTGATAAGACTATGGATCACCAGTGTTTGATAAGATGTTGGTGTACCAGTATTTAATAATATGTTAGATCGCCAGTCTCTAATAAGATGTTGGAACACCAGTGTTTGATACGATTTGAGATCACCAGTGTTTGATAAGATATTGGATCACCAGTGTTCGATAAGATGTTGGATCACCAGTGTTTGATAAGATATTGGTATACTAGCATTTAATATACCTTGGACCACCAGTGTTTGATAAGACATTGGATCACCAGTGTTGGATAAGACATTGGATCACCAGTATTTAATAATTCATTGGATCACCAGTCTTTGATAAGACATTGGATAACCAGTGTTCGATAAGATGTTAGATCACCAGTGTTCGATAAGACGTTGGATCACCAGTGTTTGATAAGATCTTGCTGTATCAGTATTTAATAATATGTTGGATCACCAGTCTTTGATAAGACATTGGATCACCAGTGTTCAGTAAGATGTTGAATCAATAGTGTTTGATAAGACGCTGGATCGCCATTGTTTGATAATACATTGGATCACCAGTCTTTGATAAGACATTGGATCAACACTGTTTGATAAGACATTGGACCACTAGTCTTCGATAAGATTTTGGATCACCAGTGTTTGTTATTGCATATAGTAGCAGTGGATAAGGAGGTCGACCTCCAACGTTATCAGTGTGAAGTGTCGCCTCTCTATGTCCATAGTGTCATGCACTATCACTAATCTGGTTAAGGGTTGGATTGTGCTAGCACTAGTTTCTCTTAGAAACTGCAGTACGTTAGAGTGGAGTAGTGTGGCTCAATGGTTAGAGCGGCAGACCCTGATGCAGTGTTCTGGCCCGGGACCAGGGTTCGATTCTCACCTCGGCGGCTCTTGGGCTCAATTTCCTCGGACCTGTTAATTCTCGCCTCGGTGCCTATTCTAATCACGGGCCCCACGCTGCAACTCTGGGCAATAGCTTGCTTAACCTCCACACCGGCCCCAACAGCGCTGGGTTGCCTGGCTTCACCTTGGGGGTGCCCAGGAGTGGGCACTTCACAGGGAAAAGCCAGGAAGGGTTCCACAGCGGTATGAGTAATAGCGCCAGGAAACCGCTTGGTGGCAGTGCGCTCTACAAATACCTTGACATTTACATTTACATTTAGTAGTGAAATTCCAGCGCTGCACATGACCACAGTATGTGTAATGAGCCCCAGGCCCAGCATCTCCGGCAGGGCTGGACTGGGAACACCAACCACCCCTGGCAATCATGCTGAACCGGCCTTGTGTGGGGGGTGGGCTGGGTGCTAGCAGGAAGCAGCACTGCGTCCGCTTTAGCACTGCTGCCGGTTTTCTTCCAGGGGGCCGATATTTCAGCACTGCTGCAAAACAGGCCCCCAGTAACAAAACCTGCCCCTATCACTTGAAAACCAGCTCCACCCTTCCGGACCACCAGGAAAATGCCTGGTGCCCACCACGGCCAGCCCTGCCCTGGGTGTGAGGCTGCAATATGTTTGATGGGGTCGCTGCGACCCTCTAGGACCCCCACATGCCTCAGGGCATGGGAATGCATGCAGAGGGGCACATGGCATGCCCCCTTGTCTGCATTCACACCCAATTCCTGCATTGCATGGACTCAACAGTCCATGCTGTGCAGGAACTTGCTTTGGTGTTCCCATTGCGGTGTCTTTTTCAAAGGCACGGCTGCGGGAACGCCAAAGGACCGCCCACCAGAGAATGAGAAACCTTGTAATCTGGTAGGTGGCCGGCAGTCAAGTTTAGCGGAGTGGGAGTGGGGTGGTGGGGTGCCGCCACGCTCACGCACTACCAAATTCATAATCAGGACCTTAGTACTCCTACTCCAGTTCAGAGGGGACGTGCATATGGTCGGGTGAGGAGGCGAGGAGGTGTGTTAGATTTACTACTCTGAATCTAGCCCAACAGAAATTTGAGAAGGTGCTGCATTGTGTAATTGTATGCACTGTTCTAACTCTGGTCACCCATACATTGTGGAAAGTGCACAGATTTGAAGGGGATTGTGGGAAGTGGGGTCAGATGTACTATTCTAGCTGCAGTCGAGCAAACACTCGAGAAATCGCATACATTTGGGCACTGATTTACCATTTTAATTAGAATCCAAGAATGATTAGGGAAATACTTGTATGTGTGGAATAATTTACTGTTCTAACTGCAAGTCAGCAAATTTTAAGTAAAAGGAGTGTACTTGGAGACTGGGCAGATTTACCTCTTTGGCTCCAGTCCTATAAACATTGGAAAAAAATACATATTTTGGGGGCCGTCGGATAAACTATTTTAACTTCAGTCCAGCAAACATTGGGGAAAGTGCATGCATTGGAGGGCTGTATTCAATATTTCAAATACTTTCTCACAAACATACAAAAAAGCTTATATATTATTAGCGCCCATAAAACTTGTAAAACACAATCTTTTAATTAAGAGCCCTAATGACAAATATAAAATCATATTAATGAATTATGAATATTTATGTAAATATTTCTTTGATTTTTTTGAAAAAAATATATTTTATAAATCGGTTAAATTTACATAATAAAAATATGTATAATGCAAAATATTATTCAATGTAGCATTGATTATTAAATATTCATTATTAAAAATACAAGCTATTAATATACTTAAGAAAAACAATAATTTTATATAATACCTACAGAATCTACTTTTCAGTTAAATGTAATATGAATTCAAACCACAGTTGAATTTATTATGTTCATTTTTCAAATGAACACAATTGTAAAAAATATTTTCAAAAAAATAAATAAATCGTTTTTAAAAATAAACCTACTCCATGAACATAAAAACAAATACAATGCACACCTAACAGAAAACAAATAAAAATGGTGATAACAATTATAATACATTTCTTTTGAACTATTAACTGCTATTTAAAAGAAAATACACAATCAAACAATAAATCTTTCAACCCTATTTAGAAAGTACATTCATTCACCAAAAATTAAACATGAAAATATATATATATATATATATATATATATATTTATATTAACGAAAATAATATGCAAATCAATTATAAACCATTCATATATATTTTCCTAAAACGGCTAACCGCTCATATCCTCAAATAAAATCCACATCCCAAACTTTTTAAAAGTACTTAGAAACAATAAAGCATGCAACAAAACTAATAACAATTTTAAATCTGAATTGATCAAGTTCTAAAATGATTGATATAATAATCTTGTAAATAAAATACTCCCCACCCTGTCTCCCAATAAACATAACAAGATATTGAATGTACTAAAGTATTTTAAAATAATTAAACATAGCAACAAATAATAAACCATTGAAAATGCATAACTAATCTACTATTCAATTAACAATAATTAACACATACACTTTTTTGTAGGGGCTTCACGGGCAGAGTTCACTGCATTTTGTCCACTTTGCGTTACGCGTGTAACATGGAGTTCTAGCCAAACTCTGCCAACTGCCGCTCGTCAGAGTGTTTTCTTACTCGCAGCTCGCTAATGGTAAGTTGGCGAGCGAGAATTAGCGTCCCCTAGTGCGATTTTCGGTCTCTACGAATTAACCCAGCAAATTTTTCCCAACACGGTTGGGCAATTGCGACCGTTCACGAGGAGAAGGGTGCTGCTCGAGTAGAAATTTTCTGGTACACTGCAAGGTGATGTTCACGCTGATTTTGCAGTGTGGGATAAGCTCCTGTGTTAAAAACGAGCGCGAGCAGCGTGACGTGTTGATTTCTGCCCTTTTGTGGAACTCCACAGAATCTCACCGAGTTGGCATGTAACTTCACAGTATTCCGCAGAGTGAAACTCCGCGAGAACCGCCCACCCCTTCTTTGATCACCTTCTTTGATCCGGTCCCACGTTGTCTCTGCTCCTTGCAGCCGCAGGAAGCAAGCAGGCAGCCTCCCTCCCCTCCCCTTAGCCAATAACAATGCTGCAATAGCAGCTTTGCGATTCGCTGGGTGCCAAACGCACAGGCGGCTATGGGGAGGCTGCTTTCTCCATTTAGGCTGCATGCAGCCTAAATGGAGAAAATGGAGTGCGCATGACAGATTTGGTCGGCCCAGTCAGGGCCCGCAACATTGGGCTAGCCACTCCTGCCCTGCCCTGTTGCAGGATCGCCCACACGCTCGCCCCGAACCAAAAACTTACGCTTTCTTGCCGTTCGAGAAGCAGTAACATCAAATGGTATACCATTTTATGTTTCTGCTTCTCGCACTGCGAGAAAGCAAGTGAGGCGAAGCTACTCCACCCACATGGACGAGCCGCCCCTGCCCACCACCCAGGCACGGGGGGAAGTATTTTTAGGGTGCACTGGTTATTACAAAACTCTCTGTAACTGGCAGCCCTGACATCAAAGCAGCAGCTTTAGACTCTGTTTTTGACTGAGGAGTGGCCAAAGGGCTTCAAGGACCAGAAGAGAACTGTTGTATGGCATTACAACGCAGACTTTTACCACACGTGCCATTACAATGCTGTTTTTACAACGCAAGTCGTTATAACGACTTGCGCTGTAAGTGCTGGATAGTGGAATTGTTTAATTTTCTATTCCAACTCCAGCCCACGTTACAGTAGGGAAGGTGTTGGAATAGAAATATAAACTATTCCCTATCCAACAGCGCCCTCCAGCGCAAGTCGTTGTAAGGACTTGCGTTGTAATAGCAGCGTTGTAATGGTAGCGCGTGGTAATACCCGCGTGGTAAAGGCTGTTCCCCGAAGAGAACACTATGGGATGCATCTGTGCTGAAGGAACTGGACTAAAGTCAGCCAATCATTGTATAGACCGATGCTTAAGACAAGGGAATTTGATCAGCACTGGCTCAACTCAAGGATGAGGGGGCATTCATCATCCAGAGGATACTTCCTAGAGAACAGAACTGGTTGGACACTGAGAAAGAATGATTCACGACAGAGAGGACTTCAGGAAGGTTCCAGCCTTACCTGTTTGTACCGATTTTGTGGTACAAACAGATCACATACCACTCAAATGATTGAGGACACTGACTGGTGGGAACCTCTGGTGGCTGGGAGGCTCGATCTTACTACAAGGCCTTGATTTCACAGTGGAGCTCAGAGCCGGAATGACCCATGGTAATGTAGATGGACTTTCCCATTCTTTTGCAGATTCGACAACAGGACTTCTCCAATGGTGCAGTGAGGAGCCAGGCAGTCCGATCTGGGAGGGGCATCTGTTGAGACTGGAATTTCCCCTCTATGGTAGGCAGGAGTGTTCTCCTGCCCTGAGTGCGAACTGTGTGTGTATGTGGTATCCCAGCAGCAGCGGCCAGCACCAATCGAGGGTGGAGGGGCGTGGGGGAGTTTAAAACAAAACAAAAATGTACTTACCTGCTTGCCGCATCGCCCTTACGGCTCCTCCTGGGTGCGTCTCTTCTCCTCCGGCTGGCAGGAACAGGAAGCAGCCTGGAGGCGCCCAGGCTCCCCTGAGCTAATCACAATGCTGCAATGCAGTGTTGTAATTGGTCTGAGCACCGTGACTCGGTGCTCAGACAGGGCATGGAGGCATGGGCATGTTCTCCACGCAGGCTGTGATGCAGCCTGGGTGGAGAAGATGAAAATTGCGCATTGTATTGTATTGTAATTGCATTTATATAGCGCTTACTACCCCTGACGAGGCGTCGAAGCGCTTTTTCGGCGAGTAGCACGCTACTCCGGGACCCATAGAGGATTAGTGTTGAATTAGTATAGTGAAACATGCAAGTACATTTTAAGTGGTGGATAGGTTAGTCAGTTATTTGGATTTGGAATGATGGCAGAAGGACAGAGGAGGACAAAGGTTTGTATTTATTTATTGCTTGTTGACGCACGCTATTCAGGAAGCCTATAAAGGATTAGTGGTGAATTAATATGGTAAAATATGAGGTAATTTCAGTGGTGGATATTAGTCTGTTACTTGGGGTGAGAAGGATAGCGGATGGATAAAAGGGGAAGAAAGATTTGCATTCATATAGCACTTGTTACCCCTGATGGGTGTTGAAGCGCTTTTTTGGCGAGTAGCACGCCACTCCGGAACCCATAAAGGATTAGTGTTGAAAATTAGTATAGTATAAATATGAAGTAATTTGAGTAGTAGATATGTTATTCAGTTATTTGGGCAGTATATTAGTATAGTTGAATATGGAATATGGAATTTGAGAAGTGAACATGTTAGTCTGTTAATTTTGATAGAAAAAGGATAGTGGAGGGATAAAAGAGTGAAGGATTTTTTTTTTAAGTCAACTGATGGAAGGATCATTATATATTTGTTAGTGATAAAAGGTGGACTGTTAGGTGTAATTCCAGCAGGGAGAGTGTGTCTGAGTGGGATGTAGTTATTTATGGTGTTGATTGGCGTTGTGTTAATAATGAGTGTATTGGTTAGTGGTATAGGATAGAGTTGTGTACTGTTTGTGGGTGATTGTGGATATGTGTGGTAGTTGGGATAGTAGGGTGTGCAGATGTGGTTTGGTTGGGTTGGTGGTGCATGCTGGTACATTAATTTGTGCATAGTGTTGTGCGTGGTGTATATTTGGTGTGAGTCTGTTGCTCTGTTTGTGGTTTTGGATGGTGTGGGCTGGGTATTATTAAATGAGAAAAAGGGCAGCATTTCTGGCCCTAGTCCCGACCAGTCTCGAACAGGCCCAAACAGGTAACTACCCTTGTCCTTTCCACCCTTACCAGGCCCAAACAGGCAACTACCCTTGTCCTCTCCTCCCTTACCAGGCCCAAACAAGCAACTACCCTTGTCCTCTCCACCCTTAGCCTCGACACCCGGGCTGAGACGCCCTAAGCCTGGCCTTTTTTATAGCCCTAGTAATCAGGTGACCCCTTCAGCCAATGGGAACCCTAGCCCTAACACTATCCAATCACAACACTAGCCCTAACATCTAGAACCAATAGGAGACCAGGACCTTGTAGCCAATCTTAACCCTAGTCCAAGCACCCAATCAGTTCAAAAACCCTGATCTCTACGTCCAATAAAGGCCTTAGCCCTACCACTAGTCCCAACCCAAGTCCAGCCAGCCCATGGTACAGGTAGCCCTAGTCCCTACTTCCAATAGAAAGCCTAACCCTACTCTTAGTCCCACAACTGGTTCAACAACCAATCACACCAGAAGCCCTAAATAGCTACTTCCAATTAAAGGTCTAACCCTTGCCCTAGTCCCATCCTACTCCCAACAACCAATAACATAGGAAGCCCTAGTCCCTACTTCCAATAAAAATCCTAACCCTAGCCCTAGTCTCAACCCTACAATGATTGAATCACAGACTAAGAAACCAATCAGAACCCTCAAATACCCAACCAATGAGGACATTAACCCTAACCCAATAGAAACACCAGATACAACCACCAATCAGTGTACACATGTGCCAACCACTAGCACACCATATAAGGTCCCAGCAACCTCGGACAAGGTTTGCTGGCCAGGGAGTTGGAAGCTGCTTGCTCCTGTTCAGAATCTCCTAGGAGACAGACAGGCTCAATCCACAACTTTGGACTTCAGCTGGTAAAGGCTTCACTAACTCGAAATTTAACAATACTGTTTGAATAAAGCTTTACTCCCCCTGCTGGCCAAAAACGAAGTGCACAGGCCCCAGTAAATACAGTTTAACCCCTTCCATGCTCATGACGGAACGGTTCCGTCATGAGCTACGGTTGAGCTGTGCTCATGACGGAACCGTTCCGTCATGACCACGCCCGTTTCTATTAGGCCCCAGCACCGGAGGGGGAAACGCGGTCGCACCGAAAAGGTTAAACAGCTCACAGAAGCACCCTCTGATGTAGAAAATCCCTGTTGCTGGGGGGGGGCAGGGGGGCTGGCCTCACTGGCTTGTGAACACAAAATGGTGGCTGGGGGTGCACTGTTTGAGCACACAGGCCTAAGCACAGAGCAAAGGAGAAATTTGGAGGGAAAACAGATTTGTCACCAAGGAATGAGAGGGACAAACTACAGAGGTTGGACTGCAAATCCCACAATTCAACACACTAAATGAAGGCAATCATGGGCAGGGAAAACCACACATTTAAAACACAACACAGGTGATAAAATATGCAATTACAGGCAGGTTAAAACTACAATTTTTAACTGTAACAACCAGAGGCATAGACAGTAAACAGAGAAAGTGAAAATCGTTTTAAACAACTTTTTGTCTTGGGAAGAGACAGCACTAGTCTGTCTCCTTACCACTTCCTGGACTCTGCTCACTGCAATCTGGGGCACATGTAGGCTGCAACTCACAAGATGGAGGAGAATGATTTGGGGTGCACCCAGCAAGGCCTTAAGGGGCCTGGGCAGGTGTGAGAGGAGGGCTCAGACTTGCCTGGTAGCTGAATAGCCAATGGGCTGCTGGCCTGGGGTGGGGTCTGGGCAGCTGCTTGCTCCTGTTCAGAATCTCCTAGGAGACAGACAGGCTCAATCCACAACTTTGGACTTCAGCAGGTAAAGGCTTCACTAACTCGAAATCTAACAATACTGTTTGAATAAAACTTTACTCCCCCTGCTGGCCAAAAAACAAGGTGCCCAGGCCCCAGTAAATACAGTTTAAACAGCTCACAGAAGCAACCTCTGATGTAGAAAATCCCTGTTGCTGGGGGGGGGGGGCAGGGGGACTGGCCTCACTGGCTTGTGAACACAAAATGGTGGCTGGGGTGCACTGTTTGAGCACACAGGCCTAAGCACAGAGCAAAGCAGACATTTGGAGGGAAAACAGATTTGTCACCAAAGAATGAGAGGGACAAACTACAGAGGTTGGACTGCAAATTCCACAATTCAACACACTAAATGAAGGCAATCATGGGCAGGGATACCACACATTTAAAACACAACACAGGTGATAAAATATGCAATTACAGGCAGGCTAAAACTACAATTTTTAACTGTAACAACCACAGGCATAGACAGTAAACACAGAAAGTGAAAATCGTTTTAAACAACTTTTTGTCTTGGGAAGAGACAGCACTAGTCTGTCTCCTTACCACTTCCTGGACTCTGCTCACTGCAATCTGGGGCACATGTAGGCTGCAACTCACAAGATGGAGGAGAATGATTTGGGGTGCACCCAGCAAGGCCTTAAGGGGCCTGGGCAGGTGTGAGAGGAGGGCTCAGACTTGCCTGGTAGCTGAATAGCCAATGGGCTGCTGGCCTGGGGTGGGGTCTGGGCAGCTGCTTGCTCCTGTTCAGAATCTCCTAGGAGACAGACAGGCTCAATCCACAACTTTGGACTTCAGCAGGTAAAGGCTTCACTAACTCGAAATCTAACAATACTGTTTGAATAAAACTTTACTCCCCCTGCTGGCCAAAAAACAAGGTGCACAGGCCCCAGTAAATACAGTTTAAACAGCTCACAGAAGCAACCTCTGATGTAGAAAATCCCTGTTGCTGGGGGGGGGGGCAGGGGGACTGGCCTCACTGGCTTGTGAACACAAAATGGTGGCTGGGGTGCACTGTTTGAGCACACAGGCCTAAGCACAGAGCAAAGCAGACATTTGGAGGGAAAACAGATTTGTCACCAAAGAATGAGAGGGACAAACTACAGAGGTTGGACTGCAAATTCCACAATTCAACACACTAAATGAAGGCAATCATGGGCAGGGATACCACACATTTAAAACACAACACAGGTGATAAAATATGCAATTACAGGCAGGCTAAAACTACAATTTTTAACTGTAACAACCACAGGCATAGACAGTAAACACAGAAAGTGAAAATCGTTTTAAACAACTTTTTGTCTTGGGAAGAGACAGCACTAGAAGGCTGGTTTGGGCGGCCCGAGGGGGGTGGCCAAACAGTCATTTTGCACTCGGGAGTAGGGAAAAAGCACTCCTTGTTTTCTCAGTCAGCCGCGCCCCGCCTCACCGCGCAAAGCTGACGTACACCAAAAAGGAAAAAATAAAATAACTGAGTTATCATTTTATTTTTTTCCTATACTGTTAAAAAAACAGTGGGGCGACGCTCCTCCGCCCTAGCAGAGGAGCCACCACTGTATCCAAGCTTTTATTTTGACCGTGATGTCATGCTAATCTACTGTGTGCCCAGAACCTAAGCATGTCCCGGACTATGCAAGGACCAAAACATGCCCTGTGACCTGATGGGGCGTTCTAGGCGTGCTCTCGTAGTGCATAGAGAGATACTGTCCCAGTCCTATGCATAACACATAAAATGGCGGTGGCGGCATACTGTGTTTTGAGACTGAGTGTGTGTCCAGTTCGTTTTATGTGTCTGTAAGAGTGTGGCCTACCGACCCTCTTGTGTAAACTTCTGCTGGTATGTGAATACCCAAGCCATGTTCTAACATCCTGGGTGCATATCAAACACATTTGTGTGTTCTGGCATGTACTGTGTGTTGTAGTAGGACAGATTATGAACTTGGTGGAAAGACCGCCAGACCTCATGGTGGCAGTCGGTATAATGCCGCCAAGCTGGTGGCATCCGACCACCGCATTACAATTGAACCGTGTGGCTGGCAGTCTTGCTATGTTGCAGTCATGGCGGCAGCATGCTGTGGCTCTAGGAAAGAGCAGCGGCCAATGCCGGCCATGCTGAAGTGCATCCGGGCGGTCGAATTCACTGTTTCCCTTGCAGGAGCAATAGTGCATGCAACCATGCAGATGGCACAGGGGTACACATAGGTGTCACCATGTACATGTCTCCAGGGCACACTTGCCCTGGAAACATGTTTTCACCCCCAAAACCTGTCTTTCTGCCATCCTTTCTATGGCGGTGTCCGTGCCATGAAACTGAACTGCAGGTCATAATTACAACAGTGGTGCACAAGCCAGCACTGCCACCATTGTCTGCCACTATCCCCACCGCCGTACCGCGGGTGCTCAGCTCTTGGTGGAGGCGGGGTCTGGAGGCGGTCTTGCAGTGGTCCCACCACACAATTTGTAAGCAGCGCTTTGACTGCTGAGCTGGCGGCAGTTGGACCGCCAATGCGAGTACGATGGTCCCAGGACCTCTGTATTTGTAACCAGGCCCTCGGTCTGTGTTTGAGTTTGGATACTGAAGCCAGTAGGATCCATTTTGGATGCCCCTGATTCTGTTTGGCACATGACGGAGGATGAGAACAGCTTTCTAGACAGTGGGATATATTGCCTGCATTCCATTGGCTGTAGGGTGGAGCTCCAGACTTGGAAGTGAGGAGGATGGAGACAGACACAGCTTGCACATTAGATGAAGACTTTGGGGCCTATTATGATGGCGGACGGACCTGAGTCCGTCCGCCACCATAGAGTAGGAGGGAACCTCTGCATTGCCTGCAGAGTTCCCTCCTGTGCAATTAGGATGTGACCGCTACCCTGGCGGTCACATCTTCAATCTTTAACATTGCGGCGGGTGCAGCTTCAAGCTGCACCCGCCGCAATGTTAAAAATGCATGCACGGCATTTGCGTGCACAAAGCAGCAGGCACCGCGCGGTGCCTGCCGCTTTGTCCACGCAAATGCAGGGGGGTACCAGAGGTACCCCCCATGTGCACCTCCCACCCCCCCTTCACTCAGGGGGCCCGCAACGGGCCCCCGAAGAGAAGCTCCGTATGCTTTTCCACGGCGGAAAACTTGCCGTGGAAAAGCATACTTTGTACTCCATCCTAATATGGATGGCGGTGTCTGATAGACACCGCCAGCCATGTTAATGCTTTTCCGCCGCGGTCGGAAGGCGACCGCGGCGGAAAAGCGGCGGACAGATTCAAAGACCCACCAGCCATCCTAATTTGGCGGTGGGTCTTTTAAGCATCCGTGGTGGATTTCACGCATCCTCCGGGCCGGCTGTGGCTTCCGCCGGCCCGGAGGATGCGGGAAATCCGCCATCATAATCGGCCCCTAAGTTAGCATGGGGATGCTGATTCGTCCTGAGCGCTGCCATTTGGTGCGTGGTAGGTGACAAGGGTGCGACTGCAGTTTCTGTTGTTCAGGGTGAGAAAATTCTGGGTCAGGCCAGCCCTTTGGCTTTAGCTAACTACTGCTTCCGACTGTGTGCAGAAACCTCCCACACCACTGTTCCCATGGTGTGGCCGCTCCAGCTTGGCGCTACCCTAATGCTACCTGCTGGGAGAAGCTTCACTTTATACAATCGCTGTGTTTTGAGGCAGCCTCAGCAGGAAACTTGAAAGAGAACCAACCCAAAGCAGTTCACCTTCTGACATTTGGGACAGCGGATCTACAGCCTGTCCAGGAAATGTGCATAAAGGTTGGAATCAAACCATCCCACGTTGATCCAGTTCCAAGTTCTTCAGGACCGAGGAAGGGAGTCCCCTGGAGGATACACAAAAAAGATCTGTGTGACCGAGGCGGGTGTCTGTCGGACAGCCAGCCCCCATGCGCCCGCACTCTCTGCTGGAGGGTCTGATGGTCTACCTAGTGCTTAGAAGCCTGTCTGACTACTGAGAGAGGGAAAGAGCCTGCCTGGCCGTGCAGGAGGAGAGACTGTCCAGGAAGAGAAGCCGGGCATGTTCCTGGCAGGAGGGACACCCAGAGAAGGCGGACTGCACGAGAGCAAAGGCAGGAGCAACCCGGGCTGCAGAGCCTCCCGGTATCTCTGCTGTTCCCAATGAGAACTGTAAAGCATAGTCACTTCAGGGCCACAGGACCCCCCGCCCCAACATATACAACATCCCGCAAATAACACACAGACACAAGTGTTAAGATTGGGAAACAATTGCTGCAGGTTTATTATTACATACAACATTATGTAATCACGGTGGGTTATCTTACGGACGATCAAAGGGCAGGCTGCATTCTCGCCACCTGCCCGCCTGTTGAGCCAATCAGCACAGTGGCGAACCACCCAACTGCTGCACCATTATGGTAATAAAACTACACACGCCCCTTGCGGGGCGCATCTAGGCAAACCCCCGGTTGCACAGGCCCACAACCGCCCGAAGGACTACTGGGGCGCCGACACGAGTTCCTGGACCTCCCATGAGGTTCCAGGTTAGGCTCTAGCACCCCTATGTGCCCGCTGAAGTACATTGTTGCACCTCTCAGCTTCCGGATCGCCCTGTAACTCCGCCTGCAACGAAAAAAGGAACACATTAAAAACTCCCTTATGAGCGCCTCCCCCAAGAAGACACTCTGGGTAAGAGGTAGGGAGGGAAAAGAGTGTCCCCGACATAGAGCGCGCAACGTCCGGAGCGGCAAAGAGGCCTGAGCAATGACGAGAGGGAGAGATATACCCCCCTCTCCCTGCCTGCCGCCCCGGACGCGCGTCACCGTCCCGCCCACATCCCACAGAGCAACGCCTGCCCTGGGAAGGAGTGGCTGACCATATTTCGGGACGGGGGCAGCCCTCCGCGACTAAGGGCCCGCCCTCCTGATGGCCACAGGGTGGCCTCGGGCAGGCGCAGAGTCACTTCAGGGCCACAGGACCCCCCGCCCCAACATATACAACATCCCGCAAATAACACACAGACACAAGTGTTAAGATTGGGAAACAATTGCTGCAGGTTTATTATTACATACAACATTATGTAATCAGGGTGGGTTATCTTACGGACGATCAAAGGGCAGGCTGCATTCTCACCACCTGCCCGCCTGTTGAGCCAATCAGCACAGTAGCGAACCACCCAACTGCTGCACCATTATGGTAATAAAACTACACACGCCCCTTGCGGGGCGTATCTAGGCAAACCCCCGGTTGCACAGGCCCACAACCGCCCGAAGGACTACTGGGGCGCCGACACGAGTTCCTGGACCTCCCATGAGGTTCCAGGTTAGGCTCTGGCACCCCTATGTGCCCGCTGAAGTACATTGTTGCACCTCTCAGCTTCCTGATCGCCCTGTAACTCCGCCACAGCCCGGCCGGCGGCCACCGTCGCCGTCCGGGCCCCCCACCACTTCGCTTTTTAGGGAAACCTGCAACCCTTGCTCTGTAGAGCCTTTTGTCAGTCCAAGGAACAACACCAAAACGACAGGTGAGCGGTGGACCCGTTCCACCTCGAAGCGACCTGATCCTGACATGAAAATTACATGCCTGAAGTAACCCAGGCCCCTCTGCCCCTAATCTCCAGATACCCCGGGCTTTTTAATGCTTTGCAACCATAGTGTAACCATACCCGGTTACCTGAAGTCAAACTTCCAGGTGAATGACAAAGTGATGAGGAGGGGCCCCTACTACTGAAGGTGCTTCTAATCGAACAATAGGCGTTCCAGCACATGCCCTGCAACTCAACCACACACTTCACAACAAGCGTCAGCAGGCTAAACCCAGCAAGTTACAACTCCTGCTGTACGCCGTTCGCCGCATAACATGGAGAAAGTGTGCTTACAATGACGCTTGTGCAGCTATACACGAAAGAGCACAGGGGCCTTGAAGGGATAACTACATATTATACTATATACTTGGGCGATGACTTTGCATATGCCAATACAGGATTGAACAGGTATTAACAGCAGGCACCACCTGCCCTCTCGGGTTTAGTCTGGAGGCAGCTTAGGCCATGCTACCTGTAGATAGCTTGTCTGTAAGAATGACTTACGACCACCACAAAGGGATTGCTGGGACAAAACTCAAGGTCACAAGTACCTTGGTGTTGAATCGGTCCAATCAGGACTGCAACTGTAAAGTCAGGAGAGCATTGATCTAAACAACTTCACCTGCCGAACACAGGGCCGCACCTGCGGAACCAGTGTAGGCCGGGCCTGGTGGCTTAGTGGACTAATATGCCGACTGTAGGGGTCTGCATTTGACCTCATGGTCACAGGCTCAAATTCTGATGGGCCCACAGAGCCTTTCATCCTTCTGAGGTCGCTAAAGTAAGTACCATTGGGTTGGGTAACAATAAACATCTGTGAATCTGTGCCAAGATGCCTTTCTGGGTGAATGGGCACTTTACAAATACATATGTTATATTGTGTGGTGTCAAGACCACGGATTATCACCAGAGTAATCCGGGCAGCCATGTAAAAACAGACATAGTCCATGCTCAGAATCCTTGGAAGCCTCTGAGTGACAGCAACCAATCACAGCAGAGCTCTGCCTAAGGTGGGATCTAGCAGCCATGGTCAAAAGTCAAGGAATAGAAAAATGGATTACGGAGGCATTAGATGCGGCGGCGCCATGGACCAATAGGGCTCCACAGAGGCAGACAAAGAGCTCGCCATGGTTCGATGAAGCTTTACGATCGGCCAGAAAGGCATTCAAAAGGCAGGAACGAAAATGGAGGGATGGCTTCTTGGACTCAGGGAAAGTGGCATATAAAGTTAAGCTTAGATCGTATCATTTACTTATAAAGAAAGCTTGTGTGACCTACTATTCAGAAAGAATCGAGACAGCAGAAAGTTCATCAAGGGAACTATTTAATATATTTAAAGAGATATCCTCATTAGAAAGAACAATAGCACGGACCTCTGGTTCGGAAGAATCATGCACTGAGATTGCAGAGTTCTTTGCTGAAAAAGTATCTACAATCTATGATACCTTTACTGATGACGCTCAGAATGGCTGCATACAACATAAAGGACAAATACAAGATTGGGGTGAAAACAGTATCTGACAATTCCCCCCCTTAGAAGATTTGAAAAAGATAATACAAAGCATAAGATCCGGCTCCCCTACCGATCCAGCTAGTCCCTAAGTGATTGGTACAGGACTAGGGGTAATACTCCCTTATGTTCAACAACTGCTGGACACCTCCTTTCGGGAAGGCCAGCTTCCTGACAGGTGGAAGCGAGCAATGATTAGTCCAATCAAGAAATAACCCACAGCGGATGGGAATTTACTAGCAAATCTACAACCGGTCTCACTGCTACCATATTTCTCCAAAATTGTAGGAACAGTGGTTAATATACTGCTGGAGGGACACATAAAGGAAATTAACTTACTACATCCCACACAATCAGGTTCAGGCCAACCTATTCAACAGAGACAGCTCTGCTTTTTGCGACCGAGACAATATGGAAGAGAGTGGACGAAGGGCTGACAGCTGTGCTGGTTATTAGACCTGAGCGCAGCGTTTGATGCGGTGTCACACAAGCTGCTCATACACCGTCTAAGAAGAGGGGGTGTGGTCGGAGCTGCGATGGACTGGATGGTATCTTACCTGCAGGACTGCAGCTTTCAAGTGACACAATCTGCGTACACATTCAAACCTGTTACTTTGGCACAGGGGATGCCGCAGGGTTCAATTTTGAGCCCTTCTCTTTTCAATCTATATGTGGCACCCCTGGCCAATATTGTAGAAAAACATGGACTTTTAATTGTGTCGTACGTAGATGACACTCAGCTAGTGGTCACTCTGGCACCTAACTCACCTCAAGCAGCCAATAGCTTTGCAGCCTGCCTGAAAGACCTGGCAGGATGGATGTCAGACAACTGCCTGAGTCTAAACGGCAGTAAAACAGAGGTGCTGATAGAAGGAAAGTCTCCATCTACATGGTTGCTGGCTTGGTGGACAACCATGCTAGGACCGATTCCCTCCCTGAAGATTGAGGTGAAAAATCTGGGAGTATGGATGGACTCTAAACTATCCTGTGATGCCCAGATTAAAAGAACGAGAGGAAAATGCTTCGGAATCCTGAAAATTCTCAGGAAAACCCTGGACATTCTTCCTATATCTGCCGGAAAAACCCTGATCCATGCTCTTGTTAAGACAAGACTGGACTACGGGAATGTGCTGCTTTTGGGCACAACAAAAAAGGGTCTTCAGAAGTTGCAATGCATCCAGAATGCAGCTGCCCATCTGGCTCTGAATCTGCCGAGAAGGACACCTTCTAAGAATGCATTGAAAACACTGCATTGGCTGCCTGTTCCGAAATGGATCATGTTCATGGTATTGGCCATCGTATTGTGCAGGGAAAAAGCCCTGCATACCTGCACAACCTACTTTTACCACATAAAACGGAACGCCAGTTAAGATCTACTGGAACACACCAGGTAAACGTCCCGAGGATAAAAAGAGCTCGCAGGGGCGCGCGCTCTTTCAGATATTTGGCAGCAAAGAGCTGGAATGAGCTTCCCGTGTTCCTTCCAGAGGAACAACACATATAGTTTTCCGCAAGAAACTAAAAACATGGGGGCAGATTTATATTGGGAATGCGCCACGTTTGCGTCACGCAACTGCGGCGTAAACGTGGCGCATCCCTATGACCCATTTACAACGTGAACCATCTAGGCAGATGCGTCACGTTGTAAAGCCCTGCGCCCCTTGTGGGCGTTCCGGCGCAGGTGCGCCTCGCAAAAGTGGCTGAGTGAAATCTATAAGATTTCACTCAGTCACTTTCAGGCCAATGCTGCGTCAAAACCTTGCGCCTGCTTGAAGCAGGCGTAGGTCTTGACGCAGCATTGTTAAGAGGGGGCACCCCCGAGCCTTGCTGGAGCTGCGTCGCGCTTGCGACGCAACTCCAGCAATGCGCCACCTTTACGGCACAGATGCGTCACGCATCTGTCCCGTTTTTGCCCCACGGTTAACCGCATTGTAAATGCGGCGCACCATGGTTGGCGGAGCAGCGGCGCAATATAACTGGCGCATCCCTGGGGATGCGCCAGTTGTCATAAATCTGCCCCCAAGGCTTTTTACACAGTAATCTTGAGACTAACACAAACTGGAAACAAATGATTTTTTAAATTGTCAGGTGGAATGAAATAGCGCGGGGACACACCAGCTGGTGTAACCAGGCGCTTCATAAACTCAAACTCAAAGTGGTTGAGTACGAAGAACTAAGGGTCTGATTATGAGTTTGGTGGTCCGATGGACCGCCAACCCACTGTGGCAGTGCGAAAACCACCGCACCGGTTGTCCAACTGCCTTATTACGACTCTGGCGGTCAGACCACTGCTACTGCCGGCGATCCGTGATTCCTCAGTGGTCTCGCAGCCGCCTGAGGCCGCATTATGCTGCCCGTGCTGCTGCAGCACTTCCAAGCATATGACGGGTTTCCTCACCACCACAGTTTTCATGGCGGTGAGCCTGCCATGAAAGGGATGGCAAGAGGAAGCTAAGCTGTTGCCTCTGGGCCAGGGGATGCCTGCAGGAGGGCACGTGGTGTGCCCCCCTGTTTGCATGCCTCCCCAATACCTGCACGGCATGGACTTCGCCATCCATGCCGTGCAGGGACGTGCTTTGGCGGTCCCATTGCGGTGCCTTTCTAAGGCTCAGATATGAGGCACCCCAATGGGCTGCCAAGCACCACCCGCCGGACCACGAATGGACTCGTAATCTGGGGAGCGGTGTGTGGGCGAGTTCGGCAGTGTGGCAACGGGGCACTAGCATGGTGGCCCGCGGCCACACCGCCAAACTTGGAATCAGGCCCTAAGAGACTGGATTCGTACCCACTGCAAGGATGAGAAATCGAGGGCATGAGGGCATCGGTCGTGTATTGACTTGAATGCCAATAAAATCCAGAGCCAGATGGGCAGTTTCATCACTGGTACCTCGGGGAGGGGGTGGAGGGGAGGGAGAGGAGATGGCATTGATGGAGAAAAGGGATGGGGCGTCACAAGAGAATCATTACAGGATCACCACTGTGTATGTGAGAGAGCACGAGTTTGAAAAAATGTATAAGTACGCTATATTTACAAGCACGTAGTTAGTTTAAACATGTTTTGCACACGAGTAGTTTATATTCAGTAGTGAAACGTATAGAATGTTAAGTAGAGTCACTATAATTATAACGGTGTGAGATTAATGTAGAAATGTTGGAATATATGTGAAAACCTCATGTTCTCATGTTAAAAAGAGTCATGTCCGAATTAAATGTAACTTTGAAAATCCAGTATTATGTGTAGGCCTTAGGGCAATTCACAGCAAACCTGAACGTGCTGCTAAATTAATGTGAGATAAAGTTGACATGGTTCTTTCAAATTTGTACTATTGAACTTAGGGTTAAAAGTATATGCTTTATAGATGTGTTATTTTAGAAACGTATGCTAGTTAAGAATGTTTGCTGTTTAAATCAAGTTAACGTTTTAAGAGTGCAGGAACCTGCTGCATGTAAATCAAGTAGGCCAGAGCAGATAATGTCATGTAGTTTAAATTGCCATATGCTCGTTAGAGGAGAGGTCGTGAGGTGTCCAGCACGGAGCTTTGAGAGTGTTTTATGACCAAAGATATGGTGGAGTCTGGAATTTGAGGCCCACTGCAGGATGAGCTGTATGCAGGTGCGAGGGTCCTAATCAGCTCGAATGAAAGGGACTTTGTTCAGTGGCGCCTTGCGCAGGCCTGTAGGAGTTTCCAGGAATTTCAGGGGGTATCAGCGCACGGAAGAAGGAGCCTGGGAACCAAGGTCAACTATAACGAGGGTCTTCAAGAGTACCATCATGGAGTTTACCGCGCAAAGATGTACCACGTGAGGGGCGTCCCAAGGGGCGTTTCTATTGGAAATGTGATTTGGTATTAGGGAAAGTGACCCGGGAGGAGAGCAGAGCAGATGATTTTGGGAGCCTAAGGAAGCGGATGGGTAGGCAGATAGGCTGATCAGGAGAGACCCATTATCAGAGAAGAGACAAAGAGAAGTGCGTGATCTTCTTAGGAAGTCACCACGGCTGACACCTAGAGGGTTAAGATCTTGCTAAGTAGGGATGTCATTTAGTGTAGTGTAGGGACAGACTAACCTTAATTTTTCTTTTCTGTAATGACTTTGAGGTTGCAACTTGTATCCATTTTGGCAACCCTGATGGTTTTCGAGCTTGTACTTATTATTCTGTTTTTCAGACTCAGACTATTCAAAAAAGTTCATGTTTATAGTGATACCGATTTATCTTCTTAATCTCATTTTGAGAAGTTTGTATCTTCAGTTATCTTTGACTTTATATTAAATCTTTAAAACTTAATTTTGGTCAGTGGTCATTTAGAGTGGTGTAAGTTCTTAAATTGATTGATTTATTGCGAGATTACCTTTTACTCAAGACAGGTACCAACGATTCAGTCGACAGGACATGGGATTTGGTAAGATAATTAGTAACCAGTAATCCCGCGTTAGCAGTTGGTAGCAGAGTGAGGATGGTTATCTTCTTGAGGAAGGTAATCTAGAGAGGTTAGTTTACCCCAAGGCCCGAGACGCCGAGAGACGAGCAGCGGAAGAATCGTGTGCCGAAAGGTGCAGACGGTGCGAGAAAAGCAGCAGTATCGGAGAGTGAGTATAAAAAGGGTCATGCGTGAATAGATTGCGGTGTATTGTGTTGTATTTGTATTGTAATGTCTTGCGGAGTTGAATGCCTGTAGTGTGAATGAGAGACGGTTGTGAGCGCGCGCAACCTGGTAAGCTGGTAACCTGGTAAACGGGTGAACTGGTGAAATCTTAAGTTCAGGCCAGAGCTTAAGTGGTTTTGGGTGTATCGAACATCCAGGGTAGTTGTCGACCATAGTACGGAGGTCACGAGGTACCATTGACCGCCGTGGATCTAAGATAGGGGGAGTGTAAGAGTGAATGTATGAGTAACGGACGCTGGTCGAAAGTTACTGCGTGTGAGTAACCTATCGGAGAAGGCGATTGTCTGGAAGTAATCGGAAAGACATTTTGCCAAGCAAAAGGTGACAACTACAGAAAGACTGTGGGCGTACAGTCAAAGAAAGGTGATCGCTTGGACGGAAGTAATCATTTTTCAGAGTATGAATGGGATGCGTGCATGACCGAGGAGACGAGCTGAGAAAGGAGGGGAACTGCTGCGAAGGGGGACGGGTGACGTCGGCTAGAGCCGCGCTCTGATTGAGCGGTTGGTGTGACGTTAGCTAGAACCGCGCTCTGGTTGGGCGGCTGGCGTGACGTCGGAGGAAAGTCGCGTACGGATAGGCCAGTTAGTGAGGACAGCGCTGAGATTGGTGGAGTGTCATCAGGAAGTAAACAAACGCGGAGAAAAGAGAAATCATGAAGTGTTTTAAGTGTTTGAAAGGGATTTTTAAACGTAAACGAAGTGAACAATATTACGGGGAAGAGGCTCCCCCAGAGGGTACGCCAGCTCATTATATGGCAACGAATGTTGGGCTGCATACGATATTGTGGATTGGGGCTTGGAATAAGCTTACGGAAGGGAATGAGGAAATGCAGTTCCCGAAGTACGGGACGTTTAAATTAGAGGTGTTACATCGGCTAAAAGCAACCATGTCCTCATTGAAACCCTCACCCAGACCAACACAGTTTGAGGCACTTAATGCATGGATTAAGGCTGCACACGACCGAAATTTGAACAGGCGTCAACAAAGGCTGACGCGATCGGTAAGGGCAGTGCGAGATTCCAAATGGGATGAGGAGGAAAAGCGTTGGAGGGTACAGACTATCGAGGTGGAGAAAATGTATCCGATGAGGGAGGTGTCAGGAGGAGGAAACCTCATGGAAGAAGACGAGGAAAGCGAGTCGGAGGACAATCTGATAAACAGATTGTTAATGGATAGACCACCTCCGAGAGTGGAGTTGATAGAAGATAGAGGGCTCGCAAGGGAAGATGGGAATGACATAGAGGGATATACACCACTCCCTATATCGGAATGGACACCTATCAAAAGTGGAGAAACACCTCTAAACAACACTGTACAGAGTGTAGTGGGAAGGTTTGTGGTGCAGAAAACGCCAACCACAGAAAGGGTTGAGTCTGTGGGATTGCCAGACGCTCTTCAAGTGCCTGTTACCATAGGACCCATAGTTTCGATCTATAATTCTGAGAGAGATAGAGGGGAACAACAAAGGCAATTGGATAGGGAAAGGATTGAGATGGAAAGGAGGAATAATGGGACAAATGCATGGAAACAATTGCCAGGATCAGTAACATGGAATACCCCATTAGACACAACTGTCGGTCCCAATTCAGAACAGGGAGGTCCGAGAGGACCAATGGATCTAAGGGGACCGCGGCCAAGATCTTTTTCAGAGTTAAGAGCTGATTTGAGGGAGTGGGACGGGTCCATAGTATCTCCGAGTAACAGGACAAGAACGGAACCAGAGTGGGAAAGCAGGGGTAACGGGACTGTATCTCATTGTGGGGCCAGCGAAAGCAGTCAGGGCCGGGAAGGCCAAAGTCAAGAGAATAGAGGGGATGCATGTCCTACAAATCAGAGGGAACAGCCAGAACAAAATACTAGGATTGTAGAATGTGAGGAAATGTCCCGTCTCTGGGGGAAGGGAGGAGATGAGGCGGTACGGGCTTTTCAGAATAGGTTTAGGTGCCTTCATCATACACTCGGGGAAGACGCTCAACATTGGAGAAAGGAGAACAGCGATAGGTCCCGCCACGCCTCGAATAATCAGGAATCACAGGGAAGTAGGGAAGAAAGAGGGAGTAATGGAACATCTTACCCTGCATCCCGTGAAACTAGCCCGGAGGGGGAGAGAGGGGCTATGAGGCATGAAGGAGTGTTTCACCACCCACCCCGAGAAGACGGAAAGGCATGGGATCTAGAGAGATGGGAACAGGGGAGGACTCCCTATAATTCACCAATACCTAAACGTAGATCTCGGAGCTGGGATGGGAGAGATGCGGATGGAGGAGCTAAATTGAGTGTCTTGAAAGCTGAAATTAAGGCAAAAAGGCTTGATGTTACCAGTTTAAAATCAGATGTTGATGAGATAATAGATGGAACATTGCCTTTGGAAAGGATAGAATTGTACGAACAGGATGAGTTATTGTTCATGGCAAAGGATATTACTAGGAAAGCTAGAGCGTTTCATGAAAAACTGACTGATTTGGCAGACAAGTATGCCGTGGATTTGTCTAGGACAAGGGCATTACAGAGTAACCACAGATTACAGTACGCAGACCAGGATCTAGATGAGAAGAGAACTACTGGATTAAAAACACACATAAGAGAGCTGGTAACAGGGATAAGAGTATGGAGAGAACTGGATAAATGGGAAGAAAGGTGGTCGAAAAAGGGCACAGTTAGGCGAAGTACAAATGTGATGACCCCTGAGGGAAGGGTAATGCAGATGGAGGCATTCCCTTTGCGAGAAATATCAAATGGAAATTATGTACATGTGCCCTGGAGTAGAGGAGACTTAGCCGCATTTACCAACTCATTTCCGAAGTTGCGGGACAATCCAGTCGAATGGTATAAACAGGTAGAGAGGTTTGTCAAAATCTCGAAAGTATTGTGGATTGATTTGAACACGTTGTTTGACATCGTGGTCCCATCTGATCTGTGGACCCCTTGTAAGACTAGTGTTGAATGGCCAAATGCTGAACCATTGAGGGATGCTCGGACTAATGGACCGTCTGAGATTGTCATGCGAAAGTATGAAAGGGTAATAGCATGGCTGAAAGATAAGGTACCACCACAGGACATAGATTGGGTAAAAATAGACCGAACAAGGCAGGAACCCAAGGAGACAGTTCACGAGTTTTATGAAAGATTGCTGAAAACATTCAAGCAATACAGTGGACTAGATGTAATGGATCCCAAAGATATAGGGCAGTTTGTGTCAAAGTTTGTCTTGGGGTTGAGACCTGATATTTGCTTGATGATACAGCAACATTTAATCTGTTGGCAGAACAAACCACTAGATGAGATTTTACGATATGCGAGGTACTGCAGTGACGAGATAGATTCTAAAGCCAAGAATCTAAAGGAGAAATTGATGGTGGTGCAAATGCAGTCCGCGGGGAAGGGTGGCCAGCAGAAGCAGGGGATGGGACGAAAACCAAATGGTCAGAGCAAAGATAATGAAGAAGGGCAGAGACCTAGGATAGACTTTGCCACTTTAAAGAAAACGACAAAGTGTCATCAGTGTCACCAGGTGGGGCATTGGCGACGCGAGTGTCCCTTTAACCCTGAAAATGGAGAGCTAGAAGTAGAAGAACAGGTCCAAGAAGACCCAGTGCAAAAGGTGACAGTCCCAAGCAGTAAGGTGGCCAAAGGGGGGACTTCGGCTCCACGGGCCCAATTCCCACAGCCACCGAAGATAGCAGCTGGAGGAAAGGTCTTTAAACAAATGCCTCTGTTTATCGAGGAAGAAAAATGTTATTACATTGATCCATTGACAGGACAACGGGTGAGCAGTGAAGAGGACTGTACCCTCGGGGCAGTTCTAGAAGTGGATCAGAGAGGGCCATTTGTTGAGGCAGAAGTGGCAGGGTGTCCCACTACGTTCTTAGTGGATACTGGGGCTACTCGTTCGACTCTGAGATCAGCGGTGGTTCCAGACTTGCCAATGTCAGGGGAAACAATTCAGGTGGTAGGAGTCGCAAATAAAAGAATGACTAGTCCGTTGACAGAACCAGTATCTGTGAAAATAGGCAATCATATGAACGAACATCAGTTTGTGGTTTGTGACTCGAGTCCGGTATGTCTGTTAGGAAGGGATTTGTTGTGCAAATTGAACTGCACCATATACTGCACCCCGCAAGGAGTGGAGGTACAGACTACCGACGATGATGCTACCTTTAAGGTGGCCAATTCAAAATTCTGTGTAGAACTATATCCTACTCTGACTGTAGAAGATCTTCCCCAAGATTTAAGAAATGCAGTGGCGTCAGAGGTGTGGGATTTCACAGGAGAAGATATAGGATTGATTAAAGGGGTAGAACCGGTAAAAATATTGGTAAAGCCAAATGTTGAGTTTCCAAGAACGCCTCAATACAAATTGTCCCAGGAAACGATTGCGGGAATAAAGCCTGTGATCGAGTCAATGATTCAACAGGGAATACTGAAAGAAATCGTGGGTAGTCCTTGTAACTCCCCGATTATGGGTTTGCAGAAACCTAGCGGGAAGTTTAGGATAGTTCAGGATTTACGAAAAATTAACAACATAGTCGTTTCATGTTGTCCCGTGGTACCGAATCCATCAGTAATATTGTTTCAAATACCATGTCAAGCAGAATGGTTCACAGTGATAGATCTTTGTCAGGCTTTCTTTTCAATCCCATTGGATGAAGAGAGCAGGTACCTTTTCGCTTTTAAAATGGAAGATCGCGTTTTAACATGGTGTTGAATTCCACAAGGATTCACAGACAGCCCATCCATCTTTAATCAGTTGTTGAAAAAGAATCTTGAGAATCTAGTACTGCCACAGAACTCGGTTCTGGTACAGTACATAGATGACCTACTTGTTGCGTCAGAGACAGAGGAAGCCTGTAAAGTAGACTCAATTGCCTTACTGAACCATTTAGCTGAAAATGGACATAAGGTATCTCCGAGCAAGTTGCAGTATTGTTTGACAGAAGTACAGTATCTAGGGCACAGGTTAGAAAAAGGGAAACGTAAGGTGTCCCCGGAGAGGATTGAGGCGATAATGAAAATGAATGCGCCTACAACACAGAGAGAAGTTAGAATGTTCCTAGGAATGGTGGGTTACTGCCGACAGTGGATAGTTAACTTTTCACTGAAAGCAAAGCCCTTACAGAAACTGACGCACAAGGAGGTGAGTGATCCGGTACCATGGGATGAAGAATGTCTGGTGGCGTTTTTACAGCTGAGAGACGATTTATGTCGTGCTCCGGCTCTGGGAATGCCAGATTACGAAAAGTCATTTTCACTCTATTGCTGTGAGAGAGAGGGATGTGCTTTGTCAGTCTTGGCACAGACCCACGGAAATGCCCGTAGACCAGTTGCATATTTTTCGGCTACATTAGATCCAGTAGCCGCAGCGTTGCCCGGATGTCTCAAATCCGTTGCTGCAACGGGTGTCAGCATTGAAAGGAGCGAGAGTATTGTGATGGGACATCCAGTAGTGGTGTATGTACCACATTCAGTTGAATTGCTAATGACCAGGACGAAGACGCAGCATCTGACCAATAGTAGGCTCACGCGCTACGAGCAAGTTATACTTGCCGCAGAGAACGTGACTCTCAGGAGATGCTCTGTCTTGAATCCTGCTACTTTGATGCCATTACCCACGGTAATAGAAGGCGAAGGATGTGAAGACCACGATTGCCTTGATGTGACTGAACTATGCACGAAACCCAGACCAGATATTGTGGATGAGCCATTGTCAGACCCCGATGAAATTTATTTTGTTGATGGCTCATGTTTAAGAGACGATACTGGTCGGTTGAGAGCAGCTTATGCTGTTTGTACTATTACTGGAGTTGTAGAAGCCGCTTGCCTGGAAGGAGTACATTCCGCACAGGTAGCAGAGATTATTGCCCTAACTCGTGCCTGCATAGCAGGAAATGGAAAGAGAGTCACCATCTACACGGACAGCCAATATGGTTTCGGTGTGGTTCATGATTTCGGGCAGTTGTGGTCTCAGAGGGGTTACATGACCTCCTCTGGTTCGCCCATTCGAAATGGAGAATTTGTGCGATTGCTGATAGAAGCATTACAAGGTCCTGTTGACATCGCAGTAGTGAAGTGTGTAGCACATACTAAGAATACAGATTTTGTGTCACAAGGTAATAGATATGCTGATGAAGTCGCACGCTATTGTGCGGAACAAAGTTATTCTTTCTCAAAGGTGGAAATAGAAGGTGCAGAAGAAAAGACTGAATTAAGTATGATGTTAGAAACTGTAGACACTTGGGAGGATTTAAGAATAATGCAGGAGAACGCACCTGAAACAGAGAAAAAGGCATGGGAAATAGCAGGTTGTGTGCGAAGTGAAATGGATTTCTGGGTTTCAGCAGATGGGAGAGCTGTGTTACCTGAAGAATTAGCTAATCCCATGGCGAGAGAAATACATGGTCCAGTACATCTAGGAAGGGATGCTATGATGAGAGTGTTTAGGCAAACTTGGTATTGCCCTAAATTTAGAATAGCAGCAGAATCAGTATGTAAACGATGTGTTACTTGCCAACAGCTGAACGTAGGCAAACGAACACCAGTCACACTGAGTCACATTGGGAGGTCGGGGGGGCCTTTCAATAGAATGCAACTAGATTTCATCGAAATGCCAAGAGTCAATCGCCTTCGGTACGTGTTGGTGATTGTATGCGTATTTTCCAGATGGGTTGAAGCGTACCCTACACGTAGGTGCGATACACTCACAGTGGCTAAATTGTTGCTCAGGGAGTTGATACCGCGCTTCGGGGTGCCTGCCTCTTTGGAATCTGACAGAGGAAAACATTTTAACAGCGAAATAGTGAAGATGTTGTGCTCCACACTGAATATCGATCAAAAGCTGCATTGTAGTTATCGACCAGAAGCTTCAGGAATTGTGGAACAAGTGAATGGCACTTTGAAGAATAGATTGGCTAAAGTAGTGGCATCCACATCCTTGAGTTGGCCAGATGCTCTTCCTTTAGTGCTCATGAGCATGCGCAGCACACCTGATAGGAGGACAGGTCTCTCTCCCCACGAGATCCTGATGGGGAGGGCCATGAGACTTCCTACAGTTCCAACTACTGCTCTATTGAATATTACAGATGATCTGATCTTGGATTATTGTAAAGGACTGTCTGACGCCATCCATTCTGTGTCCCTTCAGGTGCATGCGGCTGAAGTTCCAGCAGCGAGGAACCTGTGTCATGACCTGAACCCAGGGGACTGGGTCTTAGTTAAAAAGCACGTCCGGAAGAACTGCCTAGATGTTCGCTGGCGTGGGCCCTTTCAGGTAATCCTGATAACGAACACCGCGGTGAAGTGCGGGGGGCTGCCAAATTGGATCCATGCATCCCATACTAGAAGAGTTCCAGCACCTCTAGAAGGAACAGCTCCCATCCCAGACGAAAGCCCGGAAGTGGAAGAAGAGTCGCAAGAAGGGATAGAGGCAGCTGAGGAGGTGTCGGAAGAAGTTGGGAACGCATCGGATTCAGGAGAAGAGCGAAGGCAGGACGGCAGTGAGACAGAAGACGCAACTGAAGGAGAGAGCAGAAGTGAATACGACTCAGACTCAGATCCGTATCGGAGCGACCAAGAACCAAGTGGGAGGACAAGAAATAGGAGAATAAGGCTTGGAGCTGCCACTTGGCCAACAAGGAGAAGAAGGCTAAGTTTGAGGTCGGCCCAAGAAGAAACGCTTACTCCTATATCCGAAGACTCAGATCCAGAAGAAGATATCCAGGATCAAGCCGAGGAGGGTCTTAGAAGATCAAGGAGGGTGCGAGTGCCTAGTAGAAGATACTCTACTCCCGACTGGACCTACCTCGTTGCAGATGTCTGGGAGACACAGAACAGGGAGGATCAGGGAAGTGGAACTGATCAGAACTGACCCGATCATCACAGTGCAAATAAGGTTTCTACTGCCAGGAGCGGAGACCGAAAGGTTGCTGACACTCAACATCGTTCATCCTGCTCTCCTGAGTGGAATAAGAAAATTGATTCTAGAGACAGTTGAGTTTCCAGTTTGCTGTTCACGATATCCAATATTGGAGGGAACTCTTCTTCGTTTGGAAATGCTTGAGCGAGTAGTGGAAATGCTAGGAGCGCTTATTGTTGTGGATTAATACCATATTGTGAATGTCTTCAAAGGGGCGCAGAACTGGAAAGGTGAAGAAAGTGATCTTGATTAGAACGGACCCCTTTGTAATTGTGGATGTAGAACTGATAGTACCAGGAGTGGAAATTGAAAAAACGCTAACTCTCAATTTTGTCCGTCCACTTGTCTTGAGCAAAATAAGGAGAATAATCCTAGAAAAAGTTGACTTTCCATGTTGTGGTACGAACTGTCCAGAACCTGAGGGAATGATACTTCGGATGGACATTTATGAAGAAGTAGTGTCACTCCTTGAGTCATACATAACTTCAGACGAAAATAAGACTGTTGAAAAGAAATTGTAAAAACTTGTTGCAAGATAACCTAGCGCCGAGTGGAAGAAGAAAAGTGATAGGGGTTTCATTTTAGTGGATGGAGAAGGGCTAGGGTTGTCTATTTTCTACTGGACTTTGAACTGTTTTGCGGAAACAAATTGTCAAGCTTCCAAGTGTTCAAAGAAAGACATTGCAAGAGAGAAAGACTTTGTTTGAAAAGAAGAGGAAGTGAATGCTGGAAGAAAGTCAAAAACTACACTGTTTGAGAACATGGAGGCTGGCAACCCGAACCGCAGGGCAAAATGTATAGCTGTTATACTTTTAGGAGTGGTGGTTTCTCTTATAATTTTAGTGGTAACTGTTTCATTCCTAGCGGGACACGAAGGGGATGAAACCGCAGTTAAGGAGGATAAGGGAGTGTCAACACCGAAAACTACCGTTATTAAAGAGAAGGGAAACATCAATGAGAAAGACAAAGCATTGTTAGATGCAGAAGTAAAAAGGTTACACATGGATGAGTCACAGGGAAATTACAAGTCAAATGCTTATGCTAAATTGCTTTATGAATATGTTGATGCCATGGAAGTAAAGGATTGTTATGTTTGTATGCAGTTACCAGCTTCAGTGGAGGAGGGTATCAGATACCATCATCTTCCGTTGACATATGGAATAACGTGCAGTTTATTGTTAAGTATGTTTTATGGACGAGACGGATTTGAGTATTACTTCTCGAATTTCGACTCGACATTGCCAGAGGTTCCGAATTTCAAGCATTTGAACAAATGGGACTACTACAAAAGCGAAGACAGATTACACAAATGGTTTATTCCATGGAAAACGTTAGATACTTCACATGCTCGAAGAAACAATCTGACTTGTCAAATATCAGAAGTTGAGAAAAAGTTTATAGCACAGGTAGATACTAGATACAGGAGGCAGAAGATATTGAAGGCATCAGGACAAGGGGAAACAGATTGGACCAAGGAGGAAAGGGCACAACAACGAAAAGGTAGTATTGGTCCAATTGCTTTGGATAAGGAGAAACGGGGGAAACTGTGCATTCACAGGAGTTACTCCTATTATGAAAACGTTTATGTAGGACAAGTCAATTGCGAACATGCCTTTCAATTGGAGTATTACTCTAAGAACTTCATGAAAGGGATGCAAGCAATACCAAATGTATATTTTGTATGTGGAAGATATGCCTATGTGAAGTTACCAGATAATTGGTACGGATCATGCTATCTGGCTGTTGTCTTTCCTAAAATATATCATGTTGAGAATTTAGACACGCCTAAGAAAGAAATATCAACTAGATGGAAGCGAGGGCTGGGTGCAGCAGAAGTAGTTGGAGATGTAATAGGTGCTGCATTCCCTTTCTTAGGATTGATAATGAATGACATTAAGATCAGGAGGTTAGCTACAGTCGTAGATAGGCTATCTGCTAGTACTGCAAGATCCTTGATGCTGATAGAAGGGGAGATGCAATCGATTAGGGCAATGGTTCTTCAGAACCGACTTGCTTTAGATGTTCTGTTAGCAAAAGAGGGAGGAGTCTGTAGGGCCTTGAAGGTCCAGGAATGCTGTACTTACATTCCAGACAATTCAAAGCCTCTAGAGAAGTATATACAAAACATCACTGCCATACACTACGAAATTGAGGACCTGGCAAAGATAAATGTGTGGGAAAAAGTAGGCCATGGAATGGGTAAAGTTGGAAGTTGGTTTGCCAACTTAGGAAAGGGTATCGTTTGGTACATACTGAAACCCATCATCATAATTGTGATTTGTGTAATCACTTTGTGGGGATTGGTGCGTTTGTATCAATGTTATAGAGCAAATAGGTTACAGAGAGCTATGAAGAAACAGGAAGAAGAGTTGACAGTGATGCAGGACACTCAATATAAGAGTCTGAAAGCATTAGAGAGTATGAAAAGAGGTGGAACTGCCCTGTCTTCACTTTAAAAGGTTCTACATTTTAGTGTCTTGGTGATGATGACCCCTGAAGGTCATCAAAGGGGGGACTGAGAGAGCACGAGTTTGAAAAAATGTATAAGTACGCCATATTTACAAGCACGTAGTTAGTTTAAACATGTTTTGCACACGAGTAGTTTATATTCAGTAGTGAAACGTATAGAATGTTAAGTAGAGTCACTATAATTATAACGGTGTGAGATTAATGTAGAAATGTTGGAATATATGTGAAAACCTCATGTTCTCATGTTAAAAAGAGTCATGTCCGAATTAAATGTAACTTTGAAAATCCAGTATTATGTGTAGGCCTTAGGGCAATTCACAGCAAACCTGAACGTGCTGCTAAATTAATGTGAGATAAAGTTGACATGGTTCTTTCAAATTTGTACTATTGAACTTAGGGTTAAAAGTATATGCTTTATAGATGTGTTATTTTAGAAACGTATGCTAGTTAAGAATGTTTGCTGTTTAAATCAAGTTAACGTTTTAAGAGTGCAGGAACCTGCTGCATGTAAATCAAGTAGGCCAGAGCAGATAATGTCATGTAGTTTAAATTGCCATATGCTCGTTAGAGGAGAGGTCGTGAGGTGTCCAGCACGGAGCTTTGAGAGTGTTTTATGACTAAAGATATGGTGGAGTCTGGAATTTGAGGCCCACTGCAGGACGAGCTGTATGCAGGTGCGAGGGTCCTAATCAGCTCGAATGAAAGGGGCTTTGTTCAGTGGCGCCTTGCGCAGGCCTGTAGGAGTTTCCAGGAATTTCAGGGGGTATCAGCGCACGGAAGAAGGAGCCTGGGAACCAAGGTCAACTATAACGAGGGTCTTCAAGAGTACCATCATGGAGTTTACCGCGCAAAGATGTACCACGTGAGGGGCGTCCCAAGGGGCGTTCCTATCAGAAATGTGATTTGGTATTAGGGAAAGTGACCCGGGAGGAGAGCAGAGCAGATGATTTTGGGAGCCTAAGGAAGCGGATGGGTAGGCAGATAGGCTGATCAGGAGAGACCCATTATCAGAGGAGAGACAAAGAGAAGTGCGTGATCTTCTTAGGAAGTCACCACGGCTGACACCTAGAGGGTTAAGATCTTGCTAAGTAGGGATGTCATTTAGTGTAGTGTAGGGACAGACTAACCTTAATTTTTCTTTTCTGTAATGACTTTGAGGTTGCAACTTGTATCCATTTTGGCAACCCTGATGGTTTTCGAACTTGTACTTATTATTCTGTTTTTCAGACTCAGACTATTCAAAAAAGTTCATGTTTATAGTGATACCGATTTATCTTCTTAATCTCATTTTGAGAAGTTTGTATCTTCAGTTATCTTTGACTTTATATTAAATCTTTAAAACTTAATTTTGGTCAGTGGTCATTTAGAGTGGTGTAAGTTCTTAAATTGATTGATTTATTGCGAGATTACCTTTTACTCAAGATAGGTACCAACGATTCAGTCGACAGGACATGGGATTTGGTAAGATAATTAGTAACCAGTAATCCCGCGTTAGCATATGCTACATTAACACAGGACCTGGGGCAGTCAGTAGACAGGGCAGTCCCAAACACTGACACTGCCCGGCACTGTCCACCTTCCCATAGGAAGCACATGCCAACATTCTATCTCTCCCTCACCTCACCCTGTAACCCCATCACCCACAACCTGTATATATCACCAATCTGAACATATTTTGCATATCCCCCCCCTTACCTGTTTCCCCATCACCTGCACCCTGTATATACCACCACTCAGAACATACAGTTCATCTCCCCACCACCTCATCCTGTAACCCCATCACCCACAACCTGTATATATCACCAATCTGAACATATTTTGCATATCCCCACCCCCTCACCTGTTTCCCCATCACCTGCACCCTGTATATATCACCACTCAGTACTTAAATGTACCTGCATGTTTCACTATACTAATTCAACACTAATCCTCTATGGGTCCCGGAGTACCGTGCTATCCA
This sequence comes from Lissotriton helveticus, assembly GCF_964261635.1. NCBI lineage: Eukaryota > Metazoa > Chordata > Amphibia > Caudata > Salamandridae > Lissotriton > Lissotriton helveticus. The sequence continues at coordinate 477,734,451 of NC_136062.1, forward strand.
CCGAAAAAGCGCTTCGACGCCTCTTTGGGGGTAGTAAGCGCTATATAAATGCAATTACAATACAATACATCGCCCCACCCCCTCACCCTTTAGAGCAGCCACCACTCGCACCCTATACATCTCACGCCGCCGACATCCACCTACCTACAGACTCTACCTGCAGCATCTCTGCCTGTATCACACACCCCGAGGGGGGTTGACGACCCCTCGCCGGGCACCGGGCAGCCTCCGTCCTCTCACCCCTCGCCGGGCATCCCTCTGTCCTCTCACCCCTCGCCGGGCATCCCTCTGTCCTCTCACCCCTCGCCGGGCATCCCTCCGTCCTCTCACCCCTCGCCGGGCACCGGGCAGCCTCCGCCCTCTAGCCCCGCGCGCCTGGCACCGGGTATCCCTCCGTCCTCTAACCGCGCGCCTGGCAGCTCTCGCCCCATCACAGGCTCAGCCCCTGTAAGCTCCTCTCTACGTCAATCATTCCCCAGATGGTCGGTGCCTGTGCACACAGGAACTGCCATGTACATCCTGCCTGGCACTGCCTCCCGCCCGCTCGCCTCCGGCCCTGGAAGAGTTAAGGGCACAGGCAGACTCGTAGGTGACGGGCGAGGAGCACGGCTCCGCCTCTCTGCCGTGTGCTCTTCAGCAGCAGGCATCTCTGCCAGCCTGCTCCTGTGCCTCTCTGCTTGGCTGTGGGGCTGCCCTGTGCCCCTCAGCAACAGACATCTCTGCCAGCCTGCTCCTGTGCCTCTGTCTGTGCCCGGTGGTGGCCCTGCCTACCTTTGGGGCTGCCCTGCTGTGGGGGCACTCTGCCACACCCTGCTGCCCCATCCCACAGGTGCGCGCGTCCACCTGCCCCCAGCCCAGGGACGGAGGGGTCGAACAGCGCCTCCTTTGGGGAGAACTTTGCCAGTGCCTTGCGGCGGGTCGTGGCTGCCCCAGAGCCCGCAGGGAGCCCGGCCTGGCACGGACGTCTGAGTGCGGTTGGAAGTCAGTGCGTGGGCACCGGTCCAGGCAAGACCGGAATCTACCTCATTCTAGCGCTTACTGCACCCTACCTAACGGAACATAGCGCCTCGACTGCGCCTGGCTGCGCTTGGAAGATCTGCTCTGAGACACTCGGCTTCGACGCCCCATCACTGGAAGAGGGCAGTAGGGGGTCTGCCCAATCGCTCCTGGCCCACTGGAAGAGGGCAGTAGGGGGTCTGCCCACTTGCTCCTGGCCCACTGGAAGAGGGCAGTAGGGGTCTGCCCAATCGATCCTGGCCCACTGGAAGAGGGCAGTCGGGGGTCTGCCCACTTGCTCCTGGCCCACTGGAAGAGGGCAGTAGGGGGTCTGCCCACTTGCTCCTGGCCCACTGGAAGAGGGCAGTAGGGGGTCTGCCCACTTGCTCCTGGCCCACTGGAAGAGGGCAGTAGGGGGTCTGCCCACTTGCTCCTGGCCCACTTGAAGAGGGCAGTAGGGGGTCTGCCCAATCGCTCCTGGCCCACTGGAAGAGGGAAGTAGGGGGTCTGCCCACTTGTTCTTGACCCAACTAGAAGAGGGCAGTAGGGCGTCTGCTCATTCATTTTAGGTTCCCCTGGAAGAAGCAGTAAGGGGCTTCTGCCCACTCGCTCCTGACTCCACTAGAAGAGGGCAGTACGAGGGTCTGCTCGCTCGCTTCTGACCCACTGTAAGAGAGCAGTAAGGGGGTTCTGCCCACTTGCTCCTGACTCACTGGAAGTGGGCAGTAGGTGGGCCACTCTAGACGCCATACTTTTAAGGGCGGGGGCGTGGCCTTCCCCTCGCCCCTCCTGAAAGAGGGCAGTACCTGGGCCTGCCCAGTCAGTCTATGCCCTGAAGCTTTAGGGCAGTGTGTGGGTCTTCCCTCTCGCGTGGGGGTTGGTGGCTTGGACGTGGACTTCAGGACTGGAGTTTGGGGTCTCTGGTGGCTCTTGAGGGGTGGATGTTATCGGCTGGCCCTTGACTCTTCTAATCTAAGTGCCTCAGGGCCCCGCACCCTAGTGGCTAGCCAGGAAGGGGGTCCCCATCGGACCACGCCTGCAGGGACCCCCTAAAGAAGACCGCCCCAGTGGGTCTCGAGCAGTCCACGCCTGCGCAGCCATGGCCGAGGCCTGGGGGGCCCCCAGCAGGAGCGGCGAGGCCCCGGGGCCCCTTGGAGAGGACGAGGGCCCCGTGAGGCCAGGGCTGAGGCCCACGCTGGAGGGCGTGGCCGAGGAAGAGGACGTCTTCCTGACAGACAGAGTGTATGGCATCACCCCCCTTGACACCACCCTCGAGAAGCTCCGGGGGGCACCGGGGGAGGCGGTCCGAGGCAGGACGGTCATGGATGGGGCGCTACAGGACAGCGCCCTCCTGCAGCAGGAACTCATGCACCTGGCCATCAGGAAGCAGGTGTCCTACAGGTAAGGGGGTCCCCCTGATGAGTGCCATGCTGGGGGGTACTGGGGAGGGTGTAGAATGCGGCACACCCCTCAGGAGGGCCCTAGGAACATACCACCTCACCAGGGTGGCTATACTTGGAATGGGACTGCACCCTTCCGTCTCAGCAGGCCGGATATATACTTTTAATGGCATGCACCAGTGAATTCAGGAAGAGAGTTACATTTTTAATGGGACTGTATCAGTGTAGATTGTTGAAACCTTAATGAGGCGGTTAACCTCAGAGGGGCCATTATAATGTTAATGAGACCGCTAGCTTCAGCAGGGGACCCCCCCCCCCCTACCGGAGAGCGGGCCTGGCGTACTTTTAATGAGACAGCACCTCTCAGCAGGGCTGATATATGCTGATAAACTCTTACATCTCAGCAGGGCTGTTACATGCTTATAAACTGGTACATCTCAGCAGGGCTGGTATATACATATAAACTGGTACATCTCAGCAGGGCTGGTGTATGCTGATAAACTGGTACATCTCAGCAGGGCTGGTATATGCTGATAAACTGGTACATCTCAGCAGGGCTGGTATATGCTTATAAACTGGTACAGCTCAGCAGGGCTGGTATATACTTATAAACTGGTACATCTCAGAAGGGCTGGTATATACTTATAAACTGGGACATCTCAGCAGGGCTGGTATATACATATAAACTGGTACATCTCAGCAGGGCTGGTGTATGCTGATAAACTGCTACATCTCAGCAGGGCTGTTATAAGCTTATACACTGGTACATCTCAGCAGGGCTTGTGTATGCTGATAAACTGGTACATCTCAGCAGGGCTGTAGTATGCTTATAAACTCTTACATCTCAGCAGGGCTGGTATATACTTATAAACTGGTACATCTCAGCAGGGCTGGTATATACTTATAAACTCTTACATCTCAGCAGGGCTGGTATATACTTATAAACTGGTACATCTCAGCAGGGCTGGTATATACTTATAAACTGGTACATCTCAGCAGGGCTGGTATATACTTATAAATTGGTACATCTCAGCAGGGCTTGTGTATGCTGATAAACTGGTACATCTCAGCAGGGCTGGTATATACTTATAAACTGGTACAGCTCAGCAGGGCTGGTATATGCTTATACACTGGTACATCTCAGCAGGGCTGGTATATACTTATAAACTCTTACATCTCAGCAGGGCTGTTATACGCTTATACACTGGTACATCTCAGCAGGGCTGGTGTATGCTGATAAACTGGTACATCTCAGCAGGGCTGGTATATGCTTATAAACTCTTACATCTCAGCAGGGCTGGTATATACTTATAAACTGGTACATCTCAGCAGGGCTGGTGTATGCTGATAAACTGGTACATCTCAGCAGGGCTGTAGTATGCTTATAAACTCTTACATCTCAGCAGGGCTGGTATATACTTATAAACTGGTACATCTCAGCAGGGCTGGTATATACTTATAAACTGGTACATCTCAGCAGGGCTTGTGTATGCTGATAAACTGGTACATCTCAGCAGGGCTGGTATATACTTATAAACTGGTACATCTCAGCAGGGCTGGTATATGCTTATACACTGGTACATCTCAGCAGGGCTTGTGTATGCTGATAAACTGGTACATCTCAGCAGGGCTGGTATATACTTATAAACTGGTACATCTCAGCAGGGCTGGTATATACTTATAAACTGGTACATCTCAGCAGGGCTGGTGTATGCTGATAAACTGGTACATCTCAGCAGGGCTGTTATAAGCTTATAAACTCTTACATCTCAGCAGGGCTGTTATAAGCTTATACACTGGTACATCTCAGCAGGGCTGGTGTATGCTGATAAACTGGTACATCTCAGCAGGGATGATATATGCTTATAAACTGGTACATCTCAGCAGGGCTGGTATATACTTATAAACTGGTACATCTCAGCAGGGCTGGTATATACTTATAAACTGGTACATCTCAGCAGGGCTGGTGTATGCTGATAAACTGGTACATCTCAGCAGGGCTGGTGTATGCTGATAAACTGGTACATCTCAGCAGGGCTGATATATGCTTATACACTGGTACATCTCAGCAGGGCTGGTGTATGCTGATAAACTGGTACATCTCAGCAGGGCTGGTATATACTTAAAAACTGGTACATCTCAGCAGGGCTGGTATATACTTATGAACTGGTACATCTCAGCAGGGCTGGTGTATGCTGATAAACGGGTACATCTCAGCAGGGCTGGTGTATGCTGATAAACTGGTACATCTCAGCAGGGCTGGTATATGCTTATAAACTCTTACATCTCAGCAGGGCTGTTATAAGCTTATACACTGGTACATCTCAGCAGGGCTGATATATGCTTATAAACTGGTACATCTCAGCAGGGTTGCTGTATTTTTTTTTTTATAAATCAGTACATCTCAGCAGGGATGTGATATGTTTTCTTTATAGACCGGTACATCTCAGCAGGGTTGTTATATTTGTATAAACCGGTACATCGCAGCAGGGCTGCTATATATTTTTATAAACCAGTTCATCTAGTCAGGGTTGCTGTCTTTTTATAAACCAGTACATCTTAGAAGGGATGTGAGATTTGTATTAACCAGTACAATCTCAGCAGGGATTTTGTATTTTTATAAACTAGTACGTCTCAGCAGGGTTGTTATATTTGTATAAACCGGTACATCTTAGCAGGGGTTTTATATTTTTATAATTCAGTACATCTCAGCAGGGTTGTTATATTTGTATAAACCTTTACATCTCAGCAAGGTTTTTATATGTTTATAAACCAGTACATCTCAGCAGGGCTGGTATATGTTTATAAACCGGTACATCTCAGCAGGGTTGTTATATTTGTATAAACCGGTACATTTCAGCAAGGTTTTTATATGTTTATAATTCAGTACATCTCAGCAGGGTTGTTATATTTGTAGAAACCGGTACATTTCAGCAAGGTTTTTATATGTTTATAATTCAGTACATCTCAGCAGGGCTGTTATATGTATATAAACCGGTACATTTCAGCAAGGTTTTTATGTTTATAATTCAGTACATCTCAGCAGGGTTGTTATATTTGTATAAACCGGTACATTTCAGCAAGGTTTTTATGTTTATAATTCAGTACATCTCAGCAGGGCTGTTATATGTATATAAACCGGTACATTTCAGCAAGGTTTTTATGTTTATAATTCAGTACATCTCAGCAGGGCTGTTATATGTATATAAACCGGTACATTTCAGCAAGGTTTTTATATGTTTATAATTCAGTACATCTCAGCAGGGCTGTTATATGTATATAAACCGGTACATTTCAGCAAGGTTTTTAGGTCTCGCCTGTCGATGCGCATGCGCATCGAGCAAGCGAGACTATAGGGGCTCATCTACTCTTTATCTAACTTGCAAGGAATCGTGGCGATTCCTTGCAGTGCCCGTGACTTTTAAGCTCAATGCGCATGTGCATTGAGCTTAAAAGCGCGTGCACAGCCGCCCGCATTCCTCCGACACCTTTGAAGTGAAGCTTAGCTTCACTTCAAAGGCCCGGCTTCTTCACACCCACATGCCGCTCTGCCCCGCTCCGCCCCCTCCCCTGAGTCATCCTGCCTGCCCCTTCCCGCCGTGTCGCATTTCTCCTCCCCCCTCCCCTCTCTTCCCTCCGTCTTGTTATATTTATCTTGATTGGCTGCGGGTTTGAGGATTTTAAAACGTGCATCACTAAAATATGCCCAAAACTTCCTCTGCAGAATTTGTCCATGCCTTTCCGAACCATAGTTAATATATTTTTGTTGGTGAATATGAGGGCTTTTCCAAAACGCATCCTCGCTGGGTTCCAGTTATCCTGGTTAAAAATGTCCGTTAGGAGTGTCGGCTGTATGTGTATTTGAGGTAGCCAGGTCTGCACTCCTATTCAAATAAGCACACTGACCTTTACCAGAAGTTGTGTAAATGCCCTGGCTGTCGGCACGTCCTGGGCAGGCCCTGTATTTGTATCGGATAGCTCAGCTGCTGTGACCCCGGCCGAGCCGCTGGTTGCCTCTATACAGGGGTCAGCTGCTCCGTGCTTTCCTGGGTGGACTGGTTTCGTTTCTTCACTTATCCGAAGGCCGCTGAAATAACCCAACGCTCTTTGATTTCAGAAGCGCTTCTCTGTGGTCGTCTGACGTTTGGGCCTATATCTACATGAATTGTCGGCTCGTTGGTTTTCTAGACAGCTACGGGCGTCTATCACTTTCAGTTTTGTGCTCCTTTTATTAAAGGTGATTCACCCGGAAGGACATTGTGTACTTCACAATTTCTGTAATGAGCGTCTAAGCTGTGGAAATACCACCTATCATTACCAGTGTTTATAAATATCCCTCCCGGCTCTCTATGTGTTGTGTGTGTATGTGTAGAGCAGGTGTGTGTGTGTATACATACGTGTAGTGCAGATTTTCCAAAAGCCCCAACGTTACAAAATTAGCTTGGACAAAATCTATCCAGGATTAGAGCCACGTGCTTTTTGCTACTTCCCCTGTTACAAGCACATGCTTTGTAATTCATCATGTTTCAAGAGCTCCCCGAATGCCACTTAAAGCCAGAAAGCGTTGTTATAGATATGGGCGTTTCTCTCAATGGCCATAGATGGCTGTGACTTTGCACATGAAATAATAGCTCACATTGTAATGCCAGATGCCGTTGGTGGTGCAAGTGTACCCTAATTATTTTCCACATCTGACCAATACCAATTGTTATTTAGCGCTTAGAAAAGGGACCACTCGGTGTTTAGGCGCTATGTAAATAGCACACCATTGTTGTGTGAAGGTTATTTGTCTGCAAATATGAACATATCGCGGATTCCTTGTGCTCTTAACGATGCCGCATAGGAAGCACCGTTTAACACGACGCTGGTTCATCCAGCCGCGCCGCCTTTGAAGGAAGGACTCCAAACAAAAATGCGAGCAGTTGCATGTTTTTGATGTCTCTAATTCCTGGCATTCCCGCTGCCTGCGAGAAAGGCAGGCCCGACCCCCTGCCTGGCTTGATTTAAACAGCCCGGTGTGTTTTCTCCCCTTCATCCTCCCGTGAATAAAAGATAACCTGACAATTCCGTCAGGCGGAGCAGCCAGACGACGCCCAAGCAAACCAGCAGCACAGCAAGGGAAAAAAGCCATAAAAAGAGAAGCTTTTCACAAAAAGCTATTCTACTCGCTGAGCAGGCTGTGGATTTCTGTTTGTGACTACCATTTTTTTTTATTAACAAAAAAATCTTTTTCTGCTCCTTTTGCGTGCGAATGATGGTGGATTTCTTTTAAGACATTCTTTGCAAGGCACAGAATATAAACCTCTTTAAAACATTTTGGTTCTTGAACCTTCGTGACGCTGGCGACCTGGAGTTCCCTTCCCCTCCTAGGTCTTGTAACCGCAATGGTATTTGAAATTTACCAAGTGTTAAAAACACAGGAACATGTGAGATTGTGATGGACTCGACACCCTGTGTATATGGCTGGCTGAGATGCTTTACCAATTCTAAGCAGTGCCCTCTCGGGCCACGAGATATTATACATAAGCATGGCCGGAGTCTCACATTTTTACTGGGCATTGTATCGAGGGGAATTTTACTGTATCTCTCTTTGCTTTTTGAAGTTTGTGGTGGACTTTGCGAAATATAATACATTTATTTAGCACAAGCATTTGGGCACTAAATAGGTCTCCAGGATTCCTCGTACAATTAAGTAAGAGGCTGATTTTATGTGACTTCTCACGTGTTTAGTTTAGCCAGTGAAGACCACAGTAATTACGCATGTTTCATGCTTTTTTCTCAGACAGGATTCCCTGGTTTTAAAAGCAATCCTGAGTTACAGGACAGTGATAATTTGAATGGGCAATCAACCTGACATTAACCTAATTGCACTCACCCTCAACCCCTCACCCTCACTCACCCTCACTCACCCTCACCCTCACTCATCCTCACTCACCCTCAACCCATCACCCTCACTCACCCTCACTCACCCTCACCCTCACTCACCCTCAACCCCTCACCCTCACTCACCCTCAACCCCTCACCCTCACTCACCCTCAACCCCTCACTCACCCTCAACCCCTCACCCTCACTCACCCTCACCCTCACTCACCCTCAACCCCTCACTCACCCTCACTCACCCTCAACCCCTCACCCTCAACATCAACCCCTCACCCTCACTCACCCTCACCCTCACTCACCCTCACTCACCCTCACTCACACTCACCCTCACTCACCCTCACCCTCACCCTTACTCACCCTCACTCACCCTCACCCTCACTCTCACTCACCCTCAACCCCTCACCCTCACTCACCCTCACCCACCCTCACTCACCCTCACTCACCCTCAACCCCTCACCCTCACACAGTGGAATAGGTCTCGGAGCATTTGAGTTAGAGCTTTTAGAAATGTTTATGTTTTTTTTTTTTTAATTCTTTAGCATTGGCTACAGGAAACAAAAATGCTAAAGATTTACAAAAAAACCCATAAACAATTCTAAAAGCACTAACTCTAATGCTGCGAGACCTATTGCATTTCCAATGCTTGTTATATGTTTATAAACCGGTACATCTCAGCAGGGTTGTTATATTTGTATAAACCGGTACATTTCAGCAAGGTTTTTATATGTTTATAATTCAGTACATCTCAGCAGGGTTGTTATATTTGTAGAAACCGGTACATTTCAGCAAGGTTTTTATATGTTTATAATTCAGTACATCTCAGCAGGGCTGTTATATGTATATAAACCGGTACATTTCAGCAAGGTTTTTATGTTTATAATTCAGTACATCTCAGCAGGGTTGTTATATTTGTATAAACCGGTACATTTCAGCAAGGTTTTTATGTTTATAATTCAGTACATCTCAGCAGGGCTGTTATATGTATATAAACCGGTACATTTCAGCAAGGTTTTTATGTTTATAATTCAGTACATCTCAGCAGGGCTGTTATATGTATATAAACCGGTACATTTCAGCAAGGTTTTTATATGTTTATAATTCAGTACATCTCAGCAGGGCTGTTATATGTATATAAACCGGTACATTTCAGCAAGGTTTTTATATGTTTATAAACCGGTACATCTCAGCAGGGCTGGTATATGTTTATAAACCAGTACATCTGGAGTCGCGCGAATGCGCTAGACACTATCCCCCACATGCATCATCCCGGCCGTTTGCGAATTTCAAATTGCGAAAAATAGCGAATCGCAATTTGGAATTCGCAAAACGGGATGCATGAATATTTTCTCATAATATTTGCGATTCGGTAAAAATCGCTTTTTTTACCGAATCGCAAATATTATGCGAATTCTAATTTGCTAATTCACATTTCCCATTGATTCCTATGGGCCAAAAGGCCCATAGGAATCAATGGGAATTGCGAATTAGCAAATTAGAATTCGCAATTTGTTGATGCATTCCAAGGGTGCAGGGGGGGTCCATAGGACCCCCCCTGCACCCCTGAATTGTATTTTTAAGTGGATGTTTCACACACACATGTCCTAAGGACATGTGTGTCTGTAACATGCAAGTTTAAAAAACGCATTTTTGTGCTTCTTTAAAAATTTTCGCAAATTAACACGAGGGTCAACCTCGTGGTAATTTGCACTTCCAATTTCCAAATTCGCAATTTTTAAAAAAATGATGCATTGCATTTAAGGAATCGCACAAATGCGATTCCTTAAATGCATTCGCATTTTTTAGAAATGCAAAAAAATGCGAACTGTGCACAAAAGTTTGATGCATCCCAAAAATGATTTTTGCATTCGCAAACAGCCGATTTTTCCGATTCGCACCGTTTGCGAATGCAAAAAGCAATGATGCATGTGCCCGTATGTCCACCTCCCAGTAATTCTATCGGTTTCAAGCGCATTTTTGACGATTTTCAAGTCGTTTCCCAGGCTTTCTTGTTTAAGGAGTAATATCTTGATTCCTAAGGCCAGCGCTTCCTTTGGAGGTAGATTTTGTGCCTTTCTGTTCTGGTTGAAAGGCCATTGGTCGTGCTGTGCCTACCACTGAGCTGCCTTGAGGCGTGCTGCTGGGGTTGCCTGTCAGGAGGGCGGAGACATTTCGAGGAAAGGGCGAGACTGAGGCTTAAACCACACCCACAGCTGGTTTTAGCTGCTGCGCACTCTCCTTCTTTGGTGATTTCTTGTCTAATTTCATTTTCTTTGCATTTGAAGTGAGTTTAACGTCTTTTATACATATTTTGAAAGGAAGATAGTAATACGGAAGGTAAGAATGTGGATAATACTGCTAACAAACGTAAGCAAACAATTTATCCTCCACCAGTAAAGTAAAAAATTATGGATACCATTAAGCTTTCTTTAATTACTTTATTGGAAGACTTACAAGCAATACACTCTAATGCAGACAACATTGTTTTGGAAATTAAAAATATTTGCAAGGACATGTCTAGTCGTTCAATGAAAGTCTCTGACAATTCCATAAAGATTCAGGCTAATAAAGCAAACATTGACAGAATGTTTCCTCTAACTGCACAAATGGAGCCTCTAAATACTCAATTACCTGAATTAGAAAATCGTAATATGCAATATCATTTTTGCATCTTTAATTTACCAAAAGGTGTTGAAGATAGTATTTGTAGGCTTTATTTGAAAACTTTGTTACCTGGTCTATTACAGTTAAAATTCCCAGAGACATTGAAATTGATAGAGCACATAGACTTCCATCTCGAATGCAAGCAATGTCGTGCTTTTTTAGATCAGCATTCTCTGCTATCCATGGAAACGAGTGACACTTCTACTTAATTCTTACATCTGAGTATAATTATTTTTCATGTTCTTCCTATCTTCTTCTTCTGGAGCTGCTCTTTAATCCATTAAACTATATTTTTTCTTTCTCTTTTCTATCTTCTTTTTTTTCTGTCTACAAAACTTTACATATAATATGAATATAATTTAGTGTCTTGTTTAGTGTTAAACTGTTAAAACGCCCTGTTAAGAAACTAAAGTTTTAGATTATTTAGCCAGATATAAAGCTGACATTTGCCTTCTTCAAGAAACCCTTATAGATGATACAGTTTTATCATATATGAATAAACGATGGGTGGGTAATATTATTTCCTCTCCTGCAGTTAACAGGAAAACAGTGTTGTTATTCTTTTGAAAAAAAAGTTAAATGTTCAAATACTATCTAAATGTTCAGCTACAGAAGTTCGTCATAGCAAAAATTAAAATTGATACTACCATTTTTCATATAATTTATGTTTATGGCACAACCAATGATGATCCTACATTTTGGTCTATCTTTACTTCTAAAGTGATTAAAATAGGTAATGCTTCACTTATTTTTGGTGGTGACTTTAATTTAATATGTGACCCCCTATTGGATAAATATTCTCCAACTAAATATTGTCCGCCTAGAGAATTTTTAAAATTTTAAAATCCATTTATAAATCTAACCAAATTGGTCGATTTTTGGCCTCAATATCATCCAAAAGAAAAACAGTTTACATTTTTCTTTAACCTTCATAATTCTTATCCTCAAAGTGAATATTTGTTAATTTCCCATTCATTAATTCAATCATTTTCTGGTCCTATAATTCACAATATTAATATTTCTGACCATGCTCTTTTTTCAGGTGTTTTACAACTCAGCGCCACCTAACAATCCCACTCTCACTGGCGTATGAACACTAATGTGCTTCTTAATAACAATAATAAATCCACACTCTGGCTGGTCAACATTACATGATTTTTTCTCTTTCAACCCAGAAGATTCTACTTCACTTGTAAACCATTGAGATGCATTTAAGGCATCCAAAGGGGTAACTATATCTATTGTGGCACATGAAAAACAAAGCTTTTAACGCTAAAATTAACGAATTAGATAAACAACTAGCAAAATATGAATGGCTCATTATTTCATATAATGACTATAAATACAAAATGCAATTACAGAAATTTAGATATGACTTTAACTCTTTGTTAAGCAGAAAAGCTGGTGTACAAATCTCAAATAACAAGACTAAATTTCATTTTAAAGCCAATAGATCTGAATGAATTTTAGCAAATTATATACTTTAAAAAAAAATATAATATCAAAATGAGTGCAAGGTTGGCTTAAATGGTAAACTGGCATTATCTCACAAAGAATTGGTTAATTCATTTTTGACCTGCTATTTAAAGTTATATATTAACCCTCATGTCATTGATATGTTTAGTATTGATAATGTTTTGCAATACAATGGCTTACCTAATATTATGCAGTCAGTGAGAGAAAAATTGGATGTACCAATCACATTAGAAGAAATTAATTTAGCTATTAAATCTCTTAAGCTGAGTAAATCACTGGGACCAGATGGTATACCTGCTGAATTTTATAAAGAATTTTCTCCTTACCTGCTACCTCATTTACTTAAGTTATTTTCTCACTTTAGTATTTCAGGTTCTACTGCATGTTCCTTCACTTAAGCTGTGATTATTGTTCCTCCAAAACCTAATAAAGATTTCACTGTTGTTTCAAAGTACTGCCCTCTCTCTTTAATTAATCACAATTGTAAACTTTATGCAAAAATTCTTGCAACCAGATTGGTTTCTGTACTTGATACTGTTGTTCACATTGATCAGTCTGGATTCATGAACACGCATTCTTTAAACAACACTAGATTATAATTTCATGTAATTGAAGCTGTCTCATCTTTGCATTTTTCCGCTGGTGTCCTTGCATTAGATGCTGAAAAGGCGTTTTACAAAGTACATTGGCAATATCTATTTCATACTTAATCTGCATTTAATTTTGGCAATTCCTTTATCCGTATAGTTTCAGCACTTTATTCTGGTCCTTCTGCTAGACTTTTTGTTAATGGTCAACCCTCCAGAAAATGTTTCCTTTTTAGAGGTACTTGTCAACGATGTCCTTTGTCACTTTTGCTTTATCTTCTTGCTATTGAACCCATGGGGCCCCTCTTTACACTAGTCCACACACATGAAGGGGTAAGCGTACGGACTCACCTACCCCCAACCCCCTGTCAATACTTAATCCACCAGCAGGAGTAGTGAGTTATAAAAATGTTTTCTATCTCGTGATGGCATGTGCTGTGTGTTCTAATACTGCCCTCACTCTCACAAATGTGTGACATGCTTCATCATATGGCTGCTTACAATACACCCTGGTGTAGCCACGCACGGGGTGGAGAAATAGGGTGGGGTAAGACAATAAAACACAGAGAGATCATTTCTATCACAGTGGCCAGGAACGACGGTAGTGAAAGTGCAGTGTTGTGTGAGTTAAAACTAGCTCGTAAGTGTCACTGTGCCTAAGACTTTATTCCTGGACCCTCCGGACAGGGTTAAAAACGTGAAGGATAGTGGTGATTGGGAAATGCAATGTGCTCCCAACACCCATCCTATACTGCCAGGTGGTTGACATGTTTCAGCCGTATGTGCCCCACATGTAGGGTCACACCAGCCTTACTCAGGACTCTACCTGTCCCAGTGTTTTAATACTCTCACCTCCAGTTGAGATAAGAGGATGCCTAGAAACCTGTTGTTCCGTATCAAAGAATTTACTCTACTTTAGTAGTGGAATTACGAGTTTCACCCTATTTCGAGTTTGAACTGGCTGTGGGCATGGTGAGACCCCCTCTAGTCAAACATGGGGTGCTCATCACAGGGTGCAAGATTTTCCCCAACCATCTCTGTTGCAGTGGGAGCATGTGCTCTCGTTTGGCACACAGGCTCCCATTGAAGTCAATGCGAGTTCGACCGAATGATGTTCGGAAGCTTCGTAATCGGTCGGTCGTACTCGCAGAACCCCATTCGGTCGGAAAAAATGCCAAAACTGGTTCGTCAGGAAGAGTTTCCAAACAACATCGCAATCAGCCCCTTTGTCTTCTTCTAACTCCTTATTACATCAATCAGCATTACTAAATTCTACAAAATGAATATTGCAGGATTTAGATTCTCTCTTTCAAACATCTATCTCTGACACCTTAAATATGTCCTTACGGTATAATCCTATTATAAAACGTAATCGAAACATACAATTTTGGCAATCTTAGATGAATGCAGGTATTTTTATTTAAAAGATACATATCATAATAGTACATTTTTATCCTTTGAAGAACTACAACACAAATGTATCCTGCTTCCACGTGATATTTCTAAATACAAATTTTTATGGAACTCCATTTTAGACTGATTTCCCAACAATTTTCCAAGGGTAAACATATCATATTTAGAAACGTATAGTCAAACAATAGCCACTTCATCTCATACTGTGTTGATGTATTATTAAAAATGCAATAACTCTGACAAGAATAACATTCAATGTATTTCTTCCTTTTGGAATAATGAACTCAATGTATCTTTTTCTTGAGACGTATGGAAGAAAATAAGGATAAATTGTGTCTCTAGCTGGTTACTTGCGTCTTTATATCATACTAATTCTTTCACTCTATTTAATTGTTTATGGACTCCATTACAAATGTTTAATGCAAAACTACTAAATTCACCTAATTGTTGGCACTGTCAGTTGGTCCAGGTTCATTAAGACATGTGTTTTTCCAATTTAATATTTTCTTTAGGTTTTGGGAAGAGGTTTAGGATGTTATAAAAAATAAATTTCCTTTATCAGATAAACTTTCATATAATATGGTGATTTGTAAATCGATATTGCTTTCAACAAACCCGTCTGATTCAAATAACAAGCTCTTTGACTTCTTGCTATCTGATGCGCTAAAATCAATTACTACGAACTGGAAAAACCGCTTCATTACTGGCAATTCATTCATGGTGGTCATCAATCATTTTTACCCAGAAAAGAGCTGATCTGACTAAATTGGGTGTTGTTCATACCACATCCACTTATCAGTATTTTTGGAAACCAGTTGTTAATCATATAGAATTATATTATTAAGGGTCTATATTATATAATATTTATTGTTTGTTGGATATTACTATGTGGCTCTTTTTTTATATACTTGTTAAAATAGCTATTGATTTCCCACCCATCTTTTATTTTCTAATTTTTTAGGGCCTGATTATTAAGGCGGTCAGACAAACCATATCAGGAATGGGACCGCCCGACTTGCTGTCGGTGGTCTAGCATTGGGTATTACAATGCAACCGCCTTTAAGGTGGACGCAAAGCATATTTTTTGTATTGTGGCATGTGCTGCGGACTGCAGCACATGCAGAAGTACAACGTATACACATTTTGCATATCCCTGCACTATGTGGCCACATGGTGCACAGATATGTAGGGGGGCTAGCCAAACAAAAAGGTATTCCACCCTGTATTTGAGTGTGACTTGGGGCACGACTCTCTTTAGGTGTTAAACCATCGGCTTGGGAGCGGGGAAGGAACCATTTCCTTTTTGTTATATAACCCTCACACTCTCTAGTAGTGTCATACTTCATCGGGTTCACCTGACTCCTAAAGGTCAGGGTGGGCTCAACCATATTTCAGAGAGTAATTAGGAGAAATAGGCCAAAAGGTTTAAAGTTTGAAAATCCTACATTTATCCCAGTATGCTTTTATTAGGGGAGTTAGTGGGGATAGTAAAACCGGAAAACTACCATAAAAAGTGGCTTTATTCACAAGGGACGCGTGGTCCGTTTAAAATGGAGAAACGCTCACCTGTTATCAAAGCTCCTGTGAGAGCTGATATGTGTAAGGTTGGAGTGAACTGCTGCATATCGCCAGAGAAAAATAAACTGCTTGGAACTCTTTAAAAGCGGATGTCGTTGTCTTCTTGTGAATGAGAAGTATGGCCTGTAAATAGATGGGACGCTTCATTTATATATTAAAAACCAGTGCATCTCAGCAGAGTTGTTATATTGTTTTATTTTTATAAATCAGAACATCTCAGCAGAGTTGGTATACTTTTATAAACCAGCACATTTAAGCAGGACTGTTCAATGTTTATAATCCAGTGCCTCTCAGCAGGGTTGGTATATACATCTTTTTTATAAACCAGTACATCTCAGCATAGTTATATTTCTTTTTTTTTATAAACCAGTGCATATCAGCATGGTTGTTATATTTATATAAACCAGTACATCTCAACTGGGATGTGATAATATTTCTTTAGAAACCAGTGCATATCAGCAGCATTGTTACAGTCTTATAAGCCAGCACTTCTCAGCAGGGTTGTTGTATTTTTATAAACCAGTACATCATAGTAGGACTGTTATATTTATATAAACCGGTACATCTCAGCTTGGATGTGATATTATTTCTGTGCACATCAGCAGCATTGTTATATTCTTATAAGCCAGCACATCTCAGCAGGGTTGTTGTATTTTCATAAACCAGTGCATCTCAGCAGGATTGTTATAGCAGGACAACTTTACGTTTAATCGGACAGTATCAGAAATTCATAGCAGGACTGATTTACTTCTAATCGGACCGTATCATGATTTTATAATAGGACTGTTTTACTTTCAATCAGACAGTATCGGGACTTCATAGCAGGACTACTTTACTTTAATGAGACACTTTTCAGAGAGGCTTCTTCAACGTTTAATGGGGCAGTGTCAGCACTTCTCAGGGAGGCTGCTTCACGTTTAATGGGTCAGTGTCAGCACTTCTCAGGGAGGCTGCTTCACGTTTAATGGGTCAGTGTCAGCACTTCTCAGGGAGGCTGCTTCACGTTTAATGGGTCAGTGTCAGCACTTCTCAGGGAGGCGGCTTCATGTTTAATGTGGCAGTGTCAGCACTTCTGAGGGAGGCTGCTTCACGTTTAATGAGGCAGTGTCAGCACTTCTGAGGGAGGCTGCTTCACGTTTAATGGGGCAGTGTCAGAACTTCTGAGGGAGGATGCTTCACGTTTAATGGGGCAGTGTCAGCACTTCTGAGGGAGGCTGCTTCACGTTTAATGGGTCAGTGTCAGCACTTCTCAGGGAGGCTGCTTCACGTTTAATGGGTCAGTGTCAGCACTTCTCAGGGAGGCGGCTTCATGTTTAATGTGGCAGTGTCAGCACTTCTGAGGGAGGCTGCTTCACGTTTAATGAGGCAGTGTCAGCACTTCTGAGGGAGGCTGCTTCACGTTTAATGGGGCAGTGTCAGAACTTCTGAGGGAGGATGCTTCACGTTTAATGGGGCAGTGTCAGCACTTCTGAGGGAGGCTGCTTCACGTTTAATGGGTCAGTGTCAGCACTTCTCAGGGAGGCTGCTTCACGTTTAATGGGTCAGTGTCAGCACTTCTCAGGGAGGCTGCTTCACGTTTAATGGGGCAGTGTCAGCACTTCTCAGGGAGGCTGCTTCACGTTTAATGGGGCAGTGTCAGCACTTCTCAGGGAGGCTGCTTCACGTTTAATGGGGCAGTGTCAGCACTTCTCAGGGAGGTTGCTTCACGTTTAATGGGGCAGTGTCAGCACTTCTCAGGGAGGCTGCTTCACGTTTAATGGGGCAGTGTCAGCACTTCTGAGGGAGGCTGCTTCACGTTTAATGGGGCAGTGTCAGCACTTCTCAGGGAGGCTGCTTCACGTTTAATGGGGCAGTGTCAGCACTTCTGAGGGAGGCTGCTTCACGTTTAATGGGGCAGTGTCAGCACTTCTAAGGGAGTCTGCTTCACGTTTAATGGGTCAGTGTCAGCACTTCTGAGGGAGGCTGCTTCACGTTTAATGGGTCAGTGTCAGCACTTCTGAGGTAGGCTGCTTCACGTTTAATGGGGCAGTGTCAGCACTTCTGAGGGAGGCTGCTTCACGTTTAATGGGGCAGTGTCAGCACTTCTGAGGGAGGCTGCTTCACGTTTAATGGGTCAGTGTCAGCACTTCTGAGGAAGGCTGCTTCACGTTTAATGGGTCAGTGTCAGCACTTCTCAGGGAGGCTGCTTCACGTTTAATGGGTCA
This sequence comes from Lissotriton helveticus, assembly GCF_964261635.1. NCBI lineage: Eukaryota > Metazoa > Chordata > Amphibia > Caudata > Salamandridae > Lissotriton > Lissotriton helveticus. The sequence goes on from NC_136062.1 coordinate 477,752,646, forward strand.
GTGTCAGCACTTCTCAGGGAGACTGCTTCACGTTTCATGGGGCAGTGTCAGCACTTCTGAGGGAGGCTGCTTCACGTTTAATGGGTCAGTGTCAGCACTTCTCAGGGAGGCTGCTTCACGTGTAATGGGTCAGTGTCAGCACTTCTCAGGGAGGCTGCTTCACGTTTAATGGGTCAGTGTCAGCACTTCTGAGGGAGGCTGCTTCACGTTTAATGGGGCAGTGTCAGCACTTCTCAGGGAGGCTGCTTCACGTTTAATGGGTCAGTGTCAGCACTTCTCAGGGAGGCTGCTTCACGTTTAATGGGGCAGTGTCAGCACTTCTGAGGGAGGCTGCTTCACGTTTAATGGGGCAGTGTCAGCACTTCTGAGGTAGGCTGCTTCACGTTTAATGGGTCAGTGTCAGCACTTCTGAGGGAGGCTGCTTTACATTTAATAGGCAGTATCAGTACTACATGGGGAGCCTGCTTTACTATTAATTGACACTGTCAGCACTTCTGAGGGAGGCTGCTTCACGTTTATGGGCAGTATCAGCATTACTCAGGGATGCTGCTTTGCTTCTAATGGGCAGTACCAGCACTTCTCAGAGAGGCTACTTCAACGTTTAATGGGTCAGTGTCAGCACTACTCATGGAGGCTGCTTTGCTTTTAATGGCAGTATCAGCACTTCTCAGAGAGGCTGCTTCACTTTCAATGGCAGTATCAGCACTTCTCAGAGAGGCTGCTTCAACGTTTTATGGGTCAGTGCCAGCACTTCTCAGGGATGCTGCTTCATGTTTAATCGGTCGGTGTCAGCACTTCTGAGGGAGGCTGCTTCACGTTTAATGGGGCAGTGTCAGCACTTCTCAGAGAGGCTGCTTTATGTTTAATGGGTCAGTGTCAGCACTTTTGAGGGAGGCTGCTTCACGTTTACTGGGTCAGTGTCAGCACTTCTCAGGGAGGCTGCTTCACGTTTAATGGGGCAGTGTCAGAACTTCTGAGGGAGGCTGCTTCACGTTTAATGGGTCAATGTCAGCACTTCTGAGGGAGGCTGCTTCATGTTTAATGGGGCAGTGTCAGAACTTCTGAGGGAGGCTGCTTCACGTTTAATGGGGCAGTGTCAGCACTTCTGAGTGAGGCTGCTTCACGTTTAATGGGTCAGTGTCAGCACTTCTCAGGGAGGCTGCTTCACGTTTAATGGGTCAGTGTCAGCACTTCTCAGGGAGGCTGCTTCACGTTTAATGGGGCAGTGTCAGCACTTCTGAGGGAGGCTGCATCACGTTTAATGGGGCAGTGTCAGCACTTCTGAGGGAGACTGCTTCACTCTTAGGGCCAGATTACGAGTCTGGCTCTGGCACCGCAATTACGGATCCAGCCACTGCAGCACCTGCGTTCCGACCACCCGATTAAGACTCGGGCAGTTGGACCGCTCTAAGACTGCCTTTTCTCCGCCAGGGAACAGCCTTACGGAAAATTTCACCGTTACCGACTGGTATTTAGCCGTGTGGGATATACGGAAGGAATCGGTAATATGGAATCGGTAAATACCGATTCCTTAATACTGATTCCTTATTTGCCTTGCATTTAAGGAATCCGTAATACCGAATCCTTAAATGCAAAGTAGGTAGCACTTAAAACAGTGCACCTCAGTCTTTAAGAATCGCTATTTACCACCAACTTCAAGTTGGTGGTAAGTAGCGATTTCCTTTCAAAAATCATTTTTTTGATTTTTGAAATGTGCCATGTGGCACACATCCATGCCCTTAGGGCATGTATGTGCGCCACATGTGCACACATGCACATTTCAGGGGTGCAACAGGGCACCCTTGAACCCTTGAAATACCTCCCGGTATTACCGATTCGATATTACTGAATCGGTAATACCGAATGTCTTCCCATTCATTCCTATGGGCCTCAAAGCCCATAGGAATGAATGGGCAGGTATTCGTTATTACCAAATCTCAATTACCGATTCGGTAATAACGAATATTAAGAATTCTGTATTTTTTACCGAATTCGTACCTACATCTGAAATAATGATTTCTAAATCGGTAAAATTCGGTATTTAGAATTCGGTATTTCCCTATTACCTACATCGGGCCCTAAGTGTGCAGTATCAGCACTTCTCAGAGAGGATTCTTCAACCTTTAATGGGTTAGTGTCAGCACTTCTCAGGAAGGCTGCTTCACATTTAATGGGGCAGTAGCAGCACATTTGAGATTGTAGGCTACTTTGCTTTTAATGGGACAGTATTAGCACATCTCAAGACTGGGTGTGGCTATGTTGTGTTTAATGGTGCAGCCTCAGCACTTATCAGTGTGATGCTTTAGAGAGGGGCAACTTTACTTTTAATAGAACAGTATCAGCACTTCACAGGTGGTTGTTCTGCTTTTAATGGGACAGTATCAGCATTTACGGGTGGTTGTTCTCCTTTTAATAGAACAGTATCAGCACTTCACAGGTGGTTGTTCTGCTTTTAATGGGACAGTATCAGCACACCCCCTGAGGCTGCTTTAGATTTAATGGGGCAGTATCAGCACTTCATGGGTGGATGTTCTCTCTTTAATGGGGCAGTATCAGCACTTCATGGGTGGATGTTCTTCCTTTAATGGGGCAGTATCAACACTTCATGGGTGGATGTTGTCTCTTTAATGGGGCAGTATCAGCACTTCATGGGTGGATGTTCTTCCTTTAATGGGGCAGTATCAGCACTTCATGGGTGGATGTTCTCTCTTTAATGGGGCAGTATCAGCACTTCATGGGTGGATGTTCTTCCTTTAATGGGGCAGTATCAGCACTTCATGGGTGGATGTTCTTCCTTTAATGGGGCAGTATCAGCACTTCATATGTGGATGTTCTTCCTTTAATGGGGCAGTATCAGCACTTCATGGGTGGATGTTCTTCCTTTAATGGGGCAGTATCAACACTTCATAGGTGGATGTTCTCTCTTTAATGGGGCAGTATCAGCACTTCATGGGTGGATGTTCATCCTTTAATGGGGCAGTATCAGCACTTCATGGGTGGATGTTTTTCCTTTAATGAAGCAGTATCAGCACTTCATGGGTGGATGTTCATCCTTTAATGGGGCAGAATCAGCACTTCATGGGTGGATGTTCTCTCTTTAATGGGGCAGTATCAGCACTTCATGGGTGGATGTTCTCTCTTTAATGGGGAGTATCAGCACTTCATGGGTGGATGTTCTCTCTTTAATGGGGCAGTATCAGCACTTCATGGGTGGATGTTTTTCCTTTAATGAAGCAGTATCAGCACTTCATGGGTGGATGTTCATCCTTTAATGGGGCAGAATCAGCACTTCATGGGTGGATGTTCTCTCTTTAATGGGGCAGTATCAGCACTTCATGGGTGGATGTTCTCTCTTTAATGGGGAGTATCAGCACTTCATGGGTGGATGTTCTCTCTTTAATGGGGCAGTATCAGCACTTCATGGGTGGATGTTCATCCTTTAATGGGGCAGAATCAGCACTTCATGGGTGGATGTTCTCTCTTTAATGGGGCAGTATCAGCACTTCATAGGTGGATGTTCATCCTTTAATTGGGCAGTATCAGCACTTCATGGGTGGATGTTCTCTCTTTAATGGGGCAGTATCAGCACGTCATGGGTGGATGCTCTTCCTTCAATGGGGCAGTATCAGCCCTTCATGGGTGGTTGTTCTTCCTTTAATGTGGCAGTATCAGCACTTCATGGGTGGATGTTCTTCCTTTAATGTGGCAGTATCAGCACTTCATGGGTGGATGTTCATCCTTTAATGTGGCAGTATCAACACTTCATAGGTGGATGTTCTCTCTTTAATGGGGAGTATCAGCACTTCATGGGTGGATGTTCTCTCTTTAATGGGGCAGTATCATCACTTCATGGGTGGATGTTTTTCCTTTAATGAAGCAGTATCAGCACTTCATGGGTGGATGTTCTTCCTTTAATGTGGCAGTATCAGCACTTCATGGGTGGATGTTTTTCCTTTAATGAAGCAGTATCAGCACTTCATGGGTGGATGTTCATCCTTTAATGGGGCAGAATCAGCACTTCATGGGTGGATGTTCTCTCTTTAATGGGGCAGTATCAGCACTTCATGGGTGGATGTTTTTCCTTTAATGAAGCAGTATCAGCACTTCATGGGTGGATGTTCATCCTTTAATGGGGCAGAATCAGCACTTCATGGGTGGATGTTCTCTCTTTAATGGGGCAGTATCAGCACTTCATAGGTGGATGTTCATCCTTTAATTGGGCAGTATCAGCACTTCATGGGTGGATGTTCTCTCTTTAATGGGGCAGTATCAGCACGTCATGGGTGGATGCTCTTCCTTCAATGGGGCAGTATCAGCCCTTCATGGGTGGATGCTCTTCCTTCAATGGGGCAGTATCAGCCCTTCATGGGTGGTTGCTCTTCCTTCAATGGGGCAGTATCTGCACTTCATGGGTGGTTGTTCTTCCTTTAATGGGGCAGTATCAGCACGTCATGGGTGGATGTTCTTCCTTCAATGGGGCAGTATCAGCACACCTCAGGAGGGCTGCTCTGCTTTTATTGGGACAATATCGGCACACCTCCAAGGAGGCTTTGATTTTAAAGGGACAGAATCAGTTTGTGATTCTGTTACACAGATTACGAAGGAAGCGCTACATTAATCAGAATAGAGAGGCGCTGTCTAAGGCTACATTCAGGTTTTTTCACACCTTGTCGTTTTCTGGATGTTTTTCAGATCCACTCTCCAATCCCTTCCAACCAGAGCTTTAAGTGGTCCAGGGCCCTCCGGGTCTCAGACCTGGTAGTAATTGATAACGGACATTGAACCCGGCACCGGTGCCAGCGCGTTGCCCTGTATTCATGTCTTTAGCTTTACAGGAAAACACTGGTCGTTCGGGTGATCCGTGAAGTCCCAGGATACATTTCACCGGCTTTGTTTCATGTTCCGGGGCCTGAGGGCCGGATTTGCTAAGAAGTCACACAACGCAGCACAGCAGTTAAAGTTGCAGCGCTGTATGGCATGAAAGGGATAGAACAGAACAGCACCTTACCTAGCCAGAGGTGGCGCTGTTCTGCTCCCGCCCTGCGCTGGCGCCATTTTCGCAGCCATACACCGAAGCAGACACCCTTGCGCCATGGTGCTCAGTACTATACCTAGTCACATGTGGCGCTGTTCTGCTCCCGCCCTGCGCCTCTCGCCCTTTTCACAGCCTTACACTAGAGCAGACACCCTTGCGCCATGGTGCAAGGGTGTCTGCATTCTCTGAAGCATAGGCTTTGTACCTAAAGCACTCCCTTTAAGTATTTTACCACTTTGTATAATTATTTTACAATGCAGCACACAAGCAATAGAGAGAAAATAAATGACAGCATTCCTCAACATTGCACCTGTCTCCAGGAGGTCGAGGATTTTGGCACAAATGCCTGTCAATAATTCTTTGTAGATAGGAATTTGCATCAAAACCCATGGGTGGGGGGTGCATGTGAATGTCACCCACCACCCAATGAATGCCCTCTTGATGCCAGGTAGCGCAAAGCTGCACACTGCACAGCTTTAGGATAATATCCAACACATATCCAGATGTGTGTTGGATAGTAAAGCACACCTTAACACTTTACATTGGTTTTGCACAACAAAAGTAACACAAACAAGACGCAAAACTGTTATATCTAAGGTTTTTACCTTACATCTTCCCTGTTTCTCTGCCTCTGCTGGTCAGCCAGTGTGAGTGGAATGTTAGTGTGAGTGTGATGTCATTGGAGGGCTGAGCAGCAGAGAGGATGCTCCTGGTGGGGTATTGATTACTTATATACTGGAAAACCTATCTAACCATCTAAGAAGAATAAACTTATCATCTATAACCTATCCAAGTCTTCTGGAATTCCTTACCAAGATGTAACAAAAACGTTTGCAAATCTGGGCCTACAAGTGCAGCTTTCAGCAGGAGGTTGTGTTCTGCTATTTTGTTCAGGCGCCATATTACTCTTGTATAATGAACACTTGTAACTGAGTCGCTGGCACGATTGAGAGCAGTGGAATTGTGGCTGAAGGCTGTGCGAGTTTCTCTCAGTGCCTGTTTGTGAGTCAAAAGGATGTTCAGAATATATGATCATCCAATCCTTGGCCTCTCTGCAAAGCACACAGAGCAATGATCATGTGTGCCATTTGCTGTTGTGATTCTGTTCATATGTGCGTGGAAGGGGTACATAGCTGTCCAAATATTGTCAGGGTGAAGTTTAAAAAAATGCAGTACTTATGTGTGTGTGTGTGTGTGGTTTGTTTCGAGGTGGTGAAGTGAAGGTGACAGTGGCATAACAATAGCCGCCGCAGGTCCCACAATGCTCGGGGACTCCAAACTCCAGGGGGCCCTCTGGCACTGTATGGAGACAATAAACCCCTGGGGTGAGAGCTCCAGACTGGGTCTGCAGCGCGGGAGGCCCCCTCTGTGTACTTTGCATAGGGAGCCCCTGGAAGTCTCATTATGCTGAGTGTCCGAAGTGGGCGGGATCGGCAGGGCACGGCGTGCCCCTACTTCTTTTATTCAATAGATTCTGTTCCTCTACTTTTCTATCTTAAAAATGCGTCCCAGGATGGCAGAAATAGACACGGCCCATAGATAAGGCTCGGCATATGTGGCTGTTCGGGGACGCAGGGGTGGGCGGAAAAGGAAATTAAAAGCACTTTGGGGCTTATTTACAAGCCCCTGGCGCCGCCGGTGCGTCACATTTTCCCATGTTAAAAGTGGCGCACTGGCAGCACAAGGGGCTTGTAAATAAGCCCCTCTGTCTCTTTCTTCTTGCCCAGAGAAGACAAGGACAGTGTCCACTTCTGCTCTGCCACTGTCAGCAGCACCCCCTCTCTTTCTTCCTCTTCTTCCCTCTCTTCCTGTCTCTCTCTCACTCCTCCTCACTTAGTGAAAACCGTGACTTCAAGAAGGTTTCACCCTTTCTTTCCTCCTTTCGTTTCATTTGTTCCCATGTGAAATGGATCCCAAAAAGAAAAACACTTTTGTTGGAAATGTCATCTTTTGAAATGGGCCCCTTTCTTGCCCTGTTATCATGGTTTTTGAATAATGAGTGTAAAAGAGTTATGGTAACCATGTTGTTCCAGCTTAAATTTCACATGCTTTACTTATCCTTGCATTGGAGTGGAGAAGTGTGGCTCACTGGTTAGAGGAGGCAGACCTGAAAGCAGAGGTCAGCCCGGGACCAGGGTTCAATTCCCGGCTCGGCCGGATCTTGAGTCCTAAAATGTCCATGGACTCGACAATTCTCGCTCCGGTGCCTACTCGATTCACGGGTTCACACTCTGCGACTCTGGGCAATAGCTTGCTTAATCTCCACAACGGCCCCTCGCGGCGGGATGCCTGGCTTTCACCTTGCGGATACCCTGCCGGGGTTATCTCACAGGGGAATACCAGGACGGGTTCCCTAAGCAAGCGCTTAGAAACCGCTTGGTGATTTGCGCTATATAAATTCCTGTACATTTACATTTACATTCCCTTGAGCGTTTACTTTTTAGGTTTCGCCTGGCGTCGGAGCTCCTAGCTCCGCACAGGAGAAATCTTATGTCCCTACAGTGTGTGGCTTAGTCCCGCCCTCTGTTCCATTGGCTAGCTCCATAAATGGAGGCTAGCCATTGGAACAGAGATCTGTCCGTCATGGCCGGACCAGATTCGTGGGCGTTCCTGCATTTTTTCCCTCTCCACCCTTTTTGCATCGTCATCGGGCGGTGGGCGGAGTTTCGTTTTTTGGTTTTTTTTGGTGTTTGTTTTCGTCATTATGCCGACCACGCCCGCCGGAAGAAGTCCAGGTGAGTGCCCGTTCCCACTGTCCGTGTCCGCCACCATCCCGCTGTCCGTGTCCGCCCCCCTCCCGCTGTCCGTGTCCGCCCCCCCTCCCGCTGTCCGTGTGCCCGTAGGTGTTTGTTTTTTGGTTATGCTCATTTCTTTAGAGAGGTAGGGGAGGCGCGCAATCTGTGCTTTCCGAGATCTTCCCACGCGCCTGTTTTAAACACGTACGCGATGGAAAGCTGCTCTGCACCGTCCGTAATTGCTCTTTATCCACTTCCCTGGTTCACGCGCTGATGGCGGGGTGGGGTCGGGACAGGGAAACCAACCCGTAGATCATAGCACAGGCCGCCTGCTTCCCCGATCCGATGTCTGCATCTCGAACCTCCCGTGTAGCCGCCCGCCCCCACTCCCGCTGTCCGTGTAGCCGCCCGCCCCCCCTCCCGCTGTCCGTGTAGCCGCCCCCCCCCTCCCGCTGTCCGTGTAGCCGCCCGCCCCCCCTCCCGCTGTCCGTGTGCCCGCCCGCCCCCCTCCCGCTGTCCGTGTGTGTCCGTGCAGGCGGCTCCGGTCCCAGCGTCCATGTCCCAGTGTATCTGGCCTTAGCACACCTAATTTTAGTTGTTGTAGTCTTGCGTTTGTACGTTTATTTCCATGAAGCTTTAATACATTTTGCATACAACAGGTATGCAAGAGCCACAACGCCTTCTGCCTCCCGCTGTCCGTGTAGCCGCCCGCCCCCCCCCTCCCGCTGTCCGTGTAGCCGCCCCCCCTCCCGCTGTCCGTGTTGCCGCCCGCCCCCCCTCCCGCTGTCCGTGTGTCCGCCCGCCCCCCTCCCGCTGTCCGTGTGTGTCCGTTCTTTAACTCTTTGCATGAGCGGCGGAAGAAGGGAGGATATTGCCAGAAGGCTGTAAAGTCCCTTGTCACGTTATGTTCTTGAGTCACTAAGCAGCAGACCACATGAGGTCATAAGAAGGGCCTGAGGTAACAATGGAAACCAGGCTTTAAAAGGACAGCTTGTAATTTCAGTCCTGCCTCTCAATGTGTCACTCATCACAAGATAGCATCTATATCTGTGAACTAAAAAAAGTTTAAGATCGAATCCAAACTTAAAATCAATGCTCGAATCCAATATAGATTGAAGAAATCGAGGCAGTAATGGACACTGTTAGCATGACCGTGCATTTGGATCAGCAGTACAGACATTACTGGTGAGTATCTTTTCCCGACCCCATCATCTTTTTTCACCTCCAACTTGTGGAACAGGTTATCAGACAGCAAGGTTAGTTCATGAGGTAACAACAGCGTGCACTTCAGTCAGACTTCACGCAAAGCCTGGCTGAAATGCACTCAAGCCCATACGTCTCATGCATCCTTCAGAAAAGTCAGATGTAGTTCATTTCTGGTAGAAGACAAACTACTCCCTTTGGTAAGTAAACCCATTACATTTGGGAGCTGCAGGTTGGCCTCAAGCATATAGCCAGTGAGTGGTAGTATGCTTCGAAGACTTCCCACCCTGAAAGATGTTCGCCAAAGGAATAGAAGCATCAACAAGGCCTTTCATTTTGTCTCTCCGAAGTAAAACATTTCTGAAGCTTTGAGACACAGATAAGTGGTAATAAATAGGCACTAGCAGCACAACCTTGTCTCACACACACAACAGGTGTTAACAATAGGAAATCTTGTAGTATAAACTTCCCTCGCACAAAAGGACAAAAAGGGACATATGTTTTAGGTAAGAGGTGATGGATGGTCCAACACCGCTTGACACGGGTGGATGGGGGGATAGTAACGTCCCCTGACTCGTGTACAGCTGTGTCCTCTCTCTGCATGGAGTACCCATCTGCAAGCATCTGGTATCCTGGTTTTTGAACTTTTTTAACTTTGCTCCAGCTTCACGCTAATTTAATGTGTGCTCGAGGGCCTAGGCCTGTTCCTCAGACAGAAGTGCAGTCCTGGACCACTAGGGGCGCACCAAGTGCGTTCTTTTTAATGACAGCAGACTACCGTCATTGTCTTAGGTGCTAGCATGGAAGGTGACGTGGCAGCATGTCAACTTTCATTGGTCATAGTCCTGACCAGCCCTTATCTGCATAACGGGAGCGGTGTCCTACTGACCCACTTAAGTAAAGGCCTACTGCCTCAAGCCAGACTCAGATCTTTGTGCTAACATCCCAGATTGCATGCGCCTGTGTGTGTAATCAGTGTGATAAATGCATCGTGAACAGCTAAGTGAACCAGAGTGGAGTCAGTATACAGGTTCCATCTTGCGCAAGACAGTGGCTTCGCGCCAGAGACTCGGAGTACCTTAGTTTTGTAGTGTGTAGTATTACATTTGAAGCGTATTCAAGTACTTTGGGCTCAATCGAGTTATTACATTTGCAGGTGTTTGATGAATGCTTAGCTTGTCGTACCACTACACTAGCCGGATTGAGATGCCTGCGCCTGCCCGTTAGAACTACCACTGACAGTAAAACGTTGAAGGGGTTGTGCTTGGCCCAGTTTGCAGATCCACAGTACAACGTTTCCAGGACATCAGAGGTAAATGACCACTGGACTATCGGCTGGGGCCCAGGAGCCCAAGCTTGCCCCAATGCAGGCAAGCACAGACATAAAGAGCCTTAGGCACAAGGAGCACAGGTACGGCGATCCAAGCAGAGGGGAAATGAATAGAAACAGGGGGCATGGATTAGGAGGCAAAAGGAAAGTGAGTGCAGGTAGATACATGGAAAAAGAGGTTTAAGGGCTGTCCACAGGATCATCAGGAACAGAGGAAGCACAAAAGGTGAAATGGGAGACATAAGCAGGGAGGCACATAGAGGCACTGAGGTTGAAGTGAGGAGGAGTTGGGGGAACTCAAGAGCTGTGTAAGCGGAAAGAATTAGAAGGCCGATTGGCGCTACTTTGCCACAGGTTAGGGGTGCAACATACAGAAATCGACTGCCTTCTCCTCCTCTGTCTCCACCTCCCAATTCCGCACTCACCTGGGAAGCAGCATGCTCTTCTACTGTATCTTTAACATCTTTGTTTAGACCAAATCCCAATTTTAAGCCCAACCCATGTGAATAAGTGACGTACCCCAGCCCCCCTTTCCGTGCACAATTCATACACGTCGTTTTGAAAATAAACACATCTGTGTGTTTTTGTTTTACATAGTACTTTTAAAAAATGTTACCATTCAGTAACACTGTAAAGAGTAGATACAGTCTATGTAGTCTGCTCAACGCACTCGAACCTTCGAGAATTTAAAGACTCGGTTGATCTGATGTGTTTCTTAATTTTCCTTTTAAAGTGAAATAAAAATAATTCTAACTAAAAAAAGGCTAGCCTGGCAGCAACCAGAATTTAAATGTGTGTGATTTAGATTGCTTGCGGTTTAAAAGAAATTAACCACCTTTTGAGTGGGTTATAGGAGATAGTGTATTGTGCAAAGCATTGCTTCTAGCAAAGCACCCACTGCAGACACGTGTTTATGAAGCAACTCAAGTTACAAAGCTTGTGTCATAACACGTGGTAATCGCGCGTGTCCTGAAAAAATTCATGTATGATCTGTTGAACGTTTACAATAATCCAATAATAGCTCAGACAGTTAATGTGACAATATGTCACTAATTAGAATCATGGTAAAGATCACGAGCCTTGTGCAAACTACACGTGCCAAGCTGTGATCCTAGTGCATCTTCTCAGTTCATTATGTTGACACTACTAAGAACTGCATGTACCCTGAAAGGCGTAGGTTGGACTTTTTACAGTGCAAACTAAAACCTTAACTTTTTAGGTTTCGCCTAAGGGAAAGCCTGCGCAGCAGGCTTTTCACGAAGGTGAAAACCTAATGAGAATAATATGTGGCTTTGGAATATGCCCTCTGTTCCATTGGCTAGCTCCATAAATGGAGGCTAGCCATTCGAACAGAGATCTGTCCGTCATGGCCGGACCAGATTCGTGGGCGTTCCCGCCATTTCTTCCCTCTCCACCCTTTTCGCATCGTCATCGCGGCGGTGGGTGTGTGCTTTTTTTTTTCAAGCTTTGTTTTTGCCATTTTTGAAGTGTCGTCTTCAGGGTTAGGTTGCGCGATGTCCCGCTCTCCGTTCCCGCCCCCCCTCCCGCTGTCCGTGAGCCCGTTCCTGCCCCCCCTCCCGCTGTCCATGTCTCCGGCCCCACTTGTAAATGCTTGTTTTATTTTTGCACTATATTTCCTTGGGAAAGCACATGTCTGTAGTTGCATTTGGGGAATGAATCTCTGAAACTGAGATCTGTTTTGAATTTGGGAAGTGCTTCTCTTAGAGACAGCAGCATAGTGTGGGCTGTGAGAGCTGTGTGGGCTGTGTGGGCTGTGAGAGCTGTGTGGGCTGTGTGGGCTGTGAGAGCTGTGTGGGCTGTGTGGGCTGTGAGAGCTGTGTGGGCTGTGAGGGCTGTGAGAGCTGTGTGGGCTGTGTGGGCTGTGAGAGCTGTGTGGGCTGTGAGAGCTGTGTGGGCTGTGAGAGCTGTGAGGGCTGTGAGGGCTGTGAGGGCTGTGTGGGCTGTGAGGGCTGTGAGGGCTGTGAGGGCTGTGTGGGCTGTGAGGGCTGTGTGGGCTGTGAGGGCTGTGAGGGCTGTGAGGGCTGTGTGGGCTGTGAGAGCTGTGTGGGCTGTGAGAGCTGTGTGGGCTGTGAGGGCTGTGTGGGCTGTGAGAGCTGTGTGGGCTGTGAGAGCTGTGTTGGCTGTGAGAGCTGTGTGGGCTGTGAGCTGTGTGGGCTGAGAGAGCTGTGTGGGCTGTGAGTGTCAGGGTTATCTCCACGGGATCCAGTTGTTGCACTAATGGTTCCACCTCCAAATGTCACCAACACCCCGAAATGTATTCACAAGGTGTTCGAGTCATTAGGTGAGGGAGAAAAATAACAAACTAAAATAAGAAAGCAAGGGAAGGGAAAAGGAAAGGGTCTGCAGGGAAAAGGATGCCTGTAACAAAAAACAAGACACATTCAGTAAATGCTGTACTAGACACAAGGCTACTCTCATAAAGTCTCGCTAATAATGCACATAGATACCTGCATGTACGTAGGAGTAAGGACCTTTCTCATGAACCCAACATCACTACTCCAACACCATCAGAGGGAACTCCTACTAGAAAAGGTAAGCAACAACATGTGAGGTTTGTAATCTCTTTTACCTTCCTCCTATCATAATGTGATCAGGAACCATATAAACACAACATACCCCCAAACGAGTCAGAGGTCGCTTTGTACATTTAGATCCATGAGGAAATCCATGAAGAAAAACAGTATCAAACAATGATTAAAGGATACGGTAGTGTGTAGGAGGCAATAACTACAACACTCCGCTCCCCCTCTGCTTTGAGAGGTATTCCAAAATAAACCAAGATGAACCGTTTACTCAGTGACACCTAGTTGCGACCACCGAAGTGTTCTGAGTAACGTGTGTCACACAAACAATTCCAAAAGGTAATAAGCGGTAACGCGTAGTTGCTTCACTACCACGCTCCACTCATAGTTCCCTGTAAACAGTAACCAAGAAATCTCGGCAACACGTGGATTCGACCACCACCGTGTTCCGCAATGCAATTGCCCCTAACGAGTATCAACAGTATGTTCTAATCACATATAGCCGGCTTTTAATTGCCACCATAGAAAGCCAGGAAGACCAGTAGAATGCCCCTGTAACCAGCGAGGAGCAGGTAACTGGACAAAGTCAGGAATTGATGCAGAGAAACCAACAGGAGACTGTCCGATACAGAAATCGGAGAACAAACAGAGAAGGCTTCTCCGTGCGAGAAGAACAAACACGCCCTCTCAAACGGAGCAGCTCGAAAACGACTCACCGCACAGCAGCGGGCAGAAACCTGGAACCAGGGACAGGCGCGCAGAGCAGCCGCTCTCGCGCCGCGGAAAGGCAGGAATCAGAATAACAAGCACCCGGATGCTCGCTTCCCACACAGAAATACTTCCTGGTTCCCCCGGAGGTTCATGGGAAACGTAGTCTTTGCGGGCAATGCAGGCGCGAGGCAGTGAATCATGACAGTACAACCTCCTCCCTTAGCGCCTCCTAGACCCAGGACGCAGGGGGAACCTACGATGGAAAGAACGGATCGCCCCAGGGGCGTGTACATGCGACACAGGCTCCCAGGAATCATCCTCAGCCGAGTACCCTTTCCAGGACACCAAGTACCACAAAACCCCCTACTCTACTTCGAGCTCTTTATGCTCCTGACCTCATACTCCTCACCCGCATCCCCAACCACAGGCGGAGGAGCCCGACACCTAGCAGCACGAGCAGGTTTCAAGAGATTACAGTGAAACACCGGATGTATCCGTAGCGAACCAGGCAGTTTCAGTTTAAAAGCCACCGGATTGATTCGTTTGATGATGGAGTACGGCCCGATATAACGGGGATGAAACACACTGCGCAGCTTGAACCTGATATTGCGAGTGGATAACCACACCCTGTCGCCCACCTGGTAAGTGGGGCCCTCCACACGGTGCCGGTCCTCCCATTTCTTATAGGCTGCCTTAGCTCTCTTCAGATGCCCCCTTATCTTTCCATGTAAGGCCTGCATCCTCCGCACTTGACCCAGAACCGTAGGTTGCCGAGACACTTCCTCAGGAACCTGTACAGGAAGGATACGTGCATCAAACCCATAGGTAGCACGAAACGGAGAAATCCCAACCGAACTATGCCAAGCATTGTTATACGCTACCTCAGCCATCCATAACAGAGACACCCATGATTCCTGAGCATCAGTGGCATAACAACGGAGGTATTTCTTCAGGGTTTGATTTAACCTCTCCGTTTGTCCGTCGGTCTGAGGGTGAAAACTGGTGGAGAGTGAGGACTGTATATGCATTGCCTGACACCATGCCTTCCAGAACCTGGCAATAAACTGAGGCCCCCTGTCAGACACGATAACCTCTGGCACACCATGCAAACGGACAATATTGGTTAGCAACAGTTGAGCCGTTTGGCCAGCCGTGGGGAGATTCACGCAAGGGATGAAATGCCCCAACTTGGTGAGACTGTCAATGACCACTAAGATGGCCGATTTCCCTTGTTCTAATGGTAATCCAGTGACAAAATCTAAACTGATGTTCTGCCATAGTCTTCTGGGCGAAGGTAAAGGCATCAACAGGCCTTTCTTTTTTCCTGGCATAGTCTTTGCTCTTGCACAGGCCTCACATTGTGCAATCCAGGTGGCCTCATCGCTGCTTTCGGTGTCCCACCAAAAATGTCTTTTCATGAGCTGTAGAGTCTTATGTATGCCTTGATGACCTGCCAAAGGAGACACGTGACACCACTCAAATGCTTTCCTTTGCAAGTCACCTGTGGGAAGGTACAACCTGTTATTCTGGAAAGGGAGACCCTGCCTTAATGTGCGATTCACCCCCTTTGTGGCCCAAAGAATCCAAGCATTATGGTTCTTGTTTTTCCGAATGACATCCAAAAAGGAATTGGCCTGAATCACACAAATCACCTTTTCAGGACTCACGATTGCCCTCTTTGTGTCTTCATTCCCGGAATCAACAACCAGATCCCGACGAGATAGAGAGTCTGCTTTAAGATTCTCTGCTCCGGGTCTGAACGTAATCGTGAAGTCGTATTCAGAGAAAAACAGCATCCATCTCATCTGCCTTTGCGTGAGATGTTTGGCAGTCTTCATATACTGAAGATTTCTGTGGTCGGTAAAGACGGTGACAGGATACTTGGCCCCCCAGAGGTATTGTCGCCATTCCTGAAATGCCCTTTTTATAGCTAGCAATTCCTTTTCAGCTATAGTATAGTTCCTTTCGGGTATGCTCAGTTTTTTGGACAAATACGCCACAGAGTGTAGTTGTCCTGTCTCCTTATCCCTCTGAGACAAAACCGCTCCTATAGCCTCCTCTGAAGCATCAGCTTCCACTACATAAGGATGTTCTGGTTGTGGATGAGCCAATATGGGGGCTGTTGTGAATGCTTTCTTCAAATACTCAAAAGCCGCCGTAGCCTCTGAAGTCCACGCGAACTTGACTCCTTTCCTGAGCAGTCTTGTCAGAGGAACTGCCACCTGTGAGAACCGCAAAATAAACCTACGATAATAGTTCGCAAAGCCTAAAAAGCTTTGCACCTCTTTAACACTGGTGGGTGTAGACCACTCCTGTACTGCCTGTATTTTCCTTTCAGACATTTGCAGCCCCTCTTGGCTCAGCAAGACACCTAGGAACTCTACCTTGTCCACACTGAACTCGCATTTACTGAGTTTACAAAATAGTCTATGTTCTCTCAGCTTCTGCAGCACCTCCTTTACATGGCGGGAGTGCTCCTTGGTGTCCTGGGAATAGATCAATATGTCGTCTATATAAACCACCGCACTGATGTCCACCATGTCTTTCAGAACGTCGTTTAGAAAGTACTGAAATGCCGCGGGGGCATTGCACCACCCGAATGGCATTACCGTATATTCATATAGACCGTATCTAGTTTTGAAGGCGGTCTTCCATTCGTCTCCCTCACGTACGCGAACCAGATGATAGGCCCCCCTCAGATCCAATCTGGTGAACACCTTGGCGTTGCGTACTTGATCTAATAATACCGAGATGAGGGGCAAGGGATACCTGTTTCTCACTGTGTTCCTGTTTAACATTCTGTAATCAACACAGGCTCTCAAATCGCCATTAGCCTTCTTGATGAAGAACAGAGGAGAGGCTGCAGGAGATCTAGATGGTCGAATAAAACCAATGTCTACATAATGCTCCAGGTATTCCCTCAAATGCCTGGTTTCAGGCTCCGACAAAGCATATACCCTGCATGACGGGATGGTGGCCCCCTCGACCAGATCAATTCTACAGTCGTACAAGCGATGCGGAGGAAGCGTCTCAGCCTGACTTTCACTGAATACATCTCTGTAGCTGAAATATTCAACTGGCAAGGCCACCTCTTTTTCCGCGGCCGTAGCCACCAATAACGGAATACATGTGGGCAGAAGCGCAGCTTCGTTCTTTTCTTCCATGTGAGATTTACATTCCTCAGATAGGAATTGAACCGTTTTTTCCTTCCAATCAATGGAGGGATTGTGATGACTTAGCCAGGGCATTCCTAATATCACCTCATATTGTGGGGCTTCAATAATGTTCAGAGTTAAATCTTCCCTATGTCTGCCTTCTCTCACGTCCACGGTCAGTGATATCAACTCGGTTTGTTCGGTTATCAGCCCTGATATCAAAGGTTTACCGTCTACAGCTAGTACCTCCTCGGGTCTGTCTCTTGATACTCTGGCCAATGACAATGTGGTTACTAACCCACTATTGATAAAGTTCCCAGTGGCCCCTGAGTCAATCATAACCATCACTTGATACACTTGCAACTGACATTCCAACCTCATAGGCAATAATATATGAGAAGCAGACTCGAGCAGGGTGAGCACGGTCAAAGAAGGTACCTTCCACGGCTGAGCTTCGCTCTGTTGTGTTTCAACCCTCCTGCCTGTCTCTCCCTGAGTGCTTCCTGTAGTGACTGCCACTCTCTTGGTTCTATTCCATCCCCCTACGCTCTTCGGTTTGGATGGACATTCCCTAACGTAATGGCCTTTTTTGCCGCAATACAAACATAGGCCCGCTGTTCTACGGCTCTCTTTTTCTTCCTTAGTTAAGGGGGCGCGGACTGCCCCTATTTCCATGGGTTCAGCGGAAGACTCAGCAGAAGGCAAGGCCCTGCGGGGAGTCCATTCGGTTCTGGGCGGGCCTCTATCCCACTTCCTCCGATCCCCACCTCTATCAGACATCCGACCATCTAATCTCAGGGTTAGGTTTACCATGTCTACACACGTGACCGGTTGAGGATCTATTTGGGCGATTACATCCTTAAGCCCATCCCTTAACCCTTGATAAAACAAGGACATTCTTTTTTCCTCAGGCCAGGCTGTTTCTGCCACCAGCCTGTTGAACCTAGTCAAATAAGTAATGAGATCCGATCTGCCTTGTTTTAATTCTAGGAGTTCTCTGTCTGCACTCAAAGTGGTGGCCCTTCTGTCGAACACCTTCTCAAACTCAGTGCGAAACGCCGACCAATCGGACAGGATAGGATCGTCGTTCCGTACCAATGGCACCGCCCAGTTAGCTGCATCGCCTACCAGATAAGATATTGCAAATGCCACTCTTGAATGGTTGTTCAGAAAAGAAGCTGGCTTGCAAGAAAAGTGAAGCAGTATCTGTGTTAGAAATACGTGAGTTTTTGCTGGATCCCCTGAATACCGTTCCGGGCTAGCTAACGGAATAGGGGGGGGTACCGTAACCTGAACCTGTGTCGAGGAAGCATCAAAGGGATTCCGTGACAGTCTATCCACTTTCTCTCGTAGAGCAGTGGCTTCAGCCTTGGAAGCGGCCAACTCTTGTTGGACCAAAAGCAAGGCCTGCATAACGTCATCCATGGTAGCCATTACGCAACAACTGGACCAGGCAGAGCAACGTTCGTGGGCTCGTTATTCTGTCAGGGTTATCTCCACGGGATCCAGTTGTTGCACTAATGGTTCCACCTCCAAATGTCACCAACACCCCGAAATGTATTCACAAGGTGTTCGAGTCATTAGGCGAGGGAGAAAAATAACAAACTAAAATAAGAAAGCAAGGGAAGGGAAAAGGAAAGGGTCTGCAGGGAAAAGGATGCCTGTAACAAAAAACAAGACACATTCAGTAAATGCTGTACTAGACACAAGGCTACTCTCATAAAGTCTCGCTAATAATGCACATAGATACCTGCATGTACGTAGGAGTAAGGACCTTTCTCATGAACCCAAAATCACTACTCCAACACCATCAGAGGGAACTCCTACTAGAAAAGGTAAGCAACAACATGTGAGGTTTGTAATCTCTTTTACCTTCCTCCTATCATAATGTGATCAGGAACCATATAAACACAACATACCCCCAAACGAGTCAGAGGTCGCTTTGTACATTTAGATCCATGAGGAAATCCATGAAGAAAAACAGTATCAAACAATGATTAAAGGATACGGTAGTGTGTAGGAGGCAATAACTACAACACTCCGCTCCCCCTCTGCTTTGAGAGGTATTCCAAAATAAACCAAGATGAACCGTTTACTCAGTGACACCTAGTTGCGACCACCGAAGTGTTCTGAGTAACGTGTGTCACACAAACAATTCCAAAAGGTAATAAGCGGTAACGCGTAGTTGCTTCACTACCACGCTCCACTCATAGTTCCCTGTAAACAGTAACCAAGAAATCACGGCAACACGTGGATTCGACCACCACCGTGTTCCGCAATGCAATTGCCCCTAACGAGTATCAACAGTATGTTCTAATCGCATATAGCCGGCTTTGAATTGCCACCATAGAAAGCCAGGAAGACCAGTAGAATGCCCCTGTAACCAGCGAGGAGCAGGTAACTGGACAAAGTCAGGAACTGATGCAGAGAAACCAACAGGAGACTGTCCGATACAGAAATCGGAGAACAAACAGAGAAGGCTTCTCCGTGCGAGAAGAACAAACACGCCCTCTCAAACGGAGCAGCTCGAAAACGACTCACCGCACAGCAGCGGGCAGAAACCTGGAACCAGGGACAGGCGCGCAGAGCAGCCGCTCTCGCGCCGCGGAAAGGCAGGAATCAGAATAACGAGCACCCGGATGCTCGCTTCCCACACAGAAATACTTCCTGGTTCCCCCGGAGGTTCATGGGAAACGTAGTCTTTGCGGGCAATGCAGGCGCGAGGCAGTGAATCATGACAGTGAGAGCTGTGAGAGCTGTGTGGGCTGTGAGAGCTGTGTGGGCTGTGAGAGCTGTGTGGGCTGTGAGGGCTGTGTGGGCTGTGTGGGCTGTGAGAGCTGAGCGAGCTGTGTGGGCAGAGAGAGCTGTTGGAAATGTAAATAACAATGCCATTTATTTATAAGTAAAAAAAAAAAAGAAATGTCATGAGCAATGCCAATAGCTCTAACTTTTCCAAAGGCGAAACCATTGCATTGTAAATGCTTGTTTCAGGATGTTGTTACTGTTTTTTTAGGCAGCATATTGCTCTTGCCTAGTGCGTAATTTGAATTGAGGCGCATCCAGGTGTTTACAGCGAGGCACAATTGGGTTGCAGTTGAAGGAAGTGCGAGTTTCTCTGAGTGGGGCAGTACGGTGTTCATTGGGGCGAGAAGATGCCGAATTCGGAACTGGGGGCCCAGGCTGAGACTTCATGACCAGTTCACCAGACCACTCTCCTGAGGGAGCACATTCCCATGCTAGACCTTAGAAGCCCTGATGTCTTAGCACAAGCAGGTGTACCCTAGCGGTGTCAAGTGTGGGTTAACCTTGGAGGCCTGTCCACCACAATCCACACTGGAGTTTGCCTCCAGTCCTGCGGGGAGGCCTACAAAACAACACACCCTAGAGTGACAGTGATGCTGTAACTGAGGTCACAGGACCCTTGAGAAGTGCTGGTTTTAGGGCAGTGCAACCGGTGTTTGCAAGTATATTATGGAAAAGTGCTTGCTGAGTCCTTCATGGCCTCCAGAAATTTTCAGCAACAATAAAAATGTTATAATACCTTTGTTGATTAATGTCCTTCCTAGAGAGATTGAAGTTTTGTCTAGTGGAAGTTTTGACTCAAGGAAAGGTAGCCCAGAGGGTTAATGTGCCTGCTGCAAAGAACATGTACCATGCAGATTACAAAGTGCACATAATGTAAACTGGTCAGTGGGTTACTGCTTTTGTTAGAGATTTTTGGTTACTTGCAGTTTATAAGTTAAAATCCTAACAAAGAACAGTGAGATATTAACTGTCATCTAAGAGCTGCATGACAACTGCAAGGTATATATCAGAGCGTTATAGTTCCTCCCACCCATTCCTCCCCCAGTCTTGGATTATCCTAATGTTGCAAAAAGTGTTCATTTGGATAGAAATCAAATCTGATTCTTAAAGAGACCCCCTAAACATGGTACTGCGTTTTAAATTCTGAGTTTGTGTTTCTCCTGACCAATCACTATTAAACTATGCTGCCTACTAGTCTGGTTGCCATGTGACTCCTACACCTTGTAGTTCTTGGTCTTATGTAATATTTCCTATACAGTGATTTACACACATATAATTGATTGTCTCTGTGTAATGTGTGTGATGTAAAGTGCCCTGACACCCTACACTGGTATGAGTGGAGCTGTAAATCAAATTAAATGCATCTGAGCGAGAGTGGTTATGGTGGCTGGAGGGGCACTGTTAAAGGGTGGTAGTGAGGGAATCTGTGGCAAAGGTGGTCATTGGGGGGGCCCAACAAACATTGTTGCACAGTGCACCACCAGCGTTAAATCCGGCAGTGCCCCTAAGGCTAATCTGTCTCACCCATTGGTACCTCCATTGGCCTTGTTTCAGCAGTAGTAGCTGCAACTCGCCAAGTATCGGCAATGCAGGATTTGCATGCACACCAAACTAGGGGGCGGGTTCACGGAACTCATCTGAGACAAAATCCTAAACTTACTACTTTTGGTATTCACAGAAAGCATTTAGTAGTAGGAAAGTTAGAATTTTGTCTAAATTAGGATTTTGTCTTAAGACCAAAACTTAAGACAAACTTAAGTTTAATTTAAGATTAATTTAATACAAAATCCTAATTTAAGACAAAATCCTAACTTTACTACTACTAGATGCCTTCTGTGAATGCCAAAAGTAGTAAATTTAGGATTTTTTCTCAGATTAGTTCTGTGAATCCGCCCCTTAGTTTGCAAACTTCACAGTCTCCCTGCTTCATGCACAAGCACTTTTAACATGTGCTACCTGCTCTGGCGCCACTGGAATTATGCAGCAATGGGGGACAAAATTATGCAACAAAAAGAAGGATGCAGAGTAATGCAGTGTGTTTTCTGATACTTTGTTATTTTGACATTTTTACACATGCTAACAGTCTCTGGGAAGATTTTGCCTTATTACTACCAGTGTAGCATACAAATGCAGCAGTGAGAAAAGTGATCAGTCCCACTTTGCAAAGGGCCGTCCACTTCGCAGCAACACAAGTCACATTTGTTTTGTTACTTTTGTTTCCTTTGTGCTACAAACCAATATATATAAAACATTTGCAAAGTAGGATTGTTTTGTCATTCATGCTTGAACTACTCTTGTGAAAAAAAGTAGAAGTGCTGAAGACAGAATCTCCATGGCTCGGAGACAAATGGCTTCTGCTTCCACTTTTAGACGTATTTGGGACATTCAAACCTCAAATAAGTATGTGTATCTATTGGTTGAACTAAATAACATAATACGCTGTAACTGGTCAGTGAAATGCTAAACAACTACTAAAATTGGTATGTTTTGCACATTTGGCCACACCTCTGACTCCGCCCACTGACCCAATCCTCGGGTTATTCCCGCTCTCTGATTCTCCACCCACAGTTCCCCTACTTCCCCCCCCCCACTTCGACCACTGGTTACGCCACTATCAGGAGAAGCGTGAAAAGAGTGCTGAAGAGGAAAGAGATAGTGAGTGAGATATGCAGATGGAGGATTTTAGACAAAAAGGGCCGAAGGGTCTATAATGGACTGCAGAGGAAAGTTCTGTGAACAGAAAAGAGGAATGAATGAGATGCTCTGAAGACCAACATGTAATTCACACTCTCATAATTGAAACATTTTCAATATTAATTACGTGCAACAACATCATTGTGTTTCTAACTTATCTTAAACAGCTAACAGCCACTGACAAAGCCAATAGTCCTGGCTTGTTTTAGATGTCTAACAGGATGCAAAAACCTGGATGCAAAAACAGGAAGCTCAGAAAGGGCCTGATCGGGAGGCGCTCAATAGGAAGCACATAATTTTAGTTTACATGTTTAAGCCACGCCCATAATATCACAGGCCACGCCCCCTTTAGGGCCCACCCTTTTTTTCATCCCACCCTACCGCCCTGCTCCTGCTGCCACTGTGCTGCTTGCAAGCATTCTTGCTCGGGTATGCCCCACTGTCCTTGCTGCTGTTTCTGACAAGGCCGATATTTGTCAATAACTCCATCGATTGCTCAATCACGAAGCCTCGTTTCGTTCCAGACATTTCAGTTGCCTGAATTTGAATGTTATCTCTCTGAGGGCACCTTTAACTCTCAGCCGATTGCGAAACTGTCTGGCCGGAGAGTTTGATATTGTTTTAATTAAAATACTGATATTTTATGCAGAGCGCACACAACACGTTGAAGGGTCTCAAGGCGCTTTTACATATAAGATGTATTTAGAAATGTTGTACAACTCATGCTCTCGACCTCTGAAAGATATGTAATAATTCCTGCAGTCACGTAGCCCTTGGTATAGAGCTAACAGCCTCAAGGCGCTCGCCTTAAATTACTACAGTCAGGGCCGGTCCTAGGACTTGTGGGGCCCTGGGCGAAAGGGAAGATGTGAGGCCCCTCTAATTTGCTTGTGACATCACAAGACGTGACATCATAGAAAACTGACATCACAAAACTATTGATCTTTGTCATTGCTGAAGAGACATTCTGTTGATATAAGTAACATGAACTAAAAGATAAATATCCAAATGGAACAAGTCTATTTTAAACCTGTATTAAGTGGATTACATTAGTCACATTGGATGCTTGACGCAGATCTCACAAAGATGGCTATTCTACCTCCTAGTTAAATATGCAACAGGGTATAGCGAGATGAAGTTGAATTCAGATACAAATAAATTTTTTATTTTTTTTGAGTGCAGCGTCATAGAGTGGAGTGCCGTAGATTGGAGTAGGGTGGAATCGGGTTGAGTAGGTTGGCTGGACTGAGGTAGTGAGTGGATTGGAGTAGATTGGGGTGGATTGGGATAGAGCGAGTTGGAGTGAGTGGAGTGAGTTAGACTGGGTAGGTGGGGTGGATTGGAGTGGTATGGATTGAAATGGAGTAGGGTGTGTTAAATTGGTTTGTGGTGGGGTGGATTAGAGTGTGGTGGGCTGGAGGGATTGGACTGAGTGGGGTGGTCTGAACTAGGGCGGGTGGATTGGATTGGGGTAGAGTTGGGTGGATTGGATTAAAGTGAGGTGGATTGAACTGCAGTGGAGTGGGGTGGAATGAATGTGGTAGATTAGACTGGAGTGGGGTGGATTAAAATGGGGAGGTAGGACTGGATTGGGGTGAGGTGGATTGGAGTGAAGAAGAGTGAACAGGAGTGGGGTGGACTGGAGGGGTGTGGGGTGGAGGACTAGAGTGGGGTAGAATGTAGTGAGGTGGGGTGGAATGGGTTGTGGTGAATTGGGGTGGGGTGGGTGGATTTGAGTGGAGTAGATTGAATTGCAGTGGGGTGGATTTGATTGAGTGGGGTGGCTTGGATTGAGGTGAATTGGATTGGGGTGGGGTGAAATGGATTGGGGTGAGGTGGATTGGATTGAATTGGGGTGGGTTGGGTTAGAGTGTGGTGGGTCAGATTGGAGTGGGATACATTGGATTTGGGTGGATTGAATTGGATTTGGGTGGATTAGATTGAAGTTGGGTGGATTGGATTGGAGTGGGTTGGATTGGATAAGGGTGAGGTGGATTGGATTGGAGTGGGATGGACCTGAGTGGGGAAGATTGTTTTGGATTGGAGTGGGGCAGACAGGAGTGGGGCAGATTGTTTTGGATTGGAGTGGCGCTGATTGAGTTGGAGCACATGGTTTTGGATTGGAGTGGGGCAGATTGTTTCGGGTTGGAGTGGGGCAGATTGTTTCGGGTTGGAGTGGGCCAGATTGGCGTGCGGAGATTGGAGTGGGGCAGCTTGGAGTGGGGTAGATTGGAGTGCGGAGATTGGGGTGGGGTAGATTGTTTTGGGTTGGAGTGGGCCAGATTGTTTTGGATTGGAGTGGGCCAGATTTTTGTGTGGAGATTGGAGTGGGGCAGATTGATTTGGATTGGAGTGGGGCAGATTGTTTTGGATTGAAGTGGGGCAGATTGTTTTGGATTGAAGTGGGGCAGATTGTTTTGGATTGAAGTGGGGCAGATTGTTTTGGATTGAAGTGGGGCAGATTGTTTTGGATTGAAGTGGGGCAGATTGTTTTGGATTGAAGTGGGGCAGATTGGTGTGGGGTGAGAGGATTGGAGTGTGTTGGAGTGGGGTGGTTTGGATTGGTCTATGGTGGATTGGATTAAATGTAAATGTTTTGGACTTGTAAAGCGCACAGCTGCCCGTAAGCGTCCCGGATTAAGTGGAGTGGATTGGTGTGGGGTGGATTGGCATGCATTAGAGTGGGCCCGATTGGAGGTGTACGGAACTATTATGTGTTAAAGCATTTTTCAGAAAAAACACATAAGAAAGAAACATTGTCAATTTGCAATAATATTCGAGAGAAGCGTACACAGGCAAAAACAAAAGAAAATATTAGTGAACAGTAAGAAAAGAAGACTTGGCAAAATAAAAGAAACTTAACTATAGAAAATAAATCTTTGCAACTTTTTTTGTCCTGCTAGGCTCGTTTTTACCAGTCTCACGTCTTCTGTTTGCAGGACACTAAAAGTTGAACAGAATAAAATAGTACCTCAATCACATCGGGAGTAGCAAATGTGCACTGATTAAGTTGAATCAATCAGTGCCTGGTCCCTGCTCGACAGAGAGGAACGGAAGTGATGTTAGATCTGCCTTGACCAATTATCAGGCTGTAAAGAAGAGTACCACGCAAAGCAACATGTGGTAAGCAACGGGCTGGCTCCAAGCTCTTTTATGCATACAACAGTGTCTCGCAAACAAGACGCATGCAGTAGTGCATGCTCTTGCAGGCACTACCCTAAAAAGGGTCAGAGTAGCACTAAAAGATTTTCAACGATCACGTGCGCAGCCGCATTTTGCTATCTTCAGAGATCAAAAGGAGGAGCTAGAAAAGAGGGATGTGTAAGGACCCTTAAGGGCTTTTCTGAGGAACTAATTGGGGACAAGGGCCCACGGATAAAGGGTGGCTCTGCCGGGAGTAGTTCATCGGAATGCATTTATTCCTTTGCTCATTAGACTGAATAGGTTTTTCAATGTCTTTCAACTCATAATATCAATGAAGTTGCTTGTCATTTCTACATCTGAAAAGGGCAGACAACATGTTTTCATGGTTAGTAGCTGACAGTGTGTCGCACTCTTTCACAACGAGAAACCTTGTCTAGCTACAGTACTTCCCTTCTGCCTTCCACCACACCCCACCTTCCCTGCCCTGTTAAACAAGACACAGGTGCAGCACAAACATGGGCTGTCAAAACAGTATCTATGAAATCCCCTACAAGTAATTAAAAGGACAAGAATTTCACAGCCCCTCGAACATAAGTGAGGGGCTCAAAGTGTGTCACAAAGCAGTCAATCTGCATGGGCGTCTGCAGGGGGCAGGGCCAGCTTTAGCGCTGGTGGCACCCAGTGCGACAATGTTAGTTGGCGCCCCCAATGACCACCTCCACCACGGATTCTCTCACTAGCACCCTTTAACAGTGACCAAGAGTCCATAACCACTCTCTCTCAGATGCATTGAATTCGTTATATAGCGCTACTCATACCATTAAAGTATGTCAGAGCACTTTGCATCACACACACATTACACAGACAATCAATCATACTTGTGTAAATCAGTGTATAGGAAATGTTACATAAGTCAAAGGACAAAGGGGCATATTATCAAGGCCTAGCGATATTTTTATCGCAACGCTTGCGTCCGTTTTCGGATGAAATATGACAATAAAAATATTGCTTTATTTACAAGAGCACGCTAAAGCGTGTTCAATGGGATTAGCGCTGGTTTCAACATCGCATCGCCTTGCATCGCTAATGAGATACAAGGGAGGTATGTCCGGTGAAACAACATGGGATATCATCACTAACACTGGTTCTCTCTATTTTCAGGTGTATCGCTAACATACATAGCGATATCATAATCAGCGCTAACCGGGTTTTTCGCCGCTTTGTAAGGCCTGCTATTTTCCTTACTAAGCCATATCTATAATGGGAGATGGATTGTAATACTGAGTCCACGTCTCCCATTATAGATTAGGTTTTCCTTAACGCGGTTTTATATCGCTGGAATTTCGGCGATTTCGACTCTTTCCGCCGCGGTAGCCTGAATTTCTATCGCCTGGGCGATGTGCCTTGCTGATAGTGCGTCACCAGGCGATAGAATCCGGCGATATGCGGCGTTAATTTTTTGAGCGCTACACACAGCCAGCGATAATTATCGCTGGTCGTTGATGATATGCCCCTAAAAGTGTAGGAGTCACATGTCATCCATAATTGGTAGGCAGTATAGTTTAGGAGTGCTTGGTGTGGACAAGCACAAACTCAGAGTCGAAAAAGAAACAGCATAGTTGGGAGTTTTCTTTAATAGTAAGACTCCATTTCTACCCAAATTACCCCTTTTTGCTAAATTAATCAATGTTCTATACTTAGCAGAGTGTATGCACTTCTATGATGAAAGTTAATACCTCACTATTCTATATTAGGACTTTAAGTTATTAATTGCAAGTAAGAAAAGGATGTCTCTTTTAAAAGCAGTAACCTGCTGATCTATTTACATTAAATGCACTCTTTAATCTACTTGGCACACGTTCTTTGCAGCAGGCATATTAACCCTCTGTACTACCTTCACATACGTCAAAAACCTCAACTACACAAAACTCTGATCTCTGGCCAGGAAGAACATTCATCACAGGAGTTATCTTGACATTTTTGTGAGGCCCCGTAATTGCAGGAGGAAAGGAACGTGCAGCAGGTGCTTTTAAAATCATAATTAAATTGTAAACACGGCGCCCCAAGGTGGCACCGGTCACACCACCCTAGAGCCGGCTCTGGCAGGGGGGCAAGGAGGGGTGCTCCAGGGGGGGGGGGCAAGCGCCCCTCCTTGCCCCCCCTGCGGACGCCCATGTCAATCTGCTTAATTCGCGATAAGAGGGGCCACGGAGCTTCCTGCTCGGGAAATTGGGTGGTAATCCATTTGTACGCACTTAGCTGTATTTACTAGACAACCCTCTAAGTTTATCACTGGTGGCCTAGACTGGGAAGAAAACATGCTAGTCTCTCTGGAAAATAGAAATTAATGATCTAACAGTAGCACTGTGAGGCCAAGGACAGGGCCCTCTGTCCTGGGCCTCCCAGCACAAAATAATGGCTACAAAGCCCTGCAAAGGGGGCCCCACATCTGCACCTTGCAGCCTGGCCGAGAGCTGTGAGGGCCCCCTGCCCTGGACTTCGAAGCATTAGATAATAGCCACGTCCCAGTGAAAGGGGCCCCACGCCTAACCTTGCAGCATGATTTAGTGCTTTGAGGCCCAGGGGATAAGGACCACCTCTCCTGTGCCTCAAAGCAGTAGTGAGACACTTTGCTGAGCACAAGTTCCACCGTTGCCTATGTAACGTTTGTTCTTGTGTTTGAGTGTCTGCCATTTATTGCAGTACTATACCTCTTCTTGTACTCTGTACGCTTTTGTAATGTGCACCCATGTCACTTTTTTCTCCTGTAATGTACCGTTTGCTACCTCTTGTATTTTGTTTGCTCACAATTGTCACTTTTGCCTTACGTAACTTAACGTTTGCTTTTGTAATTTGTTCGCTTGGAATTTTCTCCTCGTGTATCAGTACAGTTCCTATTGTGAAGCGCTCTGACACCTTTGGGTAAAGTCAGCGCTATATAAACACGCATAAAATAAATAAACACTGCCCTACTGTGGCAGTCTGAGCTAGATGCTCCCCCCTCCCCTCATCAACCTCTCCTTATCTCCTGATGTCTGGTTAATCGTGGAAACAAAAGGGCCATCTATCGCCTGGAGAGGAAATAGACAAAGGCAGACAAGTTCTTCACCGCAGGATGTTAACAGAGGTGCTGCCCCGTCCTTGTTCTGGAGAGCTGCCGTAATTATTGGCTTTGTTGCTCTCACATCCTGTACCCCTTGTTTACCCTCCCCCCTCCTTTCACACCCAGGAATGCCGCCCTGAACCGCGAGGTCAAGACACCTCGCTCTGCTCACAAATACTTTAGCAATGTGATCGGGTTGGGGAGGGGGGCCTCGGGGAGTAGGTGATCTGCCTGTGAGAGTGTGAAAGCGGGGCCCCCTGTTATTGTGCTGAGCGCGAGGCCCTGGGCAGCTGCCCACACTGCCCATGCCTAGCGCCGGCCCTGACTACAGTAGAACACATCAGCAAAATAATGTATTGACCAGTAACATTACACGTGCCCCGTTGACATGTAACTGTGTGATAAGAAATACTGGACTGACTCATGGCTGGTCAGTGTGAATGGCGCCAAGATGGCTCAGTGAGTTAAACGCTCACAGCTGAAATGTGTGCTGTTCTGCTGTCACGCGTTTCTACCCAGAAAGGCAGACTGGATCTTAAATCCTCCTGATATGTATAACACGAGCACTGCTACTGCAATCACTAGTGACACCTGTTATTTATAGCACCCAGAAGCACCAGGAGTGAGATATAAAGAGCCATTAAAAAGGGCAGCTCGTGGTGTAGCAGTGCGCCTCGCCTGTGCATGTTACAAACTTGAGTCCATCTCTGGGGTAGGACCAGGGTCAGGCTAGCTGCCTGCTCAGCAGAGGGGGTGGGTAGGAGGGGGGGCACCAGTATTCTGGGCCTGACCCTCCGTTGCCTCCATGGCCAGCCACCAGATCCTTTCATTTCTGGCTAGAAGAGCAAGGCTATGTGCAGCACCACTGGAAGTGGGCAAGGTCCCTTCCCTTTATGCCCATCCCATCCCCCACCCCACAGTCGCAGGTTCCATCTATCCCACAGACCCATAATAATGCGCAGGTGTCAGCAACAAACAAGCACTGGCAAAGTCATAAGGTCAGGCGTTCATGTGGTAAAGTATGCAGCACCGACATGCACCAACGCTGTGGGGGTGGTGGTGATGGTAACTATGGTAAAGGTGGTAGTGATGGTGGTAGAAACGGCAGTGGAGGTAATAACACATCTACTTTGTACAACTCTGATGATCTGATGTTACACTGCCTCCCAGTGAGACATGTAAATTATACATAACTATTGCATAATCTATATTTGACACTTGAAATGCACAATAGACATTACACACTTGTAATGCACAATAGACATTAAACACTTGATATCCACATTAAGTGTTAGATACAATAGGATTAAACACTAGGGGCCAGGTGTAGGTAATTTCGATTTACCGACTCTTAAATACCGACTCATACCGAATCGGTATTTAAGAGTCTGTAAATTGGAAGGAGGCAGATGTAGGTAAAAAATTACCGATTCTGTAAGAGTCGGTATTTACCGATTCAGTAAATACCGAATCTGTATTTCCCATTGATTCCTATGGGCCTTGAAGCCCATAGGAATCAATGGGAAATACAGATTCGGTATTTACAGAATCGGTAAATACCGAATCCTGGCAGGGGGAACGGGGTGTCACTTTGACACCCTGTAGCACCCCAAATGCAGGCTTGTGTGCCATGTGGCACACAGACATGCCCTAAGGGCATGACTGTGTGTCACATGGCATAGGGGTACATGCACAGATGTGCATGTACACTGGAATTCGGTATTTTACCACCCAATAGGATTGGGTGGTAAAATAAGAAATCCTAAGGGCCTGTGGCAATGCAAACTGTGCCACCTACATATGGATTTACAGAATACAGTAAATATACTGATTCTGTAAATTCCGACCCACCTACATCTCAAAAGCCAAATACCGGTCGGTAACGGCCGAATTCGGCCGTTACCGACCGGTATTTGGCTACCTACATCCGGCCCTTGATATCCACATTAAGTGTTAGATACAATAGGCATTATACATCTGTAATGCACAATAAGCTGTAGGCACTTGTAATGCACAATAGACATTAAACACTTGATATCCACATTAAGTGTTAGATACAATAGGCATTATACAGCTGTAAGGCACAATAAGCAGTAGGTACTTGTAATGCACAATAGACATTAAACACTTGATATCCACATTAAGTGTTAGATACAACAGGCATTAAACACTTGATATCCACATTAAGTGTTAGACACAATAGGCATTAAACACTTGATATCCACATTAAGTGTTAGATACAATAGACATTATTCCCTTGATATCCACATTAAGTGTTAGATACAATAGGCATTATACATCTTTAATGCACAATAGGCAGTAGGCCCTTGTACTGCACAATATACATTAAACACTTGATATCCACATTAAGTGTTAGATACAAGAGGCATTATACAGCTGTAAGGCACAATAAGCGGTAGGCACTTGTAATGCACAATAGACATTAAACACTTGATATCCACATTAAGTGTTAGATACAATAGGCATTGTACAGCTGTAAGGCACAATAATCAGTAGGCATTTGTTATGCACAATAGACATTAAACACTTGATATCCACATTAAGTGTTAGATACAATAGGCATTATACAGCTGTAATGCACAATAAGCAGTAGACACTTGTAATGCACAATAGACAATAAACACTTGATATCCACATTAAGTGTTAGATACAATAGACATTAAACACTTGATATCCACATTAAGTGTTAGACACAATAGGCATTAAGCACTTGATATCCACATTAAGTGTTAGATACAATAGGCATTATACAGCTGTAAGGCACAATAAACAGTAGGCACTTGTAATGTACAATAGACATTAAACACTTGATATTCACATTAACTGTTAGATACAATAGACATTATACATCTGTAATGCACAATAAACAGTAGGCCCTTGTAATGCACAATAGACATTAAACACTTGATATCCACATTAAGTGTTAGATACAATAGGAATTAAACACTTGATATCCACATTAAGTGTTAGATACAATAGGCATTATACATATGTAATGCACAATAGGCTGTAGGCACTTGTAATGCACAATAGACATTAAACACTTGATATTCACATTAGGTGTTAGAAACAATAGGCATTATACAGCTGTAAGGCACAATAAGCAGTAGGTACTTGTAATGCACAATAGACATTAAACACTTGATATCCACATTAAGTGTTAGATACAACAGGCATTAAACACTTGATATCCACATTAAGTGTTAGACACAATAGGCATTAAACACTTGATATCCACATTAAGTGTTAGATACAATAGACATTATTCCCTTGATATCCACATTAAGTGTTAGATACAATAGGCATTATACATCTTTAATGCACAATAGGCAGTAGGCCCTTGTACTGCACAATAGACATTAAACACTTGATATCCACATTAAGTGTTAGATACAAGAGGCATTATACAGCTGTAAGGCACAATAAGCGGTAGGCACTTGTAATGCACAATAGACATTAAACACTTGATATCCACATTAAGTGTTAGATACAATAGGCATTGTACAGCTGTAAGGCACAATAATCAGTAGGCACTTGTTATGCACAATAGACATTAAACACTTGATATCCACATTAAGTGTTAGATACAATAGGCATTAAACACTTGATATCCACATTAAGTGTTAGACACAATAGGCATTAAGCACTTGATATCCACATTAAGTGTTAGATACAATAGGCATTATACAGCTGTAAGGCACAATAAACAGTAGGCACTTGTAATGTACAATAGACATTAAACACTTGATATTCACATTAACTGTTAGATACAATAGACATTATACATCTGTAATGCACAATAAACAGTAGGCCCTTGTAATGCACAATAGACATTAAACACTTGATATCCACATTAAGTGTTAGATACAATAGGAATTAAACACTTGATATCCACATTAAGTGTTAGATACAATAGGCATTATACATATGTAATGCACAATAGGCTGTAGGCACTTGTAATGCACAATAGACATTAAACACTTGATATTCACATTAGGTGTTAGAAACAATAGGCATTATACAGCTGTAAGGCACAATAAGCAGTAGGTACTTGTAATGCACAAT
Source organism: Lissotriton helveticus (assembly GCF_964261635.1). NCBI lineage: Eukaryota > Metazoa > Chordata > Amphibia > Caudata > Salamandridae > Lissotriton > Lissotriton helveticus. The sequence continues at coordinate 477,785,190 of NC_136062.1, forward strand.
AGACATTAAACACTTGATATTCACATTAAGTGTTAGATACAACAGGCATTAAACACTTGATATCCACATTAAGTGTTAGATACAATAGGCATTAAACACTTGATATCCACATTAAGTGTTAGATACAATAGGCATTAAACACTTGATATCCACATTAAGTGTTAGATACAATAGGCATTAAACACTTGATATCCACATTAAGTGTTAGATACAATAGGCATTAAACACTTGATATCCACATTAAGTGTTAGATACAACAGGCATTAAACACTTGATATCCACATTAAGTGTTAGATACAATAGGCATTAAACACTTGATATCCACATTAAGTGTTAGATACAATAGGCATTAAACACTTGATATCCACATTAAGTGTTAGATACAATAGGCATTAAACACTTGATATCCACATTAAGTGTTAGATACAATAGGCATTAAACACTTGATATCCACATTAAGTGTTAGATACAATAGGATTAAACACTAGGGGCCAGGTGTAGGTAATTTCGATTTACCGACTCTTAAATACCGACTCATACCGAATCGGTATTTAAGAGTCGGTAAATTGGAAGGAGGCAGATGTAGGTAAAAAATTACCGATTCTGTAAGAGTCGGTATTTACCGATTCTGTAAATACCGAATCTGTATTTCCCATTGATTCCTATGGGCCTTGAATCCCATAGGAATCAATGGGAAATACAGATTCGGTATTTACAGAATCGGTAAATACCGAATCCTGGCAGGGGGAACGGGGTGTCACTTTGACACCCTGTAGCACCTCAAATGCAGGCTTGTGTGCCATGTGGCACACAGACATGCCCTAAGGGCATGTCTGTGTGTCACATGGCATAGGGGCACATGCACAGATGTGCATGTACACTGGAATTCGGTATTTTACCACCCAATAGGATTGGGTGGTAAAATAAGAAATCCTAAGGGCCTGTGGCAATGCAAACTGTGCCACCTACATATGGATTTGCAGAATACAGTAAATATACTGATTCTGTAAATTCCGACCCACCTACATCTCAAAAGCCAAATACCGGTCGGTAACGGCCGAATTCGGCCGTTACCGACCGGTATTTGGCTACCTACATCCGGCCCTTGATATCCACATTAAGTGTTAGATACAATAGGCATTATACATCTGTAATGCACAATAAGCTGTAGGCACTTGTAATGCACAATAGACATTAAACACTTGATATCCACATTAAGTGTTAGATACAATAGGCATTATGCAGCTGTAAGGCACAATAAGCAGTAGGTACTTGTAATGCACAATAGACATTAAACACTTGATATCCACATTAAGTGTTAGATACAACAGGCATTAAACACTTGATATCCACATTAAGTGTTAGACACAATAGGCATTAAACACTTGATATCCACATTAAGTGTTAGATACAATAGACATTATTCCCTTGATATCCACATTAAGTGTTAGATACAATAGGCATTAAACACTTGATATCCACATTAAGTGTTAGATACAATAGGCATTAAACACTTGATATCCACATTAAGTGTTAGATACAATAGGCATTATACAGCTGTAAGGCACAATAAGCAGTAGGTACTTGTAATGCACAATAGACATTAAACACTTGATATCCACATTAAGTGTTAGATACAACAGGCATTAAACACTTGATATCCACATTAAGTGTTAGACACAATAGGCATTAAACACTTGATATCCACATTAAGTGTTAGATACAATAGACATTATTCCCTTGATATCCACATTAAGTGTTAGATACAATAGGCATTATACATCTTTAATGCACAATAGGCAGTAGGCCCTTGTACTGCACAATAGACATTAAACACTTGATATCCACATTAAGTGTTAGATACAAGAGGCATTATACAGCTGTAAGGCACAATAAGCGGTAGGCACTTGTAATGCACAATAGACATTAAACACTTGATATCCACATTAAGTGTTAGATACAATAGGCATTGTACAGCTGTAAGGCACAATAATCAGTAGGCACTTGTTATGCACAATAGACATTAAACACTTGATATCCACATTAAGTGTTAGATACAATAGGCATTATACAGCTGTAATGCACAATAAGCAGTAGACACTTGTAATGCACAATAGACAATAAACACGTGATATCCACATTAAGTGTTAGATACAATAGACATTAAACACTTGATATCCACATTAAGTGTTAGACACAATAGGCATTAAGCACTTGATATCCACATTAAGTGTTAGATACAATAGGCATTATACAGCTGTAAGGCACAATAAACAGTAGGCACTTGTAATGTACAATAGACATTAAACACTTGATATTCACATTAACTGTTAGATACAATAGACATTATACATCTGTAATGCACAATAAACAGTAGGCCCTTGTAATGCACAATAGACATTAAACACTTGATATCCACATTAAGTGTTAGATACAATAGGAATTAAACACTTGATATCCACATTAAGTGTTAGATACAATAGGCATTATACATATGTAATGCACAATAGGCTGTAGGCACTTGTAATGCACAATAGACATTAAACACTTGATATTCACATTAGGTGTTAGAAACAATAGGCATTATACAGCAGTAAGGCACAATAAGCAGTAGGTACTTGTAATGCACAATAGACATTAAACACTTGATATTCACATTAAGTGTTAGATACAACAGGCATTAAACACTTGATATCCACATTAAGTGTTAGATACAATAGGCATTAAACACTTGATATCCACATTAAGTGTTAGATACAATAGGCATTAAACACTTGATATCCACATTAAGTGTTAGATACAATAGGCATTAAACACTTGATATCCACATTAAGTGTTAGATACAATAGGCATTAAACACTTGATATCCACATTAAGTGTTAGATACAACAGGCATTAAACACTTGATATCCACATTAAGTGTTAGATACAACAGGCATTAAACACTTGATATCCACATTAAGTGTTAGATACAACAGGCATTAAACACTTGATATCCACATTAAGTGTTAGATACAATAGGCATTAAACACTTGATATCCACATTAAGTGTTAGATACAATAGGCATTAAACACTTGATATCCACATTAAGTGTTAGATACAATAGGATTAAACACTAGGGGCCAGATGTAGGTAATTTCGATTTACCGACTCTTAAATACCGACTCATACCGAATCGGTATTTAAGAGTCGGTAAATTGGAAGGAGGCAGATGTAGGTAAAAAATTACCGATTCTGTAAGAGTCGGTATTTACCGATTCTGTAAATACCGAATCTGTATTTCCCATTGATTCCTATGGGCCTTGAAGCCCATAGGAATCAATGGGAAATACAGATTCGGTATTTACAGAATCGGTAAATACCGAATCCTGGCAGGGGGAACGGGGTGTCACTTTGACACCCTGTAGCACCCCAAATGCAGGCTTGTGTGCCATGTGGCACACAGACATGCCCTAAGGGCATGTCTGTGTGTCACATGGCATAGGGGTACATGCACAGATGTGCATGTACACTGGAATTCGGTATTTTACCACCCAATAGGATTGGGTGGTAAAATAAGAAATCCTAAGGGCCTGTGGCAATGCAAACTGTGCCACCTACATATGGATTTGCAGAATACAGTAAATATACTGATTCTGTAAATTCCGACCCACCTACATCTCAAAAGCCAAATACCGGTCGGTAACGGCCGAATTCGGCCATTACCGACCGGTATTTGGCTACCTACATCCGGCCCTTGATATCCACATTAAGTGTTAGATACAATAGGCATTATACATCTGTAATGCACAATAAGTTGTAGGCACTTGTAATGCACAATAGACATTAAACACTTGATATCCACATTAAGTGTTAGATACAATAGGCATTATACAGCTGTAAGGCACAATAAGCAGTAGGTACTTGTAATGCACAATAGACATTAAACACTTGATATCCACATTAAGTGTTAGATACAACAGGCATTAAACACTTGATATCCACATTAAGTGTTAGACACAATAGGCATTAAACACTTGATATCCACATTAAGTGTTAGATACAATAGGCATTATACATCTTTAATGCACAATAGGCAGTAGGCCCTTGTACTGCACAATAGACATTAAACACCTGGGGCCAGATGTAGGTAATTCTATTTTACCGACTCATAAATACCGAATTTTACCGATTCGGTATTTATGAATCGGTAAAATAGAAGTACCGAGATGAAGGTAAATCCAGATGTGGATTTACCGAATCTTTAAAAGTCGGTATTTACCGATTCGGTAAATACCGACCGGTAATGCTCCATTCATTCCTATGGGCTTTGAAGCCCATAGGAATGAATGGGGCATTACCGGTCGGTATTTACCGAATCGGTAAATACCGATTTTGACAAGGGTGCAGGGGGTGTCACTTTGACACCCTCTAGCACCCCCAAAAAAGGTACGGGGGCCATGTGGCAGGCATACCTGCCCTAAGGGCAGGTCTGCCTGTCATATGGCACAGGTGTGCATGCACACATGTGCATGCACACCTCAATCGGTATTTCACCATCAAATTGAATTTGATGGTAAAATACCGATTTCTTAGGCCTTGTGGGACTCATAAGAGTCCCACCTACATATCAATTTTACCGATTCTGTAAAAATACCGGTCGGTAAATTTACCGACCGGTATATTTACAGAATCGGTAAAATTACCGATTTGCCCAGTTTCTGTCCTCCTACATCTCGGTAGCCAAATACCGGTCGGTAACGGCCGAATTCGGCCATTACCGACCGGTATTTGGCTACCTACATCTGGCCCCTGATATCCACATTAAGTGTTAGATACAAGAGGCATTATACAGCTGTAAGGCACAATAAGCGGTAGGCACTTGTAATGCACAATAGACATTAAACACTTGATATCCACATTAAGTGTTAGATACAATAGGCATTGTACAGCTGTAAGGCACAATAATCAGTAGGCACTTGTTATGCACAATAGACATTAAACACTTGATATCCACATTAAGTGTTAGATACAATAGGCATTATACAGCTGTAATGCACAATAAGCAGTAGACACTTGTAATGCACAATAGACAATAAACACTTGATATCCACATTAAGTGTTAGATACAATAGACATTAAACACTTGATATCCACATTAAGTGTTAGACACAATAGGCATTAAGCACTTGATATCCACATTAAGTGTTAGATACAATAGGCATTATACAGCTGTAAGGCACAATAAACAGTAGGCACTTGTAATGTACAATAGACATTAAACACTTGATATTCACATTAACTGTTAGATATAATAGACATTATACATCTGTAATGCACAATAAACAGTAGGCCCTTGTAATGCACAATAGACATTAAACACTTGATATCCACATTAAGTGTTAGATACAATAGGAATTAAAACCCTTGATATCCACATTAAGTGTTAGATACAATAGGCATTATACATATGTAATGCACAATAGGCTGTAGGCACTTGTAATGCACAATAGACATTAAACACTTGATATTCACATTAGGTGTTAGAAACAATAGGCATTATACAGCTGTAAGGCACAATAAGCAGTAGGTACTTGTAATGCACAATAGTCATTAAACACTTGATATCCACATTAAGTGTTAGATACAACAGGCATTAAACACTTGATATCCACATTAAGTGTTAGATACAATAGGCATTAAACACTTGATATCCACATTAAGTGTTAGATACAATAGGCATTAAACAGCTGTAATGCACAATAAGCAGTAGGCACTTGTAATGCACAACAGACATTAAACACTTGATATCCACATTAAGTGTTAGATACAATAGGCATTATACAGCTGTAAGGCACAATAAGCAGTAGGTACTTGTAATGCACAATAGACAATAAACACTTGATATCCACATTAAGTGTTAGATACAATAGGCATTATACAGCTGTAAGGCACAATAAGCAGTAGGTACTTGTAATGCACAATAGACATTAAACACTTGATATCCACATTAAGTGTTAGATACAACAGGCATTAAACACTTGATATCCACATTAACTGTTAGATACAATAGGCATTAAACACGTGATATCCACATTAAGTGTTAGATACAAGAGGCATTACACAACTGTAAGGCACAATAAGCAGTAGGCACTTGTAATGCACAATAGACAATAAACACTTGATATCCACATTAAGTGTTAGATACAATAGGCATTAAACACTTGATATCCACATTAAGTGTTAGATACAATAGGCATTATACAGCTGCAATGCACAATAAGCAGTAGGCACTTGTAATGCACAACAGACATTAAACACTTGATATCCACATTAAGTGTTAGATACAATAGGCACTAAACACTTGATATCCACATTAAGTGTTAGATACAATAGGCATTATACAGCTGCAATGCACAATAAGTAGTAGGCACTTGTAAAGCACAACAGACATTAAACACTTGATATCCACATTAAGTGTTAGATACAATAGGCATTGTACAGCTGTAAGGCACAATAGGCAGTAGGCCCTTGTACTGCACAATAGACATTAAACACTTGATATCCACATTAAGTGTTAGATACAATAGGCATTATACATCTTTAATGCACAATAGGCAGTAGGCCCTTGTACTGCACAATAGACATTAAACACTTGATATCCACATTAAGTGTTAGATACAAGAGGCATTATAGAACTCTAAGGCACAATAAGCAGTAGGCACTTGTAATGCACAATAGACAATACACACTTGATAACCACATTAAGTGTTAGATGCAATAGGCATTAAACACTTGATATCCACATTAAGTGTTAGATACAATAGGCATTATACAGCAGCAATGCACAATAAGCAGTAGGCACTTGTAATGCACAATAGACATTAAACACTTGATATCCACATTAAGTGTTAGATACAATTGGCATTAAACAGCTGTAATGCACAATAAGCAGTAGGCACTTGTAATGCACAACAGACATTAAACACTTGATATCCACATTAAGTGTTAGATACAATATACATTAAACACTTGATATCCACATTAAGTGTTAGATACAATAGGCATTATACAGCTGCAATGCACAATAAGCAGTAGGCACTTGTAATGCACAATAAACATTAAACACTTGAAATCCACATTAAGTGCTAAATACAATAGGCCTTATACAGCTGTAAGGCACAATAAGCAGTAGGCACTTGTAATGCACAATAGACATTAAACACTTGGTAACCACATTAAGTGTTAGATACAATAGGCATTACACAGCTGTAAGGCACAATAAGCAGTAGGCACTTCTAATGCACCGTAGACATTAAACACTTGATATCCACATTAAGTGTTAGATACAATAGGCATTATACAGCTGCAATGCACAATAAGCAGTAGGCACTTGTAACGCACAATAGACAATAAACATTTGATATCCACATTAAGTGTTGGATACAATAGGCATTATACAGCTGCAATGCACAATAAGCAGTAGGCACTTGTAATGCACAATAGACATTAAACACTTGATATCCACATTAAGTGGTAGATACAATAGGCATTAAACACTTGATATCCACATTAAGTGTTAGATACAATAGGCATTATACAACTGCAATGCACAATAAGCAGTAGGCACTTGTAATGCACAATAGACATTAAACACTCGATATCCACATTAAGTGTTAGATGCAATAGGCATTAAAATTTTCATATCCACATTAAGTGTTAGATACAATAGGCATTAAACACTTGATATCCACATTAAGTGTTAGATACAATAGGCATTATACAGCTGTAACGCACAATAAGCAGTAGGCACTTGTAATGCACAATAGACATTAAACACTTGATATCCATATTAGTGGAGAAGTGTGGCTCAGGGGTTAGAGGCAGCAGACCCGGAAGCTGAGATCGGTCCTGGACCAGGGTTCAATTCTCGGCGGGTCTTGGGCTAAAAAATTCCACGGACTCGATAATTCTCGCCCCGGTGCCTCCTCGAACCACGGGTTCACACTCTGCGACTCTGGGCAATAGCTTGCTTAATCTCCACAACGGCCCCTCGCGGCGGGATGCCTGACTTTCACCTTGTGGATACCCTGCTATCTCACAGAGGAATACCAGGAAGGGTTCCCTAAGCAAGCGCCGGGAAACCCACTGCGGGCAGCTGTGCGCTATATAAGCTCAACTACATTTACATTTACATTTAAGTGTAAGATACAATAGGAATTATACAGCTGTAATGCACAATAAGCAGTAGGCACTTGTAATGCACAATAAACATTAAACACTTGATATCCACATTAAGGGGCCCATTAGGATGTAGGGTGGATCACCATCGCCCGCATGGCGGTGGCGATCCACCCTACATCCTTCCCCGCCCACCACCCATTTCCCCCCCGCTATATTAGTTTGGCGGGGGTACCGCGGCGGATGGGAAGACTGTCTGCCGCTTTTCCGCCCGGTCGACTAAAGGGTTTAATATGGTGGCGGTGTCTGCTAGACTCTGCCATCCACATCAGGATGCAGGCGGGAGGCAGCCTTTCCATGGCAATGTTGCCGCCCTGGAAAGGCATGCGGATTCTGAAGTTGGGGGCCCGTTGCGGACTCACAGGATGTTAGGGATGTGGGGGGGATATGGGGGTACCTATGGTACCTCCCTGCATGTGCATGCACAAGTCACGTTGTGCATGCATATGCACAACATGCACTTTTGGCATTGCGGCGGGTGCTGCTGAAAGAACTGCCCGCCGCAATGTTAAATATGCAGGATGCGCCCACCAGTGTAGTGGGCTCATCCTAACAGTGTAGGCAAGACCGCCGCACACATAGCGGACATTCCTATTTCACATCAGGATGGCCGGCTCCTAATGATGCCCTTAGTGTTAGATACAATAGGCATTATACAATTGTAATGCACAATAGACATTAGTCACTTGAAATGCACAATAGACATTAGACACTTCCCAAGTAGAGCAGACATTAGAGACTTATAATGCACAATAGGTATTAGACTCTTGTAATGCACAATAGACATTAGACATGTCCAAAGCACAATAGACATTAGAGACTTGAAATGCACAATAGGCATTAGACACTCCCACAACATAATAGTCAATAGATGAAACACATTAGACACTACCAAAGAACAATAGATATCAGACGCTTGAAGTGCACATTAGGCATTAGACTACTGTAATGGACAATGGACATTAGACACTTCCAAACCACAATAAATAAACAGTGGGCACTTGTAATGCACAATAGGCATTAGACAATTATAACACAATAAACCTTAGGCGAATGTAATGTACAAAAGACATTGAACACTTGTAATGCACAACGGCATGAAACACTCCCAAAGTACAATGGACATTAGACCCTTGTAATGCACAAAAGACATTAAATACCTGCAATATGCAATAGACATGTAGTGCACAATAGGCATCAGGCAAATGTAATGCACATTAGACATGTGTAATGCAAAATAGACTTTAGACATATGTAATGCGCAACAGTCATCAGACATATGTAATGCACAATAGGATTTAAACATATGTAATGTACCACAGACATCAGACATATGTAGTGCACAATAGGATGTAGTCATATATAATATACCACAGACATCAGACATATGTAATTCACAATAGGATTTAGACATATGTAATGTACCACAGACATCAGACATATGTAATTCACAATAGGATTTAGACATATGTAATGTACCACAGACATCAGACATATGAAATGCACAATAGGATTTAGACATATGTAATGTACCACAGACATCAGACATATGTAATTCACAATAGGATTTAGACATATGTAATGCGCAACCGTCATTAGACATATGCAATGCACAATAGGATTTAGACATATGTAATGCGCAACCGTCTTTAGACATACATAATGCACAATAGACATTAGATGTGTAATGCACACAGATATTATACATGCATAAATCACAGTAGGCATGTGTGTGCATGATAGATATAAGCCACGTGTAATACACAGCACAGTTCTCCAGGTTTTCTGGAAAGATGTGTTTCTAGAGCCTCACATTTAGGACACCAAGTACACTGTAATGTGAAGACTAGTTCTGGGATATGTAGAACAAAAGAGGTGCACCTTTCAACATGAAGTGTGCACATGTAGGCTTGTTTTCTGCTGAGTGCAGGATTGTACATTTTTCACACAAACAATTTCACGCTGGGAGCCAGAAGTGGCGGAGTAAATAAAATATTGTTCCTGTGCTGCCATAAAGTTAAAATCATTAATTATTGGTAAATAACATCTAGAGAATCTATTGAATGTCAGTTATTTTCTATTAATGAAACCTTTATAGGTTTTCTTGTCTTGCGATCCTTTTGGTATTAATATATTCAATATATATAAAATGATAACCCAGTGAGGTGATACTGCCACAGAACATGTTGCACAATGCAGCATAATTAGCCTTTTCTTCCTCCCTAATTTGATCAAACTGCCTTATCGCATGGCGTGTCTCATGGGAGCCTTAAGGCGACTTCCCAAGAGCCTGTCTATGGAATGGTGTCTCTGCTGACTTTCATGAACAGTATTGAACACTACTGTATCAGTACAACAAAGATGTTACTTAGGGCCCGATGTAGGTAATCCCCGATTACCGATTCTTAAATACCGAATCATACCGATTCGGTATTTAAGAACTGGCAATCGGGATGTAGGTATATTTACCGAATATTTTACCGAATCTGTAACATTCGGTAATTACCGAATCGGTATTTACCGATTCGGTAATTGACATGGATTCCTATGGGCCTTAAGGCCCATAGGAATCCATGTCAATTACCGAATCGGTAAATACAGATTCTGTAAAATTACTGAATTTACAAGGGGGACAGGGTGTCACTTTGACACCATGTTGCACCCCTGATTCTGGCTTGTGTGCAATGTGACACGCATACATGCCCTTAGGGCATGTATGTGTGCCACATGGCACAGGTGTACATGCACAGATGTGCATGTACACAGGAATTTATTATTTACCATGTAATAGTATTGCATGGTAAATAACGAATTCTAAAGGCCCTGTAGCACTGTTTAAAGTGCTACCTACATAAGAAATGACAGATTCTGTAATTATACCGATCGGTAATTTTACCGATTCGGTAAAATTACCGATTCGGTAAATTTACCGAATCTGTATGTTTTTGCTACCCCTACATACCAATGTCCGAATACCGGTCGGAAACGGCCGAAAATCGGTATTTTCGTCCGTTTCCGACCGGTATTTGCACACCTACATCTGGCCCTAACTCTTTACTTTGTCAGCGAGCACCTAGATGTGACTCATTTCACTGGATGCTTTACATCTGCAGAATTTCGGAGTTAAAAGCAAAAATGTTAATCAGTGGATCTACCTAAATCCACCCCGATCAAATGTGAATGAACTCATCATCACACACATCAGGACCAATCATAACCCCTCATTATTAAACTCCATCCATCAAAACAAACCAGAAATCACCATCAATCAATCAATCAGTAGTCTTATAAAGCACAACTACTCAACCATGAGGGTCTGAAGTTGCTGAGTCGGAGGGGGGGCTGGTCTGCAGTTCAGTTAAAGTGCCAGGTCTTGAAGTCCTTCCTGAATTGTGTCAGCGATGGAGATTGGCTGAGGTGCAGCGGCGGGGAGTTACAAGTCTTCGCAGCGAGGCAGGAGAAGGCTCTTCATCCAGCAGTGGTCTTGCTGATCCCTGGGATGGTGGCCAGGGCCACTTGGGCAGAGCGAAGATGTCTGGTGTGAGTGTAGAAGGAGAGGTGGTGGTTGAGGTATGGAGCTCCGGTGGGCTTTGTAATCGTGCATGAGAAGCTTGAAGGTGATTCTTTTGTTGATGGGTAGCCAGTGAAGGTCTCTCGGGGGGCCAGTGATGTTGTTGCTGCTTGGGGAGTTTATATGAGTCTGGCGGAGGCGTTCTGTACGGTCTGCAGTTTTTGGGGGAGTTTCTGGGTGATGCTGACATAGAGTGCATTGCCGTAGTTGACTCTGCAGCTGTTGAAAGCTTGGGTGGCCGTTTTCATGGACTCGGTGGGGATCCACTTGAAGATCTTATGAAGGAGATGAAGCCTGTGGAGGCAGAAGCATGAAACAGCGTTGGTTTGGCGGTTAATTAAGTTAATTAAGTGCGAGGGTTCCAGGATGATGCAGAGGTTTCGTATGTGATACCTGGGTGTGGGGGGATTCCGAGTGCTGCAAGCCACCAAGAGTCATCCCAGCCTGAGGGGAAGGAGCCCATGATGAGGACTTCGTCTACTCTGAGTTAAGCTTGAGCTGTCCTTCATCCAGGTGTTGACTGCTTCATCCCATTGTTGAAGTTGCTCTTGGCGGCTGTGGGTTTGTCTGTAAGGGAGAGAATCAGCTGGGTGTCGTCAGCGTATGAGACGATGTTCAGTCTGTGGCCTCTGACGATGGCTGCATGTGGGGACATGTAGATGTTGAAGAGGGTGGGGCTCAGGGTGGGTTTCTGAGGCACTCCACAGCTGATCTCTGTAGGTTCCGAGTTGAACGGTGGAAGTCTGACTCTGTGCTCGGTCGGTGAGGAAGGAGCAGATCCATTCTAGGGCTTTTTTCGTGGATGCTGGCATCATGGAGTCTTGCGCAGAGATTGTTGTGGGAGACTTTGTCGGTGGCGACTGAGAGGGCCAGGAGGATGAGGGCAGCAGTTTTGCCTCGGTCAAGGAGGGTGAAGATGTCGTCGGTAGCGGCGAAGAGAGTGGTCTTGGTGCTGTGGTAACTTCTGAAGCCCAATTGGGAGAGGTCCAGGATGTGGTTTGTTTCGATGAACTTGGAGAGTTTGGGCATTGATGGCTTTTTCAATGACTTTGGCTGTAGAGCGAAGAGGAGAGATGGATCTGTAGTTCTGGAGGTCCATCAGGACGGCAGAGGGTTTCTTTAGCAGGAGGTTGATCTCTGCATGCTTGCAGTATTCCGGGAAGGTGGCAGATTCGATGGAGCAGTTGATTATGGAGCAGAGTGCGGGTGTGATGGAGGTGCCGGCTCTGTTGAAGATGTGGTGAGGGTAGGGATCAAAGGGGGCTTCGGAGTGGATGCTCTCCATGATCCTGAGGGTGTTGTCAGAGAGGAGGGTGGTTCAGTTGGTCAAGGTCTGCTGGGCTCTGGAGCCACTGGGTGCGGTGGTTGCGGGGGGGTTGGTTATATCTTGGGTTGTGAAGCTGTTGTAGATCTCCTTGATCTTGCAGTGGAAGAAGGTTGCAAGGTTGTTGCAGAGGTCTGGAGACGGGGGATGTCTGCTGTCTCTGTGCTCGGTTTAGCAACTTCTTTGACCACGGCGAAGTGTTCTTTGCTATTGTGTGCGTTGACGTTGATGTGTTCCTCGTGGCTGCCTTCTTTGTTGTTCTGATGAGGCAGTGGTGTGGAGTGACAGCGAATTTGAAGGCTGGGTGGTCTGCCGTGAACTTGCTGCTCCTCCATCTTTTCTCAACACATCTTCAGGTGCGCCTGGGCTCTTGGAGGGCATAGGAGTACTAGATGGCTTTGTTGGAAGGCTGTTTGCCTGAAGGTTTCCTGAGGGGGGGACAGTGTGTTGACCATCACACACTGTCATCCATCTGGACCAATTACAACTCATCATCCCACACCTCCATCTATCTGTACCAATCATACCTCCCCATCAATCACTTCTATTAATAAGGGCCAATCACAACTCATCATCCTACACCTCCATACTTAGGAACAATCATAACTCACCATCAATCACTTCCATCCATAAGAGCCAGGCACAACTCATAATCACACACCTCCTCCCATCAGGGCCAATCATAATTCATCATCACACCTCAATCCATCCAGTCCAATCATATCTCCCAATCTCACACCTCCCTCTATCTAGACCAATTATAACTCCTCATCACACAGTTCCATCCATTCCGAACAACCATCAAACATCATCACACACCTTCATTCATCAGGATCTATTAATCAATCGATCAACCCATCAACCAATCAAGTGTCATGTAAAGTGCGACTACTCACCCGCAATGGTCTCAAGGTACTAGGGGGGAGGGGGAGACTGCTGATTGGTCAAAGGCACAGTGGTTCAGTCACAGAGTCAGGTCTTAAGGGCCTTTCTGAATTGAGGCGGTGTCAGTGATTGCCTGAGGTGGAGAGGCAGGGAGTTCCAGGTCTTTGCTGTGAGGTAAGTGAAGGATCTTCTTTCAGCCGTGGTCTTGCTGATTAGTGGGGTTGTGGCCAGGGCCTATTGGGCAGAGTGGAGGTCTCTGGCTGGGTATCATACTACACCATCAGACACCTGAATTCATCAGCATCGATTATAGCTCACCATCAATCACCTCCATCCAACAGCATCAATTATAACTCACCATCAGACACCTGAATTCATCAGCATCGATCATAACTCACCATCAATCACCTCCATCCATTAGGGCCAATCAGGACTCATCCTCACACACCTCATTACATCTCAAACATGACGCGCTCAATCCACCCTGACGAATTGTAACATTCCTGCATCCACCCACTTCAGTCAGAACATTTGCATCCATTCAAACCGGTCATAAATTACCATCAATGATAACTCAATATCACATGCCTCCTACCATCATTGCCAATCATAACTCGTCATCCCACACCTTCCTCCATCAGGGCCAATCATAACTCACCATCACATACCTCCATCCATCCATCCAGATCAAGCATAGCTCATTATCACACACCTTCACCCATCAGGGCCAATCATAACTCACCATCACATACCTCCATCCATCCATCCAGACCAAGCATAGCTCATTATCACACACCTTCACCCATCAGGGCCAATCATAACTCACCATCCTACACCTCCATCCATCCAGACCAAGCATAGCTCATTATCACACACCTTCACCCATCAGGGCCAATCATAACTCACCATCACATACCTCCATCCATCCATCCAGATCAAGCATAGCTCATTATCACACACCTTCACCCATCAGGGCCAATCATAACTCACCATCACATACCTCCATCCATCCATCCAGACCAAGCATAGCTCATTATCACACACCTTCACCCATCAGGGCCAATCATAACTCACCATCCTACACCTCCATCCATCCAGACCAAGCATAGCTCATTATCACACACCTTCACCCATCAGGGCCAATCATAACTCACCATCACATACCTCCATCCATCCATCCAGACCAAGCATAGCTCATTATCACACACCTTCACACACCTTCACTCATCAGGGCCAATCATAACTCACCATCATAGCATACCCATCCACCCTGATGAACTGGATCGTACGTCCAATAACCAGTTCAATCATAACAGCTTCATCCATCTAGGTAGCCACATCACACTCCTCGAACCACCCTGCCCAATGATCAAGCACCCTATAGACCTCCATTTCATGCCCACTACTCACCTCACTTCCCATCCCATTGTCTCCACTCACCTCACTGCTAACTCACCCACTACCTGTCTCTCACAGTCACTGCTCGCTTCACCCCTCACTGCCACTGCTCGCATCACCCCTCACCCCTCACTGCCACTGCTCGCATCACCCCTCACTGCCACTGCTCGCATCACCCCTCACTGCCACTGCTCGCATCACCCCTCACTGCCACTGCTCGCATCACCCCTCACCCCTCACTGCCACTGCTCGCATCACCCCTCACTGCCACTGCTCACATCACCCCTCACTGCCACTGCTCGCATCACCCCTCACCCCTCACTGCCACTGCTCGCATCACCCCTCACCCCTCACTGCCACTGCTCGCATCACCCCTCACTGCCACTGCTCGCATCACCCCTCACCCCTCACTGCCACTGCTCGCATCACCCCTCACTGCCACTGCCCACATCACCCCTCACCCCTCACTGCCACTGCTCGTATCACCCCTTACCCCTCACTGCCACTGCTCGCATCACCCCTCACTGCCACTGCTCGCATCACCCCTCACCCCTCACTGCCACTGCTCGCATCACCCCTCACTGCCACTGCTCACATCACCCCTCACTGCCACTGCTCGCATCACCCCTCACCCCTCACTGCCACTGCTCGCATCACCCCTCACCCCTCACTGCCACTGCTCGCATCACCCCTCACTGCCACTGCTCGCATCACCCCTCACCCCTCACTGCCACTGCTCGCATCACCCCTCACTGCCACTGCTCACATCACCCCTCACCCCTCACTGCCACTGCTCGCATCACTCCTTACCCCTCACTGCCACTGCTCGCATCACCCCTCACCCCTCACTGCCACTGCTCGCATCACCCCTTACCCATCACTGCCACTGCTCACATCACCCCTCACCCCTCACTGCCACTGCTCGCATCACCCCTCACTGCCACTGCTCACATCACCCCTCACCCCTCACTGCCACTGCTCGCATCACCCCTTACCCCTCACTGCCACTGCTCAAATCACCCCTCACCCCTCACTGCCACTGCTCGCATCACCCCTTACCCCTCACTGCCACTGCTCACATCACCCCTCACCCCTCACTGCCACTGCTCGCATCACCCCTCACTGCCACTGCTCGCATCACCCCTCACCCCTCACTGCCACTGCGCTCATCACCCCTCATCCCTCACTGCCACTGCGCTCATCACCCCTCACCCCTCACTCCCACTGCGCTCATTACCCCTCATCCCTCACTCCCACTGCGCTCATCACCGCTCACCCCTCACTCCCACTGCGCTCATCACCCCTCACCCCTCACTCCCACTGCGCTCATCACCCCTCACCCCTCACTCCCACTGCGCTCATCACCCCTCACCCCTCACTCCCACTGCGCTCATCACCCCTCACCCCTCACTCCCACTGCGCTCATTACCCCTCATCCCTCACTCCCACTGCGCTCATCACCCCTCACCCCTCACTCCCACTGCTCACATCACCCCTCACCCCTCACTCCCACTGCGCTCATCACCCCTCACCCCTCACTCCCACTGCGCTCATCACCCCTCACCCCTCACTCCCACTGCGCTCATCACCCCTCACCCCTCACTCCCACTGCGCTCATCACCCCTCACCCCTCACTCCCACTGCGCTCATCACCCCTCACCCCTCACTCCCACTGCGCTCATCACCCCTCACCCCTCACTCCCACTGCTCACATCACCCCTCACCCCTCACTCCCACTGCGCTCATTACCCCTCATCCCTCACTCCCACTGCGCTCATCACCCCTCACCCCTCACTCCCACTGCGCTCATCACCCCTCACCCCTCACTCCCACTGCGCTCATCACCCCTCACCCCTCACTCCCACTGCGCTCATCACCCCTCACCCCTCACTCCCACTGCTCACATCACCCCTCACCCCTCACTCCCACTGCGCTCATCACCCCTCACCCCTCACTCTCACTGCGCTCATCACCCCTCACCCCTCACTCCCACTGCGCTCATCACCCCTCACCCCTCACTGTCACTGCGCTCATCACCCCTCACCCCTCACTCCCACTGCGCTCATCACCCCTCACCCCTCACTCCCACTGCGCTCATCACCCCTCACCCCTCACTCCCACTGCTCACATCACCCCTCACCCCTCACTCCCACTGCGCTCATCACCCCTCACCCCTCACTCCCACTGCGCTCATCACCCCTCACCCCTCACTCCCACTGCGCTCATCACCCCTCACCCCTCACTCCCACTGCTCACATCACCCCTCACCCCTCACTCCCACTGCGCTCATCACCCCTCACCCCTCACTCCCACTGCGCTCATCACCCCTCACCCCTCACTCCCACTGCTCACATCACCCCTCACCCCTCACTCCCACTGCGCTCATCACCCCTCACCCCTCACTCCCACTGCTCACATCACCCCTCACCCCTCACTCCCACTGCGCTCATCACCCCTCACCCCTCACTCCCACTGCGCTCATCACCCCTCACCCCTCACTCCCACTGCGCTCATCACCCCTCACCCCTCACTCCCACTGCTCACATCACCCCTCACCCCTCACTCCCACTGCGCTCATCACCCCTCACCCCTCACTCCCACTGCGCTCATCACCCCTCACCCCTCACTGTCACTGCTCGCATCATCCCTCACCCCTCACTCCCACTGCGCTCATCACCCCTCACCCCTCACTGTCACTGCTCGCATCACCCCTCACCCCTCACTCCCACTGCGCTCATCACCCCTCACCCCTCACTGTCACTGCTCGCATCATCCCTCACCCCTCACTCCCACTGCGCTCATCACCCCTCACCCCTCACTCCCACTGCGCTCATCACCCCTCACCCCTCACTCCCACTGCGCTCATTACCCCTCACCCCTCACTCCCACTGCGCTCATCACCCCTCACCCCTCACTGTCACTGCTCGCATCACCCCTCACCCCTCACTCCCACTGCGCTCATCACCCCTCACCCCTCACTGTCACTGCTCGCATCACCCCTCACCCCTCACTGCCACTGCGCTCATCACCCCTCACCCCTCACTCCCACTGCGCTCATCACCCCTCACCCCTCACCCCTCACTCCCACTGCGCTCATCACCCCTCACCCCTCACTCCTCACTGCCACTGCTCGCATCATCCCTCACCCCTCACTCCCACTGCTCACATCACCCCTCACTCCTCACTGCCACTGCTCACATCACCCCTCACTCCTCACTGCCACTGCTCACATCACCCCTCACTCCTCACTGCCACTGCTCGCATCACCCCTTACCCCTCACTGCCACTGCTCACATCACCCCTTACCCCTCACTGCCACTGCTCGCATCACCCCTTACCCCTCACTGCCACTGCTCACATCACCCCTTACCCCTCACTGCCACTGCTCACATCACCCCTTACCCCTCACTGCCCCTGCTCGCATCACCCCTTACCCCTCACTGCCCCTGCTCGCATCACCCCTTACCCCTCACTGCCACTGCTCGCATCACCCCTTACCCCTCACTGCCACTGCTCGCATCACCCCTTACCCCTCACTGCCACTGCTCGCATCACCCCTTACCCCTCACTGCCCCTGCTCGCATCACCCCTTACCCCTCACTGCCCCTGCTCGCATCACCCCTTACCCCTCACTGCCACTGCTCGCATCACCCCTTACCCCTCACTGCCACTGCTCGCATCACCCCTTACCCCTCACTGCCACTGCTCGCATCACCCCTCACCCCTCACTGCCACTGCTCGCATCACCCCTCACCCCTCACTGCCACTGCTCGCATCACCCCTCACCCCTCACTGCCACTGCTCGCATCACCCCTCACTCCTCACTGCCACTGCTCGCATCACCCCTCACTGCCACTGCCACTGCTCGCATCACCCCTCACCCCTCACTGCCACTGCTCGCATCACCCCTCACCCCTCACTGCCACTGCTCGCATCACCCCTCACTCCTCACTGCCACTGCGCTCATCACCCCTCACCCCTCACTCCCACTGCTCGCATCACCACTTACCCCTCACTGCCACTGCTTGCATCACCTCTCACCCCTCACTGCCCCTGCTCGCATCACCCCTTACCCCTCACTGCCCCTGCTCGCATCACCCCTTACCCCTCACTGCCACTGCTCGCATCACCCCTTACCCCTCACTGCCACTGCTCACATCACCCCTTACCCCTCACTGCCACTGCTCGCATCACCCCTCACCCCTCACTGCCACTGCTCGCATCACCCCTCACCCCTCACTGCCACTGCTCGCATCACCCCTCACCCCTCACTGCCACTGCTCGCATCACCCCTCACCCCTCACTGCCACTGCTCGCATCACCCCTCACCCCTCACTGCCACTGCTCGCATCACCCCTCACCCCTCACTCCCACTGCTCGCATCACCCCTCACTGCCACTGCTCGCATCACCCCTCACCCCTCACTGCCACTGCTCGCATCACCCCTCACCCCTCACTGCCACTGCGCTCATCACCCCTCACCCCTCACTCCCACTGCTCGCATCACCACTTACCCCTCACTGTCACTGCTCGCATCACCCCTCACCCCTCACTCCCACTGCTCGCATCACCACTTACCCCTCACTGCCACTGCTTGCATCACCTCTCAGTGCCACTGCTCTGATCACGGTTCCATCTTGTTGTCACGGCTGAACCGCCACCCTGTCTGTCACTGCTCACATCACCCCTAACTGCCACTGCTCACATCACGCCTCCATCTCCCACCGCGCAGGTTCACAGCAACCCCCAACTCTCACTGCGAGGGTTCATATCTGCCCAGCTCTCACTGTGAGTGTGTACATTCCTACCCCATCTCCCACTGTGAGGGCTCTCCCCCATCTCTCACTGCGAGTGTTCAAATCACTTCCACATCTCTCACTTTCAGGGTTCACATCTCCCCATCTCCCAGTGCTGCAGGCCCCCCAGCAGTATTTGGATTACACGCCCTGGCACACTCAGTGCACTAGACTAGGGTCTGACAAGTAAACCAAAGTAGTCAAACATGGAATCACTGATAAATACATCATTTTACAATAGGGAGCACCTGCACCGTGGCACTGAATAGCAGTGGCACAGTGCCCAAAGCATCTAACACCAACAAAAACACATGAGGCAACAGCAGAAATGGAAGGGAGACCCACGCCAATGGTGCCAGGTCTAACATCCCCCATCTCTCACTGCGAGGGTTCACATCACTCCCCCATCTCTCACTGTGAGGGTTCTCATCACTCCCCCAGCTCTCACTGTGAGGGTTCTCATCACTCCCCCAGCTCTCACTGTGAGGGTTCACATTTCCCCCTGTCTCCCTGCGAGGGTTCACATCACTCCTCATCTCTCACAGCAAGGGTACATATCACTCCTCAACTCTCACTGCGAGGGTTCACATCACTCCCCCATCTCTCACTGTGAGGGTTCTCATCACTCCCCCAGCTCTCACTGTGAGGGTTCACATTTCCCCCTGTCTCCCTGCGAGGGTTCACATCACTTCTCATCTCTCACAGCAAGGGTACATATCACTCCTCAACTCTCACTGCGAGGGTTCACATTACTCCCCCATCTCTCACTGCGAGGGTCCACATTTCCCCATCTCTCACTGCGAGGGTTCACATCATTCCTCATCTCTCACTGCGAGGGTTCAGATTTCCCCCTTCTCTCACTGCGAGGGTTCACATCACTCCCCCATCCCTCACTGCGAGGGTTCACATCACTCCCTATCTCTCACTGCGAGGGTTCACCTCACTCCTCATCTCTCGCTGCGAGGGTTCACATCACTCCTCATCCCTCACTGCGAGGGTTCACATCACTCCTCATCTCTCACTGAGAGGGTTCACATTTCCCCATCTTTCACTGTGAGGATTGACATCACTCCCCATCTCTCACTGCAAGATTTAATATCACTTTCCCACCTCTCACTGACAGGGTTCACATAGGTCCCTATCTCTCACTGTGAGGGTTCACACCACTCCCCCATCACTCACTGCGAGGTTGCACATCACTCCCCCATCACTCCCTGCCAGGGTTCACATCACTCCCCCATCTCTCACTGCGAGGGTTCACATCACTCCTCACCCCTCACAGTGAGGTTTCACATGTACCCATCTCTCACTGCGAGGGTTCATATTCACCCATCTCTCACTGCGAGGGTTCACATTTCCCCCATCTCTCACTGACCCCATCTCTTACTGCGAGGGTTCACATTTCCCCCATCTCTCACTGCGAGGGTTCACATTTCCCCCATTTCTCACTGACCCCATCTCTCACTGCGAAGGTTCACATTTCCCCCATCTCTCAGTGCGAGGGTTCACATCACTCCCCCATCTCTCACTGCGAGGGTTCACATGTACCCATCTCTCACTGCGAGGGTTCATATTCCCACAATCTCTCACTGCGAGGGTTCACATTTCCCCCATCTCTCACTGCGAGGGTTCACATTTCCCCCATCTCTCACTGCGAGGGTTCACAGGTTCACATTTCCCCATCTCTCACTGTGAAGGTTCACATTTCCCCGATCGCTCACTGCGAAGGTTCACATTTCCCCCATCTCTCAGTGCAAGGGTTCACATCACTCCTCCATCTCTCACTGCGAGGGTTCACATTTCCCCCATCTCTCACTGCGAAGGTTCACATTTACCCCATCTCTCACTGCGAAGGTTCACATTTCCCCCATCTCTCAGTGTGAGGGTGCACATCACTCCCCCATCTCTCACTGCGAGGGTTCACATGTACCCATCTCTCACTACGAGGGTTCATATTCCCCCATCTCTCACTGCGAGGGTTCACATGTACCCATCTCTCACTGCGAGGGTTCACATTTCCCCCATCTCTCACTGCGAAGGCTCACATTTCCCCCATCTCTCACTGCGAGGGTTCCCATCACTCCCCTTCTCTCACTGCGAGGGTTCACATTTCTTCCATCTCTCACTGCAAGGGTTCACATCACTCCCTCATCTCTCACTGCGAGGGTTCACATTTCCACATCTCTCAGTGCGAAGGTTCACATCAACCCCATCTCTCACTGTGAGGGTTCACATCACTCCTCATCTCTTATTTTGAGGGTTCACATCACTCCCCATCTACCAGTGCGAGGGTTCACATCACTCCCCCATCTCTCACTGTGGGGGTTCACATCACCCCCCATCTCTCACTGTGAGGGTTCACATCACTCCCCATCTCTCACTGTGAGTGTTCACATCACCCCCATCTCTCACTGTGAGGGTTCACATCACTCCCCATCTCTCACTGTGGGGGTTCACATCACCCCCCATCTCTCACTGTGAGGGTTCACATCACTCCCCATCTCTCACTGTGGGGGTTCATATCACTCCCCCATCTCTCACTGAGGGGGTTCACATCACTCCCCCATCTCTCACTGTGGGGGTTCACATTTCTTCCATCTCTCACTGCAAAGGTTCACATCACTCCCTATCTCTCACTGCGAGGGTTCACATTTCCCCCATCTCTCACTGCGAGGGTTCACATTTCCCCCATCTCTCACTGCGAGGGTTCACATTTCCCCCATCTCTCACTGTGAGGGTTCACATCACTCCCCCATCTCTCACTGTGGGGGTTCACATCACTCCCCCATCTCTCACTGTGGGGGTTCACATCACTCCCCATCTCTCACTGTGAGGGTTCACATTTCCCCCATCTCTCAGTGCGAGGGTTCACATCACTCCCCCATCTCTCACTGTGGGGGTTCGCATCACTCCCCATCTCTCACTGCGAGGGTTCACATTCCCCCCATCTCTCACTGTGGGGGTTCACATCACTCCCAATCTCTCACTGCGAGGGTTCACATTTCCCCCATCTCTCAGTGCGAGGGTTCACATCACTCCCCCATCTCTCACTGTGGGGGTTCACATCACTCCCCATCACTCACTGCGAGGGTTCACACCACTCCCCCATCACTCACTGCGAGGGTTCACACCACTCCCCCATCACTCACTGTGAGGGTTCACACCACTCCTCACCCCTCACTGTGAGGTTTCACATGTACCCATCTCTCACTGTGAAGGTTCATATTCCCCCCATCTCTCACTGCGAGGGTTCACATCACTCCCCCATCCCTCACTGCGAGGGTTTACATAGCTCCCCATCTCTCACTGTTAGGGTTCATATTCCCCCATCTCTCAGTGCGAGGGTTCACATCACTCCCCATCTCTCACTGCGAGGGTTTACATAGCTCCCCATCTCTCACTGTTAGGGTTCATATTCCCCCCATCTCTCAGTGCGAGGGTTCACATCACTCCGTGTTGGACTTGGCTCTTAGGGCAGGTTCACCCCTAGACTTTTTGCTTTAAATGGTGAATTGGTGATGGTGATTTTTGGGTTCTACGCACTTTCACTGTGTCCCAGTGGAAAGTGCGTGCGCACTTTGAGTGCATGTGATGAGCTAGGCCTGCCCTCCCATAGGAATGCATGGGGAATGTCTGTGTCCCTGGTAGTTCCTGATGTGTGGGGAGTGCGGGCTCGAGTTTGGTATGTGTGAACTAGTGGGAGTGAATGCTGCGAGATGGTGTATGCGGCATGTATGTGTCTAGTAGGGAAGTGCCACTTCTAGACATGGCTATGTGTGTGCTGTGAAGGTGCTGGCGTGTGATTGGCTGGAGCTGGCTGGTGAGCCTGGCTCCAGGAAGGCTGGATGGGTCTACCCGGTGGTGAGTGGGAGATTAGCATGAGTGATGTGTGGGAGGAGTGTACCTGTGTCCTGGATGGCTGGGTTTTCCCCTGACAATGCTGGCTCCGCCCCCCTGTGGTGCGTCTAACGACCCTAGCCCTGCCAGTGAATAGAGAGGGTGGTTGAGCCCATCAACAGTGCTCACAGACCAGCTGCGACTGGTTCTGTCCCCACCCTGCACCTACAGACAAAGGAAATGATGTATAAAAATGGGGCTGTGTCCCCACAGAAGTTGTTCTCTTCCAGGATCCTGAGGGGGCTACTGCTGTTGCTGGGCCAGAGGACCGCCACTTGGACTGTCTCCCTGCCTGGAGACCCAGTGAGTTGGCTCTGGGCCCAGCCTTGCCCCCCCTGCCTTGCTGAAGTACTTTCTCTGGACTTGTGCTGTCCTCTAGCGCTGGGAGCGCTGGAATTGCCTCCTAGCGCTTGGAAGTGCCTTATTTCCTGCCCTAGCGCCTGGAAGCGCTTTTATTTTGCTTACAGCGCTTGGGAGCGCTGTATCTCTCTGCCGGTGCCCACCCGGCATTTGGCCACTTAATTGCTGCCCTCGAGGGATTCCCCGGCGTGGGGATCCCCCTGTTTTGCCCATTTGCGGCGCGGGAGCTCACCCCGCTTATTTGCCGCTTATTGCCGATTTTTGAGTCCCCTGGCAGGTGCCCACCCTGCCAGGGACATTGCCGCCCTTTACCAGTGCCCACCTCGTTTATTAATCGCATCGAAGAGCCGGTGCCCACCCGGCATTGCCCTGAGAAGTGTCCCCGTCGCCGCCCGGCCGCACCGGAAGTCAGGCAGGCCGGGGGCGGGACTGCAGGACATCCCGTGACCTTCCCCGGGCCGCGCTCTGATTGGCTGCCGACCCGGGACAGGAAGGAGGAAGCCGGAAGCTACCGGGAGCCGACCCCGGAATCCGGTGCACTCGCCCAAGGAGAGAGAAGCCTTCCATCCAGCAGCGGGGCCCCCGTGGTGTGGGGAGAGCCCCGCAGCTGCCGAGGACGAGAAGGAGCCTGAAGAGCCGCTGCACACCGGTGAGTGGAGCTGACCGGGAGGAGGGGGTGTGAGGCCGAAGCCCCGTGGTAGTTTAATGCAAGAGAGGGAGGGCGTTGGGACACATTGCCGGTGTCCGCCCCCCCCCCCCGCAAGTAGCCTGATCTTCGCCCCTGGGGCATTCTCGAGTGACGGGCCCGAGAGGCTTAAAGGGGGCATTGATATTTCGAGCCCACAAGAGGCTCAGGCGGCCTCTGTCGTTGAGGAGCCCAGAGAGGCTCAGGGGCCCATGTGTTTATTTAGAGCCCCCGAGGCTCCAGGACCCCGCATTGTGTTTTGAGCCCTGAGAGGCTCTAGGGGACATTTCCTTTGTCCAGAGCCTAGGAGGCTCCAACGCTGGCCCCATCAATTGCTACACAGTTGCCCAGCACTTTGTGGGAAACTGCCACGTTTAGGACCCTGACTCTGGGACACAGGGCGTCCTAGCCCTGGAGAGGCCAGTTGGCCTACGGACAGTCACAGGTGGTGACTTCTGTGAGTTTGGCGCAATTGTTCATTTTCCACACCTCTGAATGTATTGTTGATGCATCATGTGTTTTCCTTCCTTACACCTCTGAATGAATGTTATGCATTGCATCATGTGTTATGTTCTTACACCCCTACAGGTATTATGATACATAGGTGGTTGTTTTTCTCCTAGTGCAGGTGGTGCTAGTGAGGTCCTGGTTACCAGTAGTTACTGGTTGTGTGCTCTATTTTTATATTTGGTGCTATATTTTACATTCTAAAGTGCTATTTCTAAAAGTGTTACTTCTAAAAAGTGCTGATTCCTGACAGTGGTCCAGGTGGCCCTGTCCTGTAATATCCCCTGTAAATTCTGCCCGTGCCTCTGGCACATTGTAAAGTGTGTGTTTTTATCTAATGTGTTTTGGTGTAATACAAAGGCTATTTTTATATAACCTTGTGTGGAGTTTCCTTTGTGGTGGGTCCTGGGTGTTGTTGCTGGGGTGCATGCGCAAATACTTAACTCACATCGCCTCCAAGTTTAGCCTTGCTGCTCGCGCCACGTTACCTAGAGGGTGAGCAGGGGTTATCTTGGCGTGTAACTCCCTTGCCCTGACTTGGGAGTGGTGGTCTCTGACTGACTTTGGCGCAAGCCCCGGCCAGCCGGGGATCCCATTTCTAACACTCCCCATCTCTCACTGTGGGGGTTCACATCACCCCCCATCTCTCACTGTGAGGGTTCACATCACTCCCCATCTCTCACTGTGGGGGTTCACATCACCCCCCATCTCTCACTGTGAGGGTTCACATCACTCCCCATCTCTCACTGTGGGGGTTCACATCACCCCCCATCTCTCACTGTGAGGGTTCACATCACTCCCCATCTCTCACTGTGGGGGTTCACATCACCCCCCATCTCTCACTGTGAGGGTTCACATCACTCCCCATCTCTCACTGGGAGGGTTCACGTCACTCCCCCATCTCTCACTGTGAGGGTTCACATCACTCCCCATCTCTCACTGTGGGGGTTCACATCACCCCCCATCTCTCACTGTGAGGGTTCACATCACTCCCCATCTCTCACTGTGGGGGTTCACATCACCCCCATCTCTCACTGTGAGGGATCACATCACTCCCCATCTCTCACTGCGAGGGTTCACATCACCCCCCATCTCTCACTGTGGAGGTTCAGATCACTCCCCCATATCTCACTGCGAGGGTTCACATCACCCCCATCTCTCACTGTGAGGGTTCACATCACTCCCCATCTCTCACTGTGGGGGTTCACATCACCCCCATCTCTCACTGTGAGGGTTCACATCACTCCCCATCTCTCACTGCGAGGGTTCACATCACTCCCCATCTCTCACTGTGGGGGTTCACATTACCCCCCCATCTCCCACTGTGGGGGTTCACATCACTCCCCATCTCTCACTGTGAGGATTCACATCACTCCCCATCTCTCACTGTGGGGGTTCACATCACCCCCCATCTCTCACTGTGGGGGTTCACATCACCCCCCATCTCTCACTGTGAGGGTTCACATCACTCCCCATCTCTCACTGTGGGGGTTCACATCACCCCCCATCTCTCACTGTGAGGGTTCACATCACCCCCCATCTCTCACTGTGAGGGTTCACATCACTCCCCATCTCTCACTGTGGGGGTTCACATCACTCCTCATCTCTCACTGTGAGGGTTCACATCACTCCTCATCTCTCACTGTGAGGGTTCACGTCACCCCCCATCTCTCACTGTGAGGGTTCACGTCACTCCCCCATCTCTCACTGTGAGGGTTCACATCACTCCCCCATCTCTCACTGCGAGGGTTCACGTCACTCCCCATCTCTCACTGTGAGGGTTCACGTCACTCCCCCATCTCTCACTGTGAGGGTTCACGTCACTCCCCCATCTCTCACTGTGAGGGTTCACATCACTCCCCCATCTCTCACTGTGGGGGTTCACATCACTCCCCCATCTCTCACTGTGAGGGTTCACATCACTCCCCATCTCTCACTGTGAGGGTTCACATCACTCCTCATCTCTCACTGTGAGGGTTCACATCACTCCCCATCTCTCACTGTGGGGGTTCACATCACTCCTCATCTCTCACTGCGAGGGTTCACATCACCCCCCATCTCTCACTGTGGAGGTTCACATCACTCCCCCATCTCTCACTGCGAGGGTTCACATCACCCCCCATCTCTCACTGTGAGGGTTCACATCACTCCTCATCTCTCACTGTGAGGGTTCACATCACTCCCCATCTCTCACTGTGGGGGTTCACAT
Organism: Lissotriton helveticus; assembly: GCF_964261635.1. Lineage (NCBI taxonomy): Eukaryota > Metazoa > Chordata > Amphibia > Caudata > Salamandridae > Lissotriton > Lissotriton helveticus. The sequence continues at coordinate 477,813,043 of NC_136062.1, forward strand.
CACCCCCATCTCTCACTGTGAGGGTTCACATCACTCCCCATCTCTCACTGTGGGGGTTCACATCACCCCCATCTCTCACTGTGAGGGTTCACATCACTCCCCATCTCTCACTGCGAGGGTTCACATCACTCCCCCATCTCTCACTGCGAGGGTTCACATCACTCCCCCATCTCTCACTGTGAGGATTCACATCACGCCCCATCTCTCACTGCGAGGGTTCACGTCACTCCCCCATCTCTCACTGTGAGGGTTCACATCACTCCCCATCTCTCACTGCGAGGGTTCACATCACCCCCATCTCTCACTGTGAGGGTTCACATCACTCCCCATCTCTCACTGTGGAGGTTCACATCACTCCCCCATCTCTCACTGCGAGGGTTCACATCACTCCCCCATCTCTCACTGTGAGGATTCACATCACGCCCCATCTCTCACTGCGAGGGTTCACGTCACTCCCCCATCTCTCACTGTGAGGGTTCACATCACTCCCCATCTCTCACTGTGAGGATTCACATCACGCCCCATCTCTCACTGCGAGGGTTCACGTCACTCCCCCATCTCTCACTGTGAGGGTTCACATCACTCCCCATCTCTCACTGCGAGGGTTCACATCACTCCCCATCTCTCACTGCGAGGGTTCACATCACTCCCCATCTCTCACTGCGAGGGTTCACATCACCCCCATCTCTCACTGTGAGGGTTCACATCACCCCCCATCTCTCCCTGTGAGGGTTCACATCACTCCCCATCTCTCACTGCGAGGGTTCACATCACCCCCCATCTCTCACTGTGGAGGTTCACATCACTCCCCCATCTCTCACTGCGAGGGTTCACATCACCCCCCATCTCTCACTGTGAGGGTTCACATCACTCCCCATCTCTCACTGTGGGGGTCCACATCACCCCCCATCTCTCACTCTGAGGTTTCACATCACTCCCCATCTCTCACTGTGAGCGTTCACATCACTCCTCATCTCTCACTGCGAGCGTTCACATCACTCCCCATCTCTCACTCTGAGGTTTCACATCACTCCCCATCTCTCACTGTGGGGGTCCACATCACCCCCATCTCTCACTGCGAGGGTTCACATCACCCCCCATCTCTCACTGTGGGGGTTCACATCACCCCCCATCTCTCACTCTGAGGGTTCACATCACTCCCCATCTCTCACTGTGAGGGTGCACATCACTCCCCCATCTCTCACTGCGAGGGTTCACATGTACCCATCTCTCACTGCGAGGGTTCACATTTCCCCATCTCTCACTGTGAGGGTTCACATCACTCCCCATCCCTCACTGTGAGGGTGCACATCACTCCCCCATCTCTCACTGCGAGGGTTCACATGTACCCATCTCTCACTGCGAGGGTTCACATTTCCCCATCTCTCACTGTGAGGGTTCACATCACTCCCCCATCTCTCACTGTGGAGGTTCACATCACTCCCCATCTCTCACTGTGGGGGTTCACATCACCCCCATCTCTCACTGCGAGGGTTAACATGTACCCATCTCTCACTGTGAGGGTTCACATCACTCCCCCATCTCTCACTGCGAGGGTTCACATCACCCCCATCTCTCACTGCGAGGGTTAACATTTCCCCCATCTCTCACTGTGAGGGTTCACATCACTCCCCCATCTCTCACTGTGGGGGTTCACATCACTCCCCATCTCTCACTGCGAGGGTTCACGTCACCCCCCATCTCTCACTGCGAAGGTTCACATCACTCCCCCCAGCAGAGCGTCTTCCAGAGATGGCGGCTGAGCCTGAAATCACGAACATGCAAAAGTATCAAGACGGGTAATTTAAATTGCGGTCTGGCATTCCACAATCAGCACCAGCACCTCAATTTGCAATTTAATTTGATATTCAAAGCCGCCTCCTCTGGGGAAGACAGGGTTGTAAGTGCCGCTGAGAAGGATGACAGGCAGGCAGGCGCTCTCCCAATCAGGACCCCCCTAGGGACACCTGTCGGTGCTTCCAGGAACCCTACATCTGCAGTGCTGCTGTCACCTCAGAGCGCATCCTTTACCCTGCATCCCCACTGCTCCTGTCATCTCAGAGGAGACGCGCGCATCCTTTACCCTGCATCTGCCCTGCTCCTGTCACCTCATGGGAGACGCGCGCATCCTGAACCCTGCATCTGCCCTGCTCCTGTCACCTCAAAGGACGCGCGCGCATCCTGAACCCTGCATCTGCCCTGCTCCTGTCACCTCATGGGAGACGCACGCTTCTGTACCCTGCATCTGCCCTGCTCCTGTCACCTCATGGGAGACGCGCGCATCCTGAACCCTGCATCTGCCCTGCTCCTGTCACCTCAAAGGAGACGCCTGCATCCTGAACCCTGCATCTGCCCTGCTCCTGTCACCTCAGAGGAGACGCGCGCATCCTGAACCCTGCATCTGCCCTGCTCCCGTCACCTCAGAGGAGACGCGCGCATCCTGAACCCTGCATCTGCCCTGCTCCCGTCACCTCAGAGGAGACGCGCGCATCCTGAACCCTGCATCTGCCCTGCTCCTGTCACCTCATGGGAGACGCGCGCATCCTGAACCCTGCATCTGCCCTGCTCCTGTCACCTCATGGGAGACGCGCGCATCCTGAACCCTGCATCTGCCCTGCTCCTGTCACCTCAAAGGAGACGCCTGCATCCTGAACCCTGCATCTGCCCTGCTCCTGTCACCTCAAGGGAGACGCACGCATCCTGTACCCTGCATCTGCCCTGCTCCCGTCACCTCAGAGGGGACGCGCCTATCCTGAACCCTGCATCTGCCCTGCTTCTATCTCAGAGGAGACGCGCGCATCCTGAACCCTACATCTGCCCTGCTCCCGTCACCTCAGAGGGGACGCGCGCATCCTGAACCCTGCATCTGCCCTGCTCCTGTCACCTCAGAGGGGACGCGCGCATCCTGAACCCTACATCTGCCCTGCTCCCGTCACCTCAGAGGGGACGCGCGCATCCTGAACCCTGCATCTGCCCTGCTCCTGTCACCTCAGAGGGGACGCGCGCATCCTGAACCCTGCATCTGCCCTGCTCCTGTCACCTCATGAGAGACGCACCATCCTGAACCCTGCATCTGCCCTGCTCCTGTCACCTCAAAGGAGACGCCTGCATCCTGAACCCTGCATCTGCCCTGCTCCTGTCACCTCAAGGGAGACGCGTGCATCCTGAACCCTACATCTGCCCTGCTCCCGTCACCTCAGAGGGGACGCGCGCATCCTGAACCCTGCATCTGCCCTGCTCCTGTCACCTCAGAGGAGACGCGCGCATCCTGAACCCTGCATCTGCCCTGCTCCTGTCACCTCAGAGGAGACGCGCGCATCCTGAACCCTGCATCTGCCCTGCTCCTGTCACCTCAAAGGAGACGCCTGCATCCTGAACCCTGCATCTGCCCTGCTCCTGTCACCTCAAAGGAGACGCCTGCATCCTGAACCCTGCATCTGCCCTGCTCCTGTCACCTCAAGGGAGACGCCTGCATCCTGAACCCTGCATCTGCCCTGCTCCCGTCACCTCAGAGGAGACGCGCGCATCCTGAACCCTGCATCTGCCCTGCTTCTATCCCAGAGGAGACGCGCGCATCCTGAACCCTACATCTGCCCTGCTCCCGTCACCTCAGAGGGGACGCGCCTATCCTGAACCCTGCATCTGCCCTGCTTCTATCTCAGAGGAGACGCGCGCATCCTGAACCCTACATCTGCCCTGCTCCCGTCACCTCAGAGGGGACGCGCGCATCCTGAACCCTGCATCTGCCCTGCTCCTGTCACCTCAGAGGGGACGCGCGCATCCTGAACCCTACATCTGCCCTGCTCCCGTCACCTCAGAGGGGACGCGCGCATCCTGAACCCTGCATCTGCCCTGCTCCTGTCACCTCAGAGGGGACGCGCGCATCCTGAACCCTGCATCTGCCCTGCTCCTGTCACCTCATGAGAGACGCACCATCCTGAACCCTGCATCTGCCCTGCTCCTGTCACCTCAAAGGAGACGCCTGCATCCTGAACCCTGCATCTGCCCTGCTCCTGTCACCTCAAGGGAGACGCGTGCATCCTGAACCCTACATCTGCCCTGCTCCCGTCACCTCAGAGGGGACGCGCGCATCCTGAACCCTGCATCTGCCCTGCTCCTGTCACCTCAGAGGAGACGCGCGCATCCTGAACCCTGCATCTGCCCTGCTCCTGTCACCTCAGAGGAGACGCGCGCATCCTGAACCCTGCATCTGCCCTGCTCCCGTCACCTCAAATGAGACGCACGCATCCTGAACCCTGCATCTGCCCTGCTCCTGTCACCTCATGGGAGACGCGCGCATCCTGAACCCTGCATCTGCAATGCTCCTGTCACCTCATGAGAGACGCACCATCCTGAACCCTGCATCTGCCCTGCTCCTGTCACCTCAAAGGAGACGCCTGCATCCTGAACCCTGCATCTGCCCTGCTCCTGTCACCTCAAGGGAGACGCACGCATCCTGTACCCTGCATCTGCCCTGCTCCCGTCACCTCAGAGGGGACGCGCCTATCCTGAACCCTGCATCTGCCCTGCTTCTATCTCAGAGGAGACGCGCGCATCCTGAACCCTACATCTGCCCTGCTCCCGTCACCTCAGAGGGGACGCGCGCATCCTGAACCCTGCATCTGCCCTGCTCCTGTCACCTCAGAGGGGACGCGCGCATCCTGAACCCTACATCTGCCCTGCTCCCGTCACCTCAGAGGGGACGCGCGCATCCTGAACCCTGCATCTGCCCTGCTCCTGTCACCTCAGAGGGGACGCGCGCATCCTGAACCCTGCATCTGCCCTGCTTCTATCTCAGAGGAGACGCACCATCCTGAACCCTGCATCTGCCCTGCTCCTGTCACCTCAAAGGAGACGCCTGCATCCTGAACCCTGCATCTGCCCTGCTCCTGTCACCTCAAGGGAGACGCGTGCATCCTGAACCCTACATCTGCCCTGCTCCCGTCACCTCAGAGGAGACGCGCCTATCCTGAACCCTGCATCTGCCCTGCTTCTATCTCAGAGGAGACGCGCGCATCCTGAACCCTACATCTGCCCTGCTCCCGTCACCTCAGAGGGGACGCGCGCATCCTGAACCCTACATCTGCCCTGCTCCTGTCACCTCAGAGGGGACGCACGCATCCTGAACCCTGCATCTGCCCTGCTCCTGTCACCTCAAAGGAGACGCCTGCATCCTGAACCCTGCATCTGCCCTGCTCCTGTCACCTCAAGGGAGACACGTGCATCCTGAACCCTGCATCTGCCCTGCTCCTGTCACCTCAGAGGGGACGCGCGCATCCTGAACCCTGCATCTGCCCTGCTTCTATCTCAGAGGAGACGCGCGCATCCTGAACCCTGCATCTGCCCTGCTCCCGTCACCTCAGAGGGGACGCGCCTATCCTGAACCCTGCATCTGCCCTGCTTCTATCTCAGAGGAGACGCGCGCATCCTGAACCCTACATCTGCCCTGCTCCCGTCACCTCAGAGGGGACGCGCGCATCCTGAACCCTGCATCTGCCCTGCTCCTGTCACCTCAGAGGGGACGCGCGCATCCTGAACCCTACATCTGCCCTGCTCCCGTCACCTCAGAGGGGACGCGCGCATCCTGAACCCTGCATCTGCCCTGCTCCTGTCACCTCAGAGGGGACGCGCGCATCCTGAACCCTGCATCTGCCCTGCTCCTGTCACCTCATGAGAGACGCACCATCCTGAACCCTGCATCTGCCCTGCTCCTGTCACCTCAAAGGAGACGCCTGCATCCTGAACCCTGCATCTGCCCTGCTCCTGTCACCTCAAGGGAGACGCGTGCATCCTGAACCCTACATCTGCCCTGCTCCCGTCACCTCAGAGGGGACGCGCCTATCCTGAACCCTGCATCTGCCCTGCTTCTATCTCAGAGGAGACGCGCGCATCCTGAACCCTACATCTGCCCTGCTCCCGTCACCTCAGAGGGGACGCGCCTATCCTGAACCCTGCATCTGCCCTGCTTCTATCTCAAAGGAGACGCGCGCATCCTGAACCCTACATCTGCCCTGCTCCCGTCACCTCAGAGGGGACGCGCGCATCCTGAACCCTGCATCTGCCCTGCTCCTGTCACCTCAGAGGGGACGCGCGCATCCTGAACCCTACATCTGCCCTGCTCCCGTCACCTCAGAGGGGACGCGCGCATCCTGAACCCTGCATCTGCCCTGCTCCTGTCACCTCAGAGGAGACGCGTGCATCCTGTACCCTGCATCTGCCCTGCTCCCGTCACCTCAGAGGGGATGCGCGCACCCCTGAACCCTGCATCTGCCCTGCTCCTGTCACCTCAAGGGAGACGCACGCATCCTGTACCCTGCATCTGCCCTGCTCCCGTCACCTCAGAGGGGACGCGCGCATCCTGAACCCTGCATCTGCCCTGCTCCTGTCACCTCATGAGAGACGCACCATCCTGAACCCTACATCTGCCCTGCTCCTGTCACCTCAAGGGAGACGCACCATCCTGAACCCTGCATCTGGCCTGCTCCTGTCACCTCAAAGGAGACGCGCGCATCTTGAACCCTGTATCTGTACTGCTCCTGTCACCTCAAAGGAGACGCGCGCATCCTGAACCCTGCATCTGCCCTGCTCCTGTCACCTCAAGGGAGACGCGTGCATCCTGAACCCTACATCTGCCCTGCTCCCGTCACCTCAGAGGGGACGCGCCTATCCTGAACCCTGCATCTGCCCTGCTTCTATCTCAGAGGAGACGCGCGCATCCTGAACCCTACATCTGCCCTGCTCCTGTCACCTCAAAGGAGACGCCTGCATCCTGAACCCTGCATCTGCCCTGCTCCTGTCACCTCAAGGGAGACACGTGCATCCTGAACCCTGCATCTGCCCTGCTCCTGTCACCTCAGAGGGGACGCGCGCATCCTGAACCCTGCATCTGCCCTGCTTCTATCTCAGAGGAGACGCGCGCATCCTGAACCCTGCATCTGCCCTGCTCCCGTCACCTCAGAGGGGACGCGCCTATCCTGAACCCTGCATCTGCCCTGCTTCTATCTCAGAGGAGACGCGCGCATCCTGAACCCTACATCTGCCCTGCTCCCGTCACCTCAGAGGGGACGCGCGCATCCTGAACCCTGCATCTGCCCTGCTCCTGTCACCTCAGAGGGGACGCGCGCATCCTGAACCCTACATCTGCCCTGCTCCCGTCACCTCAGAGGGGACGCGCGCATCCTGAACCCTGCATCTGCCCTGCTCCTGTCACCTCAGAGGGGACGCGCGCATCCTGAACCCTGCATCTGCCCTGCTCCTGTCACCTCATGAGAGACGCACCATCCTGAACCCTGCATCTGCCCTGCTCCTGTCACCTCAAAGGAGACGCCTGCATCCTGAACCCTGCATCTGCCCTGCTCCTGTCACCTCAAGGGAGACGCGTGCATCCTGAACCCTACATCTGCCCTGCTCCCGTCACCTCAGAGGGGACGCGCCTATCCTGAACCCTGCATCTGCCCTGCTTCTATCTCAGAGGAGACGCGCGCATCCTGAACCCTACATCTGCCCTGCTCCCGTCACCTCAGAGGGGACGCGCCTATCCTGAACCCTGCATCTGCCCTGCTTCTATCTCAAAGGAGACGCGCGCATCCTGAACCCTACATCTGCCCTGCACCCGTCACCTCAGAGGGGACGCGCGCATCCTGAACCCTGCATCTGCCCTGCTCCTGTCACCTCAGAGGAGACGCGCGCATCCTGTACCCTGCATCTGCCCTGCTCCTGTCACCTCAAGGGAGACGCGTGCATCCTGAACCCTACATCTGCCCTGCTCCCGTCACCTCAGAGGGGACGCGCCTATCCTGAACCCTGCATCTGCCCTGCTTCTATCTCAGAGGAGACGCGCGCATCCTGAACCCTACATCTGCCCTGCTCCCGTCACCTCAGAGGGGACGCGCGCATCCTGAACCCTGCATCTGCCCTGCTCCTGTCACCTCAGAGGAGACGCGCGCATCCTGTACCCTGCATCTGCCCTGCTCCCGTCACCTCAGAGGGGATGCGCGCACCCCTGAACCCTGCATCTGCCCTGCTCCTGTCACCTCAAGGGAGACGCACGCATCCTGTACCCTGCATCTGCCCTGCTCCCGTCACCTCAGAGGGGACGCGCGCATCCTGAACCCTGCATCTGCCCTGCTCCTGTCACCTCAGAGGGGACGCGCGCATCCTGAACCCTGCATCTGCCCTGCTCCTGTCACCTCATGAGAGACGCACCATCCTGAACCCTACATCTGCCCTGCTCCTGTCACCTCAAGGGAGACGCACCATCCTGAACCCTGCATCTGGCCTGCTCCTGTCACCTCAAAGGAGACGCGCGCATCTTGAACCCTGTATCTGTACTGCTCCTGTCACCTCAAAGGAGACGCGCGCATCCTGAACCCTGCATCTGCCCTGCTCCTGTCACCTCAAGGGAGACGCGTGCATCCTGAACCCTACATCTGCCCTGCTCCCGTCACCTCAGAGGGGACGCGCCTATCCTGAACCCTGCATCTGCCCTGCTTCTATCTCAGAGGAGACGCGCGCATCCTGAACCCTACATCTGCCCTGCTCCCGTCACCTCAGAGGGGACGCGCGCATCCTGAACCCTGCATCTGCCCTGCTCCTGTCACCTCAGAGGAGATGCGCACACCCTGAACCCTACATCTGCCCTGCTCCTGTCACCTCATGGGAGACCCGCTCATCCTGTACCCTGCATCTGCCCTGCTCCTGTCACCTCATGGGAGACGCGCGCATCCTGAACCCTATGTCTCCACTGCCCCTGTCACCTCAAAGGAGACCCGCTCATCCTGAACCCAACATCTGCCCTGCTCCTGTCACCTCAGAGGAGATGCGCACACCCTGAACCCTACATCTGCCCTGCTCCTGTCACCTCATGGGTGACGCGCGCATCCTGATCCCTACATCTGCCCTGCTCCTGTCACCTCAAGGGAGATGCACCATCCTGAACCCTGCATCTGTACTGCTCCTGTCACCTCAAGGGAGACGCACGCATCCTGTGCCCTGCATCTGCCCTGCTCCTGTCACCTCATGGGAGACGCGCGCATCCTGAACCCTGCATCTGCCCTGCTCCTGTCACCTCAAAGGAGACGCACGCATCCTGTACCCTGCATCTGTCCTGCTCCTGTCACCTCAAGGGAGACGCACGCATCCTGAACCCTGCATCTGCCCTGCTCCTGTCACCTCATGGGAGACGCATGCATCCTGAACCCTGCATCTGCCCTGCTCCTGTCACCTCAAGGGAGACGCGTGCATCCTGAACCCTGCATCTGCCCTGCTCCTGTCACTTCAAAGGAGACACACACATCCTAAACCCTACATCTGCCCTGCTCCTGTCACCTCATGGGAGACGCACGCATCCTGTACCCTGCATCTGCCCTGCTCCTGTCACCTCAGAGCAGATGCGCGCACCCCTGAACCCTGCATCTGCCCTGCTCCCGTCACCTCAGTGGAGACGCGCGCATCCTGACCCCTACATCTGCCCTGCTCCTGTCACCTCATGGGAGACGCACGCTTCTGTACCCTGCATCTGCCCTGCTCCTGTCACCTCAGAGCAGATGCGCGCACCCCTGAACCCTACATCTGCCCTGCTCCTGTCACCTCAGAGGAGACGTGCGCACCCCTGAACCCTGCATATCTCTGCTCCTGTCACCTCAGAGCAGATGCGCACACCCCTGAACCCTACATCTGCCCTGCTCCTGTCACCTCAAATGAGACGCACCATCCTGGACCCAACATCTGCCCTGCTCCTGTCACCTCAAATGAGACGCACGCATCCTGAACCCTGCATCTGCCCTGCTCCTGTCACCTCATGGCAGACGCGCGCATCCTGAACCCTGCATCTGCCCTGCTCCTGTCACCTCAAAGGAGAAGCGCGCATCCTGAACCCTGCATCTGCCCTGCTCCTGTCACCTCAAAGTAGACGCACCATCCTAAACCCTGCATCTGTACTGCTCCTGTCACCTCAAAGGAGACACGTGCATCCTGAACCCTGCATCTGCCCTGCTCCTGTCAACTCATGGGAGACGCACGCATCCTGAACCCTGCATCTGCCCTGCTCCTGTCACCTCAAAGGAGACGCGTGCATCCTGAACCCTGCATCTGCAATGCTCCTGTCACCTCATGGCAGACGCGCGCATCCTGAACCCTGCATCTGCCCTGCTCCTGTCACCTCAAATGAGACGCACCATCCTGAACCCAACATCTGCCCTGCTCCTGTCACCTCAAATGAGACGCACGCATCCTGAACCCTGCATCTGCCCTGCTCCTGTCACCTCATGGGAGACGCACGCATCCTGTACCCTGCATCTGCCCTGCTCCTGTCACCTCAAAGGAGAAGCGCGCATCCTGAACCCTGCATCTGAAATGCTCCTGTCACCTCATGGGAGACGCACGCATCCTGTACCCTGCATCTACCCTGCTCCTGTCACCTCATGGCAGACGCGCACATCCTGAACCCTGCATCTGCCCTGCTCCTGTCACCTCAAAGGAGACGCGCGCATCCTGACCCCTACATCTGCCCTGCTCCTGTCACCTCATGGGAGACGCACGCTTCTGTACCCTGCATCTGCCCTGCTCCTGTCACCTCAGAGCAGATGCGCGCACCCCTGAACCCTACATCTGCCCTGCTCCTGTCACCTCAAATGAGACGCACCATCCTGGACCCAACATCTGCCCTGCTCCTGTCACCTCAAATGAGACGCACGCATCCTGAACCCTGCATCTGCCCTGCTCCCGTCACCTCATGGGAGACGCACGCATCCTGTACCCTGCATCTGCCCTGCTCCTGTCACCTCAGTGGAGACGCGCGCATCCTGAACCCTGCATCTGCCCTGCTCCTGTCACCTCATGGGAGACGCACGCATCCTGTACCCTGCATCTGCCCTGCTCCTGTCACCTCATGGCAGACGCGCGCATCCTGAACCCTGCATCTGCCCTGCTCCTGTCACCTCAAAGGAGAAGCGCGCATCCTGAACCCTGCATCTGCCCTGCTCCCGTCACCTCAGAGGGGATGCGCGCACCCCTGAACCCTGCATCTGCCCTGCTCCTGTCACCTCAAAGGAGACGCGTGCATCCTGAACCCTGCATCTGCCCTGCTCCTGTCACCTCAAAGGAGACGCCTGCATCCTGAACCCTGCATCTGCCCTGCTCCTGTCACCTCAAGGGAGACGCGTGCATCCTGAACCCTACATCTGCCCTGCTCCCGTCACCTCAGAGGGGACGCGCCTATCCTGAACCCTGCATCTGCCCTGCTTCTATCTCAGAGGAGACGCGCGCATCCTGAACCCTACATCTGCCCTGCTCCCGTCACCTCAGAGGGGACGCGCGCATCCTGAACCCTGCATCTGCCCTTCTCCTGTCACCTCAGAGGGGACGCGCGCATCCTGAACCCTACATCTGCCCTGCTCCCGTCACCTCAGAGGGGACGCGCGCATCCTGAACCCTGCATCTGCCCTGCTCCTGTCACCTCAGAGGGGACGCGCGCATCCTGAACCCTGCATCTGCCCTGCTCCTGTCACCTCATGAGAGACGCACCATCCTGAACCCTGCATCTGCCCTGCTCCTGTCACCTCAAAGGAGACGCCTGCATCCTGAACCCTGCATCTGCCCTGCTCCTGTCACCTCAAGGGAGACGCGTGCATCCTGAACCCTACATCTGCCCTGCTCCCGTCACCTCAGAGGGGACGCGCCTATCCTGAACCCTGCATCTGCCCTGCTTCTATCTCAGAGGAGACGCGCGCATCCTGAACCCTACATCTGCCCTGCTCCCGTCACCTCAGAGGGGACGCGCGCATCCTGAACCCTGCATCTGCCCTGCTCCTGTCACCTCAGAGGGGACGCGCGCATCCTGAACCCTACATCTGCCCTGCTCCCGTCACCTCAGAGGGGACGCGCGCATCCTGAACCCTGCATCTGCCCTGCTCCTGTCACCTCAGAGGGGACGCGCGCATCCTGAACCCTACATCTGCCCTGCTCCTGTCACCTCAGAGGGGACGCGCGCATCCTGAACCCTACGTCTCCACTGCCCCTGTCACCTCAAAGGAGACCCGCTCATCCTGAACCCAACATCTGCCCTGCTCCTGTCACCTCAGAGGAGATGCGCGCATCCTGAACCCTACGTCTCCACTGCCCCTGTCACCTCAAAGGAGACCCGCTCATCCTGAACCCTACATCTGCCCTGCTCCTGTCACCTCATGAGAGACGCACCATCCTGAACCCTGCATCTGGCCTGCTCCTGTCACCTCAAAGGAGACGCGCGCATCTTGAACCCTGTATCTGTACTGCTCCTGTCACCTCAAAGGAGACGCGCGCATCCTGAACCCTGCATCTGCCCTGCTCCTGTCACCTCAAGGGAGACGCGTGCATCCTGAACCCTACATCTGCCCTGCTCCCGTCACCTCAGAGGGGACGCGCCTATCCTGAACCCTGCATCTGCCCTGCTTCTATCTCAGAGGAGACGCGCGCATCCTGAACCCTACATCTGCCCTGCTCCCGTCACCTCAGAGGGGACGCGCGCATCCTGAACCCTGCATCTGCCCTGCTCCTGTCACCTCAGAGGAGATGCGCACACCCTGAACCCTACATCTGCCCTGCTCCTGTCACCTCATGGGAGACCCGCTCATCCTGTACCCTGCATCTGCCCTGCTCCTGTCACCTCATGGGAGACGCGCGCATCCTGAACCCTATGTCTCCACTGCCCCTGTCACCTCATGGGAGACCCGCTCATCCTGAACCCAACATCTGCCCTGCTCCTGTCACCTCAGAGGAGATGCGCACACCCTGAACCCTACATCTGCCCTGCTCCTGTCACCTCAAGGGAGATGCACCATCCTGAACCCTGCATCTGTACTGCTCCTGTCACCTCAAGGGAGACGCACGCATCCTGTGCCCTGCATCTGCCCTGCTCCTGTCACCTCATGGGAGACGCGCGCATCCTGAACCCTGCATCTGCCCTGCTCCTGTCACCTCAAAGGAGACGCGCGCATCCTGAACCCTGCATCTGCCCTGCTCCTGTCACCTCATGGGAGACGCATGCATCCTGAACCCTACATCTGCCCTGCTCCTGTCACCTCAAATGAGACGCACCATCCTGGACCCAACATCTGCCCTGCTCCTGTCACCTCAAATGAGACGCACGCATCCTGAACCCTGCATCTGCCCTGCTCCTGTCACCTCATGGGAGACGCACGCATCCTGTACCCTGCATCTGCCCTGCTCCTGTCACCTCATGGCAGACGCGCGCATCCTGAACCCTGCATCTGCCCTGCTCCTGTCACCTCAAAGGAGAAGCGCGCATCCTGAACCCTGCATCTGCCCTGCTCCTGTCACCTCAAAGTAGACGCACCATCCTAAACCCTGCATCTGTACTGCTCCTGTCACCTCAAAGGAGACGCGTGCATCCTGAACCCTGCATCTGCCCTGCTCCTGTCAACTCATGGGAGACGCACGCATCCTGAACCCTGCATCTGCCCTGCTCCTGTCACCTCAAAGGAGACGCGTGCATCCTGAACCCTGCATCTGCAATGCTCCTGTCACCTCATGGCAGACGCGCGCATCCTGAACCCTGCATCTGCCCTGCTCCTGTCACCTCAAATGAGACGCACCATCCTGAACCCAACATCTGCCCTGCTCCTGTCACCTCAAATGAGACGCACGCATCCTGAACCCTGCATCTGCCCTGCTCCTGTCACCTCAAATGAGACGCACCATCCTGAACCCAACATCTGCCCTGCTCCTGTCACCTCAAATGAGACGCACGCATCCTGTACCCTGCATCTGCCCTGCTCCTGTCACCTCAAAGGAGAAGCGCGCATCCTGAACCCTGCATCTGAAATGCTCCTGTCACCTCATGGGAGACGCACGCATCCTGTACCCTGCATCTACCCTGCTCCTGTCACCTCATGGCAGACGCGCACATCCTGAACCCTGCATCTGCCCTGCTCCTGTCACCTCAAAGGAGACGCGCGCATCCTGACCCCTACATCTGCCCTGCTCCTGTCACCTCATGGGAGACGCACGCTTCTGTACCCTGCATCTGCCCTGCTCCTGTCACCTCAGAGCAGATGCGCGCACCCCTGAACCCTACATCTGCCCTGCTCCTGTCACCTCAAATGAGACGCACCATCCTGGACCCAACATCTGCCCTGCTCCTGTCACCTCAAATGAGACGCACGCATCCTGTACCCTGCATCTGCCCTGCTCCCGTCACCTCAGTGGAGACGCGCGCATCCTGAACCCTGCATCTGCCCTGCTCCTGTCACCTCATGGCAGACGCGCGCATCCTGAACCCTGCATCTGCCCTGCTCCCGTCACCTCAAAGGAGAAGCGCGCATCCTGAACCCTGCATCTGCCCTGCTCCTGCCACCTCAGAGCAGATGCGCGCACTCTGACGTCTACACCCTCTCCCTTGAAGGTTTGAGCAATACTTAAAGATTTACCGCTTGTGGCTGAGACCTGGCCCCTCCCCTTTTTTCTCTATCGTCCCTGTCAGTCACGTGGCCAACAGGACTCGGGTCCCACTCTCTCCTCAGTGTGGCAAGGGCCCCCCATGCTGAGATGCCTTCCTTGGCCTCGTCTGCCACAGATGGGGGTGACCCTTCCCAGTAGCCACCGGTGCCGGAAATGACATCCTGCAAGAGATACCACCAACAGAGAGCCCCCAACTGAGGGGTGGGGAAGGCCGGCTGACCTGGGGAGGCTCTAGGCTCATGGTGGCCCTGGGCAGGGAGCATAGGTAGGGGGCCCGGAAGAGGGGGTCCGGGCGGATCGGAGCGCGGAGGCCAGTGAAGAGGCGGGGGTTGGGGGGGTCAGGGTGTTTAGAAGTGGAACAGAGCCGGAGGCCGCCAAATCCCTGCCAGGGGCCGCGACGCAAATATGTATCCATCCTCAGAGGATTAATATATTATGGATATATATTGGCGTGGCGGCCCCTGGGGTTTGGTGGCCCTGTGCAGGTGCAAAGCTTGCACATGCCTAAGGCCGCCCCTGGGCTGACAGAAACCTGTAGGAATTTTGAACCGGAGGAGAGGCTCTAGCCTAGAAAAAGCCGGAGCGACGTTTGTGGAACTCAGATGCGGAAAGTCTTGGAAGAAAAAATCCCAAAGGCAAGAGCGAAGTATCTGAGACAAAAATAGAACCAGGGGGCGAAGAACGCCATGAAAAATGCTCCCTGAAATTCAGAGTGCTGTCAAAAAGTGCTCTTATTATAGAATTCTAACAGAAAGCTATACCAGAATTAATTCCTCCACCTTGAATTGGGCTGCGTGGACACAAAGACGGCAGCCATCTTGGATTGAGACTAGTTTCCTAAACTGGCCCCAGAAATCGATGGTGGGAAAAAACATGCCTGAGGGACACACCTGGGGTCCAGCGGCAAGGAGAGTGTCGGGATTACAGTTCACAGCCAGCTGCTGATCCACCAGGTAGGAGCAGCCTGGCTTCCGGGGCTGTGCCACATTAGGTTGACACTCACCCTCTGGGGCTGTGCCACATTAAGCTGACACTCACCCTCTGGGGATGAGCCACACTGCGCTGACACTCACCCTCTAGGGCTGAGACACACTGCGCTGACACTCACCCTTTGGGGCTGTGCCACACTGTGCTGACACTCACCCTCTGGGGCTGTGCCACACTGTGCTGACACTCACCCTCTGGGGCTGAGCCACACTGCGCTGACACTCACCATCTGGGGCTGTGCCACACGGCGCTGACACTCACCATCTGGGGATGAGCCACACTGTGCTGACACTCACCCTCTGGGGCTGAGACACACTGCGCTGACACTCACCCTCTGGGGCTGTGCCACATTAAGCTGACACTCACCCTCTGGGGATGAGCCACACTGCGCTGACACTCACCCTCTAGGGCTGAGACACACTGCGCTGACACTCACCCTTTGGGGCTGTGCCACACTGTGCTGACACTCACCCTCTGGGGCTGTGCCACACTGTGCTGACACTCACCCTCTGGGGCTGAGCCACACTGCGCTGACACTCACCATCTGGGGCTGTGCCACACGGCGCTGACACTCACCATCTGGGGATGAGCCACACTGTGCTGACACTCACCCTCTGGGGCTGAGACACACTGCGCTGACACTCACCCTCTGGGGCTGTGCCACATTAAGCTGACACTCACCCTCTGGGGATGAGCCACACTGCGCTGACACTCACCCTCTAGGGCTGAGACACACTGCGCTGACACTCACCCTCTGGGGCTGTGCCACATTAAGCTGACACTCACCCTCTGGGGATGAGCCACACTGCGCTGACACTCACCCTCTAGGGCTGAGACACACTGCGCTGACACTCACCCTCTGGGGCTGTGCCACATTAAGCTGACACTCACCCTCTGGGGCTTAGCCATACTGTGCTGACACTCACCCTCTAGGGCTGAGACACACTGCGCTGACACTCACCCTCTGGGGCTGTGCCTCATTAAGCTGACACTCACCCTCTGGGGATGAGCCACACTGCGCTGACACACACCCTCAGGGGCTGTGTCACATTAAGTTGACACTCACCCTCTGGGGCTGAGACACACTGCGCTGACACTCACCCTCTGGGGCTGTGCCACATTAAGTTGACACTCACCCTCTGGGGCTGTGCCACACTGTGCTGACACTCACCCTCTGGGGCTGTGCCACATTAAGCTGACACTCACCCTCTGGGGCTGAGCCACAATTAGCTGACACTCACCCTCTGGGGCTGAGCCACACTGCGCTGACACTCACCCTTTGGGGCTGTGCCACACTGTGCTGACACTCACCCTCTGGGGCAGAACCACACTGTGCTGACACTCACCCTCTGAGGATGAGCCACACTGCACTGACACTCACTCTCTGGGGCTGTGCCACACTGCGCTGAGACTCACCCTCTGGGGCTGTGCCACACTGCTCCCACGCTCACCCCCAAGGGGCAGCGCCATAATGCTCTGACACTCACCTTTTGGAGCTTTTTCAACACTGCGCTGACACTCGCCTTCCAGGGCTGTGCAACACTGCGCTGACACTCACCCTCTGGGGCTGAGCCACCTTAGGCTGACACTCACCTTCAGGGGCTGAGCCACACTGCACTGACACTCACCCTCTGGGGCTGAGCCACACTGCGCTGACACTCACCCTCTGGGGCTGAGCCATACTGTGCTGGCACTCACCCTCTGGGGCTGAGCCACATTAAGCTGACCCTCACCCTCTGGGGCTGAGCCAAATTTAGCTGACACTCACCCTCTGGGGCTACACCACACTGCGCTGACACTCACCCTCTGGGGCTGAGCCAATTCATGCTGACACTCACCTTATGGGGCTGAGCTACATTGAGCTGACACTCACCCTCTGGGGCTGAGCCACACTGCGCTGACAATCACCCTTTGGGGCTGTGCCACACTGTGCTGACACTCACCCTCTGGGGCTGAGCCACACTGTGCTGACACTCACCCTCTGGGGCTGAGCCACCTTAGGCTGACACTCACCCTCCGGGGCTGAGCCACACTGCGCTGACACTCACCCTCTGGGGATGAGCCGCACTGCGCTGACACTCACCCTCTGGGGCTGAGCCACACTGAGCTGACACTCACCCTCTGGGGCTGAGCCACACTGCACTGATACTCACCCTCTGGGGCTGAGCCACACTGTGCTGACACTCACCCTCTGGGGCTGAGCCACCTTAGGCTGACACTCACCCTCCGGGGCTGAGCCACACTGCGCTGACACTCACCCTCTGGGGATGAGCCGCACTGCGCTGACACTCACCCTCTGGGGCTGAGCCACACCGAGCTGACACTCACCCTCTGGGGCTGAGCCACATCATGCTGACACTCACCTTCTGGGGCTGAGCCACACTGCACTGACACTCACCCTCTGGGGTTGTACCACACTGCGCTGACACTCACCCTCTGGGGCTGAGCCACGTTAAGCTGAAACTCACCCTCTGGGGCTTAGCCACATTAAGCTGATACTCACCCTCTGGGACTGAGCCAGATTAGGCTGACACTCACCCTCTGGGATGAGCCACACTGCACTGACAGTCACACTCTGGGGCTGAGCCACACTGTGCTGACACTCACCCTCTGGGGCTGAGCCACATCATGCCGACACTCACCTTCTGGGGCGGCGCCACACTGCGCAGACACTTACCCTCGGGGGTGGAGCCACATCATGGTGACACTCACCCTCTGGGGCTGGGCCACACTGCGCTGACACTCACCATCTGGGGCTGAGCCCCATCATGCTGACACTCACCATCTGGGGCTGAGCCCCATCATGCTGACACTCACCTTCTCGGGCTGAGCCACGCTGCACTGGCACTCACCCTCTGGGGCTGAGCCACACTGCACTGACACTCACCCTCTGGAGCTGAGCCATACTGTGCTGGTACTCACCCTCTGGGGCTGAGCCACATTAAGCTGACCCTCACCCTCTGGGGCTGAGCCACATTTAGCTGACACACAGTCTGGAGCTGAACCACATCATGCTGACACTCACCTTCTGGGGCTGAGCCATACTGTGCTGACACTCACCTTCTGGGGCTCGGCCACACTGCACTGACACCTTCTGGGGCTGAGCCACACTGCACAGACACTCACCCTCTGGGGTTGAGCCACATCCTGCTGACACTCACCTTCTGAGGCTGAGCCACACTGCGCTGACACTCATCCTTTGGGGCTGTGCCACACGGAGCTGATACTCGTCTTCCCGGGCTGTGGCACATCCCAGGGAAGTGAGTGCCAGCACAGTGTGGCACAGCCCTGGAGGGCGAGTGTCAGCACATTGTGGCACTGCCCGGGAAGGCGAGTGTCAGCACATTGTGGCAAAGCCCAGGAAGGCAAGTGCCAACACAATGTAGCTCAGCCCTAGAGGGTGAGTGTCAGCAGATTGTGGCTGAGCCTGGGAATGTGAGTGCCAACACAGGGTGGCACAGCCCTGGAGGGTGAGTGTCTGTGCATTGTGGTACAGCCTCGGAGGACAAGTGTCAGCGCATTGTGGCACAGCCTGGGAAGGCAAGTGCCAGCACAGTGTGGCACAGCTCTGGAGGGTGAGTTTCAGCACATTGTGGCACAGCCCAGGAAGGCAAGTGCCAACACAGTGTGGCACAGCCCTTGAGGGCGAGTGTCTGCGCATTGTGGTACAGCCCCGGAGGGCGAGTGTCAGCGCATTGTGGCACAGCCTAGGAAGGCGAGTTCCAGCACAGTGTGGCACAGCCCTGGAAGGCATGTGTCAGCGCACTGTGGCACAGCCCGGGAAGAGGAGTACTGACACTCGCCTTCCGGGGCTGTGCCACAATGCGTTATGTTATGTTACGGATATTTATTAAGCGCACAATTACCAAAGGGTGTCCTGGCGCTAGTTACCTATCCGTTATGCAAGAGTGGCACAGGCAAAGTTACTTATCAAAAAAACATATTTTCAGACCCTTCCTGAAGGCTAACAAGTCTGTTGCGTTTCTAAGGTGAACCGGGAGGTCATTCCGTGCTTTGGCTGCCCCGAAAACGAAGCCTCGGTCACCCCACGTCGCCTTTTTTGTAGCTGGGACACTAACAAGCTGAGCTCCAAGCGAACGTACATTTATTTTCGGAATGTACCATTTAAACTGTTTTTGTAGGTAGTCCGGTCCTACTCCTTGGAGTGCTTTAAAAACAATGCACAGGGATTTAAAACCACTCGGTTCCTCACCGGAAGCCAACGTAGTTTTTTAATTTCTTTAGAGTTTGGGGCAAGCTTAGGCGTTCCCGTGAGTATCCTTGCCGCTGCATTTTGTAGCCTTTGAAGTTTGTTCATAAAACGTTCCTGGATGTTTAAATAGAGACTGTTGCAATACGCCAGCCTCGATAGGACTAGTGTGGTAACCACCGTCTGCCTGCTGTCAGCTGGTAAAAACAGAAGTATTTTTTTTCACTGTTTTAAGGACATGTGCTGTTGAGGAGGAAACTGCATTTACTTGGTCCCCAAAATTCACTCACCTTCCGAGGCTGTGCCACAATGCGTTGACACTCACCTTCCAGGGCTGTGCCATAATGCGTTGACACACCCACCGGGGCTATACCACAATGTGCCGACACTCACCCTCACGGGCTCTTCCACAATGAACTGACAATTGTACTTTGGGTTGTGCCACAATGTGCTGACACTCGCCCTCCAGGGCTGTGCAATAATGTGCTGACACTCGCCCTCCAGGGCTGTGCAACAATGTCCTGACACTCCCCCTCCAGGGCTGTGCCACAGTGCGCTGAGTCTCGCCCTTTAGGACTGTCCCGCATTGCGCTGACACTCGCCCTCTGGCACTGTGCCACAATGTGCTGAAACTCGCCCTTTGGTGTTGTGCCACAATGCGCTGAGACTCGCCCTTTGGGGCTGTGCCACACTGTGCTGACACTCGCCCTCTGGGGCTGTGCCACAATGTGCTGACACTTGCCCTCCGGGACTGTGCCACACTTCACTGACACTCAACCTACGGGGCAGTGCCATTAGTGCCAATATCATCAACACACCCAACCCGCAAATACAGCAATACTATAATAAAGAACACACAAGACACATTGGCTGTTGGTGAAAACATTGCTGCAGGTTTATTGTGCATAAGAAATATGCCAACATGAGGGGTCAACTTAAGGGCGATCCAAGGACAGACTGCCTGCCCACCTGATGAGCCAAATTTCACTGTGGCACTAACCAATCGGTGCTTACCAATTTTGGGGGAGGGTATACCCCTTCCCACCTGTCGACCGCCAGTCCACCCATTACTCACGCCTCTTGAGGGGGGCGGAGTGTACCAGGCCGTCCCCTGTTGCTCAGGTTTACAACCGCCCGTAGGACTGACGGGGTGCCGTCGCTCCTCCAGGGCGAGGACTTCCTGGGGATATTTGGCCTTTGCACCCTTGTTGTGCTCCTGAAGAGGGTACCCATAAAGTACCTTTCAGCCTTTGGATCGCCCTGTGACTCCGCCTGCAACACAAAATAACAAGTTAATGGTCTTCCACCCCTCCAGTCGACACGCTGGGTAAGCGGTAGGGAAGGAGAAGGCGTGGAACCTCGATGCGAATGGGGTCGCAGGATAGGTGGGAAAGGTATATATACCTGCCCCGCACCCACTGGGCACGCCGGAAATGACAACCGGAAGAGCCAGACCCCAGAGGTCCTGACACTACACCGGTCGGGTTTGTGCCTCATAGTGTCAATATCGGCAACACACCCCACCCGCAAATACAGTAATACCATAATAAAGAACACACAAGACACATTGGTTGTTCGTGAAAACAGTGCTGCAGGTTTATTTGTATAGGAAATATGTCAGCATGGTGGGCCAACTTACGGGCGATGCAAGGGCAGGCGGCCCCTTTGCTGCCTGCCCACCTGATGAGCCAAATTGCACCGTGGCACTAACCAATTGGTGCTTACCAATTTTGGGGGAGGGTATACCTCTTCCTACCTGTGGACGGTCAGTCCACCCATTATTCATGCCCCTTGAGGGGGGCGGAGCGTACCAGACTGCCCTTGTTGCCAGGTTAATAACCGCCCGTAGGACTAATGTGGCGCCGTCGCTCCTCCAGGGTCCACTGCGCTGACTTCTTGGGGATAATTGGCATTTGCACCCTTGTTGTGCTCCTGATGAGGGTACCCCATCTACCTTTCAGCCTCTGGATCGCCCTGTAACTCCACCACAGCTCTGGGTGTGGCCACAGTCACAACCAGGACCCCCACCAAGGCTGATTCTAGGGCATCACCCAGGTCCAACAAAACAGGTCCATGCCCACCAGACAAATGGACCCCCATCCACATCCAGACATCCCGTGGTCATGGCATGCAAGAGCTGGATCTGATAACCCAGAAACCCCTCTGTTCCGTTACTTTTGCACATGGCGCTATATACCCTCCTGCGTGGAATTCCAACAGCCTCTACAGACCCGGACAATGCCCCTTTACCTTTGACATGGTTACCAGTCCTACTGGCTGGACAACTCACACCTACCTCTGCAGGTGTTTTCCGGCCCTATCAGGGAAATCTTGCGATGTAGCTCTAAAGAGACCATTCCTAATTCACCGAGCCCTTCAAATTATGATGGAATAGAGTTGAATCAAGCCCTCCTGCTTGGGGTCGTTGCGCATGGCTTATTTACCCTTCCGAAGGCAAGTTCGCTGGTCTCCACTTAACTTGGGAACTGCTATTCCCTGCTTTATTTACGCACCGGGGCATGTTCAATGGACTCCCCGAGGTTGTAGCACCTAGTTTGTTCAGAACTAGCACTGCACACATGTCGGCCCATGGTGCTACGCAAGATCGTACTTAGTTTGCTCAGAAGTCGTACTGGACACATTCACACCTGGTGCTTCAACGCACCCCAGCCCTGAAGACTGAGCCCTTATTTTACCCCCATACTTGCTTATTCCCAAAACTTTGGGGGTTCGCCCTTATAACCGTTTACTACACCAGCAGTGGAAGTTTACCTGCTCCTGCCAAATTTGAATTTTCCTGAATAATGGACATGCCAAGTATTCTTAATACATTGTAGCCTTTTTTGTGCTTTTTCCCCGGCTTGCCGGAAAGGTTAGTCAATGCTGTGGATTTTGCAGACACAGAGTAACATATGAGCAAATTTACCCGCACCTTCTAAATATGACTTCAAATGTGTTCAGGTAATAGTCAGAATTGGCGCTCCAAACCCATATTTTTCAACACTCTTGCAGTAACAGCCCCTATTGTGGCATGACAAACTAACGCAACCCCTCTGGCTGGCTGGTAGATCTAGCGTATGCAACCCAAGTGCAATGGACACAACACAGATTTTTTACTGATAGAGAGCACTGAGCGAACTACTTAATAGTGGGTTGTGCCATATAAAATTCCCAAAAGCAGAATACACCGAGTGCACATTACATCATGCCTACTACTAGCACATTAGTGCAAAACTGCAGTGTACTGTTATTGTCAATTAGAACTTGATAGGCGCGCAATCTGCCATTACTTGGAGCCAGGGACAAAGCGGGCAAGATTTGGTGTGTTTCTCACTGCAAAAAGGAGTAACCAAATGAATAGAGGGGCAGATTTACAAGCCCCTTATGCCTCATTTGCGCTGCCGTTGCGTCATTTCATACAATGTGACGTATCTAGTGAGATGCATCACGTTGTAATGCCCTGCGCCACATGAAACCTGCGTCAGGTTTCATGTGGGCGTTCCGGCGCAGGGGGGCGTTCCGTCTCAGGAACGCCTTGGAAAAGTGCCGGAGTGAAATCTACCAGATTTCACTCAGTCACTTTTCCGACGCCACTGCGTCAAACCCTTGCACCTGCTTGAAGCAGGCATAAGGCGTGACGCACCAAGTTTAGAAAAGGCTGGGTTGGCACAGTACTGGAGTTGCGTCGCGCCCGTGACACAACTCCAGCACTGCGCCAACCTTACGCCGGCAGATGCAACACGCATCTGTTTATCCTTGCGCAATGATGCGCCGCATTGTAAATGCGGCGCATCTGTGATGGTGCAAGGGTAAACTTGCGTCAGGCATCTTTCCTGGCAAATCCCTGCTGATTTGAAGGGATGCGCCAGGAAACGTAAATCTGCCTCCTTGTCTTTAAGTCATTGCATGTCAACGCCTTCTAGTCTCACCTCCTCGTACAGGCAGTGACCTCGCCGTGAAATTGTCTCCCCTTGTTCCGCCCGTCTTCCCTGACAATCCAAACACTTTTTAGTTTGCTGTGTTGCTTTGCCGGGTTGTCCACCGGGTTTCTTATTGAGGGCGTCCATGAGTCTTCTCTGAGCCAGGGTGTGCCGGGCCTCACCTGTTACATTGCTCCACAACGCTTAGAAGCACCAGGGGATGCCCCACCACCATTTCCACGGCGAGCTCTGGCATGCTGACTGTTGGACAGGCCCCACGAAGGGCTCGCTCCCTCCCCGCATGACAGGGCCCAGACACCGGCTCTCCGGGGGCTACCCGCAGAAGCAACCCGCAACCCGTCCCCTCCGGGACGCCTGCTCCCGGATATCTCTGTGTCACGGGCCCGGGCCCCCGGCAGCCCCATTGCCCGGCCCAGCCGCCATCTTGGACACTGCACCACGCGGCCGCGTGGCCTCAGCTCGACCCCAACCCTGGGCCCGGCCAGGCCCCGCCATCCCGGCACCACCATCCATCCAGGAGGTGAACGGACCACTTGGCAGGCTAATGGGAGAAAGAAGTGTCGATGGCTCTCCCCCGCCAGGTGCCGATCGCCCCCAGCCTCCCCGGGTGCTGGCTCCACCGCCCTGCTGGGTGTCTGGACTCCCTCATCCCGGACCTCCCGACCTCCCAGTGCGAGGGTCCGGACATCAAAGGGCGCCAGACCTATAACCGAGGAGCCCCAGAGCAGGAAGGCAGTTGTATCCTGGAGTCGAGAGACACCGAGAAGAACTCATCCTTGACGGACTGCTGGCGCTGCCGCAGCCCTGCCTTGTGAACTATCGTCCTGCCTGCTGGCGCTGCCGCGGCCTTCTGCAACCTTCATCCTCGTGGGACCTGCTGGCGCTGCCACGGCCCGTTGTAACTTCCATCTTCGTTGGGACCTGCTGGCGCTGCCGCGGCCCAATGCCACCTACGATCTCTTCGGGACCTGCTGGCGCTGCCGTGGTCCGACCCGTCCGACCGCCGAGCTCGAGGATTGTGAGCTACCGCCGTTTCACCTCAGTACCCGTAGGTACCAAGACTGTCCCGCTACCCCCTTTCCCTACTAGAGACTAGAATTGAGAGGATCATCGTGTCCTGATCTCCTTGTATCGTACCACCTTACTTCAAGAACTGCCTATAAAAGGTGTTACTCTGATCTTCGTGTGGTGTCCATCTGTGGGGGGGGGGGGAAGTTACTTGTCTGTACGATCGCTGGAGACGGCCCTCACCGGAGGCCTCTCCCCTTGTGCTCGGCCGACCCTCCAGGTCCCCGTCTAACATTGGTGGCCAGCGGCGCGATCCGAACCAACGCGTAACCGTACAGAGAGTAACTCACCCTACGACTAATCCACAATGACGACCAGAGAGAGCGGATCTGCAGAGAAATTCCAGATGGAAAAACTGGAAGAGTACAACCACCGAGAGCTAAAACAATTTTGCATAGAACTAGGCATTGCCACCACCGGTCTGAGCACGAAAGAGGACTTCAAACACGCCCTAGAATCCTGGGCAGAGACAAATATCGCCGGACCCCGGGACCCCGAAGCCCCGGAGACAAACACCACTCTGACGGAAGAAAGGAGAACGGATCTCTCCCGGGAAGAGATCCGAGAACGAGAGAAAAATAGACTACACGAGTTAGAGTTGGCACGGCTCAAATTAGACGGAGAATTGAAACTGGCAGAACAAAAGATGAACTTAGAACACTTACGGCTCCAAGAAGAGCGAGAGGAAAAGCAGAGACAGAGAGAACTCGAAGAAAAAAGACTGGCATACGAACACGAGTGCAAGCTAGCGGAGATAGAAATGCGCAAACAGAACAAAGACCTAGGGGTGCCCGAGCAACCGCGCCCCCCAGGTACTACCGAACAGAAGGTCCACATCCCCAAGGATGTGGTCCGTGAATACTATCGGAACGACGACATACAGCAGTGGTTCAAGGCCTACGAGATCGCCATGACTGCCCACCGGATCGCTCGAAGTGACTGGGGAGCCGGTCTATGGGGGAGATTCGTCAATGAAGGCCGGGATGCCCTGCTGCAGCTTCCGGACCATCAAATGACGTCCTATGACCACATGAAGGCCGCCCTCCTCAGTCGATATGGGCTGACGCCCGAGATGTACCGCCAGAGGTTCCGCAACTGCACCCGGATCCCGGGTACAACCTGGATAGAATATGTGAACTATTTCAGCCGAGCCTTCGAGGGATGGATCAAGGGTAGCAACGTAACAACCTACGAACAGCTCTTCAACCTCATTGTGTGGGAGCACCTCTCCAACAACTGCTTCGTCGAGCTCAGGCAGCACCTCCTCGACAGTAAATTGACTGACCCACGGCAGCTCGCCGCCGAGGCTGACCGATGGGAGAGCACCCGAGTGACCCGGAGTGGGCCAAACGAGCAGAACAGAACCAACCAAGGTCATCATCGTCCCCGAGGAGGAGGAGGAGGACAGGGCCGGGGCAGAGACGCCGTCCCGGCCACTCCCGCCAACAACACCCCGCCCCCGGCCGGCCGGGGCAACCCCCCGATGCGCCCGGGGTTCCGAGCCAACGTTACGTGTCATCGATGCCAGCGAGTCGGCCACTATGCCAGTGACCCGACCTGCCCAAAGAACCAGACCCCCGGACCCCGCCAGGTGGCTGCCGCCGCCCTAGGAGGAGAGCAAGTCTCCGAAGAGCCTGAAGAGTATGAGCAGGAGCAGCCCGAGTGGGAACCTGCCGCCATGACCCTGGCCTGCCTAGGGGGAAGAGACCTGATCCCGCGGGCTCCCCTACCAGCCAACACCAGGAAATACAGCCAGTGGGTGAACATAAATGGGCGTAAGGCCGAAGCCCTGCGTGACACAGGGGCCAGTGTGACGGCCGTTCGTTGTCACCTGGTGACCCCAGAACAAATTCTGCCAAACGTTCTTTGCCCCGTCCGATCGGCCGACAATTCGGAGAGCCTGTGTCGGATGGCCTGCGTCCCCTTCGAATGGGGAGGAGTCTCCGGTATGTTAAAAGTGACTGTCCGCGACGATGCCCCCGTGGACTGCCTCCTGGGGAACGATCTCGAGAGTTCCCCGTGGGCAGCCGTTGAAAGAAGAGAGCACCTGGGGATGTTAGGCCTCCCGGGCTGGGCGTGCGTAACAACCCGGTCCATGGCCGCCGACACCATCCCTAGATCTGAAGAACTCGAATGGCCAGCACCTCCTCCCCCGATCGCTCCAGAGGGAGACTCCATCCCTACCGACACCCCGGAACAAACCCACGAAGAGCCCGCTCAGCCCCAAGACCTTCCGGACCTGGCTCAGTGGCGTCAGGAAGGGGGGCCCACCCAAGAACAATTCCGGCAAGAGCAAAAGACATGTCCCTCCTTCGAGGGACTGCGACAGCAAGCGCTCGCCCAGGGCGCAGGAGACACCGCAGGGGCCCACTGGATCTATTGGGACAATGACCTACTGTACAGCGAACAAAGAATAGCGGAGCTGGGGGCCAGTCGAGTGCTGGTGGTGCCCCTCCGTTTCAGAGACTTCCTTCTGAACTTGGCCCATGATGTCCCCCGGGCTGGACACTTGGGGCAAGACAAAACATACAACCGCCTGGTGACTCACTTTTACTGGCCGAAAATGAGAAATGACGTCTCCACCCACTGCCGGTCCTGCCCGACCTGCCAGGCCAGCGGGAAGAGCGGCCGCAAACTCAAGGCACCTCTGCAACCATTCCCCGTTGTGACCACCCCGTTCGAAAGGGTGGGAATAGACATTGTGGGGCCCCTGGACCCCCGAACAGCACAAGGGCATCGATTCATCCTGGTCCTGGTGGACCACGCCACACGCTATCCTGAGGCGGTTCCCCTTCGAACTGTAACAGCACCAGTGGTAGGTCGAGCCTTAATGGGGGTCTTCTCTCGAGTGGGCTTCCCCAGGGAAGTCGTCAGCGACAGGGGCACGAACTTTATTTAAAAATATATGAAATCCCTATGGCAACAGTGCGGAGTCACCTACCAATTCACAACCCCCTATCACCCGCAAGGAAACGGACTGGTCGAGCGATTC
The DNA here is from genome assembly GCF_964261635.1 of Lissotriton helveticus. Lineage (NCBI taxonomy): Eukaryota > Metazoa > Chordata > Amphibia > Caudata > Salamandridae > Lissotriton > Lissotriton helveticus. Next base: position 477,840,698 of record NC_136062.1, read on the forward strand.
AACCGCACTCTCAAGGGGATGATCATGGGGCTGGAAGAACCCCTACGCCGCCAGTGGGACGTGCTACTACCGTGCCTCCTCTTCGCCTACCGAGAAGTCCCCCAGAAGTCCCTCGGCTTCAGCCCTTTCGAACTCCTGTACGGACACCCTGTTCGCGGGCCTCTCAGCCTAGTTAAAGAAGAGTGGGAAATGGCCCCCCTGAAGACCCCTCCAGGCGTCTACAAGTACCTCCTGACCCTCCGTAATCAGACCCGGCGATTCAGAGAGCTCGCCAAAGCCAATCTTGAAGCCAGTCAGGAGGACATGAAGAAGTGGTACGATCAACATGCCTCCTCCATCGAATTCGAGCCTGGCCAGCAGGTATGGGTGATGTCCCCCATCGAACCTTGTGCCTTACAGGACAAATGGACGGGGCCCTTCAAGGTGATCGAGCGTAAGAGCCCCGTCACCTGTAAATGTAAATGTAAATGTAAATGTAGTTGAGCTTATATAGCGCACAGCTACCCACAGTGGGTGTCCCGGCGCTTGCTTAGGGAACCCGTCCCGATATTCCCCTGTGAGATAGCAGGGTATCCACAAGGTGAAAGTCAGGCATCCCGCCGCGAGGGGCCGTTGTGGAGATTAAGCAAGCTATTGCCCAGAGTCGCAGAGTGCGAACCCGTGAGTCGAGGAGGCACCGGGGCGAGAATTATCGAGTCCGTGGAATTTTTAGCCCAAGACCCGCCGAGGCGGGGAATTGAACCCTGGTCCAGGACCGATCTCAGCTTCCGGGTCTGCTGCCTCTAACCCCTGAGCCACACTTCTCCTACCTCATCGACATGGAATCCCCCCGGAACCCCCTCCGGGTCCTCCACGCCAACAGACTCAAACCCCACTTCGTGCGCTCGGAGCTCAGCCTGCTGATGGCTACAGACAGTGGGGCGGAAGAGGACTCCGAGCCCCTCCCTGACCTACTGGGGGCCGGGGAAAAAGATGGTTCAGTGGACGGGGTCCAACTCTCCGAGGCTCTGACCCCGGAGCAGCGCCAAGACTGTCGGGCCCCCCTGCTGCAATTTGCAAACCTATTCTCCCTCACACCCGGGGTCACCCCCTGGTGTCTGCATGACGTGGACACTGGCGACAGTCCTCCTATCCGACACCGGCCGTACCGAGTACCAGATCGGGTACGCACCTGCATCCAAGAAGAAGTCTCCAAGATGCTCGCACTCGGAGTCATCGAACCCTCGGACAGCCCCTGGGCCAGCCCGGTTGTACTGGTCCCCAAAGCTGCGGCCCCGGGCACCACACCCGAGCTCCGGTTCTGCGTCGACTATCGGGGTCTGAACGCTGTCACCCGAACCGACGCTCACCCCATCCCCCGAGCCGACGAACTAGTTGACCGCATGGGGGCGGCCCGCTACCTAAGCATCTTCGACCTGACGGCGGGCTACTGGCAGATCGGCCTCACCCCCAGGGCACAAGAACGATCCGCTTTCTCCACCCCGGATGGACACTACCATTTCAGAGTGATGCCATTCGGCATGAAAAACGCTCCAGCCACGTTTCAACGACTTGTGAACCAGGTATTGGCGGGCCTCGAAGAGTTCAGCGCCGCATACCTGGATGACATCGCGGTGTATAGCCGCCACTGGTCAGACCACCTCCGCCACCTCCGAGGGGTCCTGCAGGCCCTCCAACGGGCCGGCCTCACAATCAAGGCCAGCAAGTTCCAAATCGGCCAGGGGTCCGTGACCTACCTCGGACACCAAGTGGGGAGCGGTCTGGTGGCCCCCCTCCAGCTCAAGATCGCTGCCATCCAGTCCTGGCGCCTCCCCGTAACCCAAACCAAGGTCCGAGCCTTCTTGGGGCTCACCGGATACTATCGGCGGTTCGTAAAGGACTATGGCAGCATTGTGGGGCCCCTCACGGAACTCACATCCAAGACCAACCCAAAAACAGTCAACTGGACTCCCGACTGTCAAGCGGCCTTCGAGAGGCTGAAGGCCGCCATGTGCACCGCTCCTGTGCTCCAGGCCCCCGACTACAGCCGTGAGTTCATCGTCCAGACTGATGCCTCAGACCATGGCATCGGGGCCGTCCTCCCCCAACTGAACCCCGAGGGAGTCGACCAACCAGTGGCCTTCATCAGCAGACGCCTCCTGCCCCGAGAACAGCGCTGGAGCACCATTGAGCGAGAGGCCTTCGCAGTAGTATGGGCCCTCAAGAAGCTCCGCCCTTACCTCTTCGGAACCCACTTCCGGGTACAAACAGATCATCGGCCCCTGCAATGGCTAATGCAAATGCGGGGGGAGAACCCCAAACTATTGCGATGGTCCATCTCCCTGCAGGGGATGGACTTCACTGTGGAGCATCGCCCTGGCCAAGACCACGCCAACGCGGATGGCCTGTCCCGCTTTTTCCGCCTCGACGAGGAGAGTCCCCAAGAGGATGGGTGACTCTCCCCGCCTTCAGCTGGGGGGGACGCATGTTGGACAGGCCCCACGAAGGGCTCGCTCCCTCCCCGCATGACAGGGCCCAGACACCGGCTCTCCGGGGGCTACCCGCAGAAGCAACCCGCAACCCGTCCCCTCCGGGACGCCTGCTCCCGGATATCTCTGTGTCACGGGCCCGGGCCCCCGGCAGCCCCATTGCCCGGCCCAGCCGCCATCTTGGACACTGCACCACGCGGCCGCGTGGCCTCAGCTCGACCCCAACCCTGGGCCCGGCCAGGCCCCGCCATCCCGGCACCACCATCCATCCAGGAGGTGAACGGACCACTTGGCAGGCTAATGGGAGAAAGAAGTGTCGATGGCTCTCCCCCGCCAGGTGCCGATCGCCCCCAGCCTCCCCGGGTGCTGGCTCCACCCCCCTGCTGGGTGTCTGGACTCCCTCATCCCGGACCTCCCGACCTCCCAGTGCGAGGGTCCGGACATCAAAGGGCGCCAGACCTATAACCGAGGAGCCCCAGAGCAGGAAGGCAGTTGTATCCTGGAGTCGAGAGACACCGAGAAGAACTCATCCTTGACGGACTGCTGGCGCTGCCGCAGCCCTGCCTTGTGAACTATCGTCCTGCCTGCTGGCGCTGCCGCGGCCTTCTGCAACCTTCATCCTCGTGGGACCTGCTGGCGCTGCCGCGGCCCGTTGTAACTTCCATCTTCGTTGGGACCTGCTGGCGCTGCCGCGGCCCGTTGCCACCTACGATCTCTTCGGGACCTGCTGGCGCTGCCGCGGTCCGACCCGTCCGACCGCCGAGCTCGAGGATTGTGAGCTACCGCCGTTTCACCTCAGTACCCGTAGGTACCAAGACTGTCCCGCTACCCCCTTTCCCTACTAGAGACTAGAATTGAGAGGATCATTGTGTCCTGATCTCCTTGTATCGTACCACCTTACTTCAAGAACTGCCTATAAAAGGTGTTACTCTGATCTTCGTGTGGTGTCCATCTGTGGGGGGGGGGGAGTTACTTGTCTGTACGATCGCTGGAGACGGCCCTCACCGGAGGCCTCTCCCCTTGTGCTCGGCCGACCCTCCAGGTCCCCGTCTAACACTGACCGTCAGAACTAGGTGCTCAATAGCTGAAGGGGAGCAAATACGACCAGACTAATCTACCGTCACCACGCTGCCAGCAACCACAAGCCAATCAAAAGTCACTTCCAGAGTCACCGCACCTACGCCGGAAGCCCTTTCCTAAAACATTGGCGGAACCATTTTAGCGAACAAAACAGAAGGCACCCGGACTGCTAACCAATCCTGCGTGTCCATATTGTAATGGTGAAAGTGTCACCCGTAGTCGTTGAAACGTCACACATTAATACACTGAAATTAGGAACATGTCACACATAGCTATCTGAAACCTTGGCAGCGATGTAAAATTGTTGTAACTGTAACTCGCAGTACACTTGTTATCCTGCTCTCGTTGTACAGCCCTCTGATGCCTTTGGGCCAAGTCTGCACTATATAAAATTGCAAATAAATTAAACAATACGCACTCCGGTGCCGGGGCAGAACACGACGAGAACCCTCACTGAAGGGTCACCACTCAGGCAGCAGTTGCCCAGCTACAACTGGCGCTAGCAGTGCGCATGCGCATTTAAGATTCTACCGGGCCCGTTTATGTGGAGAACGTGCGTCCCTACGTCCCTACCGGTTTCCATGATCTGCCCCTCTGTGTCTTGCACATTGCTTTAGGGTACAGAGGAGTGGGTTAGCTGTGACTCGTCCCTACACTCTGTCCCCATGATCTGCTCCTCCTTTGCCTGCACATTGCTTTAGGGTACGGAGGAGTGGGTTAGCTATCACTCGTCCCTGCACTCTGTTCCCATGATCCTCTCCTCTGTTGCCTGTATGTTGCTTCAGGTTACAGAGGAGTGGGTTAGCTGTGACTCGTCGCTACACTCTGCAGGGCAGGCTCTAGGCATGTGCAAGCTGTGCACCTGCACAGGGCCACCAAACCCCAGGGGCCACCACACCAATATATATCCTTGATATAATAATCCTCTGAGGATGGATACATATTTGCGTGGTGGCCCCTGGCAGGGATTTGGAGGCCTCCGGCTCTGTTCCACTTCTAAACACCCTGACCCCCTCCCCTCTTTACTGGCCTCGGCGCTCCGCCCCGCCCGGACCCCCTCTTCCGGGGCCCCCTACCTACGCTCCCTGCCCAGGGCCACCATGAGCCTAGATCCGGCCCTGCACTCTGTCCCCATGATCTGCTCCTCTGTGTCTTGCACATTGCTTTAGGGTACGGAGGAGTGGGTTAGCTGTCACTCGTCCCTACACTGTCCCCATGATCTGCTCCTCCGTGGCTTGCACATTGTCTTAGGGTACAGAGGAGTGGGTAAGCTATCACTCGTCCCTGCACTCTGTTCCCATGATCCTCTCCTCTGTTGCCTGTACGTTGCTTCAGGGTTCAGAGGAGTGGGATAGCTGTCACCCACCTATCCCTGCATACTGTTCCCACGTTGGGCAGAGCTTGCAAGGGAAGGTAACAGGTGACTCAGACCTTCTTCCAGTGAAATGTTCCTCGGTCGCCCGTCAATGTTAACGTACAAAAAGGGGAGCGCCAGCTGTGACCCGCCCCTTCACCCTGCTCCCCAGCTGCAAGGGGGCCGGTGATTAGGGACCCTTAGTGATGAGGGTGCACACAGTGGGGCTGCAGGGGGCACATGGACCCACAGAGGGGCTGCAGGAGTGTGCAATGGAGCACATTACAGCCGCAAGGTACAGGACAACGCAGGGGATACAGAGAATGGGGATAGACTGAGGCGCTGCGTGGGGCTCTGCAGCCCTGCCAAGTACCACGCTGCCAAGTACCACGCTGTCGTGTAGTTCCTATACATTCTATACAGGATCTGCGCATTTGGATAACATAAATTGTGGGCTGTTGGCAGTGTGGTTCCGAGCACCCCCACCAGATATGTTAACCTGTTTCCGTTAGCTAGCGCACAGTGCCACTACAGTCTCCTCTTATTGGGGAGAGAATAGTTTGTGGCATCCTCAGAACATGACAACCCTGATCCCTCAGGATCATGGAAACAATGCACTACTTTCCGCCCAGTCACTCGTGCTCACTTAGTTTGTCTCAGCGATACACAGAATAAACAGGCTGGTTGTTTCAATAAGGATTTATTGAACTGTTGTTATTCTAGTGTAGAATGGATTTGCTGTAACAACCATTGGACAGTAGCAGAGATATATGATTAGCAGTACTACAAAGTAAAGGGATGGAACAGTCCTACCATCTTGCAGTAATCATGAATATATACAAGTACATAAATCACATGATAACAAAGTGCGTACTCCTACGATGTCTCCCTAACTAGATGTACCTAAATGTACCTGGCATTGGTGTAGGTGTTATCCAAGAATCCCTCTAAGGTCTAGTCAACCCCATTACCTGAGAAAGGAGGGAATATGGGACCCCATCCTGGTCTCGAGTTGGACACCCCACGAGGGATATTAGACCACTGCTACCTGGAGTGTCTGCATGCAGGAACTAAGGGTGGGCGGAGCTCACGGAGTTTCACTTCACGTAATTCCGCGGAGTTACCAAACCACTCCACGAGATTACGCGGAGTTCCGCTCTTGGGCGGAGTAATCTCTTATGCCGCTACTTCGGCTCGGTCTTAGTTTACTTGTGACACATTCTCTCTGTTCAGCTGAAACAAAGAATGTTCTGACCAAGCGGCGCAAGTACACAAATTGGCGAATCATATATTATGCGCAGTGGAGCCCTGATCAGTGGTGTGTATCTGAAAAATGTACTAACTGGGGGGGTCTAAATTGCGCTACTGCCTGTCTCGCAGGGAACAGCATCGTAGATCAGAGCTGCTTTCACAGGAACACGCTGTGCCCAAAGCACTCGCTGTTCGTGAGGGCGAGCTTTCTTTCTGCCAGCTGGGATTGGAGCCAGTGACCCAGACATACTGCCCGCGTCTTCTAAAAATGAGGTGTGAAAGCAATTTGTCCTCCACCTGGCCTGACTATTCCGTTGTGTCCAAAAACAGCACGTGCTCGTTCATGTACGAGAAATAAAATAATGAGTGCGCGCTCTCTTTCTCCTTACATAGGAGGGGTGACACTTCAAGAGAAAATTACAGAAAGACATTTTGGCGCCAATTTAATTCTCGATTTCACTCTGTCACCCATACGTGCCACCACAAAATAATAACATCTACTTTATTAACAATATCATGCCCTCTGCTCACCACAACGCCCTGCCGGCCCTGGATTACATACATTGTCCAAAAAGTAAAAACAACATGTACGTCACATTTCTATTGTGCGCAATTTGTGCCAGTTGGTCGGTGCAAACGTTCAATTTACAGACTGTAGGCTTAATTGATATAAAATTCCATCTGTACTGCTGTAAAATTAGTTACCCCAGCATGCTCCACAAAATACAAAGGGAGATAAAGTACAATTATCCTCATGTTTTCATTTTGGGACGACGCTTAAAGATACCCGATAGTATACTTTTGACCTGAAGATATTCTTACATCCCTCATAAAGAAAACCCTGCCACCAAAATTAAAACAAATCAGACCTTGACGGTCACAGTACCTGAGAGAGACGTGCAGAGTCACCCAATACCTACGAGCCAGCAGGGCCGGACTGGCCATTGCGGGCACCGGGCATTTCTCCAGTGGCCCGCTTGGGTGGGGGACGATTTTGGGACCCTGGGGCCGTTTTTGTTACAGGGTCATTTTTGCAGCATACGTGCAAAATCGGCCCCTGTAACAAAAACTGTCCAAACCGACCCTGGCAAACAGCTCGGCCGCTGCCAGGGGGGGTTGGGGGGGGGGGGGGGAGGGGCGGCCGAGCTCTTTGCCAGGGCCAGTTTTGGTTCCCAGTACGGCCCTGCGAGCCAGGGATCCTTGGATGAATGGAAGGCGGATGTGCTGCAGGTTAACTGTGTGCCCGAGGTACGTCTCTCATCATGGTGGCCAGATAGGTTGCACTGCAGTAGTGACTTCGAGCCACCCAAACCCTCCAAGCCATCAATCAAGCTAGACACGGAGCTTGAGTGAGCAAAGCAGCTGCGCGGTTTAGCAGGAGGGCACAGAGGCCAGTCTCTACTCTAACTCTACTGTCCATAAATAAAAACTTCAGTGAAGTTCTTCTGTCGGACCGGTGGTTGCTGTTTGGCTGCAGGGAGCGAGGCACCGGGGAACCTACATAAACTCGCACTGTCGGGAACCTGGCCCCAATTCTGGCACAGTTATTTATATCAGGCTGCATTGGAGATATGCCGAGTTCCTTCCGTGCCTTTCGGTACATAAATGGGGTGCGCCAGTTGGTCACATTTGCGGTTCGCACGCGGCCGAATCCAATTGTCGATGGAGCTCCACTCTCGTATCTTCTCTACGATAAGACACACAGTCATGCACAGGAGGGATACACTAATCTCTAGTCTCTCCAGTCTGATTGGATGACTGATGTGCTCGTGTTGGTGGAGGCGCTCTAGGCAGTTAAGTCTTGTTGCTCATGGCTTGAAGGGGTGAGCGTGAGCGGCTGCACCGATAAACTCCGCTACACCACGGAAAAAGCGGAGTTTTTCTGAACTCCCCATCAAAAGCGAACGCGGAGTGGGGGGAACTCTGTGAACTCCGCTGGTGGAGCGAAGTTTACTGTGCACGGTTAGCAGGAACCTCAGCGTCTCCCCTGAATCTGAAGTCTCGGTCTCCTCTGTCTTTCAAGACATGATGTATATATACCCACAGGTCTCCCCAGAGGTCCTACCTTGCTGTGTTACTGTGTCGGCCTAAAGGATGACGTATGGCTTGAACTTTATCATAGATATTATACAGGAGATGTTCGTTCTGCTGTTCGTCCTGCTGTGCTTCCAAGAACTCATGCATAATGTATGAGTTTCGAACCAGGGAAAAACTTGCATTCTAATGCAGTGTTGTATCTAGGTAAAAGGTCAGTCCCTATGAACCGTTATGTATGAAGTGTAGAGAAGGATATAGGTGAACGGTTGCAGTGTTACCCAGACCTATGTAGTGTACCTATATGGAATATAACAGGGGCAGATGGACCCAGAGAGGACTAGCAGGAGTGCGCAATGCAGCACATTTGAGCCGCAGGGTACAGGACACTGCAGAGGATTCAGGGAAGGGGATAGACTGAGGGGATTTGTGGGGCTCTGGAGCACTGCCAAGTACCACGCATCATAAGTGAGACTAACACATTTTAATGTGGCGGTTGCATCACCTCATCAAAATGCATTAATCACACATTTGTATCACTTTTCCCACCTGAAGGGTGAAGCAGTGTGGCAGCGGCCGTCAGAACTGCATTTCATTTTAACAGCAAGACGTCTGAGTGCTTGAATGAGTGGCAGCCATGCCGTGGGGGGCTACAGAGCCAGCCCCCACAACAGCGCGACTCTCACGGGATGAGACAAGAGCATTGTGAGTCCTGGAGTCTGCCCCCGGAGCTGACCTGCTCTGATTCATGCCCACGCCGGTCTCCGCGGAGGGGCACTGCTGCCCTTAACCCAGTGCTGCGATTATTGGAATTATAATAAACAGGAGCTGAGGTGACCGGGTGACCTGATCTCTCATGATTGCACGCACCCACACCACAGCTGCTTCCAACGAAGGCGCGCTTCCAGGCGCTCACTCCGTCTCCACCGTTGCTGGTTGTGTCTATCTCACTCAAGGGACGGTACTGCAAGGTAAATACAAGCCACAACTCAAGTCTGCACTCACTGGGCCAGATTTACAATAACTGGTGCACCCTGCAGATCAGCAGGGATGTGCCAGTTATGTTGCGACACGCAGGAAAACCCTTGCACCACCATGGATGCACCACATTTACAATCCGGCGCACCGTGGCACAAGGAGAGACAGATGCGTAACGCATCTGTCAGTGTATAGGTGACGTAGTGCTGGAGTCGTGTCGCAAGCACACCGCAATTCCAGCACTGCTCAGGGCCAGCCTATACTTGTTGTGCTGCGTAACCCCTGACTCCTGCTTCAAGCAGGCGTAAGGTATTGATGCAGCAGGGACGTACAAGTGACTCAGTGAAATCTTGTAGATTTCATTGCGTCACTTTTACGGGGCTTCCTTGCGACGGAACACCCACCCTGCATACATTATACCTGACGCAGGTATAATGTAGCACAGGGCTTTACAACATGATGCATCTCACTAGATGTGCCCCGTTGTAAATCTGTCGCACAGTGGCGCATGGTTTACGACGCCGCTGTGTCACAGAAGTGATGCAACGGTGTCGTAAAATTTTTGCAAGGGGCTTGTAAATCTTCCCCACTGTTTTTAATCAATAAAATACATATGAGGGTGCTGTGTTGCTTTTAAGGAGGCAGTGCGCACTGCCGGTAGCGCTGAGCTGCGCAGAGGAGATTCTACTGGGTCACATGAGGCTGGCGTCTCTGTTGTTTTAGAGAGGTATTGATGATCTAACACTAGTTATTACACCCAGAGTGCCGCACAGGCAGGGGTTCACTTCCGTCAAGCTGAGCCGTGCTCTAAGTGTCTCGTTAGCATGTGGTCTTATAGCGCCTCATGACCGGTCAGGGTGATATAAGAATTAAACACACTGCAGCGTTTGATTGGTTGATTGGTGGCCTCAAGCAGTCACTGAGGTGGCAGGTTTGCTTTTTTTTCCGCGTCCACCACTTCCAGAGCAGACAAGGTGCACCCACCTCGTCCATGCCTGACCCCTCAGTGCTGCGCGTGCTGTTGAGTGGGTCGCGCTGTAGGACAGCGGCCGATCCATGTCTATCGGCAGCTGTCCAGTCACGTGCTGCTCGCCACAGGCTAGTAGGTGTCACTAGTACCTGCTCCCATCCTTATTTAATTACTTTTAGCACGTCATGATCATGAGTCTAAGTCAACTGAGCTCTAGGTTAGTGCCTTTCTATTTCTGGTGCTTTGCAGCAGTTTTAAGATCTTCTTAGAGTTTCTCGTTGCTCAAATGGGTGTCATTTCTGATATTTTTGCGTTTCCCTCATCTTCATTGCTTGATTTTGTTCACAAGAAAGTGTCACTCATGGTTGCTGAATGTCACTCATAATTACACTACAATTATGAAGATGTCACTCATAAGCAATCTGAGCCCTTGGCAGGGATGGCTCCATACGGGAGAGGTTGAGGGGTGTGGCTAGGGTTGCCACCCGGCTGTTTTTAAGCCGACATGACCAGTGTTTTAAAGTCCCTGCCGGGACAAAAATTCGGAAAGTCATATACAGCCAGTATTTGTATTTCCTCTTTTAAGTACATGCTTTAAACAGCAAATACATGAATACAATTCTTTCAAATGCATCCCAAAGCTGGCTGAATGACCCTAACTGATACTTCCTGTGGTGCTGGAACAGTTTTCAGAGTCAGTGCTGCACTAAATGTGTCCTCATCGAAGTCTCTTGGACTGTTGAAACATGCAAGAGCTTCAAGTGTTCCAAATGAGCCCCGCCCATTCAGTAAGGGGGCGGGACATTTGGGAGCACTCTGTTGCAGGGATATTACCAAAGCGTGGTGTGGAAGCGCACTGACAGTTACAGACAGCACGTTTCCCATTCAAATCGCTGCTAAACTTGCAGAGATATTCGACAATGTTACTAATAAAACTACACAAGACACAAATGATAGATAGCTGTGGAGTTTTAGCAAATGTTTACGTCATTTGTGCTTCACCAAGTGAAGGGTCTTGATTTGTGTTGTTTGTATATAAATCTTTGTTTCTTCCACACTTCTGAACTACAAAAAACATGCGTCATTTGTCCTTTCCTAATTGCAGACAAGTTTTGAAATATGAGTTGAGTTAATTTACGAGTATTTAGATTTTCTGTGCACCTGGGAAATAAATACACATTCAGCGGCCTTTCCATTCACACCAGGGAGACTGTCACTCAGTTCACTTTACACAATCCTCTCACTTTGCAGCCAGAAAAAGAAACTAAAGACCAGTCTCCGTGTTAGAAGAGTGAGCAGCAGTTTGCCAGGAGACAAAGCTGACATTTGACTCCTGTCTTTGAAGACTCAGCAAAGATGGCGAGATAACATCAAAATTGAAAGGCCTCTATATTGCTCACTTGCCTTCTGAACTCCAGCATGGTTATTTGGAGGGTGTTTATCAGCCCCACATCCCTACTCCCAGTGGCTATGGATAATTAAAATATACAGAGACAGAGAGGCCATGTGAACAATGAATACAGGAGATTTCATTTAAAGGTTTACTTCGGTGTCATGTTCAGACCTTTGCAGAATCTTAAGAGCTGAACAGGTGGACGGTATTTGAATCTGGGAAAGGGGCATCCCTTGGTGGGGTGGGTAGAAGGGTTACAGGGCAGCAGGGGCAGCAGGGGCAGGCAGAGGCGAGCTAGGGAAGAATTCTAAGACAAAAGGACCATAGGGAGGCAGACTTATTATAGGCTGCTGGGGGAGGCTGCAAAAAATGTGGATGAAGGCTGCAGGCACACAGGCAGTGCAGAGGGCGCAGGAACACACGAAGGGCAGCAAGGCGGGAAGGGCATTAAAGAGCTGCTGCCACGTAAGAGGGTACAGTGCATACCGAGGGCACACATAGGTTACAGAGCCGTGACACGATAGAACACAGGGTGGCTGTAGCATCACACTGAGAGGTATCACAGGGTGCAGAGGAGCACAAGGCGTGGCTAAGGTTAGAATGGGGAGGGGCATGCTCTAGATAAATAATCCAAGTTGTAGACAAGTGGTAAGTTCCAAGTAGTTCCTTTATTAGTTTCAATTGTAGAAGTAGGAGGATAAAGGTAAGATGGTAAATAAGATTGAAGTATAGCCCCACCAGGAGCAGTATATCCTTACTGCTCAGCCTGCTGACACCAACTGCCTAACCCCCTGCACCCAACATTCTATGCAGTCATCACATTCTATAGGCAACTAGGCTGAACAGGAGGAAAGAGCAAAGGGAGAAGAAGAGCGTGAACTAACCTCACAACAGGGCACATGGGCTGCAGCGGGGCAGGGACACACAGAAGAACTGCAGCGAGGTGGGGAGCACACGCAGCGCATGTACTGGAGGTGGAGGCCGTGCAGACGCGGGACAAGACATGCACAAAGAGACAGCAGGAAGGCTGGGAACACATACAGTCCTACTGCCAAACAAGCAATAGCATGCTCCAACATATCTAGCATTCTCCAACATATCTAACATTCTCCAACGTATCTAGCATGCTCCAACATACCTAGCATGCTCCAACATACCTACCATCATATCCCACCATCATAAGCCACTACACTCATCACCACACATGTATGCAACCAACATCATACACTCAAACACCCACCACAGCCACACAGACACCATAATAAGCCAATCCACTCATCACTAGACATGTATGCTACCAACATCAAATACTCACTCACCCGTCTCATACAGCCACACAGCCACCATTATAACCAAATACACTCATCACCAAACATATAAGCAACCAACACACCAAAACACCAACTGTTCTACAACGGCACCACCTACACTGTTTACCAACACAGTCACATTCATACTAAACACACCCTTACACATAAGGGCAGTGACACAAACTATTGTAGCAAGACATTTCAGTAATCTCTGATTCAGAAGCTGCCCTAACTAGAAAATGGATCAATTAACCGATCTATATTTCTGCACAGAAAATCACACTGCATTTTATTTACATTTATTGTTTCCAATATCTCAATCGATCATGGAGTATTTGTATAGGTCGGCTAATCACCCGACAGGTATCCAGGTATTGCGTTTCAGGTATCAGTCGAAGAGTGAGGTTTTGAGTCCCGTCCTGAAGTGGCTCACGAGGATGCAGTGCGGAGGTGGAGCGAGAGGGTGTTCCAGGCTTTGGTGGCGAGGTGGGAGAAGGATTGTCCTCCTGAGTGGCTGTAGCAGATACGAGGTGTCTGAGCGAGAGTGAGGTGTGCGAAACTGAGGGATCTGGTGGGAAGGTGGAAGGTCAGGTGGCGGCTCTTGTAGTCCGGTCCTTAGTTGTGGAGGGCTTTGTAGGCGTGGATCAGGAGCTTGAACTGGAATCTCTTCTGGATGTGGAGGCAGTGGAGGTCTTTTAGGTGCTGGGTGATATGGGTCCCCTTGGGCAGTTTACGGATCATTCTGGCCACTGGACTCTGTATCGTCAGGAGTCATTGCCCGTGTTTGGTGGAGGTGCCTGCATAGAGTGCGTTGCTGTAGTCGTGTTGGCTGGTGACGAGGGCCTGCGTCACAGTCTTTCTTGTGCTGATGGGGAGCCAGTTGAGGATTTTGCGGAGCGTGCAGATAGTGTGGAAGTAGGTTGAGGCGATGGCATTGACCTGACGTTTTATGAGAATATATGTTTTCAATGCCCTCATGAGTAACTTTGTACTAATTAAACTGGGGTAAAAGACATACCCTCTCTCCTGGGGTTTAGACACAACTGATATGAAACTAAAAGAAATGACTTAAGAACCACTGTAATATAAGACAAGCTAAAAAGGAAAAACATAAAAGCATAAATGAAGAGTAAAGGAGCATTTGATTATTAGAGCAGGGAATTGTCATATTGTGCAACAATTACAGTCCAACTCATTTAATTCGTAAATTGCACACATGAAACTGTGCTACTGGGACCTAAATACAAACAAAAGACGAGTTAACTAGAGGTGGTGTTTTATATCAGTCTTTATTTACCTTTCTTCTTTAGTAAGATAACTGCTGCTTCGACAAATCTAATCAGCCTGGTTACCAATTGCAGTTGCTCCAAACAGAAGGTGACAGCTGAGGACAGCTTTGAATAGAATATTGAATTGATAAATGAACCTCGAAGCCACCAACAAAAGCAACATTATCCGTCCACACAACCAACATCATATGTCAACAGACCACCATCAAAAACCAACATCATCACCATACACCATCACAAACATCATCATATGGCAGTATAGCCACCAACCTATGCCAACACATGCACCTTCCTACTTCCACAAAAGCAACCACATAAACAAACACACTCACATCATCCTGTGTCAATACAACCAACATCATAGGTGCACAAAACCAATGATATACCCACCATCATACACCAAGGTATAATAACCTTCATAAGTCCACACAGCTAACATCATATTCCAATACTCCCAACAGCACACATCACACAATCAATATCATAAGCCCAAACACACATTATCAAACTCTAACACACCCGCTATCACAATCACAACCAAAAAAGGCAGAAAATCCACAATAATATATAAACACCCCCACCTACATACACCAACCAACCATCATGTGGAAAAATATCCACTTTTATACAGTCACCTCCCTAGCATCATTTATCACCACAGAACTACCATTACATGTTCCCTCAACCACAAATAGTTTCCTACACACCAATTATTCAAACAGTCATATTTCTTAACCCACAGCCACCAACACCCTGACATACATCCACCATTCAATGCCCATACCAACCACAACCACAGCATTCAACAGCCTACACCCTCATACTCTCATTAGACAACCACACCACCATAATTTACTAATATCTCTATCATTATATATCCAGACAACTGCTTGTATGGACTGACCCTCCATGAAGAAAAGAAAATGCTATCTTTTCTTACATGACCCGCACCCACCAAGGTTGCCTCTAGGTGGCATACTTCATCAGCGGGTCCATCCTGTTCTGCTGCGGAATGGGATGTGCTGTGACCCACATGTTACGTGGGAGCACCTATTGGTGTATTTCAGATTATGAAAAATAAGAGTGAAGGGATCTTGTGTGGAAAGTAAAAATAACAGTACCTGCCTAGTATGCCTAGTAGGTAAAATGTTATTTATTGTAGCTCCTAGCCAGTATGGATAAAAAATGGGGAGGTGGAAAGTATAGGTAATAATGTGCCTTTCTTTCTGAAGGTCAACATGTTTCAAGCCATACCCCATGGCTCTTCTTCAGGACAAAGGGTCTAACTCCCTGATATCACTCCTTTTATACAGTATTAGCTGCACACACTCTGCATACTATGGGCATGAATTTCACAGCACCTACTTGTTGTTACTGCTTGATAATCTGCAAATACATAATAGGAGAGTTAGTCTGCCAAGAAATCTGGCAGTGTACATCCTAAAAAACACAGCAGCATAAGATGTGTCCATTTCTCAATGTAGAAAATATACTACAATTGGTCCTGTCGGGTGCACAATTGCTTTACAGTTCCATCAATAAATGTATGCACATAAAAGAAGGTAGCACACATCAATTGAATTTATCAAAATTTGCCAATGCTTGTTTCATATACCGCCTGAATAATCACCTTCTCTTGAAACAGGTGGCCACAGTTAGAACATCTCTAATGCCAATTAAGAAAATTATAGACTGTAACTTAATTTTTTACTTCATCTTTCTCTACCTCTTCTTGTAGACCTGTAGTTACTTGTACATTTCCTATTGCTTAGGCAGCCATGCGCATTATAAATCCTAAATAAATAAATATATCGTACCTGTGAGTCTTTAAAGTCCAATTTTTTTACGTTCTTGTTCGCGAAATCTAAGCTTTACGGCTTTATGATTTGTGAAACCTTAAAAATAGCCTTTTCAGTCACAGAGTGATCTGAATCCCAGCTCGAATTGTAGTGGCGGCTCCATGCATGCTGTGCTGAGGAGGCGTCTAATCTCTGCTGACATCCGGCGTATAGGTGTCAAAAGAGACAGGCTCGGATCCGGAGCGGAAACAGTGGAGGCATTCATGAGTGCCGGCAGCAGCGGTGCACTCCAACCCATGTGCATGGAATGCCCGACAGGGGGCTATTGTGCAAAGGGAACCAGGCAACACTACCTGCGAATGACTATGCACCAGCACAGGGACAACAACCAAAGCAATGGCGGCCTGGCTGAGGACGTGGTGTCTAATCTCTGCTGACATCCAGAGTGCAGGTGTCACAAGAGACAGCCTGGGATCAGGAGCAGAAACAACGGGGGCATTCACGAGTGTGAGCAGCAGCGGTGCACACCCACCCATGTGCATGGAATGCCCAACAGGCAGTGGCGTAACGGACACCCCCGCAGCCCCGCAGTGCGGGGGGGGGGGGCACTCTTCTATATATGAAGGGGGGACCCCTCATGTTATTTGTCCTGGATGTGTGTCTCCTGTAAAGTAGATGCAGTTTGCAGCCTGCTGTGAGCTGCTCTGCGCATGGGCTGACTCGGAAGTGAAGAGAAACAAAATAACAACTTTTGTTTCTCTTTCACTCCAAGCCTGCCAGGGCCCTTACAAGAGCAGATGCCCCCCCCCCCCCTCCACCTCCTCCTCACAGAAAGCATCTCCCTGAGAGCACTGCTTGTCTGAGGATAAGAGGCTGCACAGAACTTATTGGGGCAGAGATAAGGTTGCTACCTTTAATTGCAACAGACAAATATAGCCATCTGTTCACAGTTTAACATGCTGCAAAAAGGCCCCAATATGGTTCTGAAATAGAACAAATCATTGTTATTCATATGAATATGGCCTTTCTGCCTTTGTCAGTCAGGGGTCACCAGGGGAGCTGTAGAGCACACTTAAAGTGTTTTCTTCTTACATTGCCTCTTTAAACTATGAACTAATAAGGGGAAAAATACCAATCTGAGTTTTCTAATTGTTGTACGGGCAAGGACATTAAAATACAGCTCATGCACATATACAACCAGTTAGGTGGCAACCATAGGAAGAGGATGTGTGCAACTGCAGAAACATAACCAGGACTCTACTTAGGGGCAACGGAAGGACAAAATATAGCTGCAATGTTGAATGAGTGTTGAAGGAGGTGGAGGGAAGATTGCATATGAGTGATTGTGGTAGGTGAGCGCTAAGGAAGTGGACCCCCTCCCCCAAAAAAGGCTCTCCTTCTACACCAGCCTTGTTTTTCTCAATGACAAGCACAGTTGTGCCTTGCACAGGGATCTTGTTTTGTTAATGGCCTGCTGTAAGGGCACAGGGATAGCATTTTTTTAAATAGTTAAATGCAGGCATGGTGTCCTCTGCACCCAAGGGGAGTTGTTTTGAGCAGTGCTTAATTTGTAAAATGTTAAGTGCCAGGGTCCTGACCAGGAGGCCACTGCAACTTGCACCAACCATCGCTCCTGTCATCGCTGCCAAAACAACTAATAGCCATCTCTCTCGCCAGCAAGTGCTACAGTCAGATTATTCGAGGTCCCCAAAGCTAAAGGAATGAGTATGGCGGCAGATATGAGTAATTTTTAATGTATATTGTATTTATAAACAACCGTTGTTCTGCTCATCTCGAAATTAGATGAGCAGCGCCACCATGTGGCAGACTGTCCTAAGTATGGTGTTAACAATTAAGTGCCGGGTCGGAGCACTGGAAACAAACTAAGATCCAGTGTTGAGCACCGGAAACCAACGGCTCAAATTAAGCACTGGTTGTGTGGGGACGTAATATATTTCAATCCAAGCAAGAAAATAGAAAAGGTGATTCAATTACAAGTATTTTAAATGTATTACCCAAATCAGAAATTACCCATGCCTGCGTGGACTGTCACAGACATCCGCACTATTTTCTCTATGCGTTTTTTATTCTATGCATTGTCTAGAATATCACTAGTGGAACTATCTGTAGTGTCCTTAAAAGCAAATTGTAGGGGGGTATACATTAGTCCACAGTTAAACTGGTGGCTGTTCTTTATGAGATAAAGTAGCCCCTGCCATACATTAAAAGATTATTGCAACTCACTGAAGAGTTCCATGACCACAAGGTCAAAAGTGACTTACAATATCATTATCATCTACGGCAGAAGGTACTTTATTCCATGTAATACATGGTCACACCATCACCTTTCCCACAAGCCACTTAAATCCTTGGTGTGTAGTGAGTGGTGTAACAATAGGCCCCGCAGCACCCGTAGTGCAGAGGGCCCAGAGCGCCAGGGTGCCCTCTTCCTGGACTGTGCACGGGCGGTGAGGTCCCTGTCCATAAAGCTCCTGACTGGGTTCAGGGAGGGGGTCTCTGTGAAATTTGCAGGGGGGCCCCCTGGATTTCGTTATGCCACTGCCTTGCCCCCACCTTGTTTTCCCTTTATCTTAACAATGTGGTGACTTACGAGGCAAACGCAGATAGTGATGCTCCGAAAATTGAAGGGCAAAAAATCTCACTCCTCCAATTCGCGGATGACACCTTATTGGTGTCAAAAACTCCCTTGGGTTTGCAGAAATTGGTTAATAGGTTTAGGGATTGCTGCACGGAGAGGGGACTGGCAACAAATCACTCTAAAACCAAGTCCATGGCTCTAGGGGCTAGATGTAGGTAATTTGGATTTACCGATTCATAAATACCGAATTTTACCGAATCGGTATTTATGAATCGGTAAATCCAATGTAGGTAATAATTCAGTAAAAAATACTGAATCAGTAGGATTCGGTATTTACCAAATCGGTATTTACCTGGAGGCCCATAGGAATGAATGTCAAGTATCGAATCGGTAATTACCGATTCGGTAAATACCTAAAAATTCAAGGGTGGTAGGGTGTTAGTTTGACACCCTGTTGCACCCCTGATTAGTGCTTGTGTGACATGTGGCACACATACATACCTGTGCCATGCCAGATGGTACAGGTGTAAATGCACATATTTGCATTTACATAGGAATTCGTTATTTACCACCAACTAATAGTTGGTGGTAAATAACGAATCCTTAAAGCCCTGTAGCACTGTTTACAGTGCTACCTACATTACCAAATACAGAGTCGGTAATTTTACAGAATCGGTAAATTTACCGAATCGGTTAAATTACCGATTCAGTAAAATTAGCGATTCGGTAAAATTTACGAATCTGTATTTTTTCATTCCCTACATCTCAGTATCCAAATACCGGTCGGTAACGGCCGAAAATCGGTATTTTCGGCCGTTACCGACCGGTATTTGGATACCTACATCTGGCCCTAAATCGGCACAAGGCCTTCAGAGGAACTGTTGGGCTCAAGGGGAAGGACCTAGACAGAGCCACTGAATTTGATTAACTCGTCATCAGACTGTCCAGCCATCTGGATTGGTCCTCGCAGGTCAAGAAGAGCTGCTTGAACCTGTGCCATCATGCAACAGGGATACAGAGGATGTGCCAAATATAATAAACAAAACAGATACCCCCTGCTATTAGAATGTATAGCGCCGAGGCTAAAGGGAGGGCTCTTTATGAAGCGGAACTTTGGGGCTTTAGAGACCTAATGTGTGTGGGGAGAGTAGAAAATATGTGTGGTCGGTGTAGGTCCTAATCATGCCGCCAACCCTTTGAAGGACCAGACCATGCCACCAACCCTCTGTGCTCAGCCTAAGTCTGTGCATAGTGGGGGATGCCCGTACAAGCGCCTAACCCACTTCTGTGCCTGGATCTGGAATGGAAGACCTGCTGAATGCCTTGACATCCATGAGTATCTGTGCTGTAGAACAGAATGGAAGGCATCGCCCATCCCTGAGTATCTGAGCTGTAGAACAGAACGGAAGGTATCACCCATCCCTGAGTATCTGAGCTGTAGAACAGAACAGAAGGTATCACCCATCCCAGCGTATCTGAGCTGTAGAACAGAAAGGAAGGAATCGCCCATCCCTAAGTATCTGTGCTGTAGAACAGAATGGAAGGCATCGCCCATCCCTGAGAATCTGTGCTGTAGAACAGAACGGAAGGTATCGCCCTTCACTGAGTATCTGTGCTGTAGAGCAGAAAAGAAGGTATCACCCATCCCTGAGTATGTGTGCTGTAGAATAGAATGGAAGGCTTCGCCCATCCCTGAGTATCTGTACTGTAGAATAGAATGGAAGGCATTGCCTATCCCTGGGTATCTGTGCCGTAGAACAGAATGGAAGATATCACCCATCCCTGAGTATCTGTGCTGTAGAACAGAATGGAAGGCATCTCCCATCCCTGAGTATCTGTGCTTTAGAATAGAATGGAAGGCATTGCCCATCCCTGAGTATCTGTGCTGTAGAACAGAATGGAATGTACCACCCATCTCTGAGTATCTGTGCTTTAGAATAGAATGGAAGGCATTGCCCATCCCTGAGTATCTGTGCTGTAGAACAGAATGGAAGGCATCACCCATCCCTGAGTATCTGCGCTGTAGAACAGAAGGGAAGGCATCGCCCTTCCCTGAGTAATTGTGCTTTAGAGCAGAATGGAAGGCATCGCCCATCCCTGAGTATCTGCGCTGTAGAACAGAAGGGAAGGCATCGCCCTTCCCTGAGTATCTGTGCTGTAGAACAAAATGGAAGGTGTTAGATTTGGGGGTCTCTGGTTTGCACAGGTAGGTACTTGTGACAAATAGGGACCCTCTCCTCTAGTCAGGATAAGGGGGATTACACTCCGAAAATAACCCCTGCTCACCCTCTAGGCTGCGTGGCACGAGCAGCAAGGCTTTACTTCAGAGGCGTTGTAAGTTCAGCAATTGTGACCACATACAGTAACCTAGTGACAAAACTACAAATGGACACCACACAGGTTTTATATAAAAAATAAGTAGACTTTATATAGAGTTACCACAAGACCATAAACGACAAAAATACACACTATGATTACTTTAAGATTGTAGATTTAAACTTAGTTCAGTTCAGTTCTTAGATGCGACACTCTGCGTCAATGTACCTTAGGTTGCGTTGAGCTTCCCCGACAAGCAATGTCGCAGCGATGGGAAATGCGGCAAAGTTCAGATACAAAGAAATAAAGACGTGAAGATCTTTCCCAATGCGGCACGTCTTTAAAACTGAGAAGTTCTCAGTCTGATGCGTGGACTACAGCGGTGACATCCAAGATTCGACGGCAGCAGCTCCAGCGGCGACGCTCTTCTCCCATGATGCGTGAAGCTCCCGCTCGATGCGACAACTACAGTGCCGACATCCAAGATGCGACGGCAGCAGCTCCGACGGCGGCGCGCTTCTCGGGGATGCGGGGTGCTCTTGGTCGATGCGGTGCAGTGCGACAGTTCCAGCGGCGACACCCTCCTTCGGAGTTGCGATGGCGACATGCTCCGACCTCATTGCGAGATTCTTCTCCTGATGCGGTGCAGTGCGACAGCTCCAGCGGCGACACCCTCCTTCTTCGGAGTTGCGACAGCAGCAGCAGCGACGGCGACACGCTTCCTCTTCGTTGCGGCATGCTTCTCTCCGATGTGGTGCAGTGCGACAGTTCCAGCGGTGACACCCTCCTTCTTCGGAGTTGCGACGGCAGGCACAGCGACGGTGACACGCTTCTTCTCGTTGAGTCGCGCTTCCAGCTCCTTGCGACACGCAGTTCCTCAGAAGGCCCAAAACAGCAGCAGGCACTTCCACAAGAACTCTGGGAAGCTGGGGGGTTGAATTCTGTTGTCCCTGAGACTTCAGCAGGAGGCAAGCTCTTTTCCAAGCCCTTGGAGATCCTTCAAAAGTTGAAAGCAAAGTACACAAAGTTCCTTTCTCCTTCCTTTGGCAGTAAGGTAACCACTGCAGGTCAATCCCCCAAGCAGTACTTCAGCTTTGGAATACTCTCTCCTCAAAGTTCAAAAGTTCAAAAAGTACTTTATTCGGTTAAAAGACAATAACCATAAAAGCAGCAACATGAAATTTCAGTATACACAGGGATAGTTAAAAGAAAACAGTTATAATTCATCACAACCAATTGTTTTCCGCAGTTTAAAAACATGTTTAAAAAAGCCTAAAACTACTGCAACAGTTAAAACAGTGTCCATTCTCTGAAATTCTAAAAATGCTGGGCGACATCTATTTAATTTCATTTCTTTGAGGATTAGGATAATAAATTTCCTATGTGGCAAAATATAAAATTTACAAAAGAATAAAACATGGATGTCAGATTGGGACGAAGATTCATCACACGGGCACATAGGCAAATCACGCAACCATGAATTCATTTCTGGGAAGGACAAAAGTCTAAAAGCAATGTTTAATCTAAAACGGGTCAAGAGAAATCGATCATAATTGGACATCTGCAGGGTTAAATACGGCTGTAATTTATCACCAGTTAATAACAAGAGATGCGAGGTAACTGTCTTTTTCTTCGCTTCCTCTCGCCTTCTTTTCTCTTCGAGGTATTCCATACACAATTTTTTCAACATTTTTCTGGATATGTTAACCATTGTGAGTGGATCATCATAATAATGTTGGCAATTGATTTCTATAAGAAAACATTTAACATAATCTAGCCATTTAAATCCACTCACATTTTCCAATTTTAAGACATCCTGCAACATAGCCCGGTTCACGGCACACTCGTTTGTTGTGCATACCCTATGCCACAAGAGGATGGGTTGTGTTCTGATTATATCTGATATATGGGGTTGTCCAAGTTCAGTGTGACAGATATAAGTCTCAACACTTTGTGGTACTTTCAGAATATCCCTCATGAACTTATTTTCTGCTATTTGGATTGAATTTATGTTGGAATACCCCCAAAGACCCGAGCCATACAAAGCTACCGATGTACACGTGGCATTATATATAGTTAGGATTTCTCTTATTGGTTTCTTACCCAACTTTTTAATAAAATTCTTTAAGGCCATTATTGTTTTTGAGAACAAAAAAGTTCTGGCCTTTACAGCACTTGTCCAAAACCCAGATTCATAGAACAAAATACCAAGGTAGGGGAAAGTGGAGGTGTTTTCCAAAGGAACTTCATTTATGAACATTCTTCTCATTTGCTTCCCAATTCTTGTACCACAGTTCATGGAGAAGGTTTTACTACAATTAATCTTTAAATCTAAACTCAACATGAACTTATCAAAAGATGTTATCAAATTCTGTAGGGCCAAGGGAGTCCGGGCCATTAGGACTGCATCATCAGCGTACAAGAGTGCAGGGATAGATCTATTGCCAACCCTGGGCATATCCCTGCACTCCTGCAGCAGATGAAGCTCAAGTCCATTTATATAGACCAGAAATAAAAATGGAGCCAGGACGCACCCCTGGCGTACTCCACGTCCAACACCAAATTTTCTGGTACATTCGCCCCCCTTTCCATAACGAACCGATGCTGTGGCCCCTGAATATAATTCTCTTAAAAAGCAAATGAAAGAATCTTCCATGCCCAGCCCTTTTAAGATTGCCCACAATTTAACATGTGACACACAATCGAAAGCCGATGTAAGATCGACAAACGTAAGGTACAGGCGTTCACCCTTTACCCTGGTATATTTTTGATGAACAATCAATAAATTTAAACATTGTTCGATTGTTCCTATGCCCTTCTGAAATCCAAACTGCAGGTCACTTATTATCCCGTTATCCTCTGCCCAGTTTTGAAGTCTTGCCAGGATGACTCTGCCAAGGATTTTTATAGATGAGTCTAGAAGGGAGATTGGTCTGTAGCAAGCACAATTTTGTCTATTTCCCTTTCTTGTATATTGGTACAATAACCAAGGTAAACCAAGATGGATTTAATCCCCTTGCTAGCGCTGCATTAAAAAACTGTACCAGCATGGGGCCCCAGATCTCGCTGTTTGCTTTATACAAATCTGCTGGGATCCCATCAGGACCTGCGACCTTGCCACCCTTTGTTGCTTTCAAACCCATCATAACTTCCTCCAAAGTTACCATAAGCTTCTGGGCCCCTACCCCTATATCACCTAATGTACTAGGACCTATAATAGATCTTTCATCTTGGGACCGATAAAGATTGGAAAAATGTTCGACCCAGTCGTCCTCAGCAATCGCAATCTCCATGCGTGCCTTGGTGTTATCATAAAGAAAAGGGGCATTTACGGCCCTCCAGAATGCGGATGCATCCTTAGACTGTGACGCTGCACATAGGACTTCCAAGGCCTCCTTTTTTATGAAATTTTTCCTATTTTTTAATGCCTCATTGTATATTTTTCTTACACCACTTACTTGTAAAGGATCTCGGGGTGTCCTATGAATAGAGTGTTTCAAGTCGGTCAATCCCCTTGTACATGCATTATCAAACCAACTCTTATTACATTTTGCCCGTTTATTTACCTCCACCCGCAGACTATTTCTAATTGAAGAAGCTATAATGTTAAAATGTTCTATTATCTGCTCACTGTCAGAGTGCTCACCCAGCAGATTGCAAAACTGTCAGGACAGTTTTTCAACAGTTTTCCTAGGAACTTTTCTGGGACCACCTTACCCCATTTAAGAGTATACCCATTTTGCCTCCCAAGACTCACGTCAGGGACTGTGCACAAAAGGGACCCCTCATTATACTGCTCAAACAATGGGTTTTCAATCTCCATTATTTGAGGCCGATGGTCACGTAAGGGTAACTCTATGGTCTTAAGCCTCTTAATCTTATGGCCGTAACTATTTGAAGAAATAATTAAATCAATGGTGGTCAATGCTCCTCTGCCAATGAATGTTGGGACAAAGGGAGTTGGTTTTTGGGCAATTTCATTTACATATCCCAAGTCATATGTAAACAGTATTTCATTGAATAAGTCCCCAATCAAGGAGTGGTCAAAGTGTGTTAGGTTAATCTCCTGCTCTAACATTAACCCAGAGATGCCATATTTGCCCTTTTTACAGAGTGGACAATTAAAATCACCCCCCCAAAAAATAATTACTTCCCTTTCAGTATTATCTATTTCATGTTGCATTTTTAGAATGCTCTGCATTTCATTTTTCGGGATATTATTATAAAAATTTATGACAATAAAATTAATTCCCTTCTTGTTATCTATCGTTACTACTTGATAGTAGCTGCACTTTGGCGAGAAACGGACCTGCTCATACGTTAGCTGATTTGAGAGGTACGTAATTAACCCACCCTTTGCTCTCCCATGTTGGCCCCCCACTGCCGGAGTGAAGAAACTTCTATAACCACTTATATGCACTGGGTCAATAGACCAAGTTTCTTGCAAAGCCAAAATATCAAGACCATTTATGACATTTTCCCAGGATGGATTTTTAATTTTCTGCCTCAATCCTGCCACGTTCCAGAACAAAAGAGTAAAGGATTTCCTATTCTCATTTACGGCATATTCACACAAAAGGGCATTACCCAAATCCTTTCCACATGACGGGGAACTTCCTCCTCCACATTTTTCCCCCTTCATTTGGTCAAGGTTGCTATTCGTCTCATAACCTTCCTCATTATTATGGCCATTGGCCTCTACGGGCGTAATTTCTACTTGGTTAATGTCATCATTATCCTCCCGCAGCTTATGATCTTCTATATTCCCCTTAGTTGTATAATAATAATAATAAATAATCCACATTTGTAAAGCGCACAATCACCCGTAAGGGTCTCTAGGCGCTGGGGGCCGTCGGGAAGATTAAGCAAGCTATTGCCCAGAGTCACATGGTGCTGGGCTAATCTGCTGCCGGAACCGGGGATCGAACCGTGATCCCCAGATTCCGGAGTCAGTCGCCCTGGCCGTGGCGCCACACCTCTTCCACAAGTTGTATCAGGATTCTCCCGTATTCCTAGCGTTTCAATGAGGGGAGTGTCCTTTTTGAGTCAATCCACATAATCAAGGCCCGAAAATACATCAAACCGATTGTGGGTTGGTATGTTATAGGCAGATAAAGCTATACCTCTATTACCCCACAGGTGATTATTTTCATAAATCGGACCTGAAGTTAGTGGATGAGTCAACCTGGGGTAGAAGTTAGCTGGTCTCTGTGGTTGGGAGAGGGAAGTATGATTACTCCCATGATATTCAAATCCAAGCCTATTTGCAGACTGCCTTCCTACTAAACAGTCTTTTAAATAAGGAGCTGGCGTATGCGGATAAAAATAACTAAGATAATGTGTGGAAATGGAATCGCTGCTTCTGACGTCATACCAATCCCCAATGTGCCTCACAGCTCTATGATCTTTAAAATTTACGATAATTACATCCCCCTTCCTGTCTTTGGGTCGTGAACCCACCCAGATTGAGCGCCTAACGTTTAAGATTTCCCCGTTAATATGGGCAGGCAAGGGTCTATTGTTGCACAACCAATGAACCACTTTATTTCTTAAGGCTCGATGGTCTTCCTTAATGCCTAAAGGGAGCTCAGGGACACCTGCTATGATAATCGCATAAGGGGTAGCTTCTTGTGGTAGGTCTACTCTTCTATGTAATTGTCGATTTATATTATACAAATCCTTTGCCCCATTATCCTTGTCAG
The DNA here is from genome assembly GCF_964261635.1 of Lissotriton helveticus. Classification (NCBI taxonomy): domain Eukaryota; kingdom Metazoa; phylum Chordata; class Amphibia; order Caudata; family Salamandridae; genus Lissotriton; species Lissotriton helveticus. Next base: position 477,867,241 of record NC_136062.1, read on the forward strand.
CCTTACTTTGCGGGAGTTGCGCCTTTTCCACCTGAATTATTTTATCCCCCCTTTAATCGCCTTCTTTGCGTGCAGGTGGTGCTTTAGATACAGGCCTCCTCTCCAACGAGGAAGATGTCTGTGCTTTTTTGGGGGAATTACTAATTAGCTTTTTCCCTGCATGATTGAATTTTATAGAAAGAGTAGGACATGGTGGCTCTTGTTTCGTTTGTGGCATCGTATTAGCAGAAATTACTCTGGGGTTTATACTGGTCAATCCCTTTGCCAAGTCAGATAATAAAAGTGTATTCCTTTCTACTTTTTTATCGATCAACCTTGTCCTTTCTAAGAGAGGCAACATCAATGATTTTACTAAAATTTCAATCTTTTCCAAAAGGCCACCCTCATCAATGCAACAATATCGGCGGTGTGGTGATATTAAGGGGGCCCTAGGAGGAGTTAACGAATCAGCAGCATCTAGCACTGTTGAGGTTGAGCACCTCTTTTGGATTTTGGCTTGACGAGTCTTTAAAGGACCACCCCCTCTTTTTTTAGTTTTTTTAGTTTTAACCTTAGGCTGTGACCTCTGACTCATATTAAGGGGAGATGGAATAGATAATCTTGGGGAATTCGATAACCCCTCATTAACGGTACTAGTGGACAAACTCAACAGAGAAACATCAATATTAGGACTGGCCGACCCTTCTCCTTTATCCTTAGCATCTCCAATATTTGCTTGCCCAGTGTGGCCTGCTATATAGTTTGTAGGTATTGGAGAATGTACAGTCCCTATTTGCCCCAAGGAAGATCGCTTTCCAGTTGTTAAGTCCCAGGAGAGACACCTCTCCGATTCAACTGTGTCAGCTCTATTTTTGCTATGCCTCTCCCCACGTTTCAGTTGTGCTTTTCTACAGTTTCTCACCGGTCTCGGTGCTGGCGGTGCCTGCTCTATTTCCTCAATAGAGGTATCTGGCTGATCCTCATGCCTCTCTGCATGCACCTGAACTATAGCCGTTATAACATTCCTATCACTAATATCAGGGTTATTGGGCGTAGCTGTATCCACCACTGAGAGAGACACCTCTTCCTGTAACAATGGAGACCTCCCCCGACCTAGAGAGGCCCTTCTATCATTATTAATCTGATTTACCTTTTTAACCAGGTAATTGTCCATAGTACCTAGCCCAGAAGCAGTTTTATCAATTTTACCTTTAGACATCGAGTTGGCTTATTGCTACACTCAATACGAAAGCTGATGTAGTGGAACAATCATCAGGCTTTCAGCGCACCTTGCACATACACCAGGAATTAAAATATAATGTCTCACTTCAATACATATGGTCCTTCACTGGAAATCCATAGTCTATGGCCCAGCCCAGTCTCTGAGGGCCTCTGAGGGCCACAGAGGGCCCGCCCTTTGCCCGGGCTTCGCCCGGCGTCCCGCGAGGTAGATGAGGCTATTTGTAGCTATTTGTAGCGCCTCCGGGGCCGGAAGATGACGAAGGCGGCTCCTGCCGCAATGCCCCACGGGAAATGCAGTCCTCCACACAGCGGCCGCAGATGGTTGGAGCGGCGGCGGGAGGACTGCGCAGTAAGGCTTGGCCGGAATGGCGAGTGGCGTCCTGGGCAGGGTAAGCAAACCAAGATGAAGTCCCCCAGGCAGGTAAAAAGTGTACACCCGCTCCCTCGATGAGGCGCGCTATTTGTAGCGCCTCCGGGGCCGGGAGATGACGAAGGCGGCTCCTGCCGCAATGCCCCACGGGAAATGCAGTCCTCCACACAGCGGCCGCAGATGGTTGGAGCGGCGGCGGGAGGACTGCGCAGTAAGGCTTGGCCGGAATGGCGAGTGGCGTCCTGGGCAGGGTAAGCAAACCAAGATGAAGTCCCCCAGGCAGGTAAAAAGTGCACACCCGCTCCCTCGATGAGGCACGCTATTTGTAGCGCCTCCGGGGCCGGGAGATGACGAAGGCGGCTCCTGCCGCAATGCCCCACGGAAAATGCAGTCCTCCACACAGCGGCCGCAGATGGTTGGAGCGACGGCGGGAGGACTGCGCAGTAAGGCTTGGCCGGAATGGCGAGTGGCGTCCTGGGCAGGGTAAGCAAACCAAGATGAAGTCCCCCAGGCAGGTAAAAAGTGTACTCTTTCCTCAGTTTCTTCAGGTTCCTCTCCTCAGTAAAGGTTTCTTCTTGTAGTCCAAAGTGATACAATTTCATGGGAGCAGGGTCCGAATATTTATACCCCAAAATGCTTTGTTCTCTGAGGGGAGAGGGGCCTGTGCCTAGTCCAAACCAGTTCCTGAGCACTTTGTTTACCAGACTTCTCCTTTCCTTTCACAGTGCAGGGCAGAGACATCAGATGCCCCACAGGAGGTGGAGCCAGCATTGTGGAAGGCAGGCACAGCCCTATTCAGAGTTCAGGTGCAACTCCTCCCTCCCATCTAGATGCAGATCTCTCTATTCACCACTGGGTGACTCAGCCTGTCTCCTGGAATTCCCCAGCCCTGTCACTCACAGAAACCAGACATAGGAATACACAACCTGGCAGAGGCAGGTTTGAATGGTTAGACAAGCAAATACCTACTTTCTAAAAGTGGTATTTACAAACACAGAATATTAAAATAAACTTCACTAAAAGATGTATTTTATCATTCCAAGTTCAGGCATACGAAACTCTAATTTCTACCATGTTCTCTGAGCCTGTTAGGATTATAAAATGTAACAATCCTAGCAGCCCATTCTGGCCTATGAGAACAGGTAGCCTTACAATAGTGAAAAACTAAAATGGCTGTAATTCACTCTTAGGACATGCCACACACACCAGGGCATGTCCTACCTTATACTTACAATGCACCCTGCCCTTGGGCCTACCACAGGGGTGACTGATATGAAGAAAAGGGAAGGCTTGGGGACTGGCAAGTGGGTGCACTTGCCCAGTCAGCATGACAGTACCAGACTGCATGCAGGCTCTGCAATGGCAGACCTTAGACACATTTTACAAGGCTGCTTCTGTGGGTGGTATCACCCATCCCTGAGTATCTGTGCTGTAGAGCAGAATGGAAGGTATCGCCCATCCCTGAGTATCTGGTAGAACAGAACGGAATGTATCACCCATCCCTATAGTGCACACAGGCATCGTGCCTTCGGTGGTGTGTCTGTGCACACAGTCCCCCGTGCCTGCGGCAGCGGGTTTGTGTACCTAGAGTGCATACAGGCCCCGTGCCTACGGTGGTGTGTCTGTGCACCCCGTGCCTGGGGGGCAGCCGGCCTTGTCATGCCTGCGGTTTGCAGCGTGTTCCCCCCATGCCTCGCTCCTGCCTCTTTGCGGCCCCGCAGCGCCTCATTAGCCCAGGGAGGTGAGGCCGACGGCGGCAGTGAAGCCTCGGCTGCCGGTGTCACAACGAGAGCGGATACAGCGGCTGCTGAGAGGCGCCTGCGTCCAAGGCGGATAATTGGGTTCACAGAGGGAGGGGGCCAGGGGGGGGGGGCAGAGCCTGAGAAGAGAAGCAGCATCCTCTCCTCCCAGGCTGGTGTCAGACCTCAATCAAAGCCAGCGAGGCAGGGGGAGCTGCGAGAGTGGGAGAGACAGAAGGACAAACACAGACACCACAGAGAGAGGAACACAAGATCCACGAGGAAACGAGAGAGCAAAGGAGATAGGGAGGGAGAGAGAGTTAAAGAGAGGAGAGCCGGGGGATTGGGAGAAAACAACAGAATATGAATCTAGAGGAAGACAGAGGATAAAGGGAGAGAAGGAGGAAGCGGAGAAGTATGAAAAGAGAGGAGGAAGGGGCAGAAGATAAAATAAATAGGAAACGCGCTGTCAAGGCAGAGAAAGAGAGACAAAAGTATGAATAACAGAAAAGGCGAAACACAAAGAGCAAAGGAGAGAGAGAGAGAGAGAGAGAGAGAGAGAGAGAGAGAGAGAGGAGGGAAGGGGGCTGGTCAAGTGGGAGAATATAAAAGAAATGGAAAAATCAGTGACGGTTGAGAAATACGAAAGTGCGAGGAAGAGAACTAAAGCGCAAAGGAGGGAGGGAGGAAGTAGAGACTTAAGAAGAGGAGGGAAGGAGAGCTGCTGAGCTGCGAGAACACAAAGGAAACAGGACAAAGTAGTGGAAGTTGGGAAGAGGAAAAGAGGAGGAAGAAAAGAGCAAAGGAGGAAGTTTGAAAAGAGTGGAAAGAACGGAAGGGAGGGAGCTGGTGCAGTGAGAGATGACAAACTGTCAGAGGAAAAGAGCAGTGGAAAGGAGAAGGAAAGAAAAGGAAAAGTCTTCATAGAGTTAGGGAGGTAGGAAAGAAGGAGAGGAGAAGTGAGACAAGAAGAAAGAAAGTTGAATAGACAGATGAGAGGATGGAGGAAGCAAGAGGGAGAATAGAGTGTGGAAGGTCAAAGAGTGGAGGTAACAACAGTGGAAAGGGAGAAAGGGAGGAAAGAAGGAGAGAGAAGGAAAAGTGAGATGAGAGAAGGAGGTAAACAGAGCGAGGAGCAACAGATGAGGAGAGGGTCGGAAGTGGAGAAGAAACGCGGTGAGAGGGAGGGCAGGAGAGCGCAGAAAGAGAAGCGATGAAAGGAAGAAGGGAGGAACATGAGAAGAATGAAGAAATGTGAGCGGAGAGAGGGATGTGCAGAGGACAAGGCGAGAAGCAACAGGCAGTGACGTGGGGAGTGAGCATCTAACCTTCATTCAGGCCTCCCACCCCCACGTCACCCCCCCCAGACTACTGGCTGGGCAGTGAGACAACCACAGATGGAGTACAATCAACCTCCTACACCCCTGGGCTCCGGTGGCACTGCACCTGCTGCACATTAATACCATTCCCCTGACATCAGATGGACGAAGGAAGGAGAGGGCAGTTGAGTGAGGAGGGAAGAGGAGTCAAAAGGGACAAAAGTCACTGGAGGTGGCACGAAAAGGGAAACGAGGAAGCGACGAAGAAAGCAGGAGGAAGGAATGATTTGTGTACATTACAAATTAATTAAAAAAAACATTACATCAGAGGGAAAAACAGAGGAAGCGAGTGATCCAGAAGGACAGAGGAGGGACAATTGCAAAGAAGAAAGTGACAAACTAAAGGGCGGGTGAGAAAGGACAGGGAAGTGGCGTGGGGGGGTGGGGTGAGAAAAGAGGGGAAACCAATGGTGAATAGAGACAGAGGAAGGAAAGGTGAGAGAAGACAGGAGATGAAATGTGAGCGAAGGCCAAGAGGTGAAAAGAGTAAGGATGGCTGGAGGGGAGAATGGACCGAGGAAAGAGAGAGAAAGATGAATCATGAACAGAGGAGGGAACAAAAGGTGAAAAAGGGAGAGATAAAGGAAGGAGATGGGTGAAAAGAGAGGGAGGGGGTGAACAGAGCGAGGAGCAACAGGTGACAAGAGTGAGGCCGGAGAGGCGGATGTGATTGAGGACAGAGAAGAGAGAGGAAATGAAGCATGAAAAGAGTGGAAACAAAAGACGAAACGAGGGAGAGAGGAAAGAGAGGTGGGAGGAGAGAAGAGGTGATGAGAGCGAGGAGCATCATGGGAAAGGAAGGCTGGAGAGGAGGGGGGAATATGAAGAGATGGAGTGTGGTGAGCGAGTGGAGGGAAGGAGGAGAGAGGATGGAGAAACAGGAAAGGATAGAAAAGGAAAGTGGGGGTTGGATGGTGGGAGGGGCAGCCTGAGTCTGAGGATAGGTGCAGCAACCTCAGGTCAGGTCTCAAACAGGCATGAAGAGGGGGAGGAGAGGCGGGGAAGACACATGAAAAGTGATATAGGAGTCAGAGAGGGGAAAGAGTGTGGGAAGGAGAACGGAGAGACAGAAGAAGAAAAGGGGAAGAGAGTAAAGAGGAAAGGAAAGGAGAGCAGAGTGGAAAAGAGAGATAAAGGAACAAATGACTGAGGAATGGAGCATGACGAAGAGAGTAGGGACGGGTGAGAAAAAGAACAGAGGAAAGAGGAGGAGAGAGGCTGGAGGAAGCGGGGTGAAAAATGGAGCACGAGGAGCGAACAGAGAAATGAGGAGATGAGAGGAGGTGAACAAAAGGGATGTGTGTCCATTCACAAAAAGGCCAGAGGTAGCGGAAGTGACATCACATACCCTTTGACCCTGATTACCTAACAGGAAGTGACATGATATGACCCATGACTTTATTGTTTTGTCAGGATGGCATCCCACGTGATCCTAATATCACACTCACAATTAACCCAATTACACACATTCTATTCAATCTCACTCACTCAATCGCATTCACACTTAATCTCACTAAAACTCACTAATTCTTCTTGGGCCCGATTCACAGAATGAACTTAAGACTCAATCCTAAACTTACTACTTTTGGCATTCACAGAATGAATTTACTACTTTTGGTATTCACAGAAGTTAGGATTTTGTCTTAAATTTGTCTTAAGACAAACTTAGGACAGACTTAAGACAAACTTAAGACAGACTTAAGACAAAATCCTAACTTCTGTGAATACCAAAAGTAGTAAGTTTAGGATTGAGTCTTAAATTCATTCCGTGAATCGGGCCCACTGACAATCACCGATGCAAAGTGTTAGGGTGGGATTTCCTATCCTCATTTGCATTGGATAATATCCCAAAGTGACACAAAATCTCTCTACGCCCTGCTTTCCTACATTTCGGGTCGAGTGGGCGGGTGTTCCATGCATGGTGGTTGGATGTTCCCACGCAGCCGACCGTGGGTTTGACTCTGAGTCAAATCTCTATCCATAAACACTACAGAGAGGAATCTGCCCCAAAGCTGCGACTCCTCAAGGCAGGCATAGCAAAGAGACGTGTGTCATTTCTCCTCGTTTTTCCAACTTTACATGTGTGCCGGACCCCTTCCAGTACAGAACCTATGCTTTAGATAACACACACCCTTGCACTATGGCACAAGGGTATGTGCGTTTGCGCAGGGCTCCCAAAAGCGTACAAGCTCACAGGGAGAGAAACAATGCACCATTTCTTGACAGATAATGTGCATTGGTTCTCGCTCCTGTGATGCATCTCGGCATCTCCGGTACAGCATTGCTTCGCCTCGTAGAATAGCAAAACTGGGTGACACTCTCATTCACTATCGGTCACTGACTCTCACTCAATATCTGTCACTGACGCTCACTCATTATCTGTCACTGACGCTCACTCACTATCTGTCACTGATGCTCACTTACTATCAGTCACTGTTGCTCACTCACTATCAGTCACTGACGCTCACTCACTATCAGTCACTGACTCACTCACTATCAGTCACTGACGCTAACTCACTATCTGTCACTGACTCTCACTCACTATCAGTCACTGACTCTCACTCACTATCTGTCACTGCCTCTCACTGACTATCAGTCACTTACTCTCATTGTTAGATTTGGGGGTCTCTGGTTGGCACAGGTAGGTACTTGTGACAAATAGGGACCCTCTCCTCTAGTCAGGACAAGGGGGATTACACTCCTAAAATCACCCCTGCTCACCCTCTAGGTAGTGTGGTGAGAGCTTTATTTCAGAGGCGTTGTAAGTTAAGCAGTTGTGACCACATACAGTAACCCAGTGACAACACTACAAATGGACACCACACAGGTTTTATATAAAAAATAAGTATACTTTATATAGTTACCACAAGACCATAAACGACAAAAATACACACTATGATTACTTTAAGACAGTAGATGTAGGCTTAGTTCAGTTCAGTTCTTAGATGCGACACTCTGCGTCAATGTACCTTAGGTTGCGTTGCGCTTCCACGACAAGCAATGTCGCAGCGATGGGAAATGCAGCAAAGTTCAGAATCAAAGAAATCAAGACGTGAAGATCTTCCAGATGCGGCACGCTTCTCGGGGATGCAAGAAGCTCTCGGTTCGATGCGTGGACTACAGCGGCGACATCCAAGATGCGACAGCAGCAGCTCCAGCGGCGATGCTCTTTTTTCAGGATGCGTGAAGCTTCCGCTCCATGTGACAACTACAGCAGCGACATCCAAGATACGATGGCAGCAACTCCGATGGCGGCACGCTTCTCGGGCATGCGAGGTGCTCTTCATCGATGCGGTGCAGTGCGACAGTTCCAGCGGTGACACCCTCCTTCGGAGTTCCGACGGCAGGCACAGCAACGGCAACACGCTCTGACCTCGTTGCGAGATTCTTCTCCTGATGCAGTACAGTGCGACAGCTCCAGTGGCGTCACCCTCCTTCTTCGGAGTTGCGACGGCAGCAGCAGCAGCAAATGTGACACTTTTCCTCTTCGTTACGGCACGCTTCTCTCCAATGCGGTGCCGTGCGACAGTTCCAGCGGCGACACCCTCCTTCAGAGTTGCGACAGCAGGCACAGTGGCGGCGACACACAGTTGAGTCGCACTTCCAGCTCCTTGCGACACGCAGTTCCTCAGTAGGCCCAAAACAGCAGCAGGCACTTCCAAAAGAACTCTGGGGAGCTGGGGGACTTCTAAATGGAGCCGGCGAGGCTCTGGGCAGAATTCTCCTCCGGGGCTCTCCCTCGCTCATGGGAGCCCCGCAGCTCTCGCGCTCCTTCCTGCCATGGGATTTCAGCCAATCCCAGCGTGGCGGCGGGCGGGATTTCCCTCTGAAACCGGAAGTCCCGCCCCGCGTCAGGCACTATGGTGCCTGGCTTCCTGAGGGCCGCGGCGGTGACTTCTCGGGGGCAAAATGAGGGGTGGGCACCCTCGAGGTACAAAATAAAACGTGGAAGCGGGGTGGGCACCCGCTAAGGCACACAAATAAGTGGGGTGGGCACCCGCTCTAGAATTTAAGCACATAAACTGGCATAATGCAGGGTGGGCACCTGCTAGGGGCACAAAAGGGCAGGAGCGCTTCCCTCGGGGAAAATGCCAGCGTTCTGCCCAAAAATAGAAATAAAGCACTCACAAGGCGCTGGGGGCACAGACAGCACCAAAGGCCCCAGAAATGACCCCTACAGCAAGAAGGGTCCCAGAACCACAGCTCCCATAGGTGAAGAGGGCAGGAGGGTCCCGCAAAGTCCTGGACATCAAAAGATGGAGCAAGCAGCTCCCAACAAAGGAAAGTCCTCCAGTAACAAAGTCCATAAGCAATCAAGGGGCTGGGCAGGGCCCAGGGAGGCAAGCCTTCCCCTGGGCCCCAGCAGCAGCACGCCCCTGGTAGATTCAAGTAGGAACACAAGAACATTTAACATGAGGTCACAGCCTCTTTTTATACACCAAATCCCTTTGTCTCTAGGGTGCAGGGTGGGGGAAAACCAGACACAGCTGGTTCTGGAGCACTTTGTTTTGCTCAGCCCCTCTCCCTATTCACAGGACAGGCTAGGGTCATCAGTCGCACCACAGGGGGCGGAACCAGCATTGTGTAGGGAAAGCCCAGCTCTATTCAGGTCCCAGGTGCAGCTCCTCACTGCCATCAACATGCAGATCTCTCCATTCACCACCTGGGCAGACCCATCCTGACTTCTGGAGCCAGACACACCAGGCAGCTCCAGCCAATCACAAGCCAGACAGTCAATTCACATTTACTGCACAGGCAGGCCAACTCGAGCCTGCACTCCCCACAAATCAGGAACTACCAAGGACACACATATCCCCCATGCATTCCTATGGGAGGGCAGGCCAATCTCACACACGCACTCAGAGAGCGCACGCACTTTACACTGCGCCACAGAGCTAAAGTGTGCAAAGACCAGAAATCACTATAATGATGTAACATTAAAAAGCAAAAAGTTCAGGGGTGAACCTGCCAGAAGGGCCAAGTCCAACAATGTTGTCCAATATGTGAATGAGAGTAGATTCAGTGCTGTACCCTCGAAGAAAACCAGATTGATGTGATCCAATAGTTGGAATTCCGCCATGTGTGTGCAGAGTTGAGTTTGCTCGCACTTTTCTAGGAGTTTCGCAAGAGTGGGAATGCTGGAGATAGGGCAGAAATTGCTCAGATCAGAGCTGTCTGCATCAGGTTTTTTTAGAATGGGGTATAGTGGTGCTTTTTTTAGGCAGTCCGGGATAGAGCCTTGCGATGGTGAAGCATTAACAATCCTTGCTCATGAGGGGAGAAGTGCTGCTTTTATTTAATTGAATATTGGAGGTGGTGGAAGGTTGCTGAAGTGATTAGATGGGTTGATCGCTAGAAGGATGATGTAGATGTCACTATCGCTGAGTGGAGTGCAGGTATGCCAGGACGCATTGTTCTTAAGGACATCGCCAGGGGGGCCGAACTCATCATGGCCCAGAGAAGCGAGTGGAAGAACTATCCTTGCATTTGGAAGAAGAACCCTCTTTGATTCCAGGTCTATTTCGATGCTCTTTGTTTTCTCCAGGAAGAAAGTGGCTAATTCTTCGCATGAAGGAATGCTGTCACCATGGACTGGCTGGTTGGATGCGTTGAGCGATTGTTGCTTAACGATTTCGAACAGTTATTGGGGTCAGTTTTTGGCTTAGTTAAGTTGAGTTCTAAAGAAGTCGGCTTTTGCTTTTTTGCTTTTTCTGTTGTAGGCGTTCCTTACTGCTCTAAGGTTTGTGGAGGAAGGTTTGGTTCTTTCGGCTGACCTTAGAGATACATGTACAGAGTTTAGGTTTTCATTGAACCAAGGTTTGGAGATTTTGGTAGAAGCATTTTTTTGTTGGAGAGGGGCGATAGAGTCAAGGATGCTCGAGATAGAGGACTTATTGAAGTATGTGAGTTCATGTACATCTTTCATGCCAGCTTGGGGGTCAGGGCGCTGGTACATCGGGTTGCTACGACTACGGGATTGATGTTTCCGAGGTTCCTTTTCCATTGCTTTGTTTTCATTGGTTGGCCTCTCTTCAGGGTCAACTCCAGGTTGATAAGGAAGATGATGCTGCAATGGTCAGACCAGCCATTTGGGATAATGGAAACCAGTGTGTAGGAGTATCTTGCTGTCCCCGATTAAACTTAAAGTAAAGGTGCTGTTTGTGCCGGCAACAGCAGACTGGGAATAAGGGAGTTTGTGAACTCTTAAAGCACCTTGGAAAACCAGGGCATGGAAGAGAGCCAGCATTTTAGACATAATGCATTTATTTTATGTAAGAAGATGTCAGAAGGCGCCTGCCCTTCGGGGGCATGATGGAAGCAGAAGAGATGTGATTGAGAAAGAAAGCAGAGCAGAATTATTTGACTGGGAAAATATATGCCCTCCAGACACCGGGAGACAAAAGAACCAAATTAAATTATCTAGCAACATATTAACGTCAGTATGAATCAAGCTCTAAGGTGTGGCGTTTCAGGATCTCCAAATAATAAAATTAATTTGTAGAAATGAATGTTTATTTCATTTATTCATGTACATTAAAAAATTGAAGCTGCAATTAAACAAATATTTCTAATAATCCCATTGGGGCGCAACCACCAATGATTTTGACAGAAATGTCAGACCTGATTAAACTTGAGGATGTGGACATTGTTACAAGTTGTCTGCTTAAGGCGACCAGCTGCGTGTGAGTGGAAGTGGAGACCGAGCTCTCTGCAAGAGTCAAGGGGTGACCTCGAGAGGGCGCCTCGTGGCTCATGCAGGGTCTGGAGCCAGGGACAGGACCTGGCCGTCTGCACCCTTCCTGAACTCTGCACTCAGCCCAGAAGACGCAGGGCCCCTGGTGCTCAGACGCCCGTCTGCACACTTATGAACTCTGTACTCAGTCCAGAAGATGCAGGGCCCGTGGTGCTCAGACGCCCGTCTGCCCTCTTACTGAACTCTGTACTCAGCCCAGAAGACGCAGGGCCCCTGGTGCTCAGACGCCCGTCTGCACACTTATGAACTCTGTACTCAGTCCAGAAGATGCAGGGCCCGTGGTGCTCAGACGCCCGTCTGCCCTCTTACTGAACTCTGTACTCAGCCCAGAAGACGCAGGGCCCGTGGTGCTCAGACGCCCGTCTGCACTCTTAGTGAACTCTGTACTCAGCCAGAAGACGCAGGGCCCGTGGTGCTCAGACACCCGTCTGCCCTCTTACTGCAATCTGTACTCAGCCCAGAAGACGCAGGGCCCGTGGTGCTCAGACGCCCGTCTGCCCTCTTACTGAACTCTGTACTCAGCCCAGAAGACGCAGGGCCCGTGGTGCTCAGACGCCCGTCTGCACTCTTAGTGAACTCTGTACTCAGCCAGAAGACGCAGGGCCCGTGGTGCTCAGACACCCGTCTGCCCTCTTACTGCAATCTGTACTCAGCCCAGAAGACGCAGGGCCCGTGGTGCTCAGACGCCCGTCTGCCCTCTTACTGAACTCTGTACTCAGCCAGAAGACGCAGGGCCCGTGGTGCTCAGACACCCGTCTGCCCTCTTACTGCAATCTGTACTCAGCCCAGAAGACGCAGGGCCCGTGGTGCTCAGACGCCCGTCTGCCCTCTTACTGCAATCTGTACTCAGCCCAGAAGACGCAGGGCCCGTGGTGCTCAGACGCCCGTCTGCCCTCTTACTGAACTCTGTACTCAGCCCAGAAGACGCAGGGCCCGTGGTGCTCAGACGCCCGTCTGCCCTCTTACTGCAATCTGTACTCAGCCCAGAAGACGCAGGGCCCGTGGTGCTCAGACGCCCGTCTGCCTTCTTACTGAACTCTGTACTCAGCCCAGAAGACGCAGGGCTCGTGGTGCTCAGACGCCCGTCTGCCCTCTTACTGAACTCTGTACTCAGCCCAGAAGACGCAGGGCCCGTGGTGCTCAGACGCCCGTCTGCCCTCTTACTGAACTCTGTATTCAGCCCAGAAGACGCAGGGCCCGTGGTGCTCAGACGCCCGTCTGCCCTCTTACTGAACTCTGTATTCAGCCCAGAAGACGCAGGGCCCGTGGTGCCAGACGCTCGTCTGCACTCTTCCCGGACTCTGTACTCAGCCCAGAAGACGCAGGGCCCGTGGTGCTCAGACGCCCGTCTGCACTCTTACTGAACTCTGTATTCAGCCCAGAAGACGCAGGGCCCGTGGTGCCAGACGCTCGTCTGCACTCTTCCCGGACTCTGTACTCAGCCCAGAAGACGCAGGGCCCGTGGTGCTCAGACGCCCGTCTGCACTCTTCCCGGACTCTGTACTAACCCTGGGCGTAGAGGGCGGAGTGGGGCTATGTGGAGCGCCAAGGAGTTGAAATCAAACTCCATGAAACTCTGCGTAGTTCCGCTACGCCACCAGCCTCCACCCCCCTATTACGTAAAACATTTACAGTAGTTAATAAAAAATTAAATACACTTACCTTAAGCTCGCCGCCCCGGGTTTCCCGCCTCTTCTGTTTCCTCATCGTCCGATACAGATTAGGGAAACTGTGCCAGCGTGCACAACCATGCATGCGCATTTCTTTGCAAGAGATGCGTGTGCGCACATGCACAGTATTCTTAATCTGTATCGGACGCGGAGGAAACAGACGAGGAGGCAGCCTGGCGATGTAGAGATTAAGGTAAGAATATTTAATTTTTTATTAACTACTGTAAATGTTTAAAGTAATAGGGGGTGGAGGCAGGTGGTGGGCCAACTTCGTTCCTCTGTGGAGTGCGCGGAGTTATGCCTACTCCACGTTCTCCGCGGAACACGGAATAGGCACAACTTAACACACTCTGTGGGCGGAGCGGAGGTCTCCGCCCACCCTTTCTCTGTAGTCTCCCCGGTAGACGCAGGGCCCGCGGTGCTCAGACGCCCGTCTGCAATGGGCTGTCACTGGGACTCTAAAGGGCCATTGCAATGGAAGCCAGCGGCACACACGTGGCAGTTGTTCTGAAAAGGCACGTGTTATCAATCTGGATCACATTTAAAAAGGACATTCGCAAGTATATACAAAAAGCATTTCATGCACCCGACGCTTAACTTGACCTTTCATTATTCCCAGGAAATGTATAGTGATTATTTTTCACATGGACCCCTTTGCCAAGTGGCATTATGTGAAAGGCATGTCCACATTCAAATGGGTATTTCTCACAGTGACTGTATATTGTATGTACCGGTCTCTGGCTGGTGTGAAAAATAAAAATTGTTTAAAAAAAAAAAAAAACATTTCATAGCAAACATTCAATTCAATATGTAAATATAGTTCCATTAAGTTGAAGATTTCAGTGTCACGTTTGATGTTTTTAACTTCTGGCTTAAGGAAACTGTGGCACTGTGATCTGCACCTGTGGCTCAGTGATCTGCACTCGTGGCGTGCACTCGTGGCGAAGTGATCAGCACTCGTGGCGCAGTCATCTGCACTTGTGGTGCAGTGATCTGCATTCGTGGCACAGTGATCAGCACTCGTGGCATCGTGATCTGCACTCGTGGCGCAGTGATCTGCACTCGTGGCGAAGTGATCAGCACTCGTGGCGCAGTCATCTGCACTTGTGGTGCAGTGATCAGCACTCGTGGTGCAGTGATCAGCACTCGTGGCATCGTGATCTGCAATCGTGGTGCAGTGATCAGCACTCGTGGTGCAGTGATCTGCACTGGTGCTGCAGTGATCTGTACTTGTTGTGCAGTGATCTGCATTCGTGGCACAGTGATCAGCACTCGCGGCGCAGTGATCTGCACTTGTGGTGCAGTGATCTGCATTCGTGCTGCAGTGATCAGCACTCGTGGTGCAGTGATCTGCACTCGTGGTGCAGTGATCAGCACTCGTGGCACCGTGATCAGCACTCGTGGTGCAGTGATCAGCACTCGTGCTGCAGTGATCAGCACTCGTGGTGCAGTGATCTGCACTCGTGGTGCAGTGATCAGCACTCGTGGCACAGTGATCAGCACTCGTGGCACAGTGATCTGCATTTGTGGTGCAGTGATCAGCACTCGTGGCGCAGTGATCAGCATTCGTGGCGCAGTGATCTGCACTTGTGGCACAGTGACCTGCACTCATGGCACAGTGATCTGCACTAGTGGTGCAGTGATCAGCACTCATGGCGCAGTGACCTGCACTTGTGCCGCAGTGATCTGCACTCGTGGTGCAGTGATCTGCACTTGTGGCACAGTGATCAGAACTTGTGGCACAGTAACCGGCTCTTGTGGCGCAGTGATCTGCACTCGTGATGCAGTGATCTGCACTCGTGGCGCAGTGATCTGCACTCGTGGCACAGTGATCAGCACTTGTGGCGCAGTGATCAGCACCTGTGATGCAGTGATCTGCACTTTTGGCGCAGTGTTCAGTACTTGTAGCACAGTGTTCTGCACTTGTGGCACAGTGATCAGAACTTGTGGCACAGTAACCGGCTCTTGTGGCGCAGTTACCAGCACTCGTGGCGCAGTGATCAGCACTCGTGGTGCAGTGATCTGCACTCGTGTTGCAGTGATCTGCACTTGTGGCGCAGTGATCTGCACTCGTGGCACAGTGATCAGCACTTGTGGCGCAGTGATCAGCACCTGTGATGCAGTGATCAGCACTTGTGGCGCGGTGATCAGCACCTGTGATGCAGTGACCTGCACTTGTGGTGCAGTGACCAGCACTTATGGCACAGTGACCAGCATTTGTGGCGCAGTGACCGGCACTTGTGGCGCAGTGACCTGCACTTGTGGCACAGTAACCGGCTCTTGTGGCGCAGTTACCAGCACATGTGGTGCAGTGATCTGCACTTGTGATGCAGTGCTCAGTACTTGTGGTGCAGTGATCAGCACTCGTGGTGCAGTGATCTGCACTCGTGGTGCAGTGATCTGCACTTGTGGCGCAGTGATCTGCACTCGTGGCACAGTGATCAGCACTTGTGGCGCAGTGATCAGCACCTGTGATGCAGTGATCTGCACTTGTGGCGTAGTGTTCAGTACTTGTAGCACAGTGATCTGCACTTGTGGCGCAGTGACCTGCACTTGTGGCGCAGTGACCTGCACTTGTGGCGCAGTGATCAGCACTTGTGCCGCAGTGACCTGCTCTTGTGGCGCAGTGACCTGCACTTGTGGTGCAGTGACCAGCACTTGTGGCGCAGTGACCTGCACTTGTGGCGGAGTGACCAGCACTTGTTGCGCAGTGACCAGCACTTGTGGCGCAGTGACCTGCACTTGTAGCGGAGTGACCAGCACTTGTTGCGCAGTGACCAGCACTTGTGGTGCAGTGATCTGCACTCGTGGCGCAGTGATCTGCACTCGTGGGGCAGTGATCTGCACTTGTGGCGCAGTCATCGGCACTCATGGCGCAGTGATCAGTATTTGTGGCGTAGTGACCTGCACTGGTGGTGCAGTGATCTTCAGTGGTGGCGCAGTGACCAGCACTCGTGGTGCAGTGATCTGCACTTGTGGCGCAGTGATCTGCACTGGTGGCGCAGTGTTCTTTACTGGTGGCGCAGTGCACAATGTTTTTCACAACTTCCCCCCCCAGAGTGAAGACTTCTCTCTGAATGCCAGGAGCACAAAACAAGCCCATCAATCTGAATATTTCCAGCAACATAGAAGAAGGACCACAAGAGGCCCTACAACAGATAGAACATGTGTTGCCAATGCTAATATAGCTGGCTTCTAACCAGGGCTCGAGTCAGGGTACCACGCTGGTGGACGGCGTCCCCCACTTATTTGTCCGGGAGCTCGATAACTGGAGCAAATGGAGCCATACATTCACCCTTTGGCCTCTCTAGGTCAAGATCGGAGCCCATTCAGAATGCTGCTCACGCGCTGGCTTCTCTGATGCAATCGCATCTAAGGGGTGAGCGAGGGGAGGCAATGAGTGATGGTGCAAGCCACCTTTCATGACGTCACTTCCTGTTGTGACATCAGAGTTCCCCCACTTCTTTTTTAGGTCGAAGCCTAGCGTAAGACTGCGCACATGCGCAGTCTCGCTGGCAAGATTTAGTGATATTGGGGAGATTTCACTAGTGGGCTTTAAGCCCCGCCCCTCTTTCCCATTGGCCGGCGTAGTTAGGTTAGTGTGACGTACACTTTTCTCTTTTTGAGCCGTCCCACTTGGACTGGCTCGCCTGACTTACTTCTGGCATAAAAGGTATCTTATCTTTATGGGCCAAACACATGGCTCCATAAAGATAACAAACCTGGTCAGGCCGTCCAAGTGGGACGGCTCAAAAGAGAAAACTATACGTCATGGCGGGCGACCGACCCCGTCTCTTAAACACCACAATAACTCACTGTGGCGTCACACGGATTGCCGACTGCTGAAAATGAGGGTTAGCCTTCCTCGGGTGCAGTTTTAATTAAAGCGCTGCGTTGGTTCTTGTTTTTTTATCTCTCTGGGAGATCGAAGTAAAAGATTGAGCAATTGTGTTGAAACAATGTAAAATAATCATGACATCTTTTTTTATATTTCTTGAACAGATACCTATGAAAGGGTTACACCAGAAAAGTGCCCTCTTAGTGACAAAGCACAACAGCGTTTTTTCCGGTGGGGGAAAAAATAGAAGATACTTGACCTCCTTGAAGTGTGCCCTATGTGTCTAGGTGACTGTCTTACCTGCAGTGTCTTGTTTAGTTTGGATATAGGAACAAAGCTGCATTAATTTTCTCACTCTGTCATCGAAGAGTCCCGCCCTATTGCTGGTATTGTCTGATGTGATGCATTTATTTTGAAATGCCACATAATTATTTGGCATGGAGCCTCCTCGTGCACATCTCCTTTCAGTTTTACTTTATGACCTTCCTCCATATAAGTACAATGTCTTGTCCTTCCAGCAGGCTCGTTTCAGGGCCGGTGCTAGGCATGGGTAGTGTGGGGAGCTGCCCAGGGCCTCGCACTCAGCCAGAGCCAGACAGGGAACAGAAACCGACCCTGGCAAAGAGCTGAGCTACCCCGTGGGGGTGGGGAGTTTAGCGGGAAAAGGTTTGTGCCTCTTTTGCAATTTTGTGCAGGGGGCGTTATTGCAGCTATGCTGCAAAACCAACCCCTGGTAACAACAAGCATTTGCAACGCAATAGGTCTCGCATTTACACAAGTTTAAGCTATTGGCATTGTAAATGACAATGCATTTTATTTATATTTAAAAAAAACATAAATACAAGGCATTGTCATTTACAATGCCAATAGCTCAAACTTGTGTAATTGCGATTGCAATTGCTTGTTTAGGACTGGTGCCCTGCTTCTAACTGAAAGCCTCTTCAGCAGTGGCATTGCAAAGGGGCGCGGTCTGTCCCGGGCGGCACCAGTTTTGGAGCAGCGGCTCTCCCCCCACACCTCCCCCGCTCTTACCTGTGTACGTCACAGGACAGCAAACATAGGAATCACCAGCACCGCCCCTATTGCTCATACCCACGACCACCACGGGGAGGCCAATGCAGGGGTCGCCATGGGCCCCAAAAGGTCTATCTACGCCACTGCTCTTCAGTCATTGGTGAGTTTGAGTACTCGATAAATCAGTCATCATAGTTGTACTCTATCACTCATCCTTCCACTCATCCATTTATTCATTCATCCATTTACTGATGTTAATTTCTTCGAGTACATTCAAAAACTGAAGTTACATTCACTCACTTACCTGTCTATAAGCAAGCACACACAAACCCAATAAGCAATGCAAGACAAAAGAAAAGAAGAAAAGTCGAATATAAAGAATCCATTGTGCCACATACATTTAAAAGGCCTATGTTTGCAACTACAATAAAAAATTATACATACCAGTGAGCAGTCGCCTGTAATGATGCTGTAGTTGGACACCGCAAGGCACTGAGATTCAATCAACCAATCAATCAATCAATCAATCAATCAAGACATTTGTAAAGCGCACTACATACCCGTGAGGGTCTCAAGGCGCTGGGGGGGGGGGGGCGCTGCTACTGATCAAAGAGCCAGGTCTTGAGGAGTCTTCTGAAGGCCAGTAGGTCTTTGGTCTACCGTAGGTTGGTGGGGAGGGTGTTCCAGGTCTTGGCCGCGAGGTGGGAGAAGGATCTGCCGCCTGCGGTCGTTCTGCGGATGCATAGGACTGTGGCGGAGGCAAGGTTGGCGGAGTGGAGCTGGCGGGTGGGGGTGTAGAAGCTGCGTCATCTGTTGAGGTATGCTGGGCTGGTGTCGTGGAGAGCTTTGTGTGCGTGGAGGAGGAGCTTGAAGGTTACTCTCTTGTTGACGGGGAGCCAGTGCAGGTCTTTCAGGTGGGGGGTGATGTGGCTATGGCAGGGAATTTCGAGGATCAGGCGTGCCGAGGTGTTCTGGATGCGTTGGAGCTGTTTCATGAGCTTGGTCGACGCTCCTGCGTAAAGGGCGTTTCCATAGTCCAGCCTGCTGCTGACGAGGTCCTCGGTGACCGTTTTTCTTGTTTCGGTGGGGATCCACTTGAAGATCCTGCGGAGCATCCGGAGGGTGTTGAAGCAGGAAGAGGAGACGGCGTTGACCTGCTTAGTCATGGAGAGGGTGGAGTCGAGGACGACCACTAATTTGCGTGCGTGGTCGGTGGGTGTCGGTGCTGTTCCTAGTGTTGTTGGCCACCAGGAGTCATCTCAGGCTGAGGGGATGGGGCCGAGAATGAGGACCTTCGTCTGAGTTCAGCTTCAGTTGGCTGTTCTTCATCCATTCGGTGACGTCCTTCATTCCTTCGTGGAGGTTGGTTTTGGCGGTGCAAGGGTCTTTGGTGAGGGAGAGGATCAGCTGGGTGTCATCGGCATAGGAGATGATGTTTAGGTCGTGCTGTCGGGCGAGGTGGGCGAGGGGTGCCATGTAGATGTTGAACAGCGTCGGGCTGAGGGATGAGCCCTGGGGTACGCCGCAGATGATCTCGGTGGCCTTGGAACAGAAGGGGGGGAGGCGGACGCTCTGGCCTTTGCAACTGGGCAACTAGATTCAAGTCCCGGCGTCGGCTCAACATCCTGTGATTCTAGGCAAATCACTTAATCTTCCAATGCTGAATAAATAAAAAAAAGACTCGTACTGTGTGTACTGAAATCTGAGTTCATGTAAAAGGCACTCATGCTTGTGGGACACGTTCGCACTATATTGAGCTGTAAAAAGATATTAAAGTGTGACTTTTGTTTTGCGCAGAGGTCCCTGTGCCGCCCAGGGGCTGTCACAAGCCGGGAAGCTGCTCGCAGTCCTTCGTGTGGGTGTGTAAACACCACAGTCAGGGTCACCGGCCCTGGGGCTGGACGCTCTGTTTGCAGTGACGCACGTCCCAGCCTTCTGCTGGTATTTACTTTGAACACGACAAAGGTTTGTTTTCCCCACTGACTGCACATTTTCTCCGCGGATCGCTTGTTTTGCTTGTTTTCCAGATCTCCGCAATTATCTGTGGAAGAGCCTGGCGGATGTGTGAGTGCGCTGAAGAGTTTGTCAACAAAGGGTCAGAAAAAAACACAGCAACCTTACAACAATGCAGCGTTGACAACACAGCAACAGTACTGGCTGTGAAACAACAGAGTGTCAGGTGTTGTACAAACAAAACACCATGCCAGCGTCAGGTGGTGCATCACAACGTGTCAGGCCCGGGTGTACCGACACAGTGCTAGGCAGAGCAACAACAAAGAGTCACTGGAGGAAAGTGCCTCTTTGAAACATGGTGAGCCCCCCTTTTTGCCTGATGTCTGATGTAATTTCGAACTGTAAGTTCCTCAGTGCCAGATCTCTTTTCCCAAAACTGTACCACAATTGGCACAACTGAAGTGACCCCTGTAAGTCCCTAATAAATGGTGCCCGTGGTACAAATGGCATGGGTACTGAAGAAGGTATTCTGGGGCTGCAGCACTGGTTGTGCCACTTCAGAGACCCCTCACCAAGGCTATGCTCTCTGCCATTGCTGGCTGCATGCCTTGGTGCCGGGAAACCCGAAGAGTCGACATGGCACACAGCCCTGTGTGGCATGTCAACCATACACTGCATAAGGTATAGGTAAGTCACCCCTTCTACATGCCTTTAGTTCTAAAGCAAGGTGCACTATATATTCTGTGGGCATACCGACATGAGCAGATATGACCCTGCAATGCCCAGTCCATTCTGAGATGTTGTAAGTGCACAGGGAAAGCCATAAAGAGTACACGGGCTGGATACTTGTCAACATGAGTTTCCTAGCTCCGTGGTGGCTTCACTGTACCCTAAGGTGTTTGGTACCAAACTTCTCGCCTTAATAAACCGTCACTGATGCCACTCATGGATTTGTTAATTAATGTACACAGGAGACCCTTTTAGAGGGTCCCCTGAAAACCTACCAAGCGCTTGTGTGGTTCCTGACATGTTTTCGCCAGCCTGCCACAGCCAGACATGTTTCTGACCACATGGGGTGAGAGCCAGCGCTCTCAGAGGACAGAGACAAAGTTTGCTCTGGGTGGAGGTGCTTGGCACCTCCTCTAGGGCAGGATGGCCTTCTTGGATAGGAAGATTCAAAGGCGATGGTGCATTAAAAATCCAAACAAGCAGCCTCCAGATAGTGGGAGGGGCCAGGCCACCTGTCCTGTTCCACTTTTGGCGGGAGGAATGGCGGGAAAATTAGTTAGTTTAGGAGGAAGATCTCCAATTAGCCAACACCACCCCTAGGGTGGGCAGGCAATGTGAACCCTTCTCAGGAAATCCCACCATCTTGGAATGCTAGACAAACCTCCAAACATGTCTAGGGTTGTGGTCACTAGAGGGTGTAGACATTCTAAAGGTAAGTAGCCCATTGGTTACCACCTGTCTCCCCTTGTAATGCCCCTAAATTCAGAATTTAGTTGGCACCCAGAGACCAGAACATCAGATTCGACGGACAAGAGAAGACCAGAACAAAGAAGAAGCGAGTTCTTCATCCCGTATATTGAACTCTCTGAAATGTAGTGTAAGCTTCTCCTGTCAGGCTGCTCTAGGGCAGTAGGTCTGAACTGTGGACCACGTAACCTTGGGGGTCCACAACGCCTACTCAGGGGGTCCGCAACTGTTTAGAAAATCCAAATATATTAGTAGATAAATAAAATATATGAACATAGAAAGGTAAAACTAAAAGTTATAAAATGATTTGTAAATGTGAAGGAGGTTAACATTTGTGAGTAAAAATGAAGTTGGCTTGCTTATCGTGATTGTAGGAGCAGCGCAAGTACAACAAACAGAATGTGGGATGGGCATTTTGGGGCCTCAGTTAAAGCAGCGTTGGTTGCACCAATGAAAAGAGAGCATGGATTAGGAGCTAAAAAATGAAACAAATAAAGAACGTTAAGATTGGTAGGGAGAAGACATGTGGAGCCAGCATCAAAAGGTGTAGCAACCACACAGCCCAAAATAATACAAGACTTTAATGTCCAAAGAAAGTTTAGACAAGAAATAAAAGTTTAATCCCCATCAATGAGTAGAAATGAACAAAAGGGAAGAGCAAAGGGTCTAGATTGGTGGATGCTGCAGGGAAATGCTGATGGGGCAGGCGGTGTCTCAAGAACTGTCAGAAAGTATGAGTGCCTCGAAGAAATATAGAGCTGTGCCTTTAGAAACAACGAATTAAGGGGGCTGGTGAAATGTCACACACTGATCAGAGGTAACTCAATGGTTCAGGGTTCGGGGTGAGATGGAGGCTAACAGTGTGAGCTTGGACCATTTTTATTTATTTATTTATTTTTGCCATTTATTAAGCGCATCGTATACCCGTAGGCGTCTCGGCGCTAGATTATTCCCTAAATCCTCCCAAGGGCTCGCCGATGCTAGCTGGTTATTGATCGAAGAGCCACGTCTTCAGTCCCCTACGAAATTGTAGCAAGGAGGAGCACGTCCTGATGTGCTGTGGCAGCGAATTCCACAGCTTGGATGCGGCAACCGAAAAGCGACGGTCCCCCCAAGAGACTGTTTTCGATCGTGGAGTCACTAGTAGGTTTAGATTGGCCGATCGAAGCTGTCTGGTCGGTTTATAAGGTCTAAACTGATCCTTAAAGTACTGCGGGCCTGAATCGTTCAATGTTTTATATACGATGCACAAAGATTTGAATTTGATTCGGTTGCAGATAGTCAGCCAGTGATATTTTCTGATGGTGTTTGCTATGGAAGAGAACTTGGGTGTTCCCGAGAGCAGACGTGCAGCTGCATTCTGGATAGTCACCACTTCAAAGGCCCCCCTTTGGCATTATTGTAGCTGGCCAAAAAGCATGTCGGGCAAAATGTATAGTGCAACTTGAGGCAGATATCCTTCTGAGGGAAATGGCGCTAGCACAACCCCCCCGATCGTGATACGCAACACTCGCTGGCGGTCATGAGACCAGACTATGACCAGCTCCTCGCGGAGGCTGCCAAGGCAAAACACAAACCAACCTGACATAAAATATATGAACACAGGGAGAGAACAGGGAAGCTTCTTGCCTGGCTTGAAAAATGAAAGCAATTGTCAAGATGGGTACATCAATTGCATGGACCTAGCGGAGAGGAAATTACCGATCTCCAACTGATAGCGGATACATTTGCCACCTATTTTGACTCGGTATACACAACAATCGGGACTGTTTCGCCACTCGCGGCTGCGGAGTTTCTCTCGATTATCAATGTTCCCAGTCTGTCCCCTGAAGATAGAGACTCCCTCGAGTGGGAGCCTACGGAGGAGGAAATCCAATTGGCAATTAGTGACACTTGTTCGCGTACGGCTATGGGACCAAATGGGCTCCTGATTGAATATGTAAATCAACGGCTTCTCATCTATCCCCCTACTTGTGCCAAATGTACATCGAAAGTTTTGGAAAAGGGATGTTGCTAAAAGATATCCGACTAGACTCAATTGTGGTTATCCGTAAGCAGGGCAAGCCAGCCGATGATTGCAGAGTGTACAGGCCTATTTCCCTTCTTACTGTAGAAGCAAAAATACTCGCAAATTACTGGCCAACAGACTAATTTCCCTTATCACCGGTCTGATACACCCGGACCAATCGGGCTTCATGCCTGGCAGGAACATCGCCCTGAACCTACGACGACTGAAAGGGGTACTGGACAGACAACACACACGAAGGGAAAATGCAGCCATACTGTCTCTCGATGCCAAAATGGCATTCAACACATTTGAATGGAATTTTAAGTTTGCGTTCTTGGAGAAAATGGGATTCGGGCCCAACTTCATAAAATGGGTTCAACTACTGTATGCCTGCCCGACCGCCCAAGTTGTGGTGAATACCAATATCTCCAGACAGTTCCAACTAGGAAGGGGAACCAGGCAGGAAGGTCCCTTAGCTCCCTTAATATTTGCCTTAGTGCTGGAGCCACCTGCTTTCTGGGTGAGGGGAGACCCAGTGATTTGCGGACTTAAATGGGCATAAAACCATGAAGACCTCATCTCTTTATACACTGACGATATATTTTTATACATGGCCTCTCCAACATCTACCCTCCATCGTATTCTACAAATCTTCCGCATATTTGGTAACCACTCAGGTTACACAATAAATTGGTCTAAATCTCAGCTATACATACTGTGGGGTCCACCACCCCGTATTCCACGAGAATATGAAATTCCTATAGCACCGGTGGGCTTCTGTTATTTAGTTATTTATATCACGGCTGCCCCAGCTCGATTTTACGAAGCAAATCTGCAGGGACCTTTGATGCGCTTCCTCGCTGATATCAAACATTGGTGCTCCCTCCCCCTGACTCTTTTGGGAGGTGCAGCCCTTTTTAAAATGCTTGCGGTCCTGCGGTTTCTGTATGTGTTGCAAAACACCCCCGATAAAATCCCCAACTCCTACTACACCAGCATCGACAGTGCTGTACGCACTTTGCTGTGGGACGGCCGGGCACCACAAATTGCCATGCAAAAGCTATCGGCGGGATGGTATGTTGGGGGCATAGCTTTACCACGCCTCAGGTCATATTAATACCAAGCATCCCAGTTAGTCACAATTAACCACTGGGCACACGGGGACCACAGGGATCCGAGGTTTCGCCCAGACTGGTGCTCATAGGACAGGGCGGATATAATAGAGCACTATACACAAACCCCCCAAATTTAAACCTCACCGGACTGACAGCGCGCACAATTGAAACGTGGCATATGGTTAACAAACAAATGGGTTGGCATAATAGAATTACGCTCGCGACACCACTCTGGGAGCCCGAAGACTTGGGTCGTTTAATAAGGTTTGATAAGTGGGACCTAATTGGCATCTCAATGGTGGGGGACATTTGAAACTGCGGGAGACCGACCACCTTTGCGGACCTCCAGAAGAAATACCAGCTCACGCAGGCTGAAACATTCAGATACCTACATATCAGCCATGCGCTTAAAACAGTTTTGCCGGGGGCGATCCTCTTCCTGAGGCCTCCCAGCTAGAAGATAGGTTGATACTCGATCCCATGAGTAAAAAGGCCGTATCCTTCACATATAAAAAATTGCTCAATAACCGCCCGACCTTTTGGCGTGTCTGCGGCAACTCTATGAGTCGGCCCTGTGTGCCCTTGAGGAGGACGATTGGCTTGATGCCTTGGCCACTCCTAGAGAGGTGGCCATCCCCATGAGACTGCGCCTGGTCGACGGGAGGTTGCTCCTTCAGACGAAAACAGCACTAAGTGCCATCTGCATGACCTTAAGGTCCTGCATTGAGCTTATCTTGCTGCTGGAGTTTTGGTCGGAATGAGCAGACAGGTGGATCCTTCTTGTCTCAGGAGGGGACCTTTTTCCACACTATCTGGGAATGCCCATGTCCGGTCATACTGAGACGCCATCACTAAACAAACGGAGCGGGCTGGGGTTAAGACATTGACGGCCTCTGCAAAACTTTGTCTGCTAAATGTGTGGGATGCCACGGACCTTAGCCAGATGGATAAAACATGGGCCTCGTTGGGATGGACCATCGCAAAACGGAACGTTGCACAAAAATGGGGTGTGTGGGTGTTGCCCAGCACTAGAGATTGGGCAGTTGACATGGATAGAGCCATGAAAGATGAAAATGATGTCTTCAAACACAGGGGATGTACCAAAAAATGGTAGCGCAAGTGGGCAATTCGGATCAAATATAGGGGGATGTATACTTGTCTCCAACAGTTGAACTGCAATGTTTTACCGCGGGATTAAACGACGCATTTGCTACCAAAGGCCGGGACACCACCGGACTGAGGGTCATGAAGTTATCAATGTAATGTAAATCAGTTCACACAGATTGTATCCTTAATGCATACTGTTAACGCGGGATTTCTAGTCTATTGTTATAGATCTAGATCCCAACTCAGGTCGACTAAACCGTTGGTACCTGTCATAGAGTAAAAGGCAATCCACTACTAGGTCAATCAGTGAAGAACTTACCCCACTCTAAAGAACCACTTACCACGAATAAGTTTTAAAAGTTTATTGTAAAGCCAAAGTTAACTGGAGATACAAACATCTCAAAATAAGGTTCAAAAGATATACGGGTATCAATACAAACAAAAATTCTCTAAATGCTCTTAGTCGGCAAAAGAATATTATCAAAACCAATTCGAAAGTCATAAGAGTTGCAAGAATAACCACGAGCTGTAACTTGTGAGTCATTTACAGAAAGGAAGAAAATCCAGATTAGACTGTCCCTACACTAGACTAAGTGACATCCCTACTTAGCAGAATCTTTACCTAAAAAGGTGTCAGCCGTGGTGACTTCCTAAGAAGATCAACACTTCTCTTAGTCTTCGTTGTGAATCAATGTGTCGCAGTTAACCTATCTGCCTACCCATCCGCTCTCTTAGGTTCCTTGGATCATCTGCTCTAACTCCCCCAGGGGTACTGTCCCTAATACAAAAATCACATTTACAATAGAAACGCCCCTTAGAGACGCCCCTCACGTGATGTTAGTTCTGGCATTTTCCATGCTGATACTCCTCTGGACCCTTCGTTAGCGTTGACCTTGCTTCTCAGGCTCTTCTCCGGCAGGACGGTACCCCCCAGGAAATTCCTGAAGCCTCCTCCAAGCCTGTGCCTGGCTCTCGAAAGAAAAGTCTATTCATCACTCGCTTGATTAGAACCTCCTCACACCTGCAAACAGACACTTGTACTGTGGGCTTCAAACTCCGGCCTCTACCGTATCTTCTAAGTCGTAAACCCTTCGGGCAAGCTCCGCAATTTATGCTTAACCTGACCTTCCTTTCTCTAGCACATGCAGATCTAAAGAAATTACTTTATCTATTCAGGCCTATTTAGAATTACATGAAACGGGCCTATGCACTCTGAGAACCTTTAGCTTATTTGTCTAAACAGTATTCTAACTTATTACACAAAATGATTATATGAAACACTTCTATAAAACATATACTTCAGTTCCATGATCAATAATACTTTGAATTATAACAACATCAAAATCCATCTCATGTGAAAGTGTAACAGCATCTTTCGTTTTCTGTGAACGGCCATGTGGCCTACACATTTCTACGTTTAGCAGAATTACATTTTCCCTACAACAGCCACATAACATGGAATTTCAACATCATTCTAACATCTCTACACTCTTCTACATTAGTTTTTCACACTGATATATGTATTCTTATTCTAGTTAAACACTCATGTATTCTTACTCTATAATTTTGACACTCTTATGTGATCTATACTAAGCTGATATAACGTGCTTGTAAATATGGTGCACTTCTACATTTTTCCTCAATTTGCGCCCTCTCAATCCCCCCTTTGATGACTTTTAGTAGTCATCACTATCACAACACATCCCTAAGGTTTGAACAACATCAAACAGAACTTGTTGCAGTACTCCCTCGTTTCATCATCTCTAGAGCCCTCAGACTCCTGTACTGATTATCCTGCATCGTGGCTAATCTCCTCTCCTGCTCTCTCATGGATCTCTGCAACCTATTTGATCTATACCATTTGTACAGTCTCACCAATCCCCACAAAGTGATTACACAAACCACTATTATGATGATAGGTTTCAATATGTACCAAATGAAACCCTTTCCTAGGTTGGCAAACCAACCTCCAACTTTACCCATTCCTTGGCCTACTTTTTCCCACACATTTACCTGTGCCAAATCCTCAATCTCATGATGAATTTCAGTAATGTTCCGTATGTACTTCTCTAGAGGTTTTGAATTGTCTGGAATGTAAGTACAACATTCCTGAACCTTCAAAGCCTTACAGACTCCTCCCTCTTTGGCTAACAGAACGTCTAAAGCAAGTCGGTTCTGAAGAACCATTGCCCTTATCGATTGCATCTCTCCCTCTACCAGCATTAATGATCTAGCAGTACTGGCAGACAACCTATCTACAACTGTTGCCAACCTTCTAATCTTGACGTCATTCAGTATTACCCCTAAAAGAGGAAATGCAGCGCCAAATACGTCTCCAACTACCTCCTCATAGCTTACATCCCTTCTTCCTCTATCTTGTGTTCCTCCCTCTATGATTTCCAAATCCTTAGCATGGTATATTTTGGGAAAGACAATTGCCAAGTAACATGATCCATACCAATTATCCGGTAGTTTCACATATGCATTCCTTCCACAAACAAAATATACATTTGGGATTACCTGCATTTCCTTCAAGAAATCTTTTGAATAATATTCTAGTTGGAAAGCATGTTAACAACTTACTTCTCCCACAAACACATTCTCGTAATAGGTTTCACCCCTATGTATACACAGTTTCCCCTTTTTCTCTCGATCTAAAGCTATTGGACCATTACTACCCTTTCTTTTGTGCGTCCTTTCTTCCTCGGTCCAGTCTGTTTTCCATTGACCTGAAGCTTTTAAGATCTTTTGTCTCCTATACCGATCATCCACCTGCCCTATAAACTTTTTCTCAATTTCTGACACTTTACAAGTCAAATTATTTCTTCTGGCATGTGAAGTATCCAACGTTTTCCAAGGAAGGAAAAATTTCTGTAATCTGTCTTCACTCTTATAATAATCCCACTTGTTCAAGTGCTTGTAGTTTGGCACTTCTGGTAACACAGCATCAAAGTTTGAAAAATAATATTCAAAACCATCACGTTCATAAAATATGCTCAGCAACAAACTACATGTGATTCCATAAGTCAATGGAAGATGATGATATCTAATACCTTCGTCTACAGAGGCTGGCAATTTCATACAGACATAACAATTTTTGGCCTCCATAGCGTCGATATATTCATAAAGCAATTTAGCATATACATTTGATTTAAAGTTTCTCTGTGATTTATCCACATGTAACCTACGAGTCTCAGCTGCTAGTAGAGTTTTATCTTTCTCTGCATTGTCCCCCTTTGTACCAGCAGTAGTAGGCTTCTGTATCGATACAATTTTTGCTTCTTTTGCTGCTTTCTCTTCATTTTCATGTCCCACTACATATGATATAGTAACTACTAAAACTATAAGAAAAATTACTCCCACTAAGAGTGTGCCTACTATGCATTTTGTCCTGCGGTTCGGGTTGCCAACCTCCATGATCTCAAGACAGTGTAGTTCTGCTTTTCTTCACAACACAAAGTCTCTTTTCTTTGTTTCTTCAGTCTTTTCGAACCACACTGGGAGCTGATAATCCCTTTTGCAAAATCAGTCTTTGAGTTCTATAGCAACAAACAACCCTAGCCCTTCTCCGTCCGCTAAAATGAAATCCCTAAATTTCTTCTTCTTCCACTTGGCGCTAAGTTATCTCTCAATCTGTTTACTTACAAAGCCTTTACAAAGTCTTTAGCAATCCGGAATTATACGTGTACCAGCGACTCTAATCACACACTCTAATATTTCCAAACGAAGAAGGATCTCCTCAAGTCTTGGGCTCCTTGGACAACAAATCGGAAATTCTATTCTGTTTAAAACCATGTCTCTTATCCCGCTCAGATAAGGAGGATAGGGAATAGTGAGTGTCAACAACCCTTCGACCTCCACTCCTGGTATCAGCAACGCTATTTCCACTGTTATGATGGGGTCAGTACTGGTCAAAGTCACTTCCCTCACCCTCCCGGATCTCTGTACTCTGGACATCTGCTGCTAGGTAGGTCCACTCAGGAGTAGCGTATCTTCTGCAGGGCACTCGCACTCTCCTCGATCTTCTCGGACCTTCCTGTTCCTGTCTTTGTGCACCTTCGTCCAAATCCGAGTCTTCAGATATAGGAACAAGAGTTCTCTCCGGAGTTGGCTTTAAGCTCGGCCTCTGTTTTCTTTCAGGCCAACTAGCTTCTCCACGCCTTGTCCTCCTATTTCTTGTCCTCACACTCGGTTCTTGATCACTCTGGACTTGATCTGTGTCTGAGCCGTATTCACAGCAGCTTTCTCCTTCAGTGGCAACTTCAGTTTCACTGCCGTCCTGTCTTTCTTCTTCTTCTGGATCTGTAGCACTCCCAACTTCTTCTGACACCCCTACAGCTTGACTGATCCCCTCTAGTGGTTCGCCATCCACTTCTGGATTCTCATCTGGGAGAGGAGCTGTTTCTCCTAAGGGTGCTGGAACTCTTCGAGTATGGGATGCATGTATCCAGTTTGGCAGCCCTCCACACTTCACGGCAGTATTGGATGTCAGAATTATTTGGTAGGGCCCCTTCCAACGCACGTCTAGGCAGTTCTTCCGGACGTGCTTCTTCACCAGGATCCAATCACCTGGACACAAATCGTGACATAGGTCTTTTGAAGATGGAACTTCAGCAGCCTGCACCAGAAGGGACACAGAATGAATGGCGTCAGACAATCCCTTGCAGTAATCCAGGATCAGGTCATCCGTAATATTCAACAAAGCTGTAGTTGGAACAGACGGAAGTCTCATTGCCCTCCCCATCAAAACCTCATGTGGAGAAAGTCCTGTCCTCCTGTCTGGTGTGCTACGCATACTCATGAGTACCAAAGGCAGAGCATCAGGCCAGCTTAAGGACGTCGATGAACATCCTTGGGCTATTCGGGACTTGAGTGTGCCATTTATCTGCTCCACGATACCTGAAGCCTCTGGTCGATAGCTACAGTGCAACTTCTGATCAATGTTCAATGCAGAGCAAAGCATCTTCACAACTTCACTGTTGAAATGACTTCCTCTATCTGATTCCAGGGAGGTCGGCACCCCGAAGCGCGGGATCAATTCTCTAAGCAACAGCTTTGCTACTGTGAGTGTATCGCACCTGCGTGTAGGGTATGCTTCGACCCATCTGGAAAATATGCATACAACCACCAGAACATACCTGAGGCGGTTGACTTTTGGCATCTCAATAAAATCTAATTGCATTCGGTTGAAAGGCCCCCCAGACCTCCCAATGTGACTCATTGTAACTGGTGTTCTTTTCCCTACATTCAATTGCTGACATGTAACACATCTCTTACACACTGCTTCTGCGGCAATCCTAAATTTAGGGCAATACCAAGTCTGCCTAAATACCCTCAGCATGGCATCTCTTCCCAAGTGTACTGGACCATGTATCTATCGTGCCATTGGATTCACAAATTCCTCAGGTAATACTGCCCTTCCATCTGCTGAAACCCAAAAATCCATTTCACTTTTCACACAACCTGCTGTTTCCCATGCCTTCTTCTCAGATTCAGGTGCATTCTCTTGCATATTTTTTAAATCCTCCCAAGTATCAACTGTTTCTAGCATCATGTTTAACTCTGTCTTTTCCTGAGCCCCACCTACTTCCACCTCCGTGAAAGAATATCCGTGCTCCGCACAGTAACGGGCGACTTCATCTGCATATCTATTTCCTTGTGACACAAAATCTGTATTTTTTGTGTGGGCTACACATTTAACAATCGCAATTGCAGTTGGACCTTGTAATGCTTCTAACAACAGCCACACAAATTCTCCATTTCGAATAGGCGAACCAGAGGAGGTCATGTAACCTCTCTGAGACCACAATTGCCCAAAATCATGAACTACACCGAAACCATATTGGCTATCGGTATAAATGGTGACTCTAATTTTTCTACCTGCTATACTGGCACGTGTCAATGCAATGATTTCAGCTACCTGAGCGGAGTGTATTCCTTCCAGGCAAGCGGCTTCCACAACTCCAGTAATGGTGCAAACAGCATAAGCTGCTCTCAACCGACCAGTATCGTCTCTTAAACATGAGCCATCAACGAAGAAAATTTCATCAGGGTCAGTCAACGGCTCATCCACAATATCTGGTCTTGGCTTGGTGCATAGTTCAGTCACATCAAGGCAATCGTGATCTTCACATTCTTCGCCTTCTATATCATTAGGAAGTGGCATCAGTGTAGCAGGATTCAAAACTGAGCACCTCTTAAGGGTCACGTTCTCCGCAGCAAGAATAACTTGCTCGTAGCGCGTGAGCCTACTACTGGTCAAGTGCTGTGTCTTGGTCCTGGTCATTAACAGTTCTACAGAATGAGGTACATACACCACTAACTGGTGTCCCATAACAATGTTCTCACACCTTTCAATGCTGACACCTGTTGCAGCAACGGATTTGAGACATCCGGGCAACGCTGCGGCTACCGGATCTAAAGTAGCCAAAAAGTATGCAACTGGTCTACGGGCATTTCCATGAGTTTGCACTAAAACTGACAAAGCACAACCTTCTCTTTCACAACAGTAAAGTGAAAATGGTTTTTCGTAATCAGGCATTCCCAAAGCTGGAGCACGGCACAAGTCCTTTCTCAGCTGTAGGAACGACATCAAACAATCCTTGTCCCATGGTACCGGATCACTCACCTCCTTGTGCGTCAATTTCTGTAAGGGTTTTGCTTTCAGTGAAAAGTTAGCTATCCACTGTCGGCAATAACCAACCATTCCTAGAAACATCCTGACTTCTCTCTGTGTCGTAGGCGAGTTCATCTTCATTATCGCCTCTATCCTATCTGGTGACACCTTGCGCTTTCCTTTTTCTATCCGGTGACCCAAGTACTGTACTTCAGTCAGACAGTACTGCAATTTGCTCGGAGACACCTTGTGCCCATTTTCAGCTAAATGGTTCAACAAGGCGATGGTATCTATCTTACAAGCTTCTTCTGTTCCTGACGCAACAAGTAGGTCGTCTATGTACTGGACCAGAACCGAGTTCTGTGGCAGTACTAGACTTTCAAGATTTTTCTTCAATAACTGATTGAATATTGATGGGCTTTCCGTATACCCTTGTGGGATACGACACCATGTTAGGACGCGACTTTCCAGTTTAAAAGCGAAAAGATACTGGCTCTCCTCATCTAATGGAATTGAAAAGAAGGCCTGACAAAGATCTATCACTGTGAACCACTCAGCTTGGAATGGTATCTGAAAAAATATCACTGATGGATTCGGTACCACTGGACAACATGAAACAACTATGTTATTAATTTTCCGAAGATCCTGTACTATTCTGAATTTCCCACTAGGTTTTTGCAAACCCATAATCGGGGAGTTGCATGGACTACCCACGATTTCTTTCAGTATTCCCTGTTGAATCATAGAGTCAATCACTGGTTTTATTCCTGCAATCGTCTCCGGGGTCAATTTGTATTGGGGCGTTCTTGGATACTCGACATTTGGTTTTACCATGATCTTCACTGGTTCTACTCCTTTGATCAATCCTATCGCTTCTCCAGTGAAATCCCATACCTCTGATGACACTGTATCTCGTATGTCCCAAGGAAGGTCCTCCACAGTCAGGGTAGGATACAGTTCTACGCATACTTTCGAATTTGCAACTTTAAAGGTAGCATCATCGTCTGTAGTCTGTACCTCCACTCCCTGAGGTGTGCAGTATATTGTGTAATTCAGTTTGCACAATAAGTCCCTTCCTAACAGACACACAGGACTTGAATCACATACTACAAACTGGTGTTCATTGGTGTAGTTTCCTATCTTCACTGACACTGGTTCCGTCAAAGGGCTAGTCATTCTCCTATTAGCTACTCCTACCACCTGAATTGTTTCCCCAGACATTGGTAAATCTGGAACCACTGCCGATCTCAAAGTTGATCGAGTAGCTCCAGTATCCACCAAGAATGTTGTAGGACACCCTGCCACTTCAGCCTCAACAAACGGTCCTCTTTGATCCACCTCTAGGACTGCCCCAAGGGTACAGTCCTCTTCTCTACTTACACGTTGCCCCGTCAATGGATCAACGTAGTAATGCTCTTCTTCGTCTACAAAAAGAGGCATTTGTCTATAGGTCTTTCCCCCTGTCGTAATCCTTGGTGGCTGCGGGAACTGAGCTTGTGGAGCCGAAGTCCCCCCTTTGGCCACCTTACTTCTTGACACTGTCAGTCTGTCACCCCTTGAGCTGGAACTTCTTGAACTTCCTCCTCTACTTCTAGTTCTCCGTTTTCAGGGTTATAGGGACACTCGCGTTTCCAATGTCCCACCTGGTGACACTGGTGACACTTTGTCGTTTTTTTCAATGTAGCAAAGTCTATTCTAGGTCTCAAACTTTCCTCGTTGTTCTTATTCTGACTATTTGATTTTCGTCCCATTGTCCCTGTTCCCTGTTGCTGTTGTCCGCCTTTTCCAGCTGACTGCATCTGCACCATCATCAATTTCTCCTTCAATTTCTTTGTTTTCGAATCTATTTCGTCACTGCAATACCTTGCGTATCTCAAAATTTCATCCAAGGGTTTGTTTTGCCAACAAATTAAATGTTGCTGAATCATCAAACAAATATCAGGTCTCAACCCCAAAACAAACTTCGACACAAACTGTCCTATATCCTTGGGATCCATTACATCTAGTCCACTGTATTGTCTGAACGTTTTCAGCAATCGCTCATAATACTCATGAACTGTCTCCTTGGGTTCCTGTCTTGTCCGGTCTATTTTTACCCAATCTATATCTTGTGGTGGCACCTTCTCTTTCAGCCATGTCATCACCCTTTCATATTTTAACATTACACTTTCTGACGGTACATTAGTAAGAGCATCCCGTTCTGGTTCTGCAATTGGCCATTCGACACTAGTCTTGCATGCTATCCACAAGTCTCCTGGGACTACAATGTCAAATAGGGTGTTCAAATCAATCCACAATACTTTTGAAATCTTGACAAACCTCTCTACCTGCTTGTACCACTCTACAGGATTCTCCCTTAACTTCGGAAATGAGTTGGTAAATGCAGCTAAGTCTCCTCTACTCCAGGGCACATGTACATAACTCCCATTCGCTATTTCTCGCAAAGGGAATGCTTCCATCTGCATTAGCCTTCCCTCCGGAGACATCACATTTGCACTCCGCCTAACAGTTCCCTTTTTGGACCACCTCTCTTCCCATTTGTCAAGATCTCTCCATGCTCTTATTCCTGTGATCAGTTCCCTTATGTGTGTTTTTAATCCAGTTGTCCTTCTCTCATCTAGGTCCTGATCCGAATAATGCAACCTGTGGTTATCCTGCAATGCCCTGGTTCTGGACAAATCTACCATATACTTGTCTGCCAGTTCAGACAGTTTCTCATGAGTTGCTCTTGCCTTTCGAGTAATATCATTTGCTATAAATAGCAGCTCATCTTGTTCGTACATGTCAATCCTTTCTAAGGGCAACGTACCATCTATCATCTCGTCCAAGTCAGATTTTAAGCTGGTCACATCGAGTCTTATGGCCTTTATCACAGCGTTCAGTACGCTATCTCTAGAGAGTCCATTTACATCTCTCCCATCACAGCTCTGAGTCCTACGTCTGGGCTCAGGCGTGTTATGGGGAGTCCTCCCATTTTCCCATCTTTCCAGGACCCATGCAGTTCCATCCTCTCTGGGTGTATAGTGAAACACTTTCCTATTTCCTATAGTCCCACAATTCCCGTACTGTACATTATCATCAGGTGCGTGGAGAGCGCACTTAAATCTATCCCTGTATTCTTGTGTCCTTTGGTCTCCCTCACTTTGAATGAGACGAGACATCTCTCCACACCCTGTACTTCTCTCTCTACGCCCCTGCCCATTTCCATCGTCAATATGACGTATAACTCCTCTAGTCTCCTGACTTTTACCGTCCCACTCCCGACTGCTTTCGCTAGCCCCGCAGTGAGATAATGTCCCATTGCCTCGACTTCCCCATTCAGCCTTTGCTCCTGGCCTGTTGTTCGAAGCTTCTGTGGACCTATCCCATTCCCTCAAGTCAGCCCTCAACTCTTTATAGGATTTCGGCCGTGGTCCCCTCAGGTCCATCGGTCCTCTCTGACCCCCCTGCTCTGCTACGGGATCCACTGCTGAATCCAATGGGGTGCTCCACATTATCGTCCCGGCAATTGCCTCCAGGCATTTGTCGTGTTATTCTTTCTTTCCATCTCAACTCTTTCTCTGTCTAGCCGAACCTGTTCTTCCTCTCTCCCTTTCTCTGGATTATAAACCGACACTATAGGACCTATGGTAACGGGTACTTGAAGAGCATCTGGCAATCCATAAGACTCAACCCTCTCTGTTGCTGGCATCTTCTGCACCACAACTCTTCCGACTACACCCTGTACTGGACTATGTTGAGGTGTCCCTTCACCTTTGGTAGGTACCCAATTCGTTATAGGAAGTGACCTATTCCCATCTCTGTCAACCCTATCTTCCTTTGGGAGCTCAGTACTTTCCATCTCCCTATTGTCCGGAGGCGGTCTGTCTATCAACAATCTGTTTATTAAGCCATCCTCCGACTCGCTCTCATCATCCTCTTCTATGGGTCTCTTTTCTCCTGTAACCTCTCTCATTGGGTACAACTTATCCACTTCAATCGTCTGTACCCTCCATTTCTTGGCTTCCTCATCACATTTGGCATCTTGCACTGCCCTTACTGATCGCCGTACCCTTTCTTGGCGTCTGTTCTGATTCCTGTTGTGCGCCTCCCTGATCCATGCGTTAAGGGCCTCAAACTGTGTTGGTCTAGGCAAAGGTCTCAATGAGGACATAACTGCTTTCAGCTGATGCAACACTTCTAGTTTAAACGTTCCGTATTTCGGAAAAGTCAGTTCCTCATTCCCTTCTGTAATCTTACTCCAAGTACCAAGCCACAGTATAGTATGCAACCCAACATTCGTTGCCATATAGTGAGCTGGTGTACCCTTTGGCGGTGCCTCTTCCCCGTAATAAGATTCTCTTCTTTTTCTCTTAAAAATCCCTCTCAAACATTTAAAACACTTCATGTTTAAAACCTACAAAATTTCTATTTTCTCCGCGTTTGTTTACTTTCTGATGACAATCCACCAATCTCAGCGCGGTTCTCGCTAACTGGCCTATCAGAGCGCGGCTTCTCGCTGACGTCACACCAACCGCCCTATCACAGCGCGGCTCTAGCCGACGTCACACCAACCGCCCTATCACAGCGCGGCTCTAGCCGACATCACACCAACCGCCCTATCACAGCGCGGCTCTAGCTGACGTCACTCTCCCCCTTCGCAGCAGTTCTCCTCCTTTCTCCCCTCGTCTCCCGGTCATGCATGCGTCCCATTCATACTCCGAAAAATGATTACTTCCGACCAAGCGATCACTTTCCTTGACTGTACGCCCACAGTCTAACTGTAATTGTCACCTTAACTGACGAAATGTCTTTCCGTGTACGTCCAGACAATCGCCTTAACTGATAGGTTACTTGCACACGGTAACTTTCGACCTGCGTCCGTTACCCACACACTCACTCTTGCATTCCCCCTATCTCGGTCCTGCGGGCGATCAATGGTACCTCATGACCCCCTTTACTCTGGTCGACAATTACTCTGGATGTTCGATACACCCGAACCACTTAAGCTCTTCCCCGAACTTAAGATTTTCTCCAGTTCATCGGTTCACCCGTTTACCAGGTTGCCAGTTTACCAGTCTGCCAGGTTGCACGTGCTCACAACCCTCTCTCAATCACACTACAGGCATTCAACTCCGCAAGACATTACGATACAGATACAACACAAAACACCGCAATCTTATCAATGCATGACCCTTGTTATACTCACTCTCGTCCGACTCTGCTGCTTTTCTCTCGCACCGTCAGCACCTTCTTCTGCAGGCCATCTCTCGATCTCTAGAGACCTTGGGGTAATCTTAACCTAGTCTAGATCACCTTCCTCAAGAAGGTAACCATCCTCTGCTACCAACTGTTAACGCGGGATTTCTAGTCTATTGTTATAGATCTAGATCCCAACTCAGGTCGACTAAACCGTTGGTACCTGTCATAGAGTAAAAGGCAATCCACTACTAGGTCAATCAGTGAAGAACTTACCCCACTCTAAAGAACCACTTACCACGAATAAGTTTTAAAAGTTTATTGTAAAGCCAAAGTTAACTGGAGATACAAACATCTCAAAATAAGGTTCAAAAGATATACGGGTATCAATACAAACAAAAATTCTCTAAATGCTCTTAGTCGGCAAAAGAATATTATCAAAACCAATTCGAAAGTCATAAGAGTTGCAAGAATAACCACGAGCTGTAACTTGTGAGTCATTTACAGAAAGGAAGAAAATCCAGATTAGACTGTCCCTACACTAGACTAAGTGACATCCCTACTTAGCAGAATCTTTACCTAAAAAGGTGTCAGCCGTGGTGACTTCCTAAGAAGATCAACACTTCTCTTAGTCTTCGTTGTGAATCAATGTGTCGCAGTTAACCTATCTGCCTACCCATCCGCTCTCTTAGGTTCCTTGGATCATCTGCTCTAACTCCCCCAGGGGTACTGTCCCTAATACAAAAATCACATTTACAATAGAAACGCCCCTTAGAGACGCCCCTCACGTGATGTTAGTTCTGGCATTTTCCATGCTGATACTCCTCTGGACCCTTCGTTAGCGTTGACCTTGCTTCTCAGGCTCTTCTCCGGCAGGACGGTACCCCCCAGGAAATTCCTGAAGCCTCCTCCAAGCCTGTGCCTGGCTCTCGAAAGAAAAGTCTATTCATCCCTCGCTTGATTAGAACCTCCTCACACCTGCAAACAGACACTTGTACTGTGGGCTTCAAACTCCGGCCTCTACCGTATCTTCTAAGTCGTAAACCCTTCGGGCAAGCTCCGCAATTTATGCTTAACCTGACCTTCCTTTCTCTAGCACATGCAGATCTAAAGAAATTACTTTATCTATTCAGGCCTATTTAGAATTACATGAAACGGGCCTATGCACTCTGAGAACCTTTAGCTTATTTGTCTAAACAGTATTCTAACTTATTACACAAAATGATTATATGAAACACTTCTATAAAACATATACTTCAGTTCCATGATCAATAATACTTTGAATTATAACAACATCAAAATCCATCTCATGTGAAAGTGTAACAGCATCTTTCGTTTTCTGTGAACGGCCATGTGGCCTACACATTTCTACGTTTAGCAGAATTACATTTTCCCTACAACAGCCACATAACATGGAATTTCAACATCATTCTAACATCTCTACACTCTTCTACATTAGTTTTTCACACTGATATATGTATTCTTATTCAAGTTAAACACTCATGTATTCTTACTCTATAATTTTGACACTCTTATGTGATCTATACTAAGCTGATATAACGTGCTTGTAAATATGGTGCACTTCTACATTTTTCCTCAATTTGCGCCCTCTCAATACGATGGCTTAATTGCATTGCAGTAATGTTTGTTATGTTCATCAGTAAAACAGTTTACAAAAAAATAAAAAAGCATGTATGGAAAACTATTTTTAATACATGCCTTTTGCATTGCTTCCGATGGTGTCTTGTTTCTTTTCACATGTTGTTTTATCAGAATGTTTTTTTGAAAGAATTAAACACGCGATCAACGTTGTTATTCATCAAAAATGGATCCAAATTGTTAGGGCTAATTAGGAGATGTTGGCTCTTGGTGAAACAGCACAAGGACAGTCACGCGCTCACTGGCACCATTGCGCGCTCACTGGCACACAGAACGAAGGACGGTCGCGGGCTGACTGGCACCATTGCGCGCTCACTGGCAGCGTTGCACGCTCACCGGCACAAAGAACCAAGGACCGTCGCGAGCACTGGCACAAACGCTTTGGAAAAAATTAGCTTTGCAGAAATGTGCTCATTAAGCCCTGGGCTGAGATGGTGATAAATGCAAAATGTTTGCAACCTTTGAGGTGTTATTCCAGTAGGGTCCCTGGAGATGCAGTGTCAGACAGAGGTGTTTGAAAGTCCTCTTCAGCTTCTCCAGGTCTCCAGTTCCATCTTCATGGAGTTTTAGCCTTTGAATAGGCAGCTGTAGGGGTCCCCCTACAGGACCCAGGCTGAAGGACCCCTACAGGCCAACAGGACACAGGCCCCACAGGGCAGGCCTGACCTCTTCCACATTGAGCTAGGTTACTCCAAACCCTCATAGGCCTGTTGTGGGCAGTAGGCACACTCCCGCGCCCCAGTGATTCTAGCTGTCAGCAGAGTGCTCTGTCCTGGGAGTCAAAGACAGAAGGTGGTTTAGAACAGTCCAGTGTGCCAGGTTCTGGGACAGAAAGTCTTACCTCCTCTTCCAAGTTCCAGGTTGGGTTTCATGAACAGTAACTGCAGGATGCATAGAGCTCATATGCCATAGCTTGAAGTCCACCGTCAGCCACCCAATTATTCCCACTTTGAATCAGACCTACCTTTATGACAGTAAGTAATTCACACCCTATGGGAATGTATTCTGGATAAAAATCTCCCGGCATCCTGTGAGCAGATAATATCCAAGAGGGTGGGATAAGGTCCCCTGGTATAGAGATCTCTGGGGTCAAGTGTATCCTCCCGTTTAACACTCTCAGGACCATGTAGAGGAGACAGAATCTTTACATCTGCTTGTAGCAACCACTGACCCACAGGCTGCTCAGGGGAGGCCTGAAGTCTGGGGTAGAGGCTTTCAGCCAGATTTAATAAGCCTTTGTGTTGCCCTAGTGTCATGCACGGCAATGAACGGCTTACGTGATATTTACTAGAGCCAGAGTAACAGAAGGCCGCGCAAATCGCAGTCTTTTGTTACTCTGCAGCTGAAGGTTTTGCATGGCGGAGCATGGGCGGAGCATGGGTGGAGCATGGGCGGAGCATGGGTGGAGCATGGATGCAGCATGGGCGGACACGGGTGAAGCATGGGTGGAGCATGGGCGAGGAGTGGGTGGGGCGTGAGCAGGGCATGGGCGGAGCATGGACGGAGCATGGGTGGAGCATGGGCGGACACGGGTGAAGCATGGGCGTTCCCACGCATCCAAGAGTTTATTTTGGTGCATTCTTAGGTTTACAAAGACTTGTGAAAAGGGCAATCTGTCCATATGTGTGTCTTCCCAACAGAAGCGTAACAAGGAGAAATACCTTTACTTTGCCTCCTTATTCTTTTCCTGCTCAAAAGC
Organism: Lissotriton helveticus; assembly: GCF_964261635.1. Lineage (NCBI taxonomy): Eukaryota > Metazoa > Chordata > Amphibia > Caudata > Salamandridae > Lissotriton > Lissotriton helveticus. The sequence goes on from NC_136062.1 coordinate 477,908,037, forward strand.
AATCCTCTAAGGCATTTCTCTCTTTCTACGTGTGTTGTTGCAGGGGCGTAACACAGGCCCCTGCAGCCCCCACGGTGCGGGGGCCCTCACCCTCCAGGGGGCCCCGTCAGCACCGCACTTCTGCTGGGGAGCTCGAGATTGAGTCCGGAGGGGGCCCCTTCACGTACCCTGCAGGGGGGCCCCCTCAAAGTTCGTTACGCCACTGTGTTGTTGCTGGAAGCTGACTCTGTATATACTATCCCAAAGTGAGGTATAGTGTGCACAGAGTCCAGAGAGTCCCCAAAGGACGAGCAGCTGGGCTTATCAAGCTGGTGTGTTTAGCATTTATTGTATTCACTCCATCAAGACTGATGCACACACTCAGAAACTGAATCCAGACCAATTGGGTAAGTATAAAAAGAGGTATATTTGTATTTTATGTCTAGAACCAAGCAGGACTTGGTACAGGTAGGTAAAATATACTTTTGTTTGTAAATTTTCGCGTAGAAATGCAATTGAGGATGGATTTGCAGTTATTACAGGTTTGTATCACTTTAAAATGCAGTTTGAATTACAAATTGACCCGCCTGCAAGTGGTGCAGAATTCTGCGGCCCGAGCTATTTTCGGGCATTCGAGACGGGCCAACGCTGCGGAGCTATTAAGAGCTTTGCATTGGTTGCCCATCTCTAAGAGGATCCTCTTTAAAAGCCTCACTCTTGTTTTCAAAGCCCTTCATGGTATTGGTCCCAAGTATATCGGGAAACGTTTTTCTTTTTACCAGCCTAGCAGGGCTCTACGTTCTGCTTCATTGGCCAAAGTGGCTGTGCCGGTCATTAAGCGCTCCAGAACTGGAGGCCGGGCTTTTCGCTACCTGGCCTCGCGGGGCTGGAATGAGCTCCCTTTGGCTTTAAGAAGGGCAAGTAATCTTCTTGTTTTCAGGAAGGAATTAAAGACCTGGCTCTTTTCTGTATAGTGTTTTTTATTTTGGTTTCTTCTCTTCTTTCAGCTTTTAGTTGTTATGTTTGTTACTCTGCCTAAGTTTTCTTCGCTAAAGCGCCGGGATGCTCCTTTGGAGTAGCCTTGCGCTATAGAAGAAATAAATAACATAACATAACAAATGAATCACTTTCAGATTACTTACTAGTTACTTTCTGAATACTATGAGTACCGGGTGTAGTATGCCCAGACCCCACACCTTAGGATCTCACAATATAAGGTAAGTAAGACTTTTTATACTTTTCAGTTTTAGTTCTCTTCTCTCCATACAAACATCAGTTCAACACTTAGAACATTTAGGCCCAAAATCTCAGATCGGCCACCCGAGGCCATTGGGCGTCGGGTACAGGAGTGTCTTCTGGCATCAGGTTTTCTTACCAGCTCGGAGTCGCGGTCAGAGGGACCCTTCAGGTTGAGGCTGCAGATGTCGTATTGAGGCTTGAGAGAGGTTGGGGATCACCAGATCCCAGGTCAGGATCACACGGGAGACCTCCTTGTGGTGTGGTGTTGAACTTGGGCCGTGGGGTGCAGAGTGGTGCAGAATTCGCGGAGTCACCCGAATCCGGATTCTGGTCTTGGATCCTTTGCGTGCACAAATCCGGTGCTCACAGGAGACAGAGTCTGTAAGGTGAGTGCAGGGCAGGTCCTCCAGGCTTTTGGGGACCTCTGGCTCCTGAACACATCAGTTTCTTTGCTGTAGGCAGGTCAGAGTCAGGACAGGCCGCTAGGGCTGGGATGAATGCAGTGGGTGTACTCTTCCTGGGTCAGCACAGCTCTTCGGTCCATATTCTTTCTTCCTCAAGTCTGAGGAGGCAAGATTCAGGGTTGCCCCTAAATACTAGATTTTGGGGTGTAAACGGGGTGTGCAGGCCGGGACAGATGGGTCCCTCCCTTGGGGTGGGTACATCCCCTTGTATGCCACTCTCCAGTCGGAGGAGGCAAGTGTCTCTTCCTAATAGCCTGAGTCCCCCCATCTTCAAGATGGAGGGGACTGAGAGGTGTGCTTCTCCTCGCCCCCCCACCTGAGGGGTGGGGTTGGCAAAGGTGGAAACACATCTCTTCCTAGCTTGGATTTCCCACTGATTCTCCCACCCAAAGTGGGGGCCAGAACTGGTGGGAGCCAGTTGCTGGGGGCAGCAAAAGACAGGGGCAGCTTCCAAAGTTGGCAGGCCTTTGAAGCATCCCCTTTCAGGGACACAGCCCATCCTGGGGGAGGAAGCATGACACCTCTGCCCAGGATGGGCTTTTTTTCTGGACCCAGAGAGCGGAGGCTTTCTACCCAGGGGTTCAGAAACCTGTCTGGAGGTGGCAAATGGTGGGCAGCCATTCAGGAACACCACCAGGGCTGGTCGGTTTTCAGGGGGCATCTTTAAGATGCCCTCTGATTGCATTTTACATTAAATCCCACACTGGCATCAGTGTGGGTTTAATGTGCTGAGAAGTTTACTACCAAACTTCCCAGTTTTTACTAAAGCCGTTATTGAACTGTGGAGTTCGTAATGACCAACTCCCGGACCATATACTCTTTATGGCTTTACTGCAATTACAGTGTCTGAGAATGGACTTAGATACTGTAGGGGTATAGGGCGCATGCCACTGTACCCTCACCTGAGGGCTAGTGCGCCCTGCTAGAGGGGTGACTTACCTAGGCCTCAGGCAGTGAGTTGTAGGCATGGCACACAGGGATGTGTGGCATGTCAACTTTTCACTTTTCTTTGCACCAAAACACACAGCCTGCAGTGGAAGTGTGTGTTTGTTAAGGTGCAGGGCCTCTAAGGGTGGCATACTATGTGCTGCAGCCCTTAGAGGCCTTCCCTGGTCACAGTGCCCTTGGTACCCATGGTACCCTTTACAAGGGGCTTACCTCTGGCCAGAGATGTGCCAATTGTGGGTACAAAGGTACAGTTTTGGGAAAGTACACAGGCCCTGGGAAGCGGATTGGCAGGGACCCAGGGCACATCAAGTCAGGTTTCATCAGTTGTCAGGCAAAAAGTGGGGGTTCACCATGCAACAAGGGGCCCTTTCCTACATTGTTCACTTGAAGCGTTCGCATTCTTCAGTTAGAATTTTTCTCCCACCGAGGCACTCAGTTGTCTGAATATGTTCCATGTTGGACAACATATTGTACCCCTCCACTCATGCCATATACATGTCTAGCTGGGCCTCCTGTTCTTCTGCAGTTAAAGCACAGTGAGAAGCCTTCAGAGGGAGCTGTCAGGCCAGTCCTGTGTGACAGCAGTGGAACAGAGAGGAATCAGGACACTTAGGGCCAGATCTCTAGCATCTTATGTTGTGGTTACGCCACTTATATGGCGCAGTCATGATGCAAGATGCACCCGGGTTTAGGAGTTATGGTTGCATGAGATGGGGAATAACATGCAAATCTGGGCACTCCGGGTCCAATTCTGTGTGTTTGGACTCACACTGCGGAAAATAACGGGCCCAGGTCTGCATCTCTTTACCGCCTCCTTGGAGCTGAGGGTACATAGATGTGGGCAGCTTTGAGGAGGGCCAGGAGTAGAGGTGAGAGATGGGCGGAGTGTTCCCTGCTCCCCATGAAGCAGGAGGAGGCGGAGTGGGATCTGGGGCCGCCCCTGCGGCTCCACTGCCAGCCAGGGTCTGGTGTCTCCAGGTGCAGGTTTACCAGGGTGCCGTATTGGCAAGACCGGTACATCTGGTCCCAGGACCCTGGAAAACCAGGGCGCTACCCCCGGAAGGAGTACAACCCCTGGCAACTCCTAATAAAGCCCTAGAAATTGCTCAAATCTGCAGTGCAGTGTTAGTGCATCATTTAATCAGGGCGTGCTGGTGACCTGCAGTGGGGAAATTACCTTATCAGGACATTACCAGATCTCTAGTCCTTCAAGCTGCTTTCAGGTCCAGAGATTCGGGTGAAATTTGAGACACATCACCGCAGTCTTCCGGTAGTTAGATAATAGGAGATCCTTTTCTCTTCCTCTGTCATGCTCAGCTTCCTGCTTCCCAAGTCATCAAAGTGCCTTGAGTCATCCTACATTGTTTTAAAAAGGATACTTTAATCCCTCAATCCATCCACCCACCCAATCATCCATCCGCCTATCCATCCATCCACCCACCCATCCATCCATCCATCCACCCATCCATCCATCCACCCACCCATCCATCCGCCCACCCATCCATCCATCCACCCACCCATCCATCCATCCGCCTATCCATCCATCCATCCGCCCACCCATCCATCCATCCACCCACCCATCCATCCATCCACCCACCCATCCATCCGCCCACCCATCCATCCATCCACCCACCCATCCATCCATCCGCCTATCTATCCATCCATCCGCCCATTCATCCACGCATCCATTGTACCTCCTCCTAACCCATCACAGCCTTCAGAGGCCTAAGAACAATCTAGTCTCTTCTCGATAGACCCCCACCTGCTGTGGACAGAATCTCCGTTTGGAGAGGCCCTTCCTCTGATATGTAAATACTTGTCATGACCCCTATTGACCAGCAGGTGTCCCCTGAGAGTGGGCGCAGTGATATCAGGCCTCTGTCCAGAGAAGGATTTGAAAGGGGTTGGGTGGTCACGTCTTCCCAGAGAAGATGTGGCTTCGAAGCCCTTTTTGAAGTCGGACCCGAGCAGCGCATGCGCTGGTCTGAGAGGCATGCTGTATTTGAGTATGGACTCGAAGCCCCGCCCCCTCTCCACCAATATTTGTCATTGGCTTTTGTCATTGTCCTTTGAAAATTCTGGCTTCTGATTTGTTAATAGGCTTGTTAGTCTCTCCTCAGTACCGCCTTTTCCTCATTTGTAAACTCTGTGGAAGACTGGCCCTTTTACTTCTGCTGTTACAAGGTATGTCTTATTAAGTTTAATGAGTTTCTCCTACTGCAGGCACAACACGCTTTCCTGCAACATTCAGTGCGCCATACGCACCGCAAGCGCTTTCACTTTCAAAGTAGCCGGGACAATGGCAGCTGCTTCTTTGAAGTGAAATAGGTTTTGCATTTACAAGAGTTTGAGCTATTGGTTTATTATCAAAACAGATCAATAAAAGTCCTTGTCATTTACAATCCCAATCGCTCACAATCTTGTAAATTTCAAGATCTGTCGCATTGCAAATGCTGGTTATCTTTTTGCTTGCAAGTAGAATTCTATTCTAAGTTTCACATTTATCCGCTAAGCAGCTGTGGCTACGTCTAAGGCAATATCTACAGCTTATTCATGTTATATTTAAAAAGTGTGTTGCTTTTCCCTTCGGCACAGAAGCCTGACCTGCACTTACATGGCTGTTTCTAAGGCCACGGTGCAGTTTTCTGCTCCAGACTGGGTATATTTAACTTCCTCTGCAATCCTACATTTCAGAGCTGATCTCTGTGACGCCTGCACCGTATGGGCACTCCTGACTGTTGATGTATAAAGATGGAGGGGCAGATTTACAATAACTGGTGCATCCCTGCATATGAGCAAGGATGAGCCAATCAGTGCTGAGCATAGTGTGCGCTCCGACTCGAATTTGCTGTTTCTGCCATTGCATCCAGATATATAAAACAACAAGTAACATCACACGTACAACAAGCCAGGTGTATTGGCCTAGTCAATTGTTGTTTGTTGCGTAAGATAAATAAGGAACACCCATGGCTAGGATGGGGTTGTTGGTGTTGCATGGGTACTCTCTGATCGAGTTGTTGGGCAACTGGGGGTGTTTGTATTCTCTTCATGAGCTTTAAGCTGGTTTGGCGCTTCTGAGGAGATGTTGACGGTGCTGATGGATTTTCCTGCCATTTGCTCCTCTCAGTGTTTCGGTGCCTGGTCCTTTGAGACCCAGGCTGGTTCTCACTTCTTTACTTACCCCTAATTACCGAGTTATGGTTGCTCTAGGGTGCTGTGCCTATTGGTCTTGAAGCTTCTAAGTTAAATAATTACACTTTTTTGAAATTTGAAGGGACATTCTGATATTTTCATTAATTAGCACGGAAGGAAGCCCATCCTTAGGTGTGTGTAACCGTTCACCAGTGGCACGTGAAGTAACAGTAGGTGTTGCAGCACCCAGGCTAATGTGTTGCATGTCTAAATACTTATAAGGTCCCAAAGGCGAGACCTATTGGCTATGCCAATGCTTGTTTGGTTAGGCAGGGCTTCTTTTCTCGTTAGACAGGGCCCCTTTTCTGCTCCTAATTTGTTGTTAAAAAATGTGCAGCTGAGCAATATACACATCTGGTGATGGTTTAAAAAAATGGCACACAGTTGTGAGATGCTCCTTTTTAGGTCAAGCATTCGAGACCTTGTGTATATACTTTAGTATTATTATTATATACTTATATGTGTATGTACTATGTGGGCTCTGGAGATAAGCCCTGGGTCTTGTCTGCTTCCGCTTAGGGACTTTTTTTCTGTTCAACTGCCTCTATTTAACTGTCTTGATAGAAAACGACCAGCAGAGGTCAGTAAAATACCAGAATCACTTTAGCATCCTTTAGATTACAGTCTATAGAAATTGTCTTCCACAAGCACCCGTAGACTATAATATTTTTTTAAAATCTTGTATTTTCAGTGATATGACCACCAAAGGCTCAGATTTTATGTTAAAAACAGTGCTTTGGACTATGTTTTTTCCGCTGAAAGACAATATTTCTTTCCATGTGTTCCCATACATTGTGTGTCACGCAGTGTGGTGCTTACTTTTCCTCCATGTTAAAGAACAGTAGAGGTTTCAGCGCTCAGGCTAATGTGCTGCATAGCTAAATATATATAAGGGCCCAACGGCGAGACCAATTGCATTGCAAATGCTTGTTGCTACTTTGCTCATCCTAAAAAGTCACAGGGCCTCGTGCAAGGTTCTCAGCTGGACCCTGACAGCTCACAAGAGGGTGACCTTGCACCTTCCCCTTCCTCAATCATGGCCCCTGTGCTGAGACTGCCTCCGCTTGTAGGGGTCGGACATCTGACCACCGCAGCCTGCTCAGCTGGTCATCCTTCCGATCTAGCTCACAGACACCTGCTCCCTTTCCGAGCTTCCGAGCTCTGAAATGTGCAGACGTTATGAATTCCAAGGGTCCATTGTCCCCAGACACCTCTCACATAAAGTATGTATGTAAATATATGTATGTGTTGGTATGTAATTGTCTTGTTCTGCATGAAGGTTTGCGCCCCCTGTCACACTGAAGGTGCCATCAGCTGTCTTTATAGCGCCTGCTCACACTGACCCGTCCCATGCACCGCTGTTCTGTCGGCACATCTGTGACAAGGGTTTCCCAACTTTTAACAATGAACCAGGAGGAGGCCATGCCAATATTACAGGAGGCGCCTCGCAGGAAGCTTGCCCCCCCTTGAGCTCCCCCCCTTGAGCTCCCCTCCTTGCCCCCCCTGCGGACGCCCATGCTTAGTGTCTGTCAGTCACTGCCTTAGTTTGCTGTTCATCTCAGGTGTACATTGATGGGATATATATATATATTTATAATGTTCTGGTGAGTGGTGCTTGCATCAGGAATTGCCTTTTGTTAAAGGTGTAAGTTGTACTTCCAGGTTTCGGCGGCAGTCGTCTGTCTCTGTCCTTTGTTGTTTTCATGACACCGCTGGTTTCTCCGGTGGCTGCTGTTTGTTCGCGATGGGTCAGGTTCTCGTCTCTAGTGAAAGGCGCCCTTCGGCTGCTTTGTTGTGCTAAGAAGTGTGCGTTTCTTCATTTTACAACTCTAGGCTCCCCGCGGAGCGTCTGCCCCTTGCTCTGGTGTTGTTTTTGTCCTCAGGCCGCTCCCCGCCCCTTCTCTCCTCTCTGAGAGCCAGTGCCCCCTTTGACCCTCCACCTGCCGCCGACCCCCTCCCCGCCTCTTTTCCCGGTTCACACCTTGGTGCTTTCACGCTTAACGTCACCTCCAGCTCGCATTTTCAGAGCGGGCCGCGGGCTCCCTATCACCGACATGAGGAGGAGGAAGAGAGAGGGGGGCAGAGGAAGACTCGGTGCGTTCGGGGAGACGGATACGGTGGGGGGGCTGAGAGTCAACGAATAGGGGGTAGAGAAAGAGAGAGAGAAGCAGTGGGGAAAGAGAGACCGAGAAGTAGGGAGGAAGGAAGATGAGAGAGCAAGTGGAGGGGTGGGGGGGGGTCTGGGTGAGGGAGCGCAGCTTCAGAGAAGTGAGACCTGTGTCCTAACTCCGCCAGCAGCAGGAACACAGCGGGTCCAGAGGAGAAAGAGCCAGGCCAGACAGAGTAGGTCCAGACAGTGTGCACGGAGGCAGGCTCGGTGGGTCCGGAGGAGGGATAGGGCAGGCAGAACAGCTCCAGAGAAGGGCGAGCAGACCCGGACCAGTGCGAGCAGATAGGCACCAGGGCGAGCAGACCCGGACCAGGGCGAGCAGACCCGGACCAGGGCGAGCAGACCCAGACCAGGGCGAGCAGACCCGGACCAGGGCGAGCAGACCCGGACCAGGGCGAGCAGACCCGGACCAAGGCGAGCAGACCCGGACCAGGGCGAGCAGACCCGGACCAGGGCGAGCGGATCCAGACCAGGGCGAGCAGACCCGGACTAACAGATCATCCTGCGCAGGGAGACGGCGGACACAATCAGAATGTAGTGTTCAGCTTTTCGGGTGCCAGGGGGATAACTTTAGGGTTCAGGGTGGGTGTGGGTTTTAGGGTGCCAAGGAGTAATTTAATGTTCAGGGTGGGTTAGGGATTGGGGTGCCAGGGGGATAATTTTAGGGTTCAGGGTGGGTATGGGTTTTGGGGAGGCAGGGGGTAATTTTAGGATTCAGGGTGGGTATGGATTTTGGGGTGCTAGGGGCTAATTTTAGGGTTCAGGGTGGGTGTGGGTTTTGGGGTGCCAGGGGCGTAAATTTTAGGGTTCAGGGCGGGTATGAGTTTTGGGGGGGCAGGGTTTGTGTTAGGGTTCAGGGTGGGTATGGGTTTTGGGGTGCTAGGGGGTCATTTTAGGGAACAGGGCGGGCATGGATTTTGGGGTGCCACAAAAGAAAGAGATGGCTGTAAAACAACAACTCTATAGTGTATGAGATCATATGCGGCCTGCTTCCTGCCCCCCATGGTTCCTTCTGCGCCCCAGTGTTTCTTGTGCCCCATGTGGCACACTTCATGGCAGAGGATGGTGAGGCCGTTAACATTTTGCCCACCCTCCTTGAAAAATATCTGCGGAGGCCCATGTGCCGGTCTTCCAGGCGCTATCTGCCTTCATGTCCGCGCCGCCTCTGTGCCCTCTGATGCTCTGATGTTTAATAAGGTTACCCTCTGTGTGCCCCCGGATGCCCAGACGTGTAACGCGGTTATCTCTGCCAGACTCGAGTGTCCTGAACCCCCAGGATGTGGAATGACGCAGCTTCGCTCCATCACCCCCCCCCCCCCCCCCCCCCCCCACCCACACACGCATCCTCCTTCCGACCGTAATGCAATCACAGTCGGACATCTCAGCTCCTCCCGGAAGGTGATGGGGGGTCAGATGAAGGTGGGCGGGGGGGGGGGGGGCAGGTTGAGGCCTGGACGAGGGGCACGGAGTGATGGAGGTAAGAAGCATTACTCCCACACTCTGACCCTCGTGTGGAGGCGTGACCTCGGTTTACACTCACTTCAGGCCAGTTTTCAATCCCTGCTGAATGACTCCTTGAATCAAATTCAGTCAGAATGAACCTTGAAGCTGGAGCAGCTGGTAACAGGCCTCCTTGACCTGCCTGAGTGGGAAGACGCGTGCCTCTGACAGCTTCCGGCCGCGGCACCGGATGTGCCCGGTCATGGTATGTTTTCTGCAGGTGACCCCCTTTTCTCCTCATAGGTAGGGTTACAACCGGCTGTCCACCGCCACCACCGGTATTTGAATGACACAAAATTAGCAAAATCACCTAAGCCGGTATTTTTAGCTCTTATCTAAGTATACATGCCAAGGGGAAAGCGGGCGAGTTTTTGAAAATATTCAGGAACATTTATTTCTTTCATTGACTTCTATTGAGGCCTGAATTTGTTATGATGACATCTACTGGGCCTAAATGAATTTTTTTTTTTTTTTTTAACTTACCTGTCTGGAGCACAGTGAAAGCGCTATACAGGCAGATAGAGCTGCCAAAAATGCTGTGCACTGGCCTGCGGGCACAGGCTACCTGCAGCGTACACTCCGAGTCACACAAGACCAGTCCCCGTCTCACACATGCCCGAGGCAGGCGGGAGACTCCCGATTTCAAGGCTGGCCTTCTGTCTCCAGATACCGGCACACAGAAACTCGATTGGAAGTTTTAGAAAACTGGCAAAAATAAAATGATGCCTTTCATGCACGGTCCAATCTCCCCCTCCAAGAATTACCTCTGACATCAAAGGTTAAGGATTTGTCCTTGATTTTTGGAGGGGAGATTAGAACATGTGGCAGGTCTAGACATTTTCATTTTTGGCTGTTCTACATAGCGCAAACAAAAACAGAGTTTCGAACTCTGGGGCATATTAGCAAGAACCGCGTTAAAATTATCGCCGTTTTAGCGGCAGGAAACTGCAGCTAAAGCGGCGATAATGGGCTTGCTAATATGCATTATAGAATTCCAATAGAAGCCCAGGTTAGATGTGCAGGAAATCTAACCTGGGCTTCTATTGGAATTCTAGAACGCATGTTAGCAAGCCCATTATCGTTGTTTTAGCGGCAGTTTCCTGCCGCTAAAATGGTGATAATTTTAGCGAGGTTCTTGCTCATATGCCCCTCTGTTCTTAAACTGCCAAAAATGGAATAGTGCTTGTCTGTCAGCGTACATACCGATAGACTCGAGTCAGGCAGACTGCCTCTGCTCCAATATAAGTCAGTGAGGAAATACATCCTCCCAACTATTTTTTTTAAATCGCCCACTTGTCTGCACTTAAATGTCAGCAGGTAAGCTCTCTGCAGAAACCTGACGAGCATTCAGGTTTCTGCATGCAGGAATTGGGAGGCGGGAGACAAGCCTTGAAATCTGTGCTCTCCCGCCTGAATCGGGAGGGTTGGCATGGACGTCTGTGCATACTTCAAACAGCAAATATAAACAGAAAACATTATAAATGTGCTCCAGGGAACCATTAATGATCCATGACCAATAATTAAGGGTGAACAAAGGTGGAAAAGTTATGTTACAAATTTATACATAACATTTTGTTTAATACCCTTTTTAGTATCAAATTCCAGACTTTGCAGACTCTTAACCCCTTGCCCGCGGCCGGAATTCCACTCCTGTGCGGCACATTCCGATCGCGGGTGCGGTCGTGACAGCTCCCAGCCGTCATCAGCACACGAGCACTGTGTGCCATGACAGACGGGAGCCGTCATCAGCACGCAAGGGGTTAAAACAACAACAAATGGCTGGTATTTTTCTCTTTGAAAAGTGGAAACCCTGCTCATAAGTTGTTCTGAGCCTTGCACTGAAGCTACAGCTGGAGGCGGGGCTGTTCTTTAGGGGGCGGGGCGCTCGTGAATGTCTCCTGGCACAGTAGTACTGAGAACGCATTATCAGAGAGTGCCCTGGCAGCGGCAGGAGAGAGACGAGGCCTCCACGTCCCGCCTCACCTCAGCGTACTGCATTAGCAAATGGATATTTAGAAGCCTCCGCGAGTCCCAGGCACGTTCAAGACAGGACGTCTAAGCAGGAGCGGCCGGTGCAGGTAAGAGCGGTGGGCGGGGTGGGATGGAGTCGATATATGACGAGGATGGAAAATAACATTAAAAAAACAGAAAAACACTTACCTTGTGCTCGCCGCATCGCCAACTTGGCGATGAGGCGAGTGCAAGGTAAGTGGTTTTCTTTTTTTTAATGATATTTTTCCTCATCGTCATCTGTTGACCCCACCCTGCCTCCGTCTCACTACACTTATATGCACCGGCCACTCCTGCGTATAGGTTCATTTGCCAGATAGTGACAACAACACCTTTTCGGTTCCACTGACTTCCCCATTTAACCTGAGTTCACCACAGGTATTTATTCTGTGTTAAATATAAATGCACATATTCTTATTATATCATGATCAGTGGTGGCTGGTGACATTTGAATGTGGTGGGCATAAACTTTGGGCATGATTTTTATGTAGCAATCGATGTGAACAAGTTCAATGGACAAACCTGGGGTCCAGGGGAGTCCTTCTCCTGAGAAAGACATGAAAGAAAATTGAAAAATGGTGCATTTTAAAGCAAATTAATGTAGCGAGAAAGCAAGGCTTATTAAGCAGTGGAAATGTATAGTCTTGAAATATTAAACACATTAAAAACTGATCCATATCTTCTTGCATTAATTTGTTCAACAGTTACTGTAATGTGTAAATTGTTCTGCATGACAACTTTAGCCCTTTAAATTGTATGCTTGCCCAGTGTCTTGCACGGCGTGCAGCATTAACTTTGAAAAAGTATGCTCTAACAAGACTTCGAGAAGCTCCCACAGCTGCTGGCTGCAACCAGTCATATAGAAATATGTGCAGACAGACGTTTAAGTGAGATGAAAAAAGTAGGGGCTCTCTATAAAGGAACATGTGAAATACATTTCTGTGATTCCCATAGTGTGCCTCCTTACCAGTATTTTGGTTTCTCTCTGAGATGTAATTTTATCCAGATACATGGCACAGGATCTGACATAGGCCTAAAGCCTGTCAGTATGATTGGCTTTGTCACTGGGTGTTAGCTGTTTAAGATAGATGAGTAACAACAATGATTTCTTATAAATAATTAACACTGGAAATGTTTAAATCTGAAATAGTGAGTCTGTGAATTAAATAGCATTGAGGCCTGTGGAAGGAGTTTTGGCCTTCAGTTATGCGTGCTTCATGTTCGATATGTATGCTCCTTTTCTCTGCACGTCTTGTCCATCTGCACATCTTCAACCCCTTCTCTATCCTCTTTGTCATCCTCTTTTCACTCTTCCCCGAATGCCCTGACTCGCATCTCTGTCACTTCACCTCCCTCACGTGCACCGCACTCCGTCAAATTTGAGCACTTTAATTTCTCTTACTTTTGCCTTGCAAATAATTTGACAGCAGTGCACCCCCTTCACACACAAATCCACAGAATGTCACTTGCAAATGGAATACATTAACATTTTTTTGTGTGATCTGCAGAGAGGCCAACCCATTGGCAGGAACATGGTTTGGCTTCAGCCTTCGTGCCATTGTGCTCTATCAAAGCCCCTCATAAACTCCTAGCATGGCTCAAACTTCAAAGTATGCGCAGAACAAAATACAGATAAATTACAGCATTATAAAATAGCTAACTCGTGGGAAATGCAAGACTAAGGAAAGCATGTAAAATAAAAGAGGCACTAAGTCGCTGGAATGCATTCCCGTGACATTTTTAACATTCATTGTTTGCAAGCCAATCAATTTTTTTAGCATGAGTGTTAACTTAGGGGCATGTACACAGGGCCAGTGTTAATGCCACACATCAGAAACTGGCCACTGTAAGCACATGTTCCACAGTAAACGCATATCTTGGGACACAACCTTTACAACGCGGTCATTACACAGTGATACCTTAACAATGCGGTTGTTACAATGACCGCGATGTTAGTACGCGATGCATTTAGATCGCAAGTCTTTACAACGAATTCCACAAGGGGGCGCTGAGGTATTGGAGATGAATTCCAACACCTTCCCTACTGTTGCGCAACCTGGAGTAGGAATAGTAAATAATTCTATTCCTAAGTCCACCGCACCCCCTAGTGGAAGTCGTTGTAAAGACTTGTAATGTAAATGCATCGCTTACTAACAATGCGGTCGTTGTAACAACCGTGTTGTAATAGCATGCAATGTAATGCATCGCGTAGTAAAGTGCTATATTCACATATCTTTCGCTGTGGGCCTGACTCGGCTATTTGGATCCCTTCCACAAGGGAGAAAATGCCGCAGCTCGACTTCTAAAGTAGCGGGCAATGTGAAGCGAGGGGCTTACCATTACTGAGTTCAAGGCACTGAGTTTAGATCAGACATGCTTGCATCCACTCTCACGTATGACGAAAGGGTGGGATCTACGCCTTTGAATGACAACATCTGAAATCATGCAGGGATGACGTTTCCGACACCCGAAACCGTGATGCTTATTGAGTTACTGGCCTACAGTGGTCATACAACCCTATACCACAATGGCAATGAAGGGCTTTAAAACAGAAAGCCCTGCGTCGTGCATCACGTTAAGAAAGCTGATTTACTACCTGTCGTCCGTCTCCTGCTTCAGAGCGAGGCCGGGCAGGAAGCCTGAAACAGACAACCCAGACTTAAATATATCAATTTATTTAGAGATATGATCGTATCCCTCAATAAATCGATCTATTTTATAATTTTTAATGTAAATGTGTAGGAATTTTCAGAGGGGCGCAGCCCCACAGCCCTAATTGAGAAACAGCCTCTGATCATGATATGTTTACAGTGGCTTACAGGAATGTGTGTGGCCTTGTACCTCGCATTAGTGTCTACTCTCTTGCAGGCACTATTTGCTTGGGCTTGTGGCTCTTACAGGGCAGACACATAAACAGTTCTGACCCTACGAAACCTAGGGCCAGATGTAGGAGAGGAAATACCAGTCTGTAACGGCCGAATTCGGCCGTTACCGACCGGTATTTAGGATTTGGCATGTAGGGGCCAGCATTTTACAGAGTCGGTAAATTTACCGATTCTGTAAAATACCGAATCGGTAATTTTACCGATTCGGTAATTCCACATGTAGGTGACACTCCTGAGAGTGCCACAGGCCCTTAAGAGTCGGTATTTTACCACCCAATCCAATTGGGTGGTAAAAATACCGAATCCAGGTGTGCATGCACATGTGTGCATGCACACCTGTGCCATGTGACACACAGAAATGCCCTTATGGCATGTCTGTTTGCCACATGGCACACATGCCTGTATTTGGGGTGCTAGAGGGTGTCAAAGTGACACCCCCTGCACCCTTGCAGGATTCGGTATTTACCGATTCGGTAAATACCGAATCGGTATTGCCCATTGATTCCTATGGGCTTCAAGGCCCATAGGAATCAACGGGCAATACCGATTCGGTATTTACCGAATCGGTAAATACCGAATGTTAACGATTCGGTAATCCAAATTTAAGAATTACCTACATCTCCCACCTTCATATTTACCGATTCATAAATACCGAATCGGTAAAATTCGGTATTTATGAATCGGTAAATAGGAATTACCTACATCTGGCCCCAAGTGTCTCTGTCCCACTCTAGGCCCGGCCAGGCCCAGAAATTCAGCGGACTTTGAGGATATCCTGCCGCCTAGAATGTAGCCACTTTGATCATGCACCTGACATGGAGCCAGTGCTTAATTTGAGCCAGTGGTTTCTGGTGCTGGGTCCAGGCACTTAATTGTCAAAAACCAGCGCTTATGACAGTCTACCACATGGTGGCATTGTTTGTCTGATTTAGAGGCACGCACAATAACAGTTGTTTATCAATTCAATGTAGCCTAAAAGCGACTAACATCTGCTCTCCAAGGCTTTATTATTATTGCCCTGGGAGCCTGAAATAATCTGAATTGTCACACTTGGAGGAGTGTGATGCTCAGTAGTTGTGCTGTTGCTGTCATTGGCAGCACTGCCAGGGGCAATGGGTGGTGCTAGCTGCTGTGGCCCACTGACAAGCGTCTGGCACTTATTTTTTCACAAATTAAACACTGCATGGAGCCAGGTGTGGGAAGAAGGCCGGGTGATTCTGACCTCACTCGTCTTTGGTTGACTTTTCAATGGGGGAGGTGAGAGAGGGTAATATGTGTAAGTTCACAATGCAGAGAGTGTGTACAATACAGCCAGCCTTACTACACAGTAGGTTGTGTACTCTGTAGGTTGCACATACACTATACATGAGCCACACACCGTACAGCACGGGTCTCCAACCTTTGTGTAATAAGAGCTACTTATGTTCAAGGCATATTAGCCCGAGTTCCTGTTATTACTGTTGCAATAGTGAGACTATAGGACAAGATCACATTGGCGTCCGCCCATGCAAGATAACTAGCAGGGATCACCTCAGTACCACAGACAGGGTTACCATCAATAATCAAAAAAAGGCCTGTGAGTGAAGTGTTTTGTTATAAGTGGCCGCTTAATTTGCTAAAACGTGACCGGCATCCATGTATGAGCGCGCATTCAAGAGTTAAATAAATGTGGAAGTATGTCATTTTACAGCGCCATTTATTCTCAAAACACAAAATATGGATAAATGTAGTATGATGGCCAAAAATAAATATGGATAAATACAAACAGGAATGTTAAATAAAATAAATACCATAAAACCGGGAGCCCTAAATGTGAGTAATTATGTGGTCCTGGGTGGAGTTCTCGGAGTTCCGCTATGCAGAATTCTGCTACGTGACAAAAAACTCTGCCGCTCTACACAGAGTTCTGCAAGTTGCAGAGTGATTTCTTGGTCACGCCGTTCGTGTTGATTTTCATGACCGGGTGTTTGTCGCTCACTATAAAATCAGTGCAAACTGCACCATGCGCAGCGCAAGAGGGCGCTGCTGCTTTTCTGCCGCTCGTGTATATTTTCTACTCGGGCAGCAGCGATCTCAACGCGAGCAGAAGGTTTCTGAGAGCAGGCAGTCACAACCATCTGCGATCGCCCGCATTGAGAAATTCAACCACCTGTGTTAAGAAATCTCACCAGGAGGTGGATTTTTCTCGCTTGACAACTTGACACTGGCGAGCACGAGCGAGGAAAAAACTCCACTATGCGGAGCAGAGTTTTTCTGAATTCCGCGGAGTGAGGAAAATTCTGCAAACTCCATGAACGGAGTGGAGTTCACCGCCAAGGCCTAGTAATAAGCCTTCCAGATGCTGCATTACTTATCACACAACTATCAGCTATAAATATATATTTTTTTACAAAGCCAGGCAAAGTTCTCCAAATGTCAGCTTACGAGTTCTAAAAACACAGACATTTTTATCTCAAATACATGCTTTTCAAATTTGGTGTACCTATATTAATTCAGCCGAGCAATCATTTGGTAGGCTGAGCTGCACACAGGAGAGATACTCACTATATCTGCAGAGCTACCAGGAGCTCACGAGCTACTCGTTGGAGAAGTCTGATGTACAGGGCTGTATATATTACAAGAGACTTATACTGCCAGGAGCTTATACAGAAGAGCGTAAGTTACACTGTGTGCGGTGAACTGTACGGAGACCACTACGCAGTGCGGACCTTCATATTACTGAGCATGCATAATGGAAAGTAAATCATAGCTCACAAGGGCTTGGTGCAGGAGTTTCACACACTGTAGAGACTCAACCAGTATCTGGGCTCTTACTAGGGGTGGGTGGAATTTGCCTAATTGCGTTACGCAAATCTCCGGGAAACGGTAAAAAATCTCTGCGAACACGCAGAACTTCCGCGAACACGCGGAATTGCTTGTTCGCGATGCTTTTTTCCTGTTCACAATCGCTGGTTGCGTGCTCGGGGGAAATATCTCGTGAACATGCATTTTGAGAACGCAAACAAGCAAAAAATGTCGCAAAGTCGCGGAATGCAGATTTGCAGGGAATTTTGCGTTCTCCGCTCACCGCAAAATTACCCAGATTCCGCAAATTCCGCGAGTGGAACGGAACTTACCGCCCAGGCCTAGCTCTTACACATCCTCATAGCTCCATGCACCGCTTTCCCAACCCCACCCCAGACTCCTACTACTGCCTGTCTGTACTTCTTGTTTCTGCCCCTCACCTACACCTCCCTAAGTACGATCCTCACCCCCAACAGCACAAGTTCCCATTGTAGAGTGCAGGGTTTACACTCAAAAGAAAACCCTAAAGGTCAGAAGCACCAGAAATGAAATATGCTCCCTCTGCCCCCTCCTTGTCGAAGAGTCTTACAAAAGCACTGCTTTGATAGGGTGGGGCAAAATCAAGGGGAAAATGGAAGTCACTAGTCCCCTATTATTATGAACACAGCAACATCTGGTACTAGGGAAGCCCAACATATTTAGCACACAAGCCTGGAGCAGGATCATAGGAGGGTGGACATAGAAGATGAGAGAGAAGAAGGCGAGCCAAGGAAAGGCGAGAGAAGGCAGGGCACAAATACAAAGAGAAGTAGAGAAACATGGACAAAGAAGAAATGAGAGGGAGAAGAACACAGAGCCCTGGAGAAGAGGGCGAGAAGGAGATTCAGAGATGGGTACAGAGAGGGGAGAATAAAATGGATCTTGAGGAGAAATGAGAGGAAACAGGAAGAGGGGGGAATAGAGATGAGGAAAGGCGGGGTCATAGAGGAAGGATAAGGACACATTGGTAGAGATGAGAAATGATAAGAAACGTGTAAGTGATGATGATGTAAAATATAAAGAACAATATTTGGTCAGTGGGAAAAAAAGAGGAATGCAAGGGAGAAATAAGAGGAGAGAAAAAGATAGAAATCAAGTAGAAAATCAAGAGGAGAAGCGACAGAGGGAAGGAAACAAAAGACAAAGAGATGGGGTCAGATGGGAAAAGAAATGGAGACAATGGAGGGCCAGTGCGGAGAAAGTGTGGGAGGAAGAGGAAATTATAGAGGGGTAAAGCAAATGGATAAGAACAGGAGGAGAGAGTGAAAGAGAAAGGAGGTTAGAAAACAAGAAGGAGAGAGATAGGAACAGAAGTGATGGGGTGAAAACATATTTCAAAGGGGAAAGATAAGCAGATGAAAGAGATAGCTATGGTGTGCCGGTAAAGGAATAGAAGAAAGAGTTTGATGCAAAATAGAAAATAGAGAGCAGAAAAAAAGAGATACATGTGTGAAAAGAGAGGGACAAAGATGGTGACCGTCAGGAGCAGAGAGAAAAATACAGGAGAAGAGGGAAGAGTTGTAGAATGAAGAGGAGCAGAGAAAGCAGAGAGGATGTAGCCTTGCGGCTAGAGCAGTCGACCTCGAAGCTGGGGAACCAGGTTCGAGACTTGGTAACGACGCTCAACATCCTGTGATTCTGGTCAAATCACAATCTCCCCGCGCCTAACAAAAATGAATGTGTCTGTCTGTAACGGAACTGGTGCTCATGTAAAGCGCTCTGATGCCCGATTTCTCGGGTCTAGTTTGCGCTGTATAAAACTCTAAAACAAAAAAAAAACAGGAGAAGACAAGAGGAGAGGCAGTCACTGTACAGTAGGTGACCCCAGTACTGCACGTGGGCCGCTTCTCAAGCCACAGGGCCATTGTGGGCCACAGGGCCACCTGGATGTCGGCCCATCAGCATGAAATGCCTCTTAGAGATGGTACCTAGAGGAAACACACGGCCTGCAGGGCTGAGAGAAATTAAAAGTAAACCTTAGTAGGCAACCACTGGTTACTCAACGAGGTCCGTGAGAAGGATTCACAGCTCCTGTACGCCACCACCTCTGGGGCAACTCTGCAGGCACCAGCCGAGGCCTGCGGTGCTTCCTTTGGCCAGGGATGGTGTGAAGGCGGATGGTGTGGTGGTGTTTGGATTTGAGGCGCCCGGTCCAGCTGGGCCTACTTCTGGCTGGGGTAGGCTTGGCTATTTGCTGTGGTTTGGCCGGCCGGAGACTGCGGTGCATTCTCTATGGCGGTGTGTGCCGTGCTTTGGGGCAGGTCTCTGTGCCATCTGACGGCCATCCCGGATCTTACGGGCATTGGCATGCGTTATGGATGGACCTGCTGCTTGTGCTCCTGGCACTTCGACGGCTGCCTGTTAGGAGTTTGATCAATCCATCAGGATTAGTAAAGCACAGCTACTCACCCGTGAGGGTCTGAAGGTGCTTGGGGTATGGAGGGGGGCCAGCTCTGTTGAGGACTGGCGTCATCCGAAGAGGAGGTCTTGAGGTCCTTCCTGAACTGGAGCAGTGTAGGGCTTTGCCGGAGGTGGAGGGGGAGCTTGTTTCAGGCCTTAGCTGCGAGGGAGGAGAAGGACTTCACTCCCGTTCTGTTCTTGTAGATGCATGGGACGGAGGCTAGAGAGAAATCGGCTGATCAGAGGTGCCTCTTGGGTGAGTGGAAGGAGAGGCTGTCGCTTACATATGCTGGTCCGATGTTGTGGAGGGCCTTGCATGCATGAGTGAGGAGCTTGAAGGTTATTCCTCTTTCAATGGAGAGCCTGTGGAGATCGCAAAGGTGTTGGGTGATGTGATTGTGATGGGGGATGCCTAGGATCAATCTGGCTGCGCGTTCTGGACGGTCTGGAGTTTGCGTAGTAGTTTCTTGTTGATTCCGGCATAGGGAGTGTTGACGTAGTCCAGTCTGTTACTGATGAGGACGTGAATGACCATTTTTCTGGATTCTGAAGGGATGGCTGTGTGCTGTTGTTGGACTGTTACTTTTTCTCTTTTTTTATGTTTCCAAAGGTATTTTTCTCGGCATCTGCATTATAGATTTTGCAGCACTCTGATACTTCTCTGTTCCTGCTTGCTGTGCGGCGGAACATGCTTCCGACATCCCCAGGGCTGCGGTGCACCTGTGGGGAGGGCAGGATGGGTATTGGAGTCTGGCTGAGTCCTGCGTTGTCGAGCTTCCGCTTTATCTTCCTGGCAGAGGCAGTGCTGGTGGGGACATGTCGTTAGTGTCCCCTGGGCTGCTTTGCTTCTACAGGGGTCCCTGTTGTTTCTGCCAGTATCCTGGATGTGTTTGTGCTAGTCTTGGGGATGGACCTCTGTTTTGTGGCTTTGAGCTGGAACGTGCAGGCCGGTGCTATACCTCTTTGAGGCTGGCCCTTGTCTCTGGTTTCAGTGTCCCAGTGGGTCTTATACGCTCTCTTAGCGGTGAACATCATTGCGTTTGCAAATCCACTTATGATGTTGGTAGTGGTCCCTTGGCTGGACGGGGTCAATGCTATTACTACGCTTTGGCAGCCTGTCTGCTGACATGTCCGTTTTGTTGGGCTTACAGCAGGTCTACTTGTCTTCTGGTGATGAGGGTCCTTGTGGCCTCGTGGTGCAGGTCTTGGACTCCTGTGGTGAAGTTGTGTGTTCAGCCTTGGTGTCTCCACGCCTCCACGCAAGCTGGTTGTGCCCTGGCTGGAGTATTCGTTTTCCTGTCAGCGGTTGGAGTGCTGCCTGTGTTGTTGCTGGGGTCGCTCGGCCTTGCTATTAACGCCTATGCTCTACAGACTTAGGTGTGGTTGGTCTGGTTTTGTTACTTCAGCTGTGTCCGTCCATGTGGATCATGTGGTGCCTGGTGGGTGGTCCATTCCAGGGCTGTTGGTAGTCCTTGTGCCTGTTATTGGTGTCTTTCTGGGCTCTTTGGACTTCGGATTATGTGGATTGCACGTTGGATGGTGGCCTCCTGGACTTTTTCATGGCCTCTATTTTCGTTCTCACGGAAGCCTCATACGGGGCATTGTTAGTTTGAACCTTGGGGTGTCTGTGCTGAAGAGGGCAGGTGTGTCGGTTGTCCAGGCCTGGATGGATTGACATGTGTTGCCTGTGTTTTGATGGATCTGCCATTTTGGTGCAGTGGGCTCTTTGGCCGCAGTTTCCTACACTTCCCTGTGTCGTCCTGGCTTGTTGGCATGTTGCTTGCGAGTGGCACATGGGATGTCATATCCATGGGCAGCAGCTTCTGTGTTTGGCTCCTTGTGTCGCTCTTGTCTCCAGAACCGCTCGCTCATCGTCTGCACCGAGGTGAATCCAGGATGGTGCATCTTCTGCAGACCAGGACAGGTGCTCCATCTATTTTCCTGCTTGCGGTGCAGCAGAGTAGGGTGCCTGGCTTTCAGCATTTCCCCAGCTGCTGTGTGCTCATGGTGGATGACGTTGACAGAGCTTGTGCCTGGTTTTCACCTGTGTTGCCACGCTACCACATTTTATCCCAGGTGAGTCATGCAGCCGGATGCCTCCTCCGGTGTGGGTTCCTCAGGCCAGCGCTCCTGGCTTGGCCTGTCAGATGGGGACATGGAGTGTGGGCGGATGGACATGGCTTCCCTTCCAGCATGGGTGCTTTCCATTCCGCTTCTGTCCTAGCGGCAGATCCTTCCTCTATTGCCTCCTGGGGTCTTCATGGCTGTATTCATTCTTCTGGTTGTGTTTCTGCTTGTGCACGTTTATCCATGTCTTCAGCAGTTCTGTGGTACACTCTGTTCCTGTGTTTTTCTGGTTCCTGGTCCTGCCGTTCTGCCTATGTACCAGTCTCCCTTGCTGGCTACTTTTCTTCTGCTGGGTAGTTCCTTTTTAGGTTTTGCTTGGCAATGCGTACGAAGTACGCATGCGCTAGCAAAATCTTGTCTTACAGTGGGGAACAGGGACTCGCCCCCTACTCGCCCCCTGCTCCCATTGGCTAGCTCCATAAATGGAGGCTAGCCATTGGGAGCCGGATCTGTCCGTCAAGGCCGGACCAGATTCGGGGGCGTTCCTGAGAATTTTTCCCTTTTGGCCACGTCATGCGGCGGTGGGCGGGGCTTTTTTTGGGCTCGTCGAGGTTTGTTTATGCCATTTGGCGGCCGACCGCCGGCCGAGGAAGTCCAGGTGAGTGGTTTCTTTCCTTTCCTGTCCCCCCTCCCGCTGTCGGTTCCTTTCCCGCCCCTCCCGCTGGCCGTTCCTTTCCCGCCCACCCCACCCCCCCGTCCGTTGTCGGTAAATTATCGCGATTCTCTCCAGGGCATCATCAACCTACGAAGTGTGCGCTGAGTATTGCGAGCCTGCATGCCGCCGCATTTATCCTTGTGGACCAGGTCCCGCGTAAGCTCACCCAGTCGTGGTGCAAGTATCTTGCATAGAACTTTTAGTTCTGTTTTGAGCATAGTTAAGGGACTGTATGCGCAGGGAGCCACAGAATCACCACCAGGCTTCAACATTAAACACACCACCCCCTCAATCATGGTTGGCGGAAGTCGATCTTACCCTTGTTTTAATGGACATGTGAATATAGGTCCGCCGGTAGTTTCTTCTGCGCACAATTGCTTCGGGGATTTGCGGGTTCCTGCTTTGCATGCATTTGCAATTTGGGATCGCATGTGTAATTTATGTTTATCTGGGGTGCTTGGGTTTGTATGTGCATCCTTGTGATTTGAGGGTGTGTATATCTGCGGTGCTTGCCTTCTTTCTCTCCGTGTCCGGTCATCTCGATCAGAGCCCCTTCTCCATAAAACAACTCTGCCCGCACGTCCTGGCCTCTCCCTTTCTGTGGCTGCTTCTGTTCAAGCACTTAGAAGTCCACCTCATCCTCAAGTCAAAGACGTACAGAACATTTGTTGTGCGCTCGCAGAAAATAGCTTTTGGAAGTACCCAGCAGCCTTGAGGGGTCAGGTTTGGTGCTTGGAAGGAGGTGGTTTCCTCTGTTCTTTGCTCTCTCATTTCTCCTTTCCCTCCATCTTTCTCCTCTCTCTCTCTCTCTCTCACCATCTGTTACTCCATCCCCACTAACACCCTCTCTCTGGCAGGCTGTTCGTCTCTCTCATTCGCTGCCCTCTGTCATACTGACACGCCCCTCTCTCTCTCCTCTGTCTGTCACATGCTCTGTAACTTTCGCGCCATCTCTATCTAACCTATCACCCCCTGCTCTGTCGGTCCCTTCTCTCTCTCATTTCTCCTTTCCCTCCATCTTTCTCCTCTCTCTCCCTCTCTGGCTCTCTCTGTCTTTCTCGTCCTTTTCCTCTCTTTCCTCCTGCGCTCTCCCTCCATCTTTCTCTCTTGTTTTCTCTCTCTCTATCGTGGGCAGACATGGACGGAAAGCCAGACCCGTTGGCTTTCCCAATGCTCGGTTTTGTAATATTTGTTATATTACATTTTGAAACTTTTTGGTTGAACTCTATTCATTATTCCACATATGATGAAATATGATGCAAGCGAATGCAAATGTAACTATGCAGGAAACGTACCGCACTCACAATCACACACGTCATTACAGTGGCCCCGAATGTAAGGTGCCTCGAAGGCTGTAGTAGCCAGGAGTGGCGCACGAGCGCCATCCATGACGTCCACGTGTTAGTGCGGGGTGCCGCGGAGCCGGTGGCATGTAGTGGGCCCCTGGGTGTCACCCTGGTATGTGCAGTAGGTGCACAGGTGTGGTTGCACGGCGCTCGAATCAGACTCTAGGCGCCTTGATGTCACATGGCATGTCCCAGCCTATCAACCTGTTGCGTCCTGTGCTTTGTTTTGCTGCAAATGTCACATTTGTTGAAAAAGGACCAGTGGTGTGCAAACTGTAGGCAATTTTCAGAGCGTGGGGAGCAGCCGTCAATGTTACATCACTGAAATGATCGTGAACAATCCAAGAATCACACTTAGAACACGAATGAGCCACGCCCACTCAGTATGAGAGGGATGGTTTGGGATTTTGGAGGAGTGTGTGGAGGGGCTCTGTGTGGGGGGGCTCTCTGTGGGTGTGTGTGTGTGGCATTTGCGAGAGATTAGGCTATTGCCATTGTAAATGACAATGCCATTTATTTATCTGTTTTCAAAACGAACACATAAATAAAAAAATTGTCATTTACAATGCCAATAGCTCTAACTTTTACAAAGGCAAAACCGTTGCATTGTAAATGCTTGTTCCCGCATCTGGCCGGTATTTGTCCATGGGGACTTCTTTTCCCCTGCCCTGCTACTTGGGCTAATGGTGGTGTTTTTTTTGTCCTGTCATGGCTTCTTGGTGCTACACACCCATTGTTTATCTCTGTTCAATCACCTGGCAGATTGTTGGCTGTGGCCCTGCTGTTACCTTTACCTTAGTTTTTTTGCTCCAGTGGTTTCTGGTTCGGAGGGTGGGGGTCATTCTGATGGCTCCAGCTTGGCCCCGTTCAGTCTATTTCTTCTGCATCCATCTGTGCAGTTGTGATGACGGTTGTCTTCCTGGTCTTCTTATGCTGTGCATTGGATGACGTTTCAAGCTTGGTGTGCTCAGCAGAAGGTTCTTCCTCTTTCTGTTTCCCTGCCTCAAGTGCTTCAATTCTTCTGGTTGGTTCCTGCTAGATCTGTGTTCTGACACTTTTTGGGCGCCATGGACAGCATTTCTGCTTTTGGTCCCCCTGAGGCGGTGAATACTGAGGGTTTAGTCTCTGTGTTTTTTCCTGGGACACCACCGCACCCAACCATGCCCCACTCCAACAGATCCTGCTCAACTGTATCCCACTCACCACAGATGACACACTCAAGACCATGAAAAGCCTTCACTCGGAGTCCCCTCAGACCCTTGCCCTCACCACATCTTCCATACAGCTGCCACCTCCATTGCCCCGAGCTTCGCACACACCATCAATTGCTCCATCAAAACACCACCTTCCCCGAGGACAGGAAAAACGCTGAGATCAACCCCCTGCTAAAGAAGACATCCACCGACCCAACAGACCTCAAGAATTTCAGACCCATCTCCCTCCTCCCCTTCCCAGGCAAGGTAATTGAGAAGGCCATCAATGTCCAACTGTCCGAGTTTATCAATGCAAACCATGAGCTGGACACCTCCCAAAGCGGATTCCGAAGCAACCACAGCACAAGACCTCACTCCTCGCCGCCACTGACGACACCTTCTCCCTCCTTGACCAGGGCATAACCACTGCCCTCATCCTACTGGACCTCTAAGCCACCTTCGATACTATCTTCTACCACACCCTAATCATGAGACTCTACGACGCCGGAAACCGCAACAAGGCACTGGACTGCATCCTCTCCTTTCTGACCAATTGAACACAGCAAGTCTGACTGCCTCCATTCCACTCAGAACCCACTGAGATCAGCTGCAGAGTGCCCCAAAGCTCGTCCCTGATCCCCTCTCTCTTCAAAGTCTACACGGACCCCCTCGCAGCCATTGTCAGAAGCCACCGACTCAACATAGTCCCCTGCGCCGACGACACACAGCTGATACTCTCCCTTATCAACGAACCCACAGCCGCCAAAATCACTGCGGCATGAACGCTGTCGCTACCTCGATGCAGGACAGCTGCCTCAAGCTTAACTCGGAAAGGACCGAAGTACTCATCCTAGGACCTGCCCCCTCAGCTTGGGATGGCTGCTGGTAGCCCACTGGAATGGACCCCCCCCCACCACAGACTATGCACAAAACCTCAACATCATACTGGACTCCTCGCTCACAATGAACCGCCAAATCAACGCTGTTCCCAAGATCCTTAGGTCCCGCCTAGGTGGCCGCTCTTTTAGATTTACTGCGGCAAAACTATGGAACTCGATACCATTTGACTTGCGCCACACAGAAGATTTTATACCCTTTAAGAAAGCTTTAAAAACGTTCTTGTTTCCTAGAAATGATTAGAACCTTTGTTTAGTTCCGCAACTGTCTGCACATTGTGATTCGTTATCTCTAGTCCAAGCACCAGGATACCCGTTAGGTGACAGCCATTGTGCTATATAAGAACACCAATACATACATACATACATACATCCTCATCTTGCTTCCACAAGCTTCATCTGCTTCAAATGACATTCAAATGAATCCCCACCAAATCCAGAAAGATGGTCACCCACGCACTCATCACCAGCAGACTCGAATATGGCAACAAACTCTACAGTGGTTTCACCCAGAAACTTCTCAGGAAACTACAGAACATTCAAAATGCAGCAGTCAGACTGAAAACAGCATAATCTACAGGGTGAAACCAAAACCAGGAAATTGTTCTAGGCTAACCCTGGCTCTTAGCTCCAGAATCTGAACTGGACAACCTCAGCATGCAAGCAGAACATTGCTGGTCATCAAAGGCTGGTGCTCTTTGTTCAATACGGGCCTCTCTTGACCCCAGATACTATATCCATTCACTGCTAATGCCCATAAGCTACTCAGGAACCTGCCTCAGTGTCTCATTAACTTCAGCCGCAGCAAATACATTCAGGGAGATGTAAAGACTGGATGTAGTGTCAACTTTTTCATTGGTTTAGTTTAAAGGTTGTTAATATGTAGTACGTCCTTGCTGCAAAATCCTGCACTTTAACGGCCGGTCTGTAGCATATTTAAAAGTTAGGGGGGAAATTACTATGATGCGGCTAGCACTTGATGTGTCATAGAGATTTATTTTGGCCAAGGGGCGGACAATCAGGATGGGGCAACAAGCGACAGCTATAAGATGGTGGCGGGGGTTGTGGTGTAAGCAACGAAGATGAGAAGAAACCGCTCCTCTCATTGGCCTAGCAAAGGGCAAGGGGGGCAGGTGCGGCATGAGATTTTGGCGCTCTTACATGTGTTTGATGCGGGGGGGGGGTGGCTAGTGCAGAATTTATCGCCAGCAACCCGCCTTCCCCGTTCTTCAGCGCGCAAAGGCAGGAACCAGTATGGGCGGCAAAGTGCCTAGCTACACCACTGGCTTCTCTCAACCTGCTGAAGAATTAGGGTTGAGGTTCATGAATGATGAAAATTATGGCTTGTTTTGTATGGATATTGTAAATCATAAATGTATATGTATGTGTAACACACTTGACCTACGATCACAAAAGAGGTTGCAATAAAATTGGGATAGCCTTTCTTATGATGAACTGATTTTTTAGCTCTCTGTTTATTCAGAGGTTAATCAATTAGGAATCAATGAATTAATTAATGAATTGAGTTTGTAAAGCGTGCAATACCCGAGGGTGTATTAGCACTGGGCGGACCAAGCCTACACGGCAGAATAGCAGCCAGGAAGGTGAATCTTCAGGCATTAGGGCTAAGTCGGCGTAAACAGCCAGGTCTTCAGCTACTGGTTTTGTTGGGAGCGGAGGGCCGGAGGGAGAAAATTCCATAATTTTCCCCCTCGAAATCTCAAAGTTGTCCCGCCCCATTTTAATCGCTTAATTCTCGAGATCTGAACCTCGTGTTCTGTGCTGGACCTCAGTGTTCTACTGTTCTACTGGAAGTGCACCAGGTAAATAGTTCTTGAAAGTAAAGGGGGCCAGTTCCATGAAGTGCCTTATGCACCAGGCACAAGGCTTTGAACGAAATTCTCCTTTCCACAGGGAGCCAGTGCAGGCCCTGTAGTAGATGCGCCACAGGTTTGAACTTAAGAATGTTCAAGAGCGTTCTTGCCACCACATTTTGAAGAGACTGCAGTTTTTTTATCAAATATTTTTAAATGCCTCGATAGAGTGTATTACAATAATCTAGCTTCGACTCCACTAGGGCCAACAATACGGTCTTCTGAATATCCGTTGGAATAAACTGGAGTATTTTTTTCAGAACCCAAAGTAAATAGTAGCCCCCGGAGGTCACTGCATTGATCTGAGCACTGAAGCATAGCTTGGTATCGAAAATTACTCCAAGATTTTTAGCCTTCAGAACTGATTTCAGTAGATCCCCTAACTCCTGTGGTCACCACGGCACATTCCAGAAGGAGGTTTCATTCCCAAATAGCAATACCTCAATCTTCCCAGAATTCAGTTTTAGGCAATTTTCCTCCATCCAGCCCTGCTCACGACAGCAAAGAGCTCTTCACTATCGTCAAGGAGTTCTCCAACCCCAGCACCGGCACCAACGACATCACTCTGTCACAAGACCTCTGCGACTCCCTCGCCTCGTTCTTCCACCGCAAGATCGCCGACATCCACAACAGCTTCGGCGCTCCACCGACGCACCCAACCGTCGAACCAACGCCCCCCACCGCCACCCTTCACACCTGGACCACGGTGACCACCAAAGACACAGCCCGCACGATGAACACCATCCACTCCGGGTCACAGACCGACCCCTGCCCACACCACGTCTTCAACAAGGCCGACTCCACCATCGCACCCCAACTCCGGAACATCATCAACACCTCCTTCAACACCGCCACCTTCCCGGAGAGCTGGAAGCACGCCGAGATCAGCGCCCTCCTAAAGAAACCTACAGCGGACCCCACCGATCTCAAAAACTTCCGCCCCATCTCGCTCCTCCCTTTTCCTGCTGAAGTCATCGAGAAGATCGTCAACAGACAGCTGACCGCCTTCCTCGAGACGAACGGATCCCTCGACTCCTCGCAGTCCGGCTTCAGAGCCAACCACAGTACCGAGACCGCCCTCATCGCAGCCACCGACGACATTCGGACCCTGCTCGACAAGGGGGAAACAGTGGCCCTCATCCTCCTGGACCTCTCCGCTGCGTTCGACACGGTCTGCCACCGCACCCTAGTCCAGCGCCTCAGCAACATCGGTATCCAAGAGAAGGCACTGGAGTGGATCATCTTGTTCCTCGCCGGAAGAACACAAAGAGTCCGCCTCCCCCCGTTTCGCTCCGAGGCCACCGAAGTCATCTGCGGAGTCCCGCAAGGATCTTCACTCAGCCCCACCCTCTTCAACATCTACATGAAACCTCTCGCAGCCATCGCACGCCAGCACAACCTCAACATCATCTCTTACGCCGACGACACCCAGCTGATCCTCTCCCTCACCAGAGACCCCGACACCGCCAGAACCTGCCTACACGAAGGGATGAAAGACGTCGCCGAGTGGATGAAGAACAGCCGCCTGAAACTGAACTCGGACAAGACGGAAGTCCTCATCCTGGGATCTTCGCCCTCCGCCTGGGACGACTCCTGGTGGCCCCCAGCCCTGGGCACCGCACCCAAGCCAACCGACCACGCACGCAACCTGGGATTCATCCTGGACCCCTCCCTCTCGATGACCAGACAAGTCAACGCCGTCTCCTCATCGTGCTTCAACACCCTACGCATGCTTCGCAAGATCTTCCGCTGGATCCCGACCGAGACCAGGAAGACTGTCACCCAGGCACTCGTCACCAGCCGACTGGACTACGGAAACGCCCTCTACGCCGGAACCACAGCCAAGCTACAGAAAAGACTCCAGCGCATCCAGAACGCCTCCGCCCGACTCATCCTGGATGTCCCCCGACGCAGTCACATCTCCAGCCACCTGAGGAACCTGCACTGGCTCCCCGTCGACAAGAGGATCACGTTCCCGCTCCTCAACCACGCACACAAGTCTCTCCACGACCTGGGCCCCAAGTACCTCAACGACCGCCTGACCTTCTACACGCCCACCCGCCAGCTACGGTCCACCAGCCTCGCCCTCGCAGCCATACCACGCATCCGAAGAGCCACCGCCGGAGGAAGATCCTTCTCTTACCTGGCTGCCAAGGCTTGGAACTCCCTCCCCACCCACCTTCGGCTGACCCAGGACCATCTCGCCTTCAGGAAACAACTCAAGACCTGGCTGTTCGAGCAGTAGCATACCCCTCCCCCCAAGCGCCTTGAGACCCTCCCGGGTGAGTAGTGCGCTATACAAATGGCATGATTGATTGATTGATTGCCACAGCGGTCATGCTTCTGTGGAACCTTTAAGCGTCATTCCCAACCTGGGATGGTTCCGGCACCATAATCTGTGTGTTGTCTGCATACAAGAGTGCGGACAGGCCAAAGTTCACAATAAGCTGAACCAGAGGGGTAACCTAAACATTAAAAAGCGTTTGAATGAGTGCTGATCCCTGTGGGACCCCACATGGGAGAGAGAAGGAGCTAGATTTAACCCCACCCAACTCAACCCACTGTTGCCTATTTTCTGAAAAGGAGGTCAGCAGTGACAGTGCCGTAATCCTAACGCCCAGCACGTGCAAGCGTCCAACCAGGAGCGCATGGCGGACCGTGTCAAATTAAGCAGCAAACACAACAAGATGATGGACCTTTCAACTGCTCACCCCAGTCAAAAGATCTGGGTTTAATCCATCATTCTTTTGCTCACTTCCCCACCCCAGTTTGGACCCAGCCATATGCAAATCAGTTTTGACCCTGTGCCTCATGGGAACAGTCCAGACCGAACTGCCGGGCCAGGTCCACCCTGGACTGGAAAGAAGCATCCTTGGACCGGTTTCAGGGTTTCACCCCTCATCAGCCAGGTAACCTTGAATTCAGTGGCACAGCGACCAAGGGACCCACGTCTGGGCATACTCAGGGCCACTTAGGGCGACCAAAGTTCCCATGGGGAGAAGGGTCCAGACTGATTTGCATATGGCTGGGTCCAAACTGGGGTGATGTGGCCAACAAAAGAAGGATGGATTAAACCCAGATCTATGACTGGGGGTGAGGGTTGCAAAAGTTTCAACACTCCATCCATCATTTTATTTTGTGATGCTGCTAATCAATTAAGTACCCTGGAGCTAGTGAACACTAACATCGGATGCATGCAGCGCAATGAAACAAAAAAGTTTAGTAGAGCACAGCACATGAAAACTGTGTTTATTATGACACAGGAAACTACAATAGGATACAAGCCATTTGTAGAGCACACTGCTGCCTCCGAGGAGGTGTCCCGGAGCTAGCGAAAAGCTCAATGTCAAGGAAAACCCATTAGCAGAGATTTCCTCTTGCCAAGAATAAAATAGCAGGGTTTTAAGTCTCTTTCTGCCTTAAGGCAAAGCTTAAAGGAACTCCAAGTTTATTGGTGCATTTTCATGGAAGGCCAACAAGAGTTGAGTGTCACCCGCGTAGGATACCACCTGCACACCCAATGACTCAACTAATTTCATCAATGATTCCAGATAGATGTTAAAAAGGGTGCGGCTAAGCACCAAGTCCTGGGGCACCCTGAACTCAAATTGTCTGGATGAAGAGGTATAAGGTGGATAAAGGCAGCCTGGGAGCGATCACTGAGGAAAGATTTTAACCATAGAGGCACCTGGTCTCTGAAACCAATCCTTTCAAGTCTGTAAACCAGAATAGCATGGGAAACCGTACTGAATGCCGAGGAGATGGACAGACCAAGTAACATTTCCACAACAAGTGAATCCAGATCAGATTTACTTTAATGAACTCTGAAACGGGGCTGACTTGACACTGTATCCCGCACGAAATCCCGATTAGGAATCGTTCAGCCCATGATTGGATACAAAGACACAAGATAACTGCCTATTGATACTTTTCTCCCAATGTTTAGCAACTGTAGGAAGGAGTGAGATTGGTCTAAAGTTGCTTAGCACCTTCGGATCAGCTGACGGTTTCTTTAACAGGGAATCAACAACTCTTGCTTCCACCTTAAAGGAACCAGAACCAGGTCCAGGGAGTCGTTCAACAGTCTGTTTATAATGGATTCACCACAGGAGCAAAACACACAAGATGATGGATGGAATGTTGCACAATGGCAAAACATTCACCCCCAGTCACAGATCTGGGTTTAATCCATCGTTATTTTGCTCACTACGCCAACCCAGTTCAGACATGGCCATATGCAAATCAGTCTTGACCCTGTGCCTCATGGGAACAGTCCAGCCCGAACTGCCAAGCCATGTCTTTCCTGGACCGGAATCAAGAATCCTCGGATCAGTTTCTGGCTATCAGCCGTCTTCAGCCAGGATAGCTTGACTCCAGTGGCACAGTGAGCACGGGACCCACGTCTGGGCATACCCTGCCCACATAGGGGGAACAGCAAAACACACAAGATGATGGACGGAATGTTGCACATTGGCAAAACATTCACCCCCAGTCACAGATCTGGGTTTAATCCATCGTTATTTTTCTCACCAAGCCACCCCAGTTCAGACATGGCGATATGCAAATCAGTCTTGACCCTGTGCCTCGGGAGCAGCGCATTTTAAAATGGCAGCAGGGCAAGGGTCCAGAGAGGAACCTGATTTGCATTTTCCAAGTTCCACCACTGAGTCCTCTAAGGTTATAGAATCAAATCTAGTAGGTAGTGGAACTGGGTGGGAGCCCTTGTTCGAGGGGGCTCTGTATCAGCATTTGTTCATAGTGTCAATTTTCTTGAAAAAGAAATCAGAGAGGTTCTCACATGACTCCATAGAAGGAGAAAGAGAATTTCTTTTTTCATTGGTGGAGAGAGAAGAATTCACAATTTTAAACAGCTCTCGGGGTTTTTTAGCTGCCTCTGAGATGGATAATGCAATGTAAGATTTTTTGAGTCTTCCGAACAGCCGCGTGATATCTTTTCAAAGTGACCCGGTAGATTGCTTTTGCCCATTTATCATAATTGGACCTCCATTTCCACTCAAACCTTTTACATTACAATTTCTCTAGCTTGAGAGCGTCTGAAAGCCAGGGAGCAGATGGCTTTGAGCTTTGTGAGGTGTTGGATTTTAAAGGAGCAATGGTTTTAGGGCACGGACCGGCCAATTATTAAGAGCTGGACACATCATGCTCCAAGTCCCCTGTCTCATAAAAGGATGTAGGCTGTAGTGTCTCCATAAATTGGAAGTTTTAGATTTTATGCCAGTGTCTGGAAATTATCTTGGTCGGTCCCTGCACACTACAAGGAGCTGTAGAGAGCACTTTTTTTTTTACAGAGTTTTATATATTGCAAACTTGACCCGAGTATCAGAGCACTTTACTCGAGCATCAGTTGCAGTACATGAGGACACATTAATTTTTGTTAGGCACAGGGAGATTAAACGATTTGCCCAGAATCACAGGATGTTCAGCGTCATTGCCGAGACTCGAACCCAGTTCCCCATATTCGAGGTTGATTGCCCTAGCCGTTAGGCCAACTCCTCTCCCGCTCACATTGAAAGGAACCAAAAAATTTTGGTATTCACAGAAGGCACTTACTCATTTCGGTATTCACAGAAGTTAGGAGTCCTAACTTTAGGACTCCTAAACTGAGAACAATCCTATCTTTAAGACTTTCGGTATTCCCAGAAGGCATTTAGGAGTCCTAAAGTTAGGACTCCTAACTTCTGTGAATACCGAAATGAGTAAGTACCTTCTGTGAATACCAAAATGGTAGTGAGTTTAGGATTTTGTCTTAAGTTAGTTCTGTGAATCGGGCCCAGAGCGCGGTAGCACCAGAGAGGCAACAAATCATTCAAATAATGTCATCAGTAGTCCCTGGGGTAACGTGAGGTAAATTAACACTGTCAGCATTGGACACATCAGAGGTCGACCCATTCAACACTTTCTCTGAGCCAGTGTCCTCTTCAGAATATGGTTTAGGATCTTGCAATAGCTTGGACGCCACCTTTAGAGAGACCAGCCTCTCCCTCTCCATCTGGGAGGTACTGGGCATTTGTCTTAAACGACATTGGCGTCCTGTTCGTCGAGTCCCTTAGGGACGCTGTACACCCACAGCTGGTGCTTGCCCTCCGCTCCGTCGGTCCGAGGCCCGTTTTATAGGCCTCGATCCAGTCCCAGGCATCTTGAGGATTCTCCCAGAAATGAGCCCTGCCATCCAGAACTATTTGCAGCCGTGCTGGAAACATCAAGGCGTACTGAAGCCCCTCATCACGCAAGGCCCTCTTTACTGCTAAAAACAATGTGCGGCGGCCCTGGACCTCTAGTGTATAATCAGGGAAAATCGACACCTGGGAGTTGTCCACCATGTAGGGCCCCGTGGAGCGCGCCCTCTGCAGCAAGAAATCCTTGTCTTTGTAATGTAGAAATCGAGCAATCACCGGGGGGGCCTCCCAGGCACCGGTGGTCAGGCAGGGACCCGGTGGGCCCTCTCCAGAGTGAAGAATTGAGTCAGACCAGCAGGCGCCACCACATCCCGAGCCAGCTCTCCAGATAGACAATCATGTTGGCTCCCATCCACTCCCTCCGGCAATCCCAGCAACCAAATTTTATTCCTGCGATTGCGCCCTTCGGCATCTTCAGCTCTCTTCTCCAGCAGCTGAACTCTTTGGGATATGTCACCCATATGCATGGACAGGGATTGCTGCACTGGTGCTAAGTCCGCCAGGGCGGCCTCTGTCTGCTTTACACGGTCCGCCAACTTAGTATGCTCTGCCTGCACAAGCTTCAGCCCCACTGCCACATTAGCAATATCCTGATGTAGGGTGTCTTTAGTATCTGTGATAGCCTGCAATATTTGAGCCAACTGTTATTGTACTAAACCTTCAGGTGGGGACTCAGGCGACTACCGCCCCCTCCTCTATGACGGCGATTCTTTGGGGTCTTGAGTAGCGCCCGTCTGCTTACCCATGGGTTTCCCCATCTCGCTAAGCATGCCCTATTCTCAGCCAGATGTCAAATAGCAGTTGCGCCCCTCAGTGTCAATCCCACAGCAGAAATGAGCGACAGTGTCTCACGCTGAAGCGAGTCCTCTGTTCAAACGCGCCACCGCCCATGGGCTGCGCAGATCCCCAGCTCCAGTTCTCAATGACCAAGCTACATGAGCAGGTCCCAGCCTGAAGGCACCAACCCCATTGAATACTGCTAGCGGGCCGCACCCAAATGCTCTCCAGGCACACGAGCAGTGCGCTGCAGCAACGAGAAGGGCAACGCTCAAGCACCCTCCAGCAAGAGCAGATCCCCCTAAAAGTTCAAAGAGTCAAGGGGCTCGCAGTAGAAGACCACCACCGCTCCTTACTTCCACTCATAAAGTCCTATGTCGGGGCCCTCCAGAGACCGGAGCATGCGAGGCCTTATACGGAGCCCCAAGAACACCAGAAGGTGCTCAGCTCCATGGCAGGCTGTTTCGATGGTCTTCTCCCGGTCCCCTGCAGGTGCAGCAGTACGTGCGGTGGGCAGTCGCTCCAGCCGTGCCCCATCCACAACCGCAGCCCCCTCCCGGGTGCCTTCGTCAGAGCACCCGCAGGTCAGCGGCTCCAGCTCTGCCCCAAGGTCCCAGGGAAACTTCAATGGGGCCTGGCGCAGTATGCAAGCTCCCGCTGCGGGAGAGATCACCCCAGGTTGTTCTCCCCTCCGGCACTCTTACCACTGCAAAGCCGCTCACGTCTCCAGCAAAGGCGGGTAGAAGCGGCAGGATTAAGCGCACAGCCTCCGCAGGTATCAGCTCCGGTGGCCCGAGACAGCGGCCGCCGCCATTTTAGGGTTGGAGATCCGGAGCCGCTGCAATCTCCCAGCCCAGGCGCCTCAGCACTTCAGGCGCTCGGGTCCACCCCAAAGTCAGCCCAGGCGCTCCCCAGGGTCAGCGGGGCCAGATTGATGCCCTGGCGCGTCGGCTCATAACTGTAAGAGGCAGTTGAAGCGTCAAGGAGGGTTAATAAGTGCCCCTGATAGAGCAAATGATGGGGTTAATTAGAGTGGAAGCCAGGCGTTCAATATTACTTTGGTTAATCCATTTTGAAACAAAGCCGGAAGAGGAGGAGCGATGTATAATGGCCACCGCACCCCCATTTTTGTTCACTCTATCAATGTCTTTATTAGAGAAGTCTGGGGGAATTACTATTGCACTGCCAGCGGCCGAACAACCCGTGAGCCAAGTTTCAGTGAGAAACATCAAGTCCCAATGGTTCTCGGTAGGCAGATTAGAAACAACCAGAGCACTTCTGGGTAGGGAATGACAGCTGATAAGGCAGGTAGAAAAGGAGAAACCCATGGTGGGTAATACCAAATCACCAGGCCCACTACATGGAATAAATTTGCTATCCCTACCGAAGGATAAGGTACCAATCTCAGGAACTTCAAGGGAGAAGCCACAATGGAACCATTAAAACCCCACTCCTAAATTAGCCATGGTCAGCTCACATACATGGTGGCAGGAAGCAGAATCAACAACCCAGCCCTAGAGTGCATAAGAGTGGGCGCATAGTGGTAGAACCCACCCGAAGCGTGGCTGACACTTGTCGCCCTTCAAATGTGGACGGCGACAAACCAACGTGTCTTTGGCGCACAAGCGACATGCCCACTGCGTGCTTTTTCTGCGCCTCCATGGCATCCTGCAATTAATATAGTGAAAGGACACTGCAACCGAAAGTATGCCAAAAAGAAAATGGCGACTCAGTGTGGACTCGTAGAGGACTACTGAAGCTCTTTACATGGACAATCAGGCAGCGGGAGTGAGGGGGGTGATATAGGACCTCAATTGCGTCAGTAGCAGCGGATGGGCACGTATTGACTTTAGTCAGTCTGTGCTTGGTCCGCGCTCCACAGCAAGCATCAAAAGTGACATTTCGGCTGGACTAGCCAATTAGGGGTGCTGCCAAGAAGAGTCACGCAGATGCACACAAATGGTAAGCAATGGGAGGGCTTAGTGGCATCTCTAAAATAGTCACACAACACAAACACAATAACACAAAACACCAAAATAATAACACAAAATAAAAGGGCACAAAAAGAAACATTCAAAACACACTTCAACACAGAAGGTCCTTGTGACAGCTCCCCCATGCGACAGTCAAGCATGTCTCTTAACGTTGCCTGTTTAGTTAGCACTTATTACTGTTTCTGGTGAGTCTATGCCATGAGAACAACTGGAGCATTGCATCCCCTCGATTAATGTCAGGACAGTTCAACTGCCGGTACTGCAGTTTCACCAGCAATTCCAGACCTCTCACGCGCACAGAACCCTTCACCACACCTACCTGACTGACTTTGTACAACCCAGAAATGCTTCACTGCATCCTGCTCAACATCCCATCCCTCTGCAAACATGCCACCGAAATCTGGGCCACCATTACCACCACCACCACCCCCAATGTGATCTTCATCACACAAACCTGTATCACCCCTTCTACACTCCTAACATCGCCACCCCAGTGTCCAACGGCAACAAGATGATTGACTGGGACCACACCAACAAACATGGAGGAGGCATCACCATCACGCACAAAGAGACACTCCGCTGCACCGCCACCAAAGACAATATCACATCCATCATGGAGCACCTCAACTTTCAACGCCAAACTGACGGCAGAACGACCATCAGAGGCACCCTTGCCTACAGACCTCCAGGACCACGCCCTAGATTCTGCGATACATCCAGGAATTTATCACCCCCTAGCAATCGACTCCAAACACTACATCTTCCTTGGCGACCTCAACTTCCACCTCGACGACCGCAATGACAACAACTCCACCACCTACTGGAAAGTAAGAGCAACATGGGCCTCACGCAGCTAGTCTCCAGCATGTGTCAAAAGTGGACGCATGTTAGCACCTATCAGAATTCTCTGCACCTTTTGCATCGCTTTGGGCCGCTCTTCCGTAATTGTCATGGCCGGTGCTGACGCGGCACTTAATTGTCAACACCAGCGCTTGGGACAGCTGCCACAAGGTGGCGGTGTCTGGCCAATTTAGAGATGACCATGACAACAGTTAATTATTAATTCAATATAAATTAAAAATGACTATTTACTGCCACCTAAGCCATTCTTACAGCTTCAGGGGCCTGAAATAGTCAGAATTGTCACACTTGTAGGTATGTGATGGTTAGTAGTTGTGTTGGGGCTGTCATTGGTAGCGCTGGCAGGGGCAATGGGTGGTGAAAGCTACAGTGGCCTCCTGACTAGAGCCCTGGCACTTAAGTTTTTCACAAATTAAGCACTGACATGTCCGTTCAGATGAAGCATCCTTCTCCCTTCTTGGTGACACGCCTCCCCCCAGCTCCCTCATCCCTCTAGCTGTCAGTGCCAGCGTCAGGCAGCTCTGACAGGGCCGCATTGTTGTCAGCGTTGACTCACACCGGCAGTGATGGCACGTTTTGTGTTCCAGATTTCCCCATTGTCAGCCTCTGACGGGTGCAGTTTGCAGAAAGTACACAGTTTTGGGTCCTCGCCAGGATGACACATCTCTGAGGCTAGCGCTGTGATGAGGAGCTGCGAGCGGGAGGGGGCGCTGCTCTCTCTGTGGGGGCTCCAGCAGGCCCCGCTTCCTGCAGTCTGTGCCCAGCAGCACCGAGCTGGGCACAGACATGGGCATCTGTGGGCGAGGGGGGCTCTGTGCCAGCCTCTCCAGGCCTGTTCTTCACGTCTCACAGAGGCCTGGACTGGCCGTTGCGGGCACCGGGCAATCCCCCGGTCGGCCGCAAGGGTGGGGGCCGGTTTTGGGCCCTGGGGGCCGTTTTTGTTACAGGGCCGTTTTTGCAGCATAGCCGAAAACCAGCCCCGGCAAAGAACTCTGTTGCACCCCCAGGGGCCGGCCGAGCACTTTGCCAGGGCCGGTTTTGGTTCTCAGTCCGGCCCTGGTCTCACATCATCTGCAAACACCCACCACATGTAGGGTGTCCAACTGTCCATAAATTTCCCGGACCGTCCGTGATTTGGCTCTCACATCCGTTGTCCATGATGATCCCTTTTACAGACGCCTTTTGTCAGTAATTTTGGGCCTTGGAGGGAACAGAGCTGTTCTCTCTGATAGGTCTCAG
Source organism: Lissotriton helveticus (assembly GCF_964261635.1). Lineage (NCBI taxonomy): Eukaryota > Metazoa > Chordata > Amphibia > Caudata > Salamandridae > Lissotriton > Lissotriton helveticus. Next base: position 477,946,806 of record NC_136062.1, read on the forward strand.
CTCCCCGATGGGGCCGCCTCGCACTCATCGTGGGAGCATTAGAGCAGCCCCACCCGCCCATTGTCATTCTGTCTGCCGCTGATTGCCACATACATGGCAATGGGCCAGTTTGGGCTCTTACAGCATGTGGTGGGTCTCCTCCTGCCGCGGTCTAGGGCAGGGCAATCTGTTAGGGTTAGATGGAAGAAATGTACAAAACAAACGTACAAATTTAAAAGGAAGAGGTTACAGTTCTTACACTGTCTCATCATTTCAGAGCTGAAGCATTTTTATCATTATATAAAACGAAGACATAGTTGCTTCTTTTTCATTTATCTTATGCAACTAACGTCCATTGACAAAGCCAATAGTCCTGGCTTGTTGTAATTCTAATGTCACTGGATGCAATGATAGAAACAGCAAAATACCAGTTGGGCGGCACATTATGCTCAGCATATATTTTATGGTGAGGTGTTTTAAGCCACGCCCTTAATTACATCAGACCCGCCCCGTGCAGAGACCCCCAGTTTTTTACCTCACTTAAAGCCCTGGAAACAACACCATGTCACAGTCACCTCACGTCCTGGCACCGTGCATCATGCATGACTCATGACTTCCAAGTTTTCACCTTGCTTATGTGCAGGGGCATGGTGAACCCTCCCCCACCCTACCCCTTTCTTTAGGAATTACAGCGAGGGTGAAGTTCCAGATGGGCCTCTTCTGCCTGCAACTGGATGGCTGGGTGGATTGGTGAAGGATGGGTGGCTAAGTGAAAGGGGAATGGAAAGAGAAAGGGAGGATGGATGGATGGATGAATGAAAGCATGGATGAATGATTGACAGAATGGATAGGCCAATGGGTGCATGGTTGAGTGAAAAGAAGAATGTAAAGATGGATGAGTGAAAGAATGCAATCATGAATGAAATGGAGGGTGGAGAGCTGTAAGAAAGGACGGATGGATGGATGAGTGAAAGGGTGAATGGGCGAATGGGTGGACGGATGAGTGACTGGGTGGATGGATGAGTAAGTGAAAGGATGGCTGAATGAGTAAAAGGGTAAATGATTGGATGGACGAGTGGATGGTTGGATGGGTGGAAGAGTGGATGGATGAGTGAAAGGAAGGCTTGGGTTAAAGAGTAAATGTTTGGATGGATGAATGGACGGATGGGTGAAAGAGTGGATGGATAATTGAAAGGATGGATTGGGTAAAAGGGTGGATGGATGGATGGATGAATGAAATGATGGATGGAAGGATAGATGATGGATAGGTGTGCAAATGGTTGAAAAGCTTCAGATATGGATGGGCGCACAGATGGAAGGTCAGAATGAATGGTGAACGTTTGAATGTTAGTGAAATAATTAATAAATTACATTTTGAGTGACACCCAACTGCTATGTGAATGTTACACTTGTAATTGTAAATGTTTGCATGTTTTGTTTTAGGTGTAAGGTTTTAGGGTGAATCTCATAGTGCCATGATCTGGTCACCCTAACTGTAGGAGAGTAGGATCTGCTTCTTACACACTTTTTGCAGATGTTTCACTGTTTATCGACTTTCGTCTGGCTGGGATCCTGCTATCCAGGACCGCAGCCTAGCTGCTTCCTCTCTAAATTGATTGCATGTACTTTAGGTACACTCCAGACTGGATTCTGGGGTACCCTTATAATTCCCTAGTATATGGTATACTATGTACCCAGGGCATAGGTACCCCAGAGGCCTACCAGGGGCTGCTGCATGTATTATGCCACCCCTGGGAAGCCAACCAAAATGACACCACAGGTCTGCTACAGCAGCCTGTGTAAGGTGGTGTATGCACCTCTTACTCAGATAGGGGTTTCCTATATCTGCCTTATCACTACACATAGGAACCTATCAGTCACCCCTATGGCAGGCCTTATCAATCCTGAAGGCAGGGTGCTGGGTTTTATGTGAGAGGGTGCCCATGCACGAGCAGAGCCCCTCTGCAGCCTTCGGAATCTATCCTCCTGGGTTGTTAGTGATGCAGCCTGAACCATATACTCTTAAGTGCATTATAACCTTGTGGTAAATGCTAACTTTTGAACGGCTACACAGAATCATGTTGTGTTTGGTGTCAAACACCTTGGAACCATACCTCCCACACCAGTAACTGGTGTGGGAGGTATGATTCCTCCATGGTAGAACCACAAATGTGGGGCAGCGGGCTACCCAGTACCAGCTTTCCTCGACCCTGGCATCACCAATTGGATGCTGCAGCCACAGACACGAGTCTGTCCTCCTGCTGCTGGATGAAACCCCAGCAGGGGAGGCCTGGGCAATAGGTTTCCTGTCACAGGAAGGTTTGATCACCTCCCAGACAGGCTTTAGTGTATTGGGGCTGGGCGGGTGAACTCCAAGAGTGCTTTGATGTCTGCACTGGGGGCACATTTGGTATCCCTGTACATAGGCCAGCTCACACCGGTTACAGGGGCACTCAGCCCCTGCTCTGGTGCAAAACTGGACAAAGGACATGGGTGTAACCACCCCGCTGTCCTGACCCTCCCATAAGTGGGTCCCCAGAGTTTGTCCCACCCCGTCCTTGGGTATAAAGTAGGAACCCCTGACTACAGGACTTTAGATTTACCTGGACGAAACTCTGATACTGAATCCTGGAACTTTGACGATCTACAAGGCGCTAGATGACTGAAGAATCTCCCTTGGAGTAAAGGAGTTACTCCTCTGCTAAGCAGGCGCCAAAGAGGCATCTGACTGGTTTGCAACTTCGAAGCTACTGAGGACTTGTAAGACTTTTGCAACACTGGAGCTAGGTTTCCAAACGTCCCCGTGGTCGACTAGTGTGCTCAGCAAACCTAAGATCCGTATCTCTTGTGGGGACCGTGCAACCCGAACCCCTGGACACCGTGCACATTTGCAGCAGCATATGCTTCTTGGCAACCCCGGAGGCTGTGCTTTGAGCTACTTGCAGTCCAGACCCCGAGCAGTAATTCCACTGAAGAATACTAGCCTACACTCCCCGAGTGACCCATGGGCTGGTATTTAGTGATTCTTCTCGAGGTCCCTTCGCAATCCCTTGTCCGCAACTTGTGGGTCCCTGTGAAGGGTACTGTAACTTTCAATGGGCTTTCTTGGTTGCTCCAGACGTGCCCTGGCTCTCTCTTGCCTTGGGAGTCACCAGGACCTTGCTGGTCCACCCTTCGTGGGACAGCTCGCCTGCGGACTCTGGTCATTGTCGATGGAATGTATGACGTTACATCGCGCACATTAAGATCGTGTGCTTTTACCCCGCATCTATTACATCGCACAGACCATGACATCGTCTCCTTTTACCTCGTAATCTGTTGCAACGCGATGTCATTGCTTTCAATTGGCCAGAACATTACCCCGCAGTACACGAAGTCGCATGCCAAAATAACGCGGTGTTTGTTATCGCCTGCGTGAACCCGCCTCTAAGCCGGTAGCAGTCAGAGCACATCCTCTCCATGTCATCGAAGCTGTGCATATAGCGATTTATGAATTAGTAAATATTAAGATATGTAATCTACCCAAAACATCCATTGAACTGGTTGGCATCCCTGTCAATGTTATGAAGTATTAGCATATACCGAGGCTGTAATGCACTCTTTATAAAATATTAGCATATAGCGATTTATGACTTATGCAATATTATGTCACCCAGAGGCTGTAATTACAGTGCGAGGCTGTAATGGACTCTTTATAAAATATATCTCTTTATGAAATATTTACATCTGCGAGGCTTATGAATGAGGAAATATCATGTCATCCAGAGGCTGTAATGACAGTGCGAGGCTGTAATGGACTGTTTATGAAATATTATTAAAACAGCAATTGTATTAAAAAATGTGTTTATTGTATAGGAGGCTCGAACCTTCGTTTACAGCACCAAAGTCGGCAGCGGTAACAGTCAGACCACATCCTCTCCATGTCATCGAAGCTGTGCATATAGCGATTTATGAATTATTAAATATTATATCATCCACTCATAGTGCGAGGCTGTAATGGACTGGCTGTAATGGACTATTTATGTTTAGCATCTAGCAATTTCTGAATTATGAAATTGTATGTCATCCACGTAATGTACTATTTTATATTTTATAGCGGCATAGCGATTTATGATTTATGAATTATTATGTCATCCAGTCAGAGTAATGTACTATTTATAGCAGTACTGCGAGGTGATGTAGGCTGTAATGAACTATTTATAATAATATGTATAATTTATAATAATAACATCCTCTCCATGTCATCGAAGCTGTGCATATACTGATTTATTAATTATGAAATTGTATGTCACCCACTTAATGAACTATGATTTATGAATGATTATGTCATCGGCATAGCGATTTATGATTTATAGTGCGAGGGGATGTAGGCTGTAATGGACTATTTATAATAATATTAACACAGAAACTTTATTAGAAGAAGTGTTTATAGTATTGGAGGCTCGAACCTTCGATAACAGCACCAAAGTCGGCACCGGTAGCCGTCAGACCACATCCTCTCCATGTCATCGAACCGGCATAGCGATTTATAATTCATAGTGCGAGGTGATGTAGGCTGTAATGGACTATTAATAGCGGCTTCTGAACACATGCTATCCCGACGCATACTACTACGTACAGCGATTTATGAATTATGACATTGTATGTCATCCACTTAATGGACTATGATTTATGAATGATTATGTCATCACATGCTATCCCGACGCATGCTACTACATCGCTTTAATCGCTAGCGCGATGTATTCGCTAGCGATGTATTTGTGAATGCGATGTAGTAGCATGCGTTGGGATAGCATGCGTTCTAAAGCCGGCCCGATGTAATAGTCGCGTTGCGATGGCATCGCGATGCGATACATCCGCTGTAACGGGTGTTCCCCTTGTCGATGTCTCCTGGTCCCCGTGGCAGCAGAGTCAAGGTTCACCTCTTCGCACCTGGAACTCCCGACATTGGTGGGCATTGGTCTACCGTGCCCCTGGTCACCCTGAAATGACCCAGACTCTGTCCCCTTTGCTTTCAGGTTCTTCACAGCTCCGATCCAGGCTTGGATCACACCAGACACTTTTCCTTTCCAAGGCAGCAGCACTTTGCAGCAACTCGCCATTGAAAACAGCAACGAGCCCCGACACCATTTGGCACCTATGCACCCGGCTTCCCTGGGTGAGGTAACATGAGTACTCCAGTGCTCACATGGGTGCTGGCCATAGAACCTTCTAAGTCTAAAAGAGTTTGCTCCAAGTCCTCTCCGAAGGGTCCTTAATTTTCAAAATTGCAACTCTTGACTTTCTCATAGGATTGTACGGAGCTCACAGCTGTGTCCTCACACTGTACACGTCCCCCGTGGATCCCCCGTGTCACTACCTTGGGTGGTTCCTTGGGGTCCCAGCAATTCTACGTGCTCTAGGCACTGTGTCTAGTCAAGTCGTGGATGTTATACCACTTTCTTAGTATATGGTTCGGTCTCCCCCTCGAGTCCGCTGTGTATTGTGCTATTTGCTGTTGTTCTAATACTGTAATATTATGTGCCTTGTTCCTTGTTAGTAGAGAGTGTTTAGTAATACATACATATATTTCATATATTTCTTGTGTGGTTCTCCTTTCATTTGGTCATTCAGGAGGTTATAATCTGGTAAAACAAGCTGCTTTATATTCCTTCAAGCCTTAGCCTGAAGGCTGCTCTCCACAGCTACCACTAGGATAGCTTTCAATAAAGTTTGTCTTTAACCTACCATCAATAAGGGTCGTATGGACTGGTGCAAGGTGCCCACTAGAATAGTGGACAGCATATGCCAGGCCAACTTCTCACACTAACCACATGGTGACTCGGGCTGTGTGAGGTAGGCATGGGGGTGGCAACGATGGCTTGTATGTGGAGCAGTCGGGCCCCTGTGCTTTCAGCAGGCGTCCTTGAGCCCCTTTCAGACTCTGTTCTTATATGAGCCCTCGCATGCGTCACGGGTGTCAAAGGGCATGGATGGTGCTGCCATGAGGCGAAGGGGGGGAGGGGGCAGGGGACAGGAGCCTGGCTGCACCGCCAGTGGTGTGGCAACAGTCTTTAGTGTGACATCACTGAAGTCATAGGGATTGGAACAATCCAAACGTCACACAAAAAACATGTGCAGAAAATTAACCCGTGCCCACCCCGCAGGAGAGGGGAAAGAGTTTAAGATGCCGCCGGCGGTACATTTTGCCGCACTGGTGTGGGGTGCACTGTCATTTAAAGACCGCACATTTTCAATTGAAATAGCCCCTACATTTACAGAAACATGCAGTCTGTTCTTAATTTTAGCCAGTAGTTGTGCGGGGGCCACCAGAACTCTTTTTTGGGGACCAGCACTTATTTCTCTGCATCAGAAATGGACAGAGAGAAACGAGGAAAAAACACACAAACTGGAAAGTCGGAAAAGGCCTCACCAAAGGGGAAAGCGGGAAATGTAAGACTGCGCAGCCTTGGGATTCAGCGTGCTGACAAATGTACTGCCTGCAAACTTTGGGCACCGGCATTCATTCTTTTACAAATTAACCAATGAACTTATTGATAAAACTATATGGGGCACAAACGATAATGTGCGAAATTTGAGAATCGCTATTTATTTATCACTTGCGCATCCTCAAGTAAATTGTCTTGATTTGTTTTAATTCTATTACAATCTTTTTTCATCACACTTCAGAATTACAAAAAAAGCTTGGATTGTGGTATCCTAACTAATCTTTGTACACTTATAAGCATTAATATGTTGATCTGTTAGAAAAATACTTACATTCTGCAGCCTTTCCTTTTACAGCAGTCTCAAAAATAACTCAGAAAAGAATGCAGGTGTACAGAGCACCTGTCCACAGTAGTCTTGGTGGGGGGTGGGGACAGTCCCCCTAGCCCAAGGGAGGCTGAGGGGTGTTGGTGGTTCTCCTTGTGTCAGTGTGTTCAACCCTCAGTCTGTGACTGAGGTCCAGAATAAGTTTATCCATGAATCTGTTAAAGATCCCCTCATAGCTTTAGAGGGTATGAGTGCAGGAGAGAGAGAGACGAGTGGTAACTGCAAGAGATTCAGGGGCATATTACCAAGAATAAGCGAAAATTATCACTAAGCTTGGTTAGAGGCAATAATTTTATCGCCGTGCTTCGCCTATTTTTATCGCTTAGAAACCTTGCTATTTTCAAGGTTTATCTCCTAAGCGATAAAAATCGTCCGAAATGCATAAATATCGCTGTAAAGTCAGCGATATTCATGCATTACCGAGCTAATGCTCTTAGCCATGTTATCCACCTACCATTGGATAACATGGCTAAGAACTGCTCAGGGCAGGCGTTAGCTTTTGGAGATAATCACGCTTAGCGCGATTATTTCCAAAAGTTGGTAATAGGAGTTAGCGTTGTTAGCAACTGTTTCCAGTCGCTAACATCTTGGCACGCCCACTTTGCATGTCATTAGCGATAAATATCGCTGACATGCAAAGTGGGCCCCAAGATGATCGCTATCTCCTACTAGCTGTCGCTAACTGGTGTTAGCGACAGCTAGGTAATAGGGCGATAAAATTATCGACGCTTTAGCGGGAAAAATTCCCGCTAAAGCGGCGATAAGGCCCTTGGTAATATGCCCCTCAGTGTTAAAAAACTTGCAGCCAGTACATAGGCACTGGAAGTAGGGATGCCGGTACTACAGCTCCTCCCCAGACACCCCCCCCCCCCCAGTCCCCTCCAATTAACCAGGCTGGAATTCAGAAGGTAAATGAACAATAAAGAAGCCTTTACATTTGTTTTTATTTTTCACATTTGCTGCACATTCAAAGACAGAGCTCAAGTCTTCTGACAAGCAGCTGCTTGTTCTTTTAACATGGGGATTGGTGTTTACTTTTCTTTCTCTGACTGCAAGCTGTCAGGGTTTTGGAAAGTGAACTGACAATCTACATACATGGAGTGTGAAAGGAAAGGCTGTAGAAGGCTGCTGTTTACTAAAACACAACAACATTTAAATGCCTGTAAATGAACGCTGCAAATATTTCAAAAATAAAACAACAGCAGTTACAAAAGCACAAATGAATGAATTTTTTTTTATTATTCTGAAGTGAGATAGAAGTAGGGATATAAAAAGGATCCAAACAGACCAAGGCACTTTACCTGGTGATGTGCAAAAATTAAATATTTGCTGGAACTTGATTTCCACGCATTAATTGTGCGCTATGTAGTTTTATTAGTAAAACCGCATGTCAGTGGAAATTCCCTGTTCATTTTAATAAAAAAGTGCTGCCTGTAAATGGCACTTCACATCCACACTCTGCTGTATAATATTTATGCGACAGTGCGCTCCGAAATGCGCCACTGGCTGCATCCTATACCCCCATGACCCTCCAGCTCAGCGTGTCTCGTTTGCTACACCTGGCCATGGAGTGCCTCTTGGATTTTTAACAATTCCCATGACTTAATTGATGTAACATTGATCAATCAATCAATCAGCTGTAGTTACATTTCGCAGCTTATCACCCCTGAGGGTATCCAAGCGCTGGGCCGCGAGTCTCAGTCGAAGAGCCCGGCCTTGAGTCTCTTCCTGGAGTCTGCCGGCGAGCGTGATGTTCAAAGGTGGAGGCGATGGGCGTTCCAGGATTTGGCAGCGAGGTGGGAAAAGATCGACCTCGGGTGTGGCAGTGGTGGATGCAACGCGCCCACTCTGAAGACTGTTGCAGCACCACAAGCCCAGCACCTTGTGCTCATTTACTCTGTAGAAAGAGGAAAACGCCTCTCAGGATTGTTTTTGCTCAGGGAGGTCCCCCTTCTGCACAAAAACAACCTTGCATGCAGCACAGTCACCCTTGCACCATGGTACAAGGAAGCCTGCCCTGGCGCTAGGCGGTCCATTGTGCACCAGTGCAGGACAAAAGTCAGGAATGCGCTGGATGCTTTAAATGCAGTGCATTCCTGTCCTATCCCAACGATGCAGTGTAGTGCATAATTTCATAAATATGCCCCCCGATCACTAACTTCGATGCATCAATTTAAAGATGTTCCGCTTCCGGCCATTTTTAAGCAGGCCTAAAATTCTGCTCCACTCACGGATTTTGCAGAGTTTTTCCCACTCCGCGCTCACCGCAGAGTTCCAACAAGCTTCACGTAGCGGTGCAGAGCAGAGTTTTTTCTCTCTCGCGGCTCACCAACATCAAGTTAATGAACGCAAGCGAGGAAAATCATTTGCTAGACCACCTCCGAGTGAGATTTCTCAATGCGTGCAGTCACAGCACGTCACTCCCGCTCACGTTCAGATATCTTCGTTTTGTGTTGAGGAAACTGCATCTCGACAAGAACATCTACTCAAGTGACAAAAAGAAGCAGCACCCTCTTGCGCTGTGCGTGGTGGCAAGTACGCTTATTAGAGTGCAGGAAAGACTACTGGCACTAAAAATCAGCGTGAGCAGTGACACTTACCGCACTCCACCGCTTGCACACTCCGCAGAGCACGGCAGAGTTTTTTGGGCACTTTGCAGCATCCTGCATAGCAGAACTCTGCAAACTATGCCCAGGCCTAGTTAGAAGCCAAATTACACTTTGATACAAGGAAATCCTCCTATATGTTTTAAATACACCTGATTTGTAAAGTTTCTTTTCACATTTCTTTGTGTCTCCGGTAAAGGGCCCATGCCGTCACGAGACCGTGCCAAATTACAAACCGTACACACCGTCACATCTAATTTCCTTCAACTTCTTACATTAGTCTCAATACCAAGTTTATTAGTTCCCACTATACATGACAACGAGCAGAGTTTGTATCTTCTTAATCAATATCTGTTTACATGAATTTTATATTTATTTATATATTTTAAAAAAACATTTGGGCAGTAGTTTATACTACGGAAACAATAACATGTCTGTAAACGCGTCGGCTGTGCCTTAGGTAGAGTCGATATCGGGGTGCATAATCCATGGTATATCAAATATGCTCAAACTCAAGATTAAAATTATCACTTTGAGTAGGAGAACAGTTGAAATGAACATTTCCTTTGAAAACCAGCAGAGCCCCGCTCATAGGGTTCCAGAGGCGGGGACACCGGCCTATAGGATGAACTGGACGATATTAGACTGTGGGCATGAGAGCAGCATCAGGATTGGTTGCAGGGAAGTCTGGGAGCCTGTGTAGTGCAGCAGAAGAGCATTGAGCTGGCCATGCGGCCAGCGGTAGGTGTGTGTTTATTTTTTCTTACATTTTTTTTTCATCGTTGTCTGTTGTCCCCCTGCCCCAACTGCATGGCACTCTGCCCTGATAGCAGTCCCCAATGCTGCTTTGATGCATGTAAGCAATTTTCCCTTCCAGCTTTCTCAAGGATGAGATATGAATAACTTTCACTAAGAAGAATGTCACACTTTTGTGTTGCTCAGTCTCACGTACAGTTTCCACATAGGACTGCAACTGGCCGGTCAGTGGTCGCGTTTCACCAAAGCGTGCCAGGAATATCCGCATGGCCAGGTCCTCACTACCCTTGCACTCTCTTTATCTTCCTCTATACCTTTCTCTCATTCCCCCTTTTCTCTCCATCATCCTCCTTCAGACAATAAACCTTTTACCTATTTCCTGTGTCCTCCATGTATTCACTCTTCACTCCCCCACTATTTACAACCCTTCTGATCAGTAGGGGACTGCTCATGAAACATGTCGACCAAGTAGAAAGTGCAACATAATTAGTTTGGTTTCTTTCTCCTCTCCCCACCTTTTTTAATGTTCCCAGCCAGAGATACTAATAAAGTTTTTTTTTTCTACTAGCCAGGGAATTTTTAATCTATTTATTTCCTCTCTATTGCACACCTTAAAGTATCACTTAGATCACCATCACTGAATCACACACATAGTCTATTTTCACATAATCTAGTGCTCCCGCATAGTCGTAGGTCGTAGCACGCCCCGCCCCGTAGAGGGACGGGAAGACCCCATGATGAAGCATGACACTGTGGGATTCATAGTGTGTGAGGGGTATTTTAAAAACACATAGTGCTTTCCCCACATTTGGAGGTTAGCTACTAACAAACACACCACGAACATACAAACATATATATAAAAACAACATAAATAATCACAACCGAATAAGGATAGAACGTTATTGTTTATGTATAGATTCACAGGAGGTAGGTTCTATCCATAACCTCTACCCTCCCCTTTTTTGTTGTTTTGATGTGCCTTGTATCTTGTCATCACATGCTATCTCGGTCTGCTCTCCCTCCCCCTCAGCATCTACATGTGCTACAGGAATACTGGGGTTTGAATACTGTCCTATCAAAATATCACACCCAGAATGTCACCTATCACAATGTCAATGTAACTTGACAACACATATACCTTCTCAGTAGGTCGACATGGAGTTAAGGATAGTACATTTATACTTACCTACAGTCACAATAACTTAATATTCTGTACCGATTCTTTTTGGTAGAAAGATATTTCTGTGGTCCATTTTCTGACGCGTCTAATTGCTGATGGCAGAAACCTGGGCGCCGGCCAGACTCAGGTGCGACCTGCTCTTGACGAGCTTGTCCAATGGCAAACCTGCATCTCAGCTGCCAGGTGAGTCTCCCCCCCCCCCCCTCCCCAAGTGCTGCCACCCTACCCTGACCCTTGGCAGTGGAGCTGAGAGTGCTCTGCCAGTCCAGATGTGATCCATTTTAGGCACTATTTTCACTTAAAGCTTTGTCATTGTATATCTCTGGTTCTACTGATTGGATTTTTGTTACTTTGGTCACAAATAATATATGGATTTTTATTCTATGCTTCTAAGTTGGTGTGGGAATTTCCTTGTTTTGTGCTTTCACTTTCTTACTGTTTGAGTGCTGCGTAAAGACTTCAAACGTTGCCTCTAAGTTAAGCCTGTCTGCTTTGTGCCGATACCAGAGGGTTGAGCACAGGTTGACTGGGGTTGGCTTGTGTTTCACCCTGACAAGGATTGTGGATACTGCTTGAGTAGGGTCCCCTCAACCACGAACCCAATGTCCTACAGTCATGTATTCTTAATCCAGGCACAAACCCGCCCTACTTCCTTACTGTCTGCTTTGTGAATACCTGCACACCCCAGCCTCACACTCTCCCTTCTTATTTACTCTCTCCTCTCTGCACATATTCACGCCGCACCCTGAGGGATGAAAGCTTTCCTTTAGTATGTGTACCCCGTGTTCTTCATCCGGGCTCACACTCTCTCTACTTCTTTACTCTCTCTCTGCATCTTCGTGCCCACAACATCCCTGCGTCCTTGCTCTCTCCTCTCTCTTCATCTTCATGACCCCAACATCCATGTTTCCTTGCTCTCTCCTCTCTCTGCATCTTCAAGCCCCCAACATCTCTGCTACCCTGCTTCCTTGCTATAGCATCTCTCTGCATCTTCATGCCCACAACATCCCTGCGTCCTTGCTCTCTCCTCTCTCTTCATCTTCATGCCCACAACATCCCTGCGTCCTTGCTCTCTCCTCACTCTGCATCTTCATGCCCCCAACATCCCTGCTTCCTTGCTATCTCCTCTCTCTGCTTCTTCATGTCCCCAACATCCCTGCTTCCTTGCTCTCTCCTCAATCTGCATCTTCATGTCCCCAACATCCCTGCTTCCTTGCTCTCTCCTCTCTCTGCATCTTCATGCCCCCGACATCTCTGCTTCCTTGCTCTCTCTTCTCTCTGCATCTTGATGCCCCCAAAAACCCTGCTTCCTTGCTCTCTCCTCTCTCTGCTTCTTCATGCGCCCAACATCTCTGCTTCCTTGCTCTCCCCTCACTCTGCATCTTCATGCCCCCAACATCCCTGCTTCCTTGCTATCTCCTCTCTCTGCATCTTCATGCCACCAACATGTCTGCTTCCTTGCTCTCCCCTCACTCTGCATCTTCATGCCCCCAACATCCCTGCTTCCTTGCTCTCTCCTCTGCATCTTCATGCCCCCAACATCCCTGCTTCCATGCGCTCTCCTCTGCATCTTCATGCCCCCAGCATCCTTGCTTCCATGCGCTCTCCTCTCTCTGTTCTTCACGCCCCCAACATCCTTGCTTCCTTGCTCTCTCCTCCGCATCTTCACGCCCCCAACATCCCTGCTTCCTTGCTCTCTCCTCTCTCTGCATCTTCACGCCCCCCCTCCCCCTCCGGCGATGGAAGCCTTCTCTGGCCCCCTCCTCTCTCGCATTGATTTCCCTGGTCCCTTCTCGCCCCTCCACGCTGCTCTTTCATTAGCCGCCTCTCTGCCAGCACCCTCCTGGGCCGGCTCGATACCGCTTCTTATTTCCGTCTGCATTATTGGGTTTTTATTTCATGGGGGCCCTGGGAGACCCCGCGCCTCTGAGGCTTGCCAAGGAGCTGCGAAGCGCGCAGAAAAACAAGGATGGAGAACACGTCATCCCGTCCTCCTGGAAGCAGAGTGTGTGCGCCGAGCAGCCTTTAGGCGCTATCTCCACCCTGGCGCAGACTCGTTACAGGCAGCGCCTCCCCAACCTCCGTACATTCGAGGCGCTGTGTTCTTAGTTCCATTATAGGCACAAGACCCCACCCACACCACAGGAGAATAGGCATGCATGAATAAAAACACAACCCAACTTGTGTTTGGAGAAAATATTGCTGAAGGTTTATTCCATACAAAAGTATGCAAATACGGTGGGTTATGGTACGGGCGATCCAAGGGCGGGCGGCTGTACCAACCTATGCTGCCCGCCCGCCTGATGAGCTGAGCACTGTGGAAAACCCAATCAGCGCTACCCTGATAGGGGTGATCCCCTTACTGGATCACGTGACACATTGCTCCCTTATTACTCACGCCCCTTTCAGGGCGGAGCGCAGCAAGGCAAGCCCCCGGTTGTTCCGGCCCACAACCACCCAAAAGACTAACGGGGCGCCGACGTGAATGTTCCAGGTCCCTCCCATGAGGCTCCTGGGCTTTGGCTCTGGCACCCCTATTGTGCTCTTGCAGAGGGACCCTTCTGTACCCAAGCTGCATCCAGATCGCCCTGTAACTCCGCCACAGCTCTGGAGGCGGCCCCGTCACCTAAAGAGCCCCCCACCAACAAGCTGCATTCTCGCTTGCCACCTGCAATATCCCAGGCCTCATTCATGTCCAGTTAGAACAGATTCATGCCCACCTGTGCCAGGTGCAACCCCAATTTGTCAAAATAACCTTTGGTGTTCGCCCGGCATGGCCCATGCCTGCCGAAGCCAACGCCCCTTGCCCAGTGAACTCGTGCATGGAGCGGGTTATCCTTCTTTGGGAATGTACCAGTGCCGCACCTGACCTGCAAGATGGTGATGGCTTCCCAGGGGGGAGCTCTCTCTTAAACACCGCTGTGTCACCCTGCAAGCTGATGTGGCTCCACCTCCTGCAACCTGTTGTTGCCGCCCTTCTAGCATGTTGTGCTCCCGAATGCCAGTTTCCCCAATTTCTGTAACAGCAGCACACTTGCTAAGAAGACCGCTTCCACCCAGCCTATATACTCTGGCTATGCGCACGAGGCATGTTATGCATCACTAAAGCAGTCCGTAACCTGCCCTGGGAGCCGAGTGCACCTACCTTGATGGGGTTGACCAGGCACGTGCACAGACCTTTGTGATTAATAAACCATGATGAACAGGAATGTTCGCATGGCGCACTCTATTGCAGTCACAGCAACCATATGGAGTGACCACTTACGCCAACTACCAGGCTTGCTTAACCAAAGCTCGAGCACAGATACCTCATACCTGCTAACCAGCTGTGACCCTTGATGATCTATAGGTCTTGCCCCCACTCTATTTATGTAGATTCCTGCAATGTGCCCTTCGGCCCCTGTAGGGGCGGGAACATGCCTGTCACATTGCTAATCCCCCTGCACTCACATTCTCAGGCAGCCCAGTGGCGGAGAGGGGAGTCCTTAGCATTGGTTCTGCTACATTGCCTGGCCTCCTAGCCCGCAAGCACCCTCGTCTGACAGCAGACTCTCTGCTGTGTCGCCCGTGCAATGACCGCCCCCTGGTGCGAGACGTCCCTCTCTACACCTCTGCTAACAGACTTCCTTCCGTGAGGCTGGAGTGAACCGTTGCATGTTGTGCTTCTGACCCTAAGAACTTTGGTTTTCTTTGGCAGGGATCAAATTGTTGCATCTGTCACTCAAAATAGTGGCAATGTGCAGTTCTCTTGCATTCTACACTTCAGAGTGGGACTACATACCCCACGAGACCACGGAGTCGTGTGCATCTTCTCAATGATACTATTAGAATCGGAGGGTCCCAGTGTCAAGTGGTGACTATCCCGCCATGGAATATGTGACTTAGGCAAGGGGGTCGTCGTGTACTTGCCATTATCCCTCCTGTCGTACGGTAATTTTGCCTTTATAGTTGTTTCTGTGGTATTCACCCCAGACTTCCCAGGCTGCGTACTGCAGGCCACGTGCGCATCTGCTGGCGTAATAAGGGAATATCCTGTTGCAACTCGCAATAAAACAACGCCCGCTTGATTGAAACCAGAAAGTGGCCAATTGGCTGTCAACCCAAGCGGGACCTGGCAGTCGTGTTTAAACTTTGCATCTTTACAGCATGGCCACACTCACCGTTGCAAGATGCCTTGGTGCGTAAACGCCTGGTAGTTGCACTACTCCATACAGCGATTATTTAAATTAATAATACTGTGCATATGAATAAAACTATGCACCAGCAGCTGACAACTTTCAAACATTATTAAATGTGAAACATATTGGATTTGTCCATCGCATTACGCCAGTCACCCCCCTAGTGAAGTCTTGCCCTCCATAACTTCTGCTAGTATACCAGGGAGCAGACAAGATAATGGGAACAGGACGGGAACGATATGTATCAATACCTGCCCTTTCTTGAATACTGGGAATGCCAAATGTTCTTTAATAGATTACGGCCTATTTTTGCCTTAACTTATTGCCCCCACACAGTTTGACCACAAAAGTTTGGGACAACTTTAGTAGCAACATGCCCTTAATGGTACGTGACCTTCTACAAGCACCGCATAGAAATCCCACTTTGACCTGCTCGAGCCTGTGGCCATTCTGCTGACAGCCCTGTGGGCCCGGGGGAGGGGAGTGCTACTAACCCTCTACTCCTGGCAATCCGGAAGCATCCCTCACTGATGCAGGTGTCCCAAAGCATTAATTATAAAACATTTAATGGGTAACAACCCGATTTGCGCCCACGTTAATGTGCCATGCTGTGAGCAATTAGGTACCCCACATCTCTTCCCTATGAAAAGATGAAACAAACCGGCCCAAGCACAATGCACAGGCAGTGAGCGTGCTCAAAGAGACACCCCCGGTTCTGTGTGCTACAAACCCTAATGCACCCTGTGCCAGTTTGTGCATATCCTTTTGTGGTGACCAAACCCCATTGTGCCCCCTTACCCGGATGATCCCCAGTACGAGGGTACAGATACATGGCCAAGTGCTGCACCAGCCAATAAACATGTAGAATGGAGTGATATTCGCCCCAATTTACGCTATCTCATGCCCTACAAGGCCGCTCGGTTCTCTCCTCGCCTTAACAAGACAAGGGTGGACCACCATGTCCTTATGGCCTGTAAACCCATCCGACATCTGCACTGGTGGATGCTGTGTTGCCATGCTGGCGTCCCTCACCCAGCATACGTATCCCATAACAACTTTGGCTAAGGTATCCCAGCGTGCCAAAAGGTTAGCCAAGGTATTTATGAGGACAGGGAGAAAACATAAGGCAACTATCCCTGCCCCTTCTGAAATAGAAATGCCAATTGTACTGGTAATTATTGGCAATCGTGCTCCAACCACATGGGAAACATCCTTTACAACGCAACTTTTACCACGCAGTGCCTTTACGACACAACTTTTACAACGCAAACCATTACAACGCATTGCGCTGGGGGGCGCTCTAGGATAGGGAATACGTTTAATTTGCTATCCAACACCTTCCCTAGTGTCCACTGGGACTGGAGTTGGAATAGTAAATTAAACTATTCACTATCCAGCACCCCAAAGCGCTATGCGTTGTAAAGGTTTGCGTTGTAAAAACCGCGTTGTAAAGGCATGCGATGTAAAAGCATGCGTTGTAATGTCATACATCCGTACTGGTAATTATCGGCAATTGTGCTCCAACCACATCTTCCCAGACGGCTGAAAGACAGCGCCCTTTCATAAAGCTCCTGGGATGGTGAGAACAAACACCTTTCAAACTTCCATTTCTGATTCATTGTGAATACCTTCACCCCATGGTATCTTGGCGCTGACTAAAATGGTTATTGTTATCACTTACAGATACTTGTTTTATCGACTTCTGAAGGATGAAATGCTAAGTGGACCTACCAGGCTCTGAACTTGTGACCAGGAGGTCGATCCCAAGCCCCCTTCTGTTCTGCCGCTCCACAGACCTGTGAAGTTGTATCCAAGTGCCGACTTCTGGCACTTGAACCCTTACTTGTACAGGCCTGAGATAGAAACCTTCATCTAGACGGCCTGCCAGACGGCTGACCACTTCCCACACCAGAGAGTAACTCAGCCACCCCTTAGCCTGGATACTCAACCAGATATAGATGTATAGGAAGACCCATCTCTTGTCAGCTGTCTGCCATAAATTCCGCTGCAGGTCCTAGTCTGTTAAAACCGTCTGAACCCTTGACTTGGACGGGGCCCATGGCACCAGTTGCGGATGACTTCTCCTCTGCTCTGCAGGTGTAAGATGCACTGACTGCACCCGTCAGGGCACCTGCCACTAAATTATGAAAGCATATCGGAGCATTACCTTGGAATCGGCAGTTAATGGCTTTCTAGGTTGACCCATATGGCACAATGTTAATCTGGATTTCCATTATCGTAATAATAGGGTAGCTACTTGATACCAGTGCCAGGGTGTGACTGGGGACTTGCTGTGACCTGCCCTGCCAATGTCCTGGTCAACAGTTCCCCTAGGCAGACCTTCGATCTCTTCTAGGCCGAACCTAACCCATCTCACCCACTTATGCCGTGCCTGTTGTGGTCATCTCTAAAATAGACAGACAGCTCCAACCAGTGGCGGACTGTCCCAGGCGCTGGTGTAACAATTAAGTAACGGTGCCACGCACCAGAAACCGCTTAGTCAAATTTAGCACAGGTAAACTTGATGCTTCAAACCCATCTCCAACATCATCCGTAAACTCCATTTGCTACCGGTCAGACAACAAATTAAATTCAAAGCCCTGTGTATAGCTTTTAAAAGCATTCATGAAAAAGCGCCATGCTTTCTTAAAGATGCCCTTTGCCCCTACCGACCATCACGCACTCTCAGATCCGCTGATGCTAACCTTCTGAAGGTAGTCAAAACCAAGAAGGCTACTTGTGGAGACAGATCCTTTGCAGTAGCCATGGCTAAATTATGGAACACCTTGCCTTGTCACCTCAAGAACATTCCTGCACTAACATCATTTAGGAAGCAGCTGAAGACTTGGCTATTTAATCACTAGACTCCACCTATTTTCTTAGATCTGAACCTTCAGTTCCTCTGTCAAGCGCCAAGACACCCTTGGGTAATCGTGCGCTCAAAAAATTGTATAAAATAAATAAAATGCTGTAATTTCCCCATAGTAGGCCATTGCAGCACTTAAAGGACAAAACAGTTTGTGCGAAGGACACGTGAACATGCAAGCAACAAGCGGCCAAGTGGCTGTTTATGGCAGCAAACACATTTCTTCTGGTGCACATGACCAGGAGCATGTTTCAGCCTTAAAGTTCAGCATCCGAAAAGATTTGACAAGCAGCGTCCCTCCCCTGCCCCCAATCTAGGAGCACACCAAAGAGGGAAAGTATGTGCTCCAAGGTTGCGGATTGTTTTGACGGCATGTCGAACGCAGACAGCTGTCACTACCTGTCACTATATAGACAGCCTCTGGCTTGATATTGCGGTCTGCCTCTTAGGCCTTAATAAGAGGCGTCTAATACCTCAGAACATCAACTTCTGATTCCCTAAAACATGAAAACTCTCTCATTTCTGTATTAAAGCTGTGTGTGCTATCCTTCTACTGTGCATTCACGTGAGGAGGAGCGAAACAGAGACCGAAAGAGATGGAGGAATAAAGAAAGAGAGAGGGGAGGAGGGCAGCTGCCAGGGGCAGAGCAGGAGAAGTGGACACTGCCCTTGCCTTCTCAGGGCATTAAGGAAAAGAGACAGAGTCTTTTCTCCTTCTCTGCCCTTCCCAGATTGTGGCCGAGCCTTACTGCAGCTGCAGCATAACACAAGGCAGAGGCCGGTGGCCTCTTTGTCTGTAGGCAGGTCACAGGTCAAGTGCAGGGCCATTAGGTAGCACTTTCGTGTGTTAATGGCCCTGCAAATAACAGAAGGGAGTGGGGAAATTCTTTTGTCTCTTCATCCCCCACCCTTGCCCCCAGTGTCCCTCCCACCCCAAAATCTGGGGGAGATATATCTCCACACTTCCTACGCCCATGCCCAGCAGGGCAGTCTTCAGAGCTGGTGGTGCGCGCGGTGCAACAATAATTTTTGGTGCCCTTCCCCCCCCTCATGACCTCCTTCTCGGATCCCCTCACTACCACTGGGCAAACGTGCCCCTCATCTCTCCATAGCCCCTCTCTCACATACATGTCATGTGTGCCCCTGATCTCTCCATAGCCCTTCTCTCACATACATGTCATGTGTGCCCCTCATCTCTCCATAGCCCCTCTCTCACATACATGTCATGTGTGCCCCTGATCTCTCCATAGCCCTTCTCTCACATACATGTCATGTGTGCCCCTCATCTCTCCATAGCCCCTCTCTCACATACATGTCATGTGTGCCCCTCATCACTCCATAGCCCCTCTCTCACATACATGTCATGTGTGCCCCTCATCTCTCCATAGCCCCTCTCTCACATACATGTCATGTTTATTTGCTTATGTATTTATTTGCCCCTCATCTCTCCATAGCCCCTCTCTCACATACATGTCATGTGTGCCCCTGATCTCTCCATAGCCCTTCTCTCACATACATGTCATGTGTGCCCCTCATCTCTCCATAGCCCCTCTCTCACATGCATGTCATGTTTATTTGCTTATGTATTTATTTGCCCCTCATCTCTCCATATCCCCTCTCTCACATACATGTCATGTGTGCCCCTGATCTCTCCATAGCCCTTCTCTCACATACATGTCATGTGTGCCCCTCATCTCTCCATAGCCCCTCTCTCACATACATGTCATGTGTGCCCCTCATCACTCCATAGCCCCTCTCTCACATACATGTCATGTGTGCCCCTCATCTCTCCATAGCCCCTCTCTAACATGCATGTCATGTGTGCCCCTCATCTCTCCATAGCCCCTCTCTCACATACATGTCATGTGTGCCCCTCATCTCTCCATAGCCCCTCTCTCACATACATGTCATGTGTGCCCCTCATCTCTCCATAGCCCTTCTCTCACATACATGTCATGTGTGCCCCTCATCTCTCCATAGCCCCTCTCTCACATACACATCATGTGTGCCCCTCATCTCTCCATAGCCCCCTCGCTCACATACATGGCATGTGTGCCCCTCATCTCTCCATAGCCCCTCTCTCACATACATTTCATGTGCCCCTCATCTCTCCATAGCCCTTCTCTCACATACATGTCATGTGTGCCCCTCATCTCTCCATAGCCCCTCTCTCACATACAGTCATGTGTGCCCCTCATCTCTCCATAGCCCCTCTCTCACATACATGTCATGTGTGCCCCTCATCTCTCCATAGCCCTTGTCTCACATACATGTCATGTGTGCCCCTCATCTCTCCACAGCCCCTCTCTCACATACATTTCATGTGTGCCCCTCATCTCTCCATAGCTCCTCTCTCACATACATGTCATGTGTGCCCCTCATCTCTCCATAGCCCTTCTCTCACATACATGTCATGTGTGCCCCTCATCTCTCCACAGCCCATCTCTCACATACATTTAATGTGTGCCCCTCATCTCTCCATAGCCCCTCTCTCACATACATGTCATGTGTGCCCCTCATCTCTCCACAGCCCCTCTCTTACATACATGTCATGTGTGCCCCTCATCTCTCCATAGCCCCTCTCTCACATACATGTCATGTGCGCCCCTCATCTCTCTATAGCCCCTCTCTTACATACATGTCATGTGCGCCCCTAATCTCTCCATAGCCCCTCTCTTACATACATGTCATGTGTGCCCCTCATCTCTCCATAGCCCTTCTCTCACATACATGTCATGTGTGCCCCTCATCTCTCCACAGCCCCTCTCTCACATACATTTAATGTGTGCCCCTCATCTCTCTCTATAGCCCCTCTCTCACATACATGTCATGTGCGCCCCTCATCTCTCCACAGCCCCTCTCTTACATACATGTCATGTGTGCCCCTCATCTCTCCATAGCCCTTCTCTCACATACATGTCATGTGTGCCCCTCATCTCTCCATAGCCCCTCTCTCACATACAGTCATGTGTGCCCCTCATCTCTCCATTGCCCTTCTCTCACATACATTTCATGTGTGCCCCTCATCTCTCCACAGCCCCTCTCTCACATACATTGCATGTGTACCCCTCATCTCTCCATAGCCCCTCTCTCACATACATGTCATGTTTATTTATTTATGTATCTATTTACCCCTCATCTCTCCATAGCCCCTCTCTCACATACACTTCATGTGCGCCCCTCATCTCTCCATAGCCCTGCTCTCACATACATGTTATGTGTGCCCCTCATCTCTCCATAGCCCTTCTCTCACATACATTGCATGTGTACCCCTCATCTCTCCATAGCCCCTCTCTCACATACATGTCATGTTTATTTATTTATGTATCTATTTACCCCTCATCTCTCCATAGCCCCTCTCTCACATACACTTCATGTGCGCCCCTCATCTCTCCATAGCCCTGCTCTCACATACATGTTATGTGTGCCCCTCATCTCTCCATAGCCCTTCTCTCACATACATGTCATGTGTGCCCCTCATCTCTCCATAGCCCCTCTCTCACATACATGTCATGTGTGCCCCTCATCTCTCCATAGCCCCTCTCTAACATGCAAGTCATGTGTGCCCTCATCTCTCCATAGCCCCTCTCTCACATACATGTCATGTGTGCCCCTCATCTCGCCATAGCCCCTCTCTCACATATATTTCATGTGTGCCCCTCATCTCTCCATAGCCCCTCTCTCACATACATGTCATTCGTGCCCCTCGTCTCTCTATAGACCCTCTCTCACATACATGCCATGTGTGCCCCTCATCTCTCCACAGCCCCTCTCTCACATACATTTCATGTGTGCCCCTCATCTCTCCATAGCCCCTCTCTCACATACATGTCATGTGTGCCCCTCATCTCTCCATAGCCCTTGTCTCACATACATGTCATGTGTGCCCCTCATCTCTCCACAGCCCCTCTCTCACATACATTTAATGTGTGCCCCTCATCTCTCCATAGCCCCTCTCTTACATACATGTCATGTGTGCCCCTCATCTCTCCATAGCCCCTCTCTCACATACATTTCATGTGTGCCACTCATCTCTCCATAGCCCCTCTCTCACATACATGTCATGCGTGCCCCTCATCTCTCCATAGCCCCTCTCTCACATACATGTCATGTGTGCCCCTCATCTCTCCACAGCCCCTCTCTCACATACATTTCATGTGTGCCCCTCATCTCTCCATAGCTCCTCTCTCACATACATGTCATGTGTGCCCCTCATCTCTCCATAGCCCTTCTCTCACATACATGTCATGTGTGCCCCTCATCTCTCCACAGCCCATCTCTCACATACATTTAATGTGTGCCCCTCATCTCTCCATAGCCCCTCTCTCACATACATGTCATGTGCGCCCCTCATCTCTCCACAGCCCCTCTCTTACATACATGTCATGTGTGCCCCTCATCTCTCCATAGCCCCTCTCTCACATACATGTCATGTGCGCCCCTCATCTCTCCATAGCCCCTCTCTCACATACATTTAATGTGTGCCCCTCATCTCTCCATAGCCCCTCTCTTACATACATGTCTTGTGTGCCCCTCATCTCTCCATAGCCCCTCTCTCACATAGATGTCATGTGTGCCCCTCATCTCTCCACAGCCCCTCTCTCACATACATTTCATGTGTGCCCCTCATCTCTCCATAGCTCCTCTCTCACATACATGTCATGTGTGCCCCTCATCTCTCCATAGCCCTTCTCTCACATACATGTCATGTGTGCCCCTCATCTCTCCACAGCCCATCTCTCACATACATTTAATGTGTGCCCCTCATCTCTCCATAGCCCCTCTCTCACATACATGTCATGTGCGCCCCTCATCTCTCCACAGCCCCTCTCTTACATACATGTCATGTGTGCCCCTCATCTCTCCATAGCCCTTGTCTCACATACATGTCATGTGTGCCCCTCATCTCTCCACAGCCCCTCTCTCACATACATTTAATGTGTGCCCCTCATCTCTCCATAGCCCCTCTCTTACATACATGTCATGTGTGCCCCTCATCTCTCCATAGCCCCTCTCTCACATACATTTCATGTGTGCCCCTCATCTCTCCATAGCCCCTCTCTCACATACATGTCATGCATGCCCCTCATCTCTCCATAGCCCCTCTCTCACATACATGTCATGTGTGCCCCTCATCTCTCCACAGCCCCTCTCTCACATACATTTCATGTGTGCCCCTCATCTCTCCATAGCTCCTCTCTCACATACATGTCATGTGTGCCCCTCATCTCTCCATAGCCCTTCTCTCACATACATGTCATGTGTGCCCCTCATCTCTCCACAGCCCATCTCTCACATACATTTAATGTGTGCCCCTCATCTCTCCATAGCCCCTCTCTCACATACATGTCATGTGTGCCCCTCATCTCTCCACAGCCCCTCTCTTACATACATGTCATGTGTACCCCTCATCTCTCCATAGCCCCTCTCTCACATACATGTCATGTGCGCCCCTCATCTCTCTATAGCCCCTCTCTTACATACATGTCATGTGCGCCCCTCATCTCTCCATAGCCCCTCTCTTACATACATGTCATGTGTGCCCCTCATCTCTCCATAGCCCTTCTCTCACATACATGTCATGTGTGCCCCTCATCTCTCCACAGCCCCTCTCTCA
Organism: Lissotriton helveticus; assembly: GCF_964261635.1. Lineage (NCBI taxonomy): Eukaryota > Metazoa > Chordata > Amphibia > Caudata > Salamandridae > Lissotriton > Lissotriton helveticus. The sequence goes on from NC_136062.1 coordinate 477,970,801, forward strand.
CATACATTTAATGTGTGCCCCTCATCTCTCTCTATAGCCCCTCTCTCACATACATGTCATGTGTGCCCCTCATCTCTCCACAGCCCCTCTCTTACATACATGTCATGTGTGCCCCTCATCTCTCCATAGCCCTTCTCTCACATACATGTCATGTGTGCCCCTCATCTCTCCATAGCCCCTCTCTCACATACAGTCATGTGTGCCCCTCATCTCTCCATTGCCCTTCTCTCACATACATTTCATGTGTGCCCCTCATCTCTCCATAGCCCTTCTCTCACATACATTGCATGTGTACCCCTCATCTCTCCATAGCCCCTCTCTCACATACATGTCATGTTTATTTATTTATGTATCTATTTACCCCTCATCTCTCCATAGCCCCTCTCTCACATACACTTCATGTGCGCCCCTCATCTCTCCATAGCCCTGCTCTCACATACATGTTATGTGTGCCCCTCATCTCTCCATAGCCCTTCTCTCACATACATGTCATGTGTGCCCCTCATCTCTCCATAGCCCCTCTCTCACATACATGTCATGTGTGCCCCTCATCTCTCCATAGCCCCTCTCTAACATGCAAGTCATGTGTGCCCTCATCTCTCCATAGCCCCTCTCTCACATACATGTCATGTGTGCCCCTCATCTCGCCATAGCCCCTCTCTCACATATATTTCATTTGTGCCCCTCATCTCTCCATAGCCCCTCTCTCACACACATGTCATTCGTGCCCCTCGTCTCTCTATAGACCCTCTCTCACATACATGCCATGTGTGCCCCTCATCTCTCCACAGCCCCTCTCTCACATACATTTCATGTGTGCCCCTCATCTCTCCATAGCCCCTCTCTCACATACATGTCATGTGTGCCCCTCATCTCTCCATAGCCCTTGTCTCACATACATGTCATGTGTGCCCCTCATCTCTCCACAGCCCCTCTCTCACATACATTTAATGTGTGCCCCTCATCTCTCCATAGCCCCTCTCTTACATACATGTCATGTGTGCCCCTCATCTCTCCATAGCCCCTCTCTCACATACATTTCATGTGTGCCACTCATCTCTCCATAGCCCCTCTCTCACATACATGTCATGCGTGCCCCTCATCTCTCCATAGCCCCTCTCTCACATACATGTCATGTGTGCCCCTCATCTCTCCACAGCCCCTCTCTCACATACATTTCATGTGTGCCCCTCATCTCTCCATAGCTCCTCTCTCACATACATGTCATGTGTGCCCCTCATCTCTCCATAGCCCTTCTCTCACATACATGTCATGTGTGCCCCTCATCTCTCCACAGCCCATCTCTCACATACATTTAATGTGTGCCCCTCATCTCTCCATAGCCACTCTCTCACATACATGTCATGTGCGCCCCTCATCTCTCCACAGCCCCTCTCTTACATACATGTCATGTGTGCCCCTCATCTCTCCATAGCCCCTCTCTCACATACATGTCATGTGCGCCCCTCATCTCTCCATAGCCCCTCTCTCACATACATTTAATGTGTGCCCCTCATCTCTCCATAGCCCCTCTCTTACATACATGTCTTGTGTGCCCCTCATCTCTCCATAGCCCCTCTCTCACATAGATGTCATGTGTGCCCCTCATCTCTCCACAGCCCCTCTCTCACATACATTTCATGTGTGCCCCTCATCTCTCCATAGCTCCTCTCTCACATACATGTCATGTGTGCCCCTCATCTCTCCATAGCCCTTCTCTCACATACATGTCATGTGTGCCCCTCATCTCTCCACAGCCCATCTCTCACATACATTTAATGTGTGCCCCTCATCTCTCCATAGCCCCTCTCTCACATACATGTCATGTGCGCCCCTCATCTCTCCACAGCCCCTCTCTTACATACATGTCATGTGTGCCCCTCATCTCTCCATAGCCCTTGTCTCACATACATGTCATGTGTGCCCCTCATCTCTCCACAGCCCCTCTCTCACATACATTTAATGTGTGCCCCTCATCTCTCCATAGCCCCTCTCTTACATACATGTCATGTGTGCCCCTCATCTCTCCATAGCCCCTCTCTCACATACATTTCATGTGTGCCCCTCATCTCTCCATAGCCCCTCTCTCACATACATGTCATGCATGCCCCTCATCTCTCCATAGCCCCTCTCTCACATACATGTCATGTGTGCCCCTCATCTCTCCACAGCCCCTCTCTCACATACATTTCATGTGTGCCCCTCATCTCTCCATAGCTCCTCTCTCACATACATGTCATGTGTGCCCCTCATCTCTCCATAGCCCTTCTCTCACATACATGTCATGTGTGCCCCTCATCTCTCCACAGCCCATCTCTCACATACATTTAATGTGTGCCCCTCATCTCTCCATAGCCCCTCTCTCACATACATGTCATGTGTGCCCCTCATCTCTCCACAGCCCCTCTCTTACATACATGTCATGTGTGCCCCTCATCTCTCCATAGCCCCTCTCTCACATACATGTCATGTGCGCCCCTCATCTCTCTATAGCCCCTCTCTTACATACATGTCATGTGCGCCCCTCATCTCTCCATAGCCCCTCTCTTACATACATGTCATGTGTGCCCCTCATCTCTCCATAGCCCTTCTCTCACATACATGTCATGTGTGCCCCTCATCTCTCCACAGCCCCTCTCTCACATACATTTAATGTGTGCCCCTCATCTCTCTCTATAGCCCCTCTCTCACATACATGTCATGTGCGCCCCTCATCTCTCCACAGCCCCTCTCTTACATACATGTCATGTGTGCCCCTCATCTCTCCATAGCCCTTCTCTCACATACATGTCATGTGTGCCCCTCATCTCTCCATAGCCCCTCTCTCACATACAGTCATGTGTGCCCCTCATCTCTCCATTGCCCTTCTCTCACATACATTTCATGTGTGCCCCTCATCTCTCCATAGCCCTTCTCTCACATACATTGCATGTGTACCCCTCATCTCTCCATAGCCCCTCTCTCACATACATGTCATGTTTATTTATTTATGTATCTATTTACCCCTCATCTCTCCATAGCCCCTCTCTCACATACACTTCATGTGCGCCCCTCATCTCTCCATAGCCCTGCTCTCACATACATGTTATGTGTGCCCCTCATCTCTCCATAGCCCTTCTCTCACATACATTTCATGTGTGTCCCTCATCTCTCCATAGCCCCTCTCTCACATACATTTCATGTGCCCCTCATCTCTCCATAGCCCCTCTCTCACATACATGTCATGTGTGCCCCTGATCTCTCCATAGCCCTTCTCTCACATACATGTCATGTGTGCCCCTCATCTCTCCATAGCCCCTCTCTCACATACATGTCATGTGTGCCCCTCATCTCTCCATAGCCCCTCTCTCACATAGATGTCATGTGTGCCCCTCATCTCTCCATAGCCCCTCTCTAACATGCAAGTCATGTGTGCCCTCATCTCTCCATAGCCCCTCTCTCACATACATGTCATGTGTGCCCCTCATCTCGCCATAGCCCCTCTCTCACATATATTTCATGTGTGCCCCTCATCTCTCCATAGCCCCTCTCTCACATACATGTCATTCGTGCCCCTCGTCTCTCTATAGACCCTTTCTCACATACATGCCATGTGTGCCCCTCATCTCTCCACAGCCCCTCTCTCACATACATTTCATGTGTGCCCCTCATCTCTCCATAGCCCCTCTCTCACATACATGTCATGTGTGCCCCTCATCTCTCCATAGCCCTTGTCTCACATACATGTCATGTGTGCCCCTCATCTCTCCACAGCCCCTCTCTCACATACATTTAATGTGTGCCCCTCATCTCTCCATAGCCCCTCTCTTACATACATGTCATGTGTGCCCCTCATCTCTCCATAGCCCCTCTCTCACATACATTTCATGTGTGCCACTCATCTCTCCATAGCCCCTCTCTCACATACATGTCATGCGTGCCCCTCATCTCTCCATAGCCCCTCTCTCACATACATGTCATGTGTGCCCCTCATCTCTCCACAGCCCCTCTCTCACATACATTTCATGTGTGCCCCTCATCTCTCCATAGCTCCTCTCTCACATACATGTCATGTGCGCCCCTCATCTCTCCATAGCCCTTCTCTCACATACATGTCATGTGTGCCCCTCATCTCTCCATAGCCCCTCTCTCACATACACATCATGTGTGCCCCTCATCTCTCCATAGCCCTTCTCTCACATACATGTCATGTGTGCCCCTCATCTCTCCATAGCCCTTCTCTCACATACATGTCGTGTGTGCCCCTCATCTCTCCACAGCCCATCTCTCACATACATTTAATGTGTGCCCCTCATCTCTCCATAGCCCCTCTCTCACATACATGTCATGTGCGCCCCTCATCTCTCCACAGCCCCTCTCTTACATACATGTCATGTGTGCCCCTCATCTCTCCATAGCCCCTCTCTCACATACATGTCATGTGCGCCCCTCATCTCTCCATAGCCCCTCTCTCACATACATTTAATGTGTGCCCCTCATCTCTCCATAGCCCCTCTCTTACATACATGTCATGTGTGCCCCTCATCTCTCCATAGCCCCTCTCTCACATACATGTCATGTGTGCCCCTCATCTCTCCACAGCCCCTCTCTCACATACATTTCATGTGTGCCCCTCATCTCTCCATAGCTCCTCTCTCACATACATTTAATGTGTGCCCCTCATCTCTCCATAGCCCTTCTCTCACATACATGTCATGTGTGCCCCTCATCTCTCCACAGCCCATCTCTCACATACATTTAATGTGTGCCCCTCATCTCTCCATAGCCCCTCTCTCACATACATGTCATGTGCGCCCCTCATCTCTCCACAGCCCCTCTCTTACATACATGTCATGTGTGCCCCTCATCTCTCCATAGCCCTTGTCTCACATACATGTCATGTGTGCCCCTCATCTCTCCACAGCCCCTCTCTCACATACATTTAATGTGTGCCCCTCATCTCTCCATAGCCCCTCTCTTACATACATGTCATGTGTGCCCCTCATCTCTCCATAGCCCCTCTCTCACATACATTTCATGTGTGCCCCTCATCTCTCCATAGCCCCTCTCTCACATACATGTCATGCATGCCCCTCATCTCTCCATAGCCCCTCTCTCACATACATGTCATGTGTGCCCCTCATCTCTCCACAGCCCCTCTCTCACATACATTTCATGTGTGCCCCTCATCTCTCCATAGCTCCTCTCTCACATACATGTCATGTGTGCCCCTCATCTCTCCATAGCCCTTCTCTCATATACATGTCATGTGTGCCCCTCATCTCTCCACAGCCCCTCTCTCACATACATTTAATGTGTGCCCCTCATCTCTCCATAGCCCCTCTCTCACATACATGTCATGTGTGCCCCTCATCTCTCCACAGCCCCTCTCTTACATACATGTCATGTGTGCCCCTCATCTCTCCATAGCCCCTCTCTCACATACATGTCATGTGCGCCCCTCATCTCTCTATAGCCCCTCTCTTACATACATGTCATGTGCGCCCCTCATCTCTCCATAGCCCCACTCTTACATACATGTCATGTGTGCCCCTCATCTCTCCATAGCCCTTCTCTCACATACATGTCATGTGTGCCCCTCATCTCTCCACAGCCCCTCTCTCACATACATTTAATGTGTGCCCCTCATCTCTCCATAGCCCCTCTCTTACATACATGTCATGTGTGCCCCTCATCTCTCCATAGCCCCTCTCTCACATACATTTCATGTGTGCCCCTCATCTCTCCATAGCCCCTCTCTCACATACATTTCATGTGTGCCCCTCATCTCTCTCCATAGCCCCTCTCTTACATACATGTCATGTGTGCCCCTCATCTCTCTCTATAGCCCCTCTCTCACATACATGTCATGTGCGCCCCTCATCTCTCCACAGCCCCTCTCTTACATACATGTCATGTGTGCCCCTCATCTCTCCATAGCCCCTCTCTCACATACATGTCACGTGTGCCCCTGATCTCTCCATAGCCCCTCTCTCACATACATGTCACGTGTGCCCCTCATCTCTCCATAGCCCCTCTCTCACATACATGTCATGTGTGCCCCTCATCTCTCCATAGCCCCTCTCTCACATACATGTCATGTGTGCCCCTCATCTCTCCATAGCCTCTCTCTCACATACATGTCACGTGTGCCCCTCATCTCTCCGTAGCCCCTCTCTCACATACATGTCACGTGTGCCCCTCATCTCTCCGTAGCCCCTCTCTCACATATATTTCATTTGTTTTAATGCGCTGGTAAAGGCCGGCTTTACTAATAAGAATGTATATCTACCCAAACATACCTTTTGCAGCAATATTAGGAATGGATAATGAAAGACTGGGGGGGGGGGAGCAGAACGTCCTGACCTAGTTTATGCAGTGTCCGTGCAGCTCTTTGATGACAGTTCGATCAGTCACGGTTCTAAATTGGGTTGTATCTGACGAACGCCGGTGACAAAGGATCTCTGTGACAGAAGCAGTAATCCACTCAGCTAGCCCTATAAATAAAATTGTGATCTGCACGGTAGTGTTCTTTGCAGCGGTCATATTAACCCTCTGTGCTACTTAATGGCAAATCAAAACCGGCATTAGACAAAACTCTGATCTCTCTCTCTAGCAGGAACATTAATCACAAGAGTTATCTTGACATTATTATTGCTGCCTGAAAACTGGACGCACCAGGACGTCTGCTGCAGAGCGGACATGTCATTGGGCCCCTCCGAGCAGACATACCCTCTGCTTCGGGCTCGACAAATAACGCTTAAGATCCGGCAGTACTGATATCAGAGGAAATAGAAAAGGCACCTAGAAAGGTGGATGCGAAGAGCGTAACTACGAGATATAAGTCAAGGCAAAACCATCTACCAAAGGGAAGGCGTGAGGAAGGCAGCTGAAAAAAACACCATCCTTAGCAAAGACACTAGTGGCCTCGTAAGTGTTTGCTAAACAGAGCCCCCCCTCCCCTCCCAACCCCCCCCACCCTTGAGGTCAGCGCCCAGTGCGGCCGCACCAGTCGCACAGCCCTAAAGCCGGCCCTGCACCCCAGCAAATCTCTTTGACAGACAGGCTCATCCCATCCCTCTATATTAGTTTGCAGAGCGTTGTGCTGTCTCTGATATTCTGTTCTGACGTCTTTGGTAAAGCGCACGGCTACCCAACCAGGCGTCCCGACAGTGAAAGCAACCAACACCAGCAAAGCACCAAAGTGACCTTGAGATCAGTGCGGGCATAAAAAAAGGTGGGATTAAGAAGTTTCCTGGACCTGGCTTTCGACTGTTGGAGCCTCAGATCCCCAGGGAGATGGTTCCACAGTTTCAGTACCAGGTACTGAAACCCATCGGCCAGCATGTCTCGCTCTGTTGATTTCAGGAAGCAGTCCTTGTATCCAGGGCTTTAAGTGGGCTGGGTCTCACCAGGGCTGAGCACAGGCAGTTTTTATGTCTCGCCTGAGCCAATGCGCTTGCGCATTGCTCCGGCGAGATTATAGTAAGCGGAAAAGAAAAGTCTACCAAAACGGCTGCGGATCGCATACAGTTCATGCGATCTATGCGCGTGCACACCATCGCCAGTGTCTGTACCTCAGCATCAGACTTCAAAGGCTGCCGCTCTCCCGCTCCCCCCCATGCACATCGCGCACCACCATTTGTCTGTGCCTCCGCAACAGACATCAAAGGCTGCGCTTCTCCCCTCCCCCCCACCACCACAGCAATGCCGAGAACTTGTTTCTGGACAAAAGTGAAAGCCTACTGTGCTTGTTTACACTAGCCTTGCTCCTCAAATGCTGTTGCTGTGTTGCCATCTCTTTAGGGACACTCAGCTTGAAAACACTCGACTTGCTAGCTGCAATGCTACATCCGCTATGCTTTGCCTCTAGACACGCCGATCCCTCGCAGACTATGCTGACTCTGCCCCTCCTGATTCTGAAACTGACCAACGCAGTCACGACGCAAGCTCTTCTCTCTGTCTTATGATGTCTGCCCTGCCACCATTTACTTCGGACCTGGACCTTCACCCTCACACCTCCTCACCCTCACATACCCTCACGCCCTCTCACCATCACACACCCTCACTCACCCTCAACCAACCTCACACACCCTCACTCACCCTCACACCCTCAACCCCTCACACCCTCCCCCTCACAACCCTCTCACCCTCACTCACCCTCACACCCCACACCCCCTCACCCTCACACCCCCTCATCCTCACTCTCACACACCCTCACCCACACTCACCCTCTCACCCTCACACACCCTCTCACCCTCACACACCTTCTCACCCTCACACACCCCCTCACCCTCACATCCCCTCACCCTCACATCCCCTTCACCCTCACATCCCCTCACGCTCACATCCCCTCACCCTCCCTCACACCCGCACCCTCACACACCCTCACCCTCACACACCCTCTCACCGTCACACACCTTCTCACCCTCACACACCCCCTCACCCTCACATCCCCTCACCCTCACATCCCCTCACCCTCACATCCCCTCACATCCCCTCACCCTCACACACACCCTCACCCTCACACACCCCCTCACCCTCACTCACCCTCTCACCCACCACATCACTCGGGTTCACCACCATATCACTCGGGGACACCACCACATCATTCGGGGTCACCACCACATCACTCGGGGACACCACCACATCACTCGGGTGCACCACCACATCACTCGGGGACACCACCACATCACTCGGGGACACCACCACATCACTCAGGGACACCACCACATCACTCAGGGACACCACCACATCACTCAGGGACACCATCACATCACTCAGGGGCACCACCACATCACTCAGCCCAATCACATCATCACTCAGCACCACAACAGCACTGTCTTTGCTTGCTACCAACAAGCATTGCCATAGCCAATAGGACTCGCATTAGGAAAGTGTAAGCTATTGGCTTTGTGAATAACAATGCTATTAATTTATATATTTTCAAAGCCAACACATATTAAAACAAATTGTCATTTACAATACCAATAGCTCACACTTTCCTAATGCGAGACCTATTGCATTGCAAATGCGTGTTTAAAGGAGGCCTCGAAACGGGTCTCTATCGGGCTCTGTTTTGTGCCCTGGCACAGGCGGTACGTGTTTTTTTCTGGACTGCATTGACAGCAGGCACATGGATGTGTGTGTGCTCGCACTGCTCACTTCTCACTAGTGGAGAAGTTACGGCATGACGTCATGCCAGGTGAGTGTGGTAGTGGAAGGGAAATCCTTTAAAGAGAGTTATTTTCTCCCTGGATTTCCCTTCCCTTTTGAAACTCAGGAGCAGCAACATTGTCCTGGTGTCACCAGGGCTTTAAGTTAAAGCTTTTTTAATATTATATACAAACCATAGTTGCTGCTTATTTATCTTATGCAACTAACAACCATTGACAGAGCCAATAGTCCTGACTTGTTGTAGGTATGATGTTACTTGTATTATATATCTGGTTGCAATGACAAAACTAGCAAAATACAAGTCGGGGGCACACTATGCTAAGCACAGATTTTTAGATTACGTGTTTTTAAGCAACGCCCCTAATTACATTGTTCACGCCGCTTTCAGAGACCCCCCAGTATTTTCATACCACTTAAAGACCTGCTTGTATCCCAGATATGTCTCTTTTCTTCCTCCTGTACAGGGCAGAAGGCCTGCCTGCTAGCACACACCATGGAACCAGATAACACGAACCAGGCAGTCTGTGGGTGGACTCAAAGATAATCCACGTTCAGGCTGAGAGGCATCTCTGGTTGAGCAGAAGAACTGAAGGAAAACACATTCTTGGAATCTCAGCTTGGAGGAAGGGCGAGTGAACGAGGTCTGTGCATTTTGGTACAGTTAGGGCCACTGGAATTGGGTGTTACCACATATGTATGAATGTGTTTCATAATTCATCATCCTCAGCATAAGTTGCAGATTTTAACAAACAAAAAACTATTTGTTTCTAGCTCAAATGGATCAAACGTTGCTAAAACGCTGCCATGCCTGTTGCTGCCCGGTGCGAGGCCCTTTACCGGGCAGTGACAGTCCCTTTCTTTTGCTGGTTGCAGCATGAGACCTCTGCCCAGACTGTGCTAACACTGTCAAAAAGTCAATATAGTGATGTAATATGGTCACATTGTGCTGTATAATTTGTCTTTTCTAGTTTCATACTTCAGGTAACACTGATGCATAATTTGTTCTCCCCCTACCACGTGATTTCAGTGCCAGGGGTGTAGTTACATTGCATTCACTCTAAGGCATAAAACGCTGCTGTTCCCTTCCTCAAACACCAGTCCATGGGCAGCTGAGGCTAGATGAATGTGGGGGGCTCCTGATGGGGACAGCGCAGAGTCTGACCCTCAAGAGTGACGCGAGTGGTGTGGTTATTGCTTTCAGGAGTCTTCAGCTAGCCTGGCTGATGAAGGGTAATACCCAGAAACCGGTCCCAGGATGCTTGTTCCCAGTCCAGGGAGAACCTGGCTTGGCAGTTCGGTCTGGACTGCTCCCATGAGGCACAGGGTCAAGACTGATTTGCATATGGCTGGGTCTAAACTGGGGTGGTATGGTGAGCAAAGGGACAATAAATTTAACACAGATCTCTTGACTGGGGGTGAATGTAAAGTAAAGTAAAGTCCACATTTGTAAAGCGCACAATCACCCGTAAGGGTCTCTAGGCGCTGGGGGGCCGTCGGGAAGATTAAGCGAGCTATTGCCCAGAGTCACATGGTGCTGGGCTAACCTGCCGCCGGAGCCGGGGATCGAACCGTGGTCCCCAGATTCCAATGTATGATTCATTGAGCATTCCACCCATCATTTGTTTGCATAGCACTTTTCTAGAGCAGGCAGTTGGCTCTGTGTGAGGGACATCTTCTAGTCTGGCACTGGTCCCCTCCTGAAATAGCTCCATGATGAACCAAACAAAAAGGCTTGCTGTGAAGATGGCTAGCCAGACCCATAGAGGCCTTAGGTGGCTGTGAGGCTTCCCGCTGTTGGGCCTCAGACCATAGCCGCGGTGGGCAGGTGGAGGGGCTGAATCTTCGTTGCATCTTTGTTCTGCAATGGGTTCCCCCTGGTAGTGTTATATGGCCCTTAGGGACATTGTCTACATTGCTAAGTTAGCATGACCTTTGCTGCCATGATGCTGCTTTTGCGCACTTTACTACATGACTTTGTTTTTGCAAGACTCTGTATGTGCTTTCACATGAGAACGGGCTGCTTTTCGGGTTCTCTGCTTTTCCTGGAGTTTAGTCTGAACACGATGTGGAAGGTCGATAAACAATGCCCCTTGTTATTCTGTTCTGCTCAGTCCCTAGCACCTAGAAATAACATGCTACACACAGCTGCAACACTGAAGACTTGTGCTTTGCTTTGATATTGCGGGGTTGTATGTTGTTTTAACACACACTTGGAGAAAGCCTTTCATGGAGAAGAGCTCTGCTGTTCCTATGATGTAACCTTATATCCACGCTTTAAAGTGTTCGGTATGCTGTCAAAGCCCAGAGATCTTCCTTCATATAAATAAACTTCTTCCAATCAAGGTGGGGGTGGTTAGGCCATATACCACTGTCTTTATATAGCGACTCCCTCCATTGTACTCTATGGAATAGAAATAATACGAACTGTGTTAAGTTTATGCATTTTGTTGCTGGTGGTGGCTCGTATACTGTATTGTAGAGCACGATAGTTAAAATACACATTTTGAACTATTTCAGTGACTCTGACAATCCTTATTGTGGACAAGTACGAGTGAGTGAGCGAAAGAGTATGTCTTGCTCCTGTGATTCCTGAGAAAGTCAGGAGTGTTGTGTTCTGGGTTGTCTAATCATTTGTAGCTTTGTGATACTTGGAGTAGAACAAGTGAGACACTATAGCTAGTCAGTTTTGGGATTTCGGGTACTAATGTAGTAGGTTGGTACACCCCTATACACTGTGGTCCTGTTTTCCTGTGCACAGTTCTGTGTATGTGCAGAATCCCTGCAACAGTAGACATCTCCGCTCGGCAGCCCACAGTTTAGTTGTTACTCCGAGAGTTCGGGGATGGGGGGGTAAAGCCTTTTCAGCTGTGGCTGCCAGGCTCAGCAACTCCCTCCCTCTTCATTTGACCTTCACGAAGCTGCATAACCCCTTCAGGGAGGCCTCAAAACCCTGGCTCCTCTATCTGTAAGAAGTTCAAATACTATGTTACAGGCTCTATCCTTGGCCGAGCCTACTCTCAGGATTAGTGCCTTGACGTCTTTGGGCATTGGTTTTGCAATGTACATTTACATCATTTCATTGCAGGGGCACAAGCTGCTCAGTCAGCAGGTCCAGTGACCTTTGAACCTCAATCTTTTTTCAATGCCTGATTCCCGGAGGGCAGTCCAAAGCCCTCGATGGTGGTGTCGCCGTCGAGCAGGACTCAATAAACCTCCTCCATGGGGATGAAGTGATGACTTTTGGCTGATGAACCTTCACATCAATAGTGTCGCCTGGCTGCAGATTGCGATAGGCTAGGGTCCTGCTGGTGGGCAGAGGACTCCTTCCTGGTGTCTCCTCAACTAGAGGGGTGGCGGTGTGTGCCTAATGTGGCACTAAGGTGGCCGTCCTTTTGAGATGGCCCACTGCGTGAGCCGCGGGCAGCCTAACAGTGATGACATTTTGCTGATGAACCTTCATGTCAGTAGCGTCGCCTGGCTGCAGATTGCGATAGGCTAGGGTTGTGCTGGTTTACAGCGAGTCAGTTGTTTGCAATATTCTAGAGCCGCGTCGCACGACTGGTGCACATCAAGTGAAGATGGAGGCACTGCAGATATGGCCATGGAAATATCATGTGGACTCAATTTAGTATTTTTGTTCGGAATCAGTCTCACTGATGGTAAGATAAAGGGTATAGCATCAGGGCATTTACATTCAATTTATTCACCTGTGTTTGACATTTAATTGGGATCACTGACAGAATATCAAGGAGCAAAATATCGACCTGCCAAAATATCGTGGAGAAAATATAGAATGCCAGAATATCGACTTCCTATCTACAAACAGGTAAGTGCAAAAATATCGACTCCAAAATATCGATTGTAGAAAAAATATAGACAGTCAAAATATCAAATGTTTTAAATGTCTTAAAAGTCATTTAAAATTAATATAATAATAAATATAATTAATTTAAACATAATTAAAATACTTAAATAATCTTGAAATTAATAAATAATTATTGTAACTTAAAAAAAATAAAAATACATATATATATATATACATATACATATATATACATATATATATATATATATACATATTATTAACAAAACATATATACAATATTTTTACCGTAGGATAGCGAGAGGGTTACATTTACTATTACCACTCCAGCGAGTGCAACAGTAGGGAAAGCATTGGATAGCGTAGAGGTAAAAATTACTATTCCCACTCCAGAGAGTGCAACAGTAGGGAAAGCGTTGGATAGCGTAGGGGTAAAAATTACTATTCCCACTCCAGTGAGTGCAACAGTAGGTAAAGCGTTGGATAGTGTAGGGGTTTACATTACTATTCCCACTCCAGTGAGTGCAACAGTAGGGAAAGCGTTGGATAGCGTAGGGGTAAACATTACTATTCCCACTCCAGAGAGTGCAACAGGAGGGAAAGCGTTGGATAGCGTAGGGGTAAAAATTACTATTCCCACTCCAGTGAGTGCAACAGTAGGGAAAGCGTTGGAAAGCGTATGGGTAAAAATTACTATTCCCACTCCAGAGAGTGCAACAGTAGGGAAAGCGTTGGATAGCGTAGGGGTAAAAATTACTATTTCCACTCCAGTGAATGCAATAGTAGAGAAAACGTTGGATAGCGTAGGGGTTTAAATTACTATTCCCGCTCCAGTTAGTGCAACAGTAGGGAAAGCGTTGGATAGCGTAGGGATAAAAATTACCATTCCCACTCCGGAGAGTGCAACAGTAGGGAAAGCGTTGGATAGCGAAGGGGTAAAAATTACTATTTCCACTCCAGTGAGTGCAACAGTAGGGAAAGGGTTGGATAGCATAGGGGTAAAAATTACTATTCCCACTCCGGAGAATGCAACAGTAGGGAAAGAGTTGGATAGCGTAGGGGTAAAAATTACTATTCCCACTCCAGTGAGTGCAACAGTAGGGAAAGCGTTGGATAGCGCAGGGGTAAACATTACTATTCCCACTCCAGAGAGTGCAACAGTAGGGAAAGCGTTGGATAGCGTAGGGGTAAAAATTACTAATTCCACTCCAGTGAGTGCAATAGTAGGGAAAGCGTTGGATAGTGGGTGGGTAAAAACTACTATTCCCACTCCAGTGAGTGCAACTGTAGGGAAAGTAAATACTTTAGATATAAATAAAAATAACATAAATATTAATAACAATTACAAATTAATTTAAATAATTAACATTTTTATATATTATATTAATTAATCAATTACAAATGCAAATAAAAATTAATTTTTATTAATAATTACCTACTAATACAAATTATTTACCAATTAACAATAAATTAATTAACAATTTAAAAATAATTAAAAATCAGGTCAAAAAATAAAAATTTTAAAAATGTAATTACTTACAATTAAATTACTTCCCACCCTATTCCCCTATAAACCCACAACCCACTACAGAAAATAAATTAATTACATTAACATAATTATCAATTAATCAATTATTTAAAATGAATTAACAATTATATTTTAATTAATTACCAATTAATAATTAATTAACAATTAATTCAAAATAAATAACAATAAATAAATTAACATATTTAACTAATTATAGTAAATTACTTCCCACCCTATTCCCCTCTAAACCCACAACCCGCAAAAAGAAAATGACTACAATTAACATATTTATCAAATAATCAATTTAAATTAATTACCAATTATATTTTAATTAATGACCAATTAATTAACAATTAATTCAAAATATATACCAATAAATAAATTAACATATTTAATTAATTATATTTAAATTACTTCCCACCCTATTCCCCTATAAACCCACAACCCGCTACAGAAAATAAATTACTAAAATTTTAATATATTTATCAATTAATCATTTAAAACTAATTACCAATTATATTTTAATTAATTACCAATTAATAATTGATTAACATTTAATTCAAAATAACTACCAATAAATAAAATAACATATTTAATTAATTATAATTAAATTACTTCCCACCCTATTCCCCTATAAACCCACAACCCACTACAGAATTATATTACACAAAAATTAAATATAATATTAACTTACTTACCTCAAATTCGATATTTTTGTTGTCTATATTCTGTCCATTCAATATTTTGTCCATTCTATATTTTTGATTCGATATTAATGCTATTCTATTCGATATTAATACTATTCTATTCGATATTTTGGTAGTCTATATTCTGTCTAGTCGATATTATGTCTATTCTATATTTTTTACTCGATATTATTGCTACTCGATATTAAAAACTCGATATTTTGACTGTACACCATTTAATTGCTCCACATTGCATTGCATCATATTAGTTTGAAAAGGAATGCTTGCGGTACCTGTTCACTGTCCGACCCACACTGTTAGCTCCACAGAGGGTATCTCCAGACTTCAGTGCTGCTCTGTCTCGCCCATCCTGGACTCTGAGGAGGCTAAAAAACCCTGTTTGAGAACAAAGGGGGGCAGGGGCATTAGGAAAGACTCTCTTCACTTCATAGCCCCCTCTCTTGGACCTAATATGGATCTGTCTCTTGTGTTAGAGTCCTCAAGAGAGTAAATAAACAACATCACTAAATATTCTTCTGGACTGAACTATCTAAACTCTCTGAACTACTGTGTCGGATCTATGTAGAGGTAGATAACACTCTGAAGCTCTGTGTGCTTGTGAGTACCAATGCTTTGCCTCCGACATATAATATGGAATGAAAGTGTAACTCTCCTGCAGTGTGATGATGTATGCGTGTAGAATCTAAAGCCTCTACTACCTTGAATGATATTGAAAGCAATTAATAATGCGCTCGGAAAACCAAATCTAGCACATGGTTCAAAGTCTTTAGGAAGAATGGGAGATTGCCACTGTGCCGATCAAAACAAAACTTTAGTTCAATAGAATCAATCATGGAACAAAGCCCCTTTGAAGAAACATCAAAGTCGTATTTGAATATTGGAATGTTGAGCGCTCCATTGAAGACAATAGAGAAAGAGTGACAATGACAGATGGTGTAGGCACGCTGCTCTCAATATTACAATGTCTTAATGCACAGCCCCTGCCTCTCCATTTCCCCTGATTCTCAAAAGTATATGGATTAGGCAGGGGAAAATGAAAGACCACCCCTGTGCCGCCGGGCACAAAGGAGCCGTCCTCCATCGCTCCTCCCGTAGGTCACAGTGTTCCAGGAGCGATGGGGGACGCTGCTCAGCTCCTCGGTCTCCCTGGCTCGGCTGAATGACAAAAAGCTCTTTAACTGACCCCCGGGAGAACCAGGGGCTGACTTCATCCTTTTTTCACAGCTATTGCTGTGAGTATTCAAAAGGTAACAGCTGTGGCCCTGCGTGCAGCTGTAATCTGTTGAACAATCACAGCAACAGTAAAAGGCTTCGGAGCCCTGGGGGATTTCACCCCCTTCGGGCTCCAAGAGTGCCTTTTGTTTCTTTAATTAGGACTTTCTTCTGCCCTGTGGTGGCGGACTGTTCTAGTAGCCTTATAGCCTGCTGGAGCGGGCCTAATCCCCTCTTAAAGGGCTACACTTTCTTCTCGGGCCTTTAACGCTGGAGCGGGCCTTTAAAGGCCAGCATAGCCCGCTACCACGGGCTATAAGCTCACATTAACTCAGATGGGGGCACTCTTACAACAATCAGAGCCACTGAAGAAATTCAGCTGATACCACATATTAGATATTCTAGAGAGGATCTTAGCACAATTCAGTCTTCAAAGTGAGCGAGACTTGAGCAGACATAACTTGAAAGCACGGCTCCTCTTCAAAACAAGCAGCACAATGTGCTAGAGTTCAAAGATGGCCGCCATGTTTTAGTTCACATTTGTTCTCATTTGGAATTTGAATTACATTATGGGGCCACCTTCTTGGTTTGGGAAAGGTACAGCAGACACTCACCATTTACGCATCCATCTTAGAAGTTGAGAACAATACTTAAATATGCATTTAATATTAAATACATTAAATCAATGTTCAAGATACAATGTTCTGAATGTCTAAATATTAAAAACCATAAATCTACCTAACACCCTTGCCCTGGTGCTGCATCTGCTCTTACTTTGATCACAAATAATGCATCTTGGGTTGAAGCTTCTGACAGAAAGCATGCAAACCAAAAGATAAACTCCAGACCTGCATCATGACATTAGGATGAAGTCTATGTGGAAGTGCAGGAAAGGACACTAGGAGGCAGGATGGATGGCTTGGGTAATCTTTGTGCCGTTACCAACTATGTAACCTGGATAGCAGCACACAAATGAAATTGTTGCTAGGAAATGGATGGAAAGTAGGTTGAAAACCAGTGGTTGCCTCCAGCCCATTTCATAGCATTATACATGCACAATACCATGATATAAACATGGCGGAATGGGTAACAGTGTTGTATTCTGTCATCTATGTCAAACCAAGACCCGCATGGATATCTGAAACACCAGGTCCTTGTCCAGAGAAAAATGTTTCTGGGGTTCACTCATGTTTTGTGGTGAGGGCAGTCTGGTTTCGGAGTAAAACACCACACAAGAGTTAGAGCACACACCACATGGAGGAGATGGAGAACGGGGCAGTGGAGACCACAGGCACGTGGTCCCACTGCTTCCAGGGTAGGGTCTGAAACACACTGCCCGGCCACCAGAAGACCAGAAGACTTGGAGGTGACTTCTAGGCCAGAGAGGACAGGGCCCTAAAAAGGTGGATGCAGAAGATTGTGTCTGACAACATAGGTTCTTTTGACTCCCTCACTTGATGTTAAAGTTCGTACACATAATTCAGTTCTCATATCTTTGTTTCTTTCCCCCTTTATTGCTTCCCTTGGTCTCTCTTCTCCTGGTTCGTTGTACTGACCCCTGTATCTGTTTTTGACAGAATCTACCTGACTCCAGTCCACTCCACTCTAATCCAAAACAATCTGCCCCACTCCAATCCAAAACAATATGCCCCACTACAATCTGTTCCACTGCAATCCACCCCACTCCAAACCAATCAACCCTGCGACTATCCAATCCACCTCACCCCATCACAACCCATTAAAGTCCATCTCAACCCCGCCCTACTTCAATCTACCCCACACCACCCCAATCCAATCCACCCCCTGCCCTAATCCAATCACCCCCACTCAATCCAATCCACCTCACCCCACTCTAATCCAAAACAATCTGCCCCACTACAATCTGTTCCACTGCAATCCACCCCACTCCAAACCAATCAACCCTGTGACTATCCAATCCACCTCACCCCATAACAACCCATTAAAATCCATCCCCCCAATACACTCAACCCCACCCGACTACAATCTACCGCACACCACCCCAATCCAATCCACCCCGCCCTAATCCAATCACCCCCGCTCAATCCAATCCACCTCACCCAACTCTAATCCAATCAACTCCTCCACTGGAATCCAATCTACTCTACTCCATTCCATTCCACCCCACACCAAGCCAAGCCAAGCCAATTCACCCCACTCCATTCTTCCATACTCCATTCTACGCCACCCAACTCCAATCCACCCCACTCCAGACCACCCCACTCCAATCCAAACCACCCCACCCACTAATTTCAATCTAGCCACTCTAAACTAGTCCACCCCACCCAGTACACCCCACTCCAATCAACCCCACTCCACTCTACCCCAATCCAATCCACCCCACCTCAGTTTAGTCCTCCTCACTCAATCCAATCCTTCCTGCCCACAACACTCTAATCCACCCCACCCCACTCCAATCCAAACCACTGCGCTCCAGTTCAATCCACCCCACTCCAATCCAAACCACTGCGCTCCAGTTCAATCCACCCCACTCCAATCCAAACCACTGCGCTCCAGTTCAATCCACCCCACTCCAATCCAAACCACTGCGCTCCAGTTCAATCCACCCCACTCTAATCCAAACCACTGCACTCCAGTTCAATCCACCCCACTCCAATCCAAACCACTGCGCTCCAGTTCAATCCACCCCACTCCAATCCAAACCACTGCGCTCTAGTTCAATCCACCCCACTCCAATCCCCTCCACCTCACTCAAATTTACCCCACTGTAAACCACCCTACTGTAACCAAATCCACCCCATCCCAATCCAATTGAATCCACCCCACTCCAAACCAATCTAATCGACCTCAATGCAATACACCTTGCCCCATTTCAATCCACCCCACTCCAATCCACCCCATGCAGTCCACCTACTTCAATCCATCCCATCCTATCCACACATTTCAATCCACCCCACTCCGCTCAATCCAACCCACTCTACCCCAATCCAATCTAATCCACTCTACCCTAATCCAATCCATCCTAAATTTACTCCAATCTAATCCTCCCCACTACCTCAATCCACTCCCCCCTACTCTACCCCGCCCCACTCCGCTCCATCCTACGCCTCTGCACTCTACACCACTACAATCTACGTGACTCCACTCAATGACACTGCACTCTTGAACACTCCTTGTACTGAATATCTGAACTCTACTGCCTCTACTGACCTTTATGGCACTCTAAGCCACCTACTCTAGCGTACTACACTCTACTACAACACATCCAGTCTACAACACTCTTCTCCTCGCACTCCACTGTAGCACACTCCATGCCACCAACTTTTAGCCATGCTAAACAGCAGCCACACTGGTGCACAGCATGGCAAAAACACATTACCAAAGACAATAGCTCTTGTATAGGCGGGCCCTATTGACTTTTTCCAATGCTTATTTGTTATTGATAACAACAGTGTCTCACAGGCTCGACCCTAAAATAGGGAATTGCTCTCTGAGAATTAGATCAAGGGAGATATATATTTGACAGACTGGTATCGAGTCGGCTCCACAGTCTGTGGGGACACTTTCCTTTAGATGCTGCTGATTCAGATACAGGAGCCATTGTGTACAGATTGTGTGGGTGGAGAAAACAAAGGCTTTCAGAATTAGTTCCAGTTTCAAATCATTGTTTAGCAACCCACGAGAAAAATAAAGAATCAACAGAAACCGAATTAGTGTCTTTTCCAATGCAAGTGTGTCAGCAGGCAGAGGGGAGGGACAGGGAGGAGGAAGGGCATAGGAGGGGGTTGGAGAGGGTGCCACAGGAGAGAAGTGTTGGTTACTCCGCCCTCGTAGGTGGTCGACCAACCCCTCACTCTACGCCTATGAGGACGGAGTAAACGACACTGCAATGCTTAGTGTTAACACCTGCCGGAACACGTTGTTGCACTGAATCAACCCCACTGGGGTTGATCTTTTAAGGTCTACGGGTACCACTTTTTAGGGTGCTGTATGTGTGGTCACTCACTTTTGTTAATTTGGACCACCACCAAAAAGTGTAGATAGATCAGACATTGGTCCTGAAGAATTGCCGCCTACATGACATTATGGCAAGAAACATGTTGACCTAAATTTCTTAGCGTATTTCCCGATAACCTTACAGTAGGGGTGTGCGCACTTTATTTTTAATCAGGATAGTGGCCGCATTCATTAAAATTGTTTTGGGTGGACCTCTATTTCCTGTTTTAAATCCCACTTTTTCACATCTACACTCACCAGGGGCCTCACACGCACTTCACCCAATGGCGAGGGAAAAAGATCTCCGCTAAAAGGCCCCATCATGGGTGCCGATCGGATATTGCAGCTCCGACCCGATGATGAGCAGGCCCAATGATGAAGCAAGACACCGATTTGATTGGGTGTGTGAGGGTCTTTTTCCGAAAGGAGGAAATGTTATCCTGCCTATAGCGAACAAAATAGTTATCCATACACACATCTACCTGTATTGTTCGTTAGGAACGGCATACCATTCTGTTTTGTATGATGTTTGGGCCTGTTTGCTGGACCTAGATAAAATAGCCCCTGGTTCCACTTTTTTGTTAAACAATGCATTCTTGGTCCCTTGTCCAGAGCTTGTAACTCCCTTACCTTACCTTTCAGAAACCTGGAAAAGGTACATACCAGTTTTTACACAATGTAAGAGCCATGAACTTCAATGTTTCACCCAGTTTCCAGGTTGTCCACAATCCTGCAGCCATATTGTCCCGTATGCCTCCTACCACCACCTCTTTCACTGCGGTAATTTTTAAATGTGCTTTCTTTTGAATCTCCGTGTGTCGCGATTGGTTGATAGCCAAAGTTTATTTGCATTTACATTTGGACAGTGAGACCTAACTTGGATCCAGCTCCCTGAAGGGTACAAAGAATCTCCACGTGCTTTCAACAACACCCTGAGGAGAGACCTTCATTCCTAGTGACCCATTGAACACCTCCGATTCCTTCAACCAGTCCACCCAGGGTTCACTACCTTTATTTACTACACTTGCCGAGATGGGGCAGACAGCCTCAAAGGAGAAATGACAGTTTCGGTAGGTAAAGGTAGGCTATGCTCTGTGTACTCTAACCAAAATAATGGGATGTTGAGGCCTTCTCCGGGTACAGTCAGCCCACCTGGTTGAACATGTAGCTTCTACCCAAGCTTGCACCCTGGGCGAGAACCAGAGGGTCTTCAATAAGAGACACGTATTAGAAACACCAATTGGTTTGCACCTCATTTCCTTTCTGTGGCTCAGTAGAACTTTATTCACATTTAACTGGTCAGGTATATCATGTTGGTAAAGGCATCAAGAATTTCAGAGCAGCCCCCTCCCCCGCCCCCCATAGGTGCCTCTTTGTCCATGTCCAGTAGTCTGCATTGAAATGCCCCATTGGTCCTCCTATCGAGATGCGCTGGTTGTGGTCTGTATATTTTCATGATAGGTCAAAACCTTTCTTTATGCCACAGCAGATGCCACCACGGTGACCAGGAGACTACTGTAGGACTTTATCCCAAGGTCCATGCTACCTCGGAAGATTGAGCGTGACAAAGGGAGTCACTTTGTGCCTTCTATAGTCCAAGCCAAATGCAAATCCCTATCTATTCAGCAGGATTTCTACTGGTCCTACCACACTCAATCCACAGGGAACGTTGAAGGTTTTAATGGGATTTTGAAAACATAAAATCTGGAAAATGTGTGCAGAGATAGGAATGATGTAGCCTGCCCTAATCCCAATGCAAATGAGAACCACCCATAACCTAAGGACTAAGTTGAGGGCCCCATTACTGACACAAGTTTTGCACGCTTGTTGCTCGGACGGATTCATTAAGACTTGGTCAGAGTCAATAATAGTACCTATTTTCAAGAAGGGCGACCAGCATAATCCAGCTTGCTATCGCCCAATTTCCTTGTTGGATTCTTTCGTAAAGGTAGCAGGGTGGATCGTCCTAAATTGGCTCCAAGACTGGGCAGAAGACAAAAACACATTGTCAGCTGTACAATTTGGTTTTAGACAGGGCTGGGTACTATAGAGCAAGGCCTCAATCTTAAGATCTTGATAGGGAAATATACGCAGGACAAAAAAGGTAGACTCTATCCAGCATTTGCCAACCTTACAGCCGCACATGACTGTGTCATACACGGCAAACTATGAGGCGTTTTAACAGATATGGGGGTGGCCTCCCTTTGAACCAGTTTTTTAGGGAGTTGTAGTGCAGAGTGACAGAAGGGGTCCGCTGTGGAACCAGGGAGGAATACACTGCACCATTTAGCGTGGAAAGGGGGGTTAGACAGGACTGTGTCCTGGCACTGTTTTTATTTACATTGTATAGGAATGGCCTGGAACAAGCGATGGTAGAGAAGACCTATGATATGCCGCAAATAAATAAACGCCGTATAGCCACCCTTTTGTATGCGGACGATGCAGTGCTGATGGCCCGTACACAACTGGGTCTTTAAACTCACACGGCGTACATGGACATTCTGGGTCTGAGACTCAATTTTTCAAAAACCTACATCATGAAGTGTGGAAAGGGAAGTTCTAACAGTAGGAGTTTGTTTATTGGGGACAGTTAGGTGGAAGTAATCAAGACTTTCCCATATCTAGGAATCTTGTTTGATTACAAGGGCACGTGGTTTTAGGCTGTTAAAAGCAGGGGCCTACTTTTTATGAAATCTACGGCAGCTCTGGCAAACTTCGCAAAGAAGCTGGGCAGAAGGCCACCGGCTATGCTCCTGCAAAGTTATCAAGCAAAATGTAAAAAAAATGTAAATCCAGTATTTGTAAATCCAGTATTTGTAAATCCAGTATTAGTAAAGCTCACAGCTACCCGTAGGCATCCCGGCACTGGGGGCCGTCGGGAAGATTAAGCGAGCTATTGCCCAGAGTCACATGGTGTTGGGCAGACCCCTGCCGCCAGTGATCGAACTGTGATCCCAGTGTCCGGCGTCAGTCGCCCTGGCTGCTGCGCCACACATGTTAGCATAACCACTTATGGGGCTTGTGTGTGGGGTTTCCGAAATACCCATCTTATCCAGCAGGTCGATAACGCCTTTTTAGGGCTCGCCTGGCGTTGGAGCGCGAAGCGCTCCCGCCAGCGAGTTCTATAGTCACCTTCCTCCCTGCCAAGGGAGTGTGAGCTGTGAACGAGCAGCTCCAGACCTGTGAACGAGCCGACTCAGGTCCGTGAACGCGCGGGAACGTCAATGTGCACATTCACGCGCGTCACGCTCCTGTCCTCCCGCGTCTCTGCCGAGGCGCGCTCCAGGCCGACTTGCGGTGTGCGTCACAGCGTGTTCCAGCGTTTCTGTGGCCGTAGGTAAGTGAGGGCCGGGGGGATTTGTTTTTTGCTTATTGTTTGCTTGTTAAAAAATGTAGTTCATTAAAATGTTGGATGTTTGTCTTAACTGTCGGTTGCGTTAGTCGCCTTTGTGTTATTTTGATTTTGATTTTGTAAAGCAAAATGGTATCATTTTTTGCGGGGGGTCTTTTGTTATCTATGGTAACCAGCTTTAAGAGGGTGCTAACTAATTCCATAAGCCACGTTGGGTGTCCATTGCACTTGAAGTTTTCGGGTTTGCACGTTTAATCTGTTTGTTTTGGTAAAAGGTGATGGTACCCTGCTTTAAGATGGCGGTTATGAATACTCTATGAACTGGCATTGAGTTTCCATTTTACTTGTAATTTTCAGGGTTGTGCTTACACTTTGTTTGGTTTGATAAAAGTGTTGATAGTGTCAATGAATACGTGCTTTACATTTGAGCGTGTCGCAGAGGTATACAGTGTGCTTGACCATTTGTTAGCCAAAAGTTCTTTCACAATGGTGCCGATAATATTATCTAGATAGGGATTAATTTGCAAGGTGTTCTGGGGTTGTGTTTATCATACTGTGCTTAATCTGTGTATGGTTATTAAAATTGTGTGTTAGTTATGTTCGGACATGCATCGCTTTTTAAAGTACCTTGTTCTTTTTTCTTTGCATTCTAACTAAAGCTCAACTGGACAGACTTCCTACTAATAGCCAGTAATTCTAAACACTTTGATTCAAGCCTTTCTGTGACACGAACGTGGGAGGCTTCATTCCCCATGCCCTACATGCTTTAGAGCGCTAAATCACTTTGCTTCACCCTCCGTGCTCATCTCACATTAAAGGAACACCTCACCAGGAAAACCAGGACTGCATTGTGCCCGCTATCCTTCCTAAAGAAAATTAAATTCTCTTCCAGATGCTGACTTTAAAACTGTTTCTGGACCGGTCCCAATTATCAAGGCAGTGCTGTGCTGAATGTCCTCCCAGGTGCTAACCTGCTTCTTTTGCAGGGCATCAAGGTCATGACTCTATATTCTTGGGACTGGAGTTGCTTACCCTCTTCGCTGTTCCATCTTCAAGGTCATCCGCATTGCCTACTTCTCAGAATCGTATGAAAGGGGTCTCATATTATCGAAGTGCTAGCCTGACATGCTATCGGCCGAAACTGCTAGGGAATAAACGGAAAACTGCGGGCTGTGCAGGGATACTGGAACACGAATGTCTAAAAATTGTAAGCTTCTAAGCGTACATCTGGTACTATTCAATACAGATTACGACATAATGGCTCTTGAAAATAAATGTTACATTTTCGTAAGTTTTCACTCCAAATAAGTCAAATATGGATCAGAACAAAACTGCAGCATAAAGCCTAGTGTTGCTTCCCAGAAAACCTCAAGAAATTGCAGCCAGTTTGGCAGCCTTGCAGTGTTTGCTAGAATTGCACCATTACTTTAAGGAGCAGACCGAAAGCAAGCCGTGTGCTGGCAGCTGCTTTAGAGTGATTATTCTTTCAGGGTTAAGAGGATCTCCAAACTGTGTGTGTGTGTGTGTGTTTATATGTCCAGATTAAGAAAACATTTTTCATAGATATTCATTGACAATCTGACCTTTTTTTCCACCTCTGTTTTTAGGTTTCAGGGTTATATTTATTTGTTTAAACAGGAATTGTGCTTTCAATGTTAGTGCCTTGTTTATAGGAGTACAGAAGAAACAAATGACCCACACTCTGTCCATCGTCTGAATTTTTTCCACTTTTTCTATAAGACGTTCAAAAAGGAGATCTTGAGAAAGGTAGAGGGACATGAGCAATAATCGTTCCTGTGCCTCCTGATGTTGAAGATGGGAGCTGCTGCAACCTGCTCACTGTTGAACACTGACATGGAGTTGTTGACCTCTTTGTGAAGGGCAGAGCGGCACCTGATATCGAAGCTTGGACTGGGGTAGAAGCAGACACTTGGGTGCACAACAATAAGACCTGCTTTATCCAGACATTCTACCCTGGAAGGCTCCAAAGCACACCATTTACTTCTCAAAGACCAGTGCCACTGCAGCTACAGACTGCATCTTTATTCAACGGTACCTCTTAACATTTTACTTCCTCATTTTTTTATTCCTGCACAGGAGTGGTTGAATTATATAAAATGGGTACTTCTCAAAGGGGCTAGTACACTAAATCCTATTTGTCCTATAAAAATAGAAAATACGGTTGTCCCTTTGACGCTGTGGAGCGAAGTTACCAATTAGGACGGTGTTGTCATTCTCTTAGAGCTGATTATAGCCTCATATTATGTTAGAGCTCGTATTATATCAGGATTTGGATTCTAGCAAAATCCTGAATTTTTGCATCTTCAAACGAATCCACACAGAGATTGGAAGTAGGCGGAAAGTGGTACCTGCTTGGTTGATATGCACTCAAACTTGTTTAGTGATGAGAACTTAAAGCATGTTCCCTTCCAGTTCATGAGGAGTACTTTTTAAGTTCTGGTAAAACACCTGAAGTACATTCCACTCTGAACTTGTATATCCATTGTGTGGTACTTGCCATTGGGGAAACCTACACCTCATGCAAGATCAATTTGAAACCTACCCCGCCATTGGTTGTAACTCCAAGTGGTGTTCAGACTATTTGCGTTTCAAGGGGAAGCGTATAATCGGGCAGCGCAGCGTTGAAACTTCAACTATTGCTGGCTAAATAACACCATCAGTCTGGCCCTCAAAGGATCATTCAAGAGCCCACCTGTAGCCACCAACATAATCCCTTTTTAAGGACCGGTTCCAATAATGGACTGTATAGCTTGGAACCTCCTCCAAGTTCCCCACGTACTGCACACTGGAATTGTGTTCCAGAGAATAGTGCAAATAACAGATTGGAAACCTGCCCTGCATTGCATTTTTTCCATAGGTGGAAAACCACTCCTACTGGGACTGGCACTCGGCTAACCGTTAAGAACACGGCCAAGTGATGTTCACTATCTGGTACACAACCCCTCCTGCTTACTACCATATCTTAATCAGGGTGGCGTACAGCCCTATTGGGTCCCCTGTATCTCTTTATGCTTGTTGACTGTTATCGAGACTTTGAGTCCTAGAGAACTGCTCATGCGTCTTCATCAAGAGGGTGTAATCCTCACCCTTGTAACGGGGGCTGGTGGGGTTGGGGTGACATAAATATCAGGGCCACCATAATGCATTATCACCAACTAATTTTGATTACTGTTTTCATTATGCAGGATAGGACATTATGCAAAACTCAGTTTCTGTGTAAAGTTGAGTAAGCTAGTTCTATTGAGTTTTTGGTGTTGGTCCAGCAGATATGCATAGATGCAAGATAGGGGGAGAGGAGTTGGCCTCGGACCTGGGGATCTGGGTTCGAGTCTCGGTAACGACGCCAAAACCTCCTGTGATTCTGGGCAAATCACTTAATCTCCCCGTGCCTAAAACGAAAGTAACTGGAAAATGTAAAAAATGTAACGTAACTGGAAAAATATGTAAAGCGCTCTGATACCTGATTCGGTTCGGGTCTAGTTCGCGCTATATAAAACTCTGCAAAAAAAAAAAAAAAATAAACATGCAGATAATTTGTCAATTGCTTCTCCTCCTGGTCCTTGTCCTGGGTTGCATTAGTCTGCTTCTGAGATGAGTTACCAAGCTTACCCAGCAGTATCCTACATCTATTTCTGGTGCAGTTTCCAAGACCTGCCTTACTGCATCGTTTTTGTTGGTGCATACTAAAACCCCTCTTTGAAGTTTTGTTTTTTAAGCTTCCCTCAACCGCATCTGGTAGCACAAGGCTTCTTTTGATGTGAGTCCTATGAATTCAGATGAGGCACTGTGGAAAGTCTGCACAACCTGGCATGTCTCACTCCACCTGAGTCGCAAAGATTTTCCCCGCCTGAACTTCTTTATGCACACCAGTCTCGGAGAGAAAGGTTAGCACTTTTAGTGATGTCCTAAAATTACGTCCAACCTTGCTGAAATACTGCACCAGGTCCTCCTGCCCAATGATGAGAGCAAAATAGGGAAGACTAAAATGTTCAGGGTGTGTAAACAGTCTCCCAAAAAATGTCATATGAGATTAGACCATTTTTAGGTTGAGCCTAGCGACAGCTCGCTCTGCAAGACTGCTGTAGTAGAGTATGGTAGAGAAGCCTGCCCACTCTCCTCCCATATTTTTTTATTGGCTTGTGTCATTTTCTTTCATAAATGCTGCCTTCGGATTAGTTAATAGGTTGTTTGTCCCTCCTTATTACGGCCTTGTCTTCATTTGTACCCTCCCATGGCCACTGGCCCTTTTACTTTGGTTCTTACATGGGCCCTGTTATTTAATCTGTAAGTTTCTCTTACTGCAAGCCTGACATGCGCCGCTTCAGCTGAAACCGTTTGTGGCTTTTTTAATCCGAGCAGCACGGCCGCCCTTGTCGCACAAGGGCACGCTTTCAATCACTTTAACCTGGCATTCTTGTCTCCGTTTTAACTCCCCCATCCCCTGACACCTGACACCCCCGCCCCCTCAGTAAAATGGATTTAGAAATTATGACCGAATTAAGTCATGTGAACTCCAGGTAGCACATAATAGTGTGCTAATGCGCTGAAGCAGACAACAGCACTTCTGTTTTACATGTCATCTGCACTAAGCGACCGGACAGGTTGTTTTGTAAGGCCTGTTTTATTAACACTACCACCACCAATACCATTACCAATGCAATCACCACCACCAATGCAACTGCCACCAATACCACCACCAATACCATAACCACTACCACCGATGCCCCAACCACCACCAATCAATCAATACCTCCACCACCACCAATGCCACTAATACAAGCACTACCAATACCACCACCTCTGGCTTCTCGCTCGCTAATGATAGCCGGGGCAGTGTACGAGGCCGAGCTGCAGCCCAGCCCTCCCTCCATGCCTACCGTAAAGCACAGCCCGCCCTGCACCAGGAGGTGAAACCAGTGCCCTACTACAGCTGGAGTGTTTATTAGGCCAAAGATAGCAATTACTTTACGCAATGGGCAGGAAATAGCCCCCTCCCTCCCGAGCAGCAATAGTGTAATCACAGTGCGAAAGCTGTTGGAGCACTTTGTTAGTGTTTATAGCTTGGATCATATGTAACCTTCACTTCATACTTTGTCTATGTAATTTACAATGCTTACACCATCTTCACTGCATTATTTATCACTACTTTGAAGACCTCGCAGGTCGGTCTCTTCCTCTGATATTTACAATCTAACAAGCGTTCGAGAAGGCTCTTTATTGCAATGCAATTGGTCTTTCATTTGCGAGAGTTTAAGCTATTAGTAGGGTAAATGACAGTGCCTTTTATTTATGTTCTAAAACTCA
The DNA here is from genome assembly GCF_964261635.1 of Lissotriton helveticus. Taxonomy (NCBI): domain Eukaryota; kingdom Metazoa; phylum Chordata; class Amphibia; order Caudata; family Salamandridae; genus Lissotriton; species Lissotriton helveticus. The sequence continues at coordinate 477,999,879 of NC_136062.1, forward strand.
AAAGCTAAATAAAAGGTATTGTCATTTACAATGCCAATAGCTCAAACTCGTGTGAATGCGAGACCTATTGCATTGCAAATGCTTGTTAAGATATCTGTTGGCAGTCCCAGGCAGTACCCAAATTTACAACTGGGTGTTTTGCACATTTCCGATATCATTAAAGCCCAACCCGCTCTTTTGTGGCATAAGCTCTGGACCTCCCCTAGAACTGACCTCAACCGCGATATCACCAGCGATAGTAAGAAGTTGGATCGGTCCACCGAGATTCCATGGTTAAGATATATAAAATATTTTATGCATGATCTCGGTCCCCCAGAGTACTATAATTCTCCAGATTCCATAAATTCTGCCTCCTGGAAAGAGTTCAAGAGAATCTGTATGACACACCTGGACGCAAATAAGTTTACCCTAGAAACAAGCAACCGTCAGTACATTCGCATCCATTGATTGTAACCGCTTTTACCATACAGCCCACTGGCAGTTGTTACGTGCGCACACGTATTCTTGCACCTCTGACTGTTGCTCTCCTCTGCACATTTATCCTTGCACCATTGGCAGTTGTTACGTGTACACAGGTATTCCCATACCCTTGACTGTTGTTCTCCTGTGAACACTTACCCTTGCACTACTAATAGTTGTTACCTGTACACAGGTATTCCAGTAATCTTGACTGTTGTTCTCCTGTTGACACCTACACTTGCACTGTCATTAGATGTTACCTGTACACATGTATTCTCGCACCTCTGACTGTTGCTCTCCTGTGCACACTTATCTTTGCACCATTGGCAGTTGTTACCTGTGCACAGGTATTCCCATACCCTTGACTGTTGTTCTCCTGTGAACACTTACCCTTGCACTATTAATTGTTGTTACTTCTACACAGGTATTCCCATACCCTTGACTGTTGTTCTCCTGTGAACACTTACCCTTGCACTATTAATTGTTGTTACTTGTACACAGGTATTCCCATACCTTTGACTGTTGTTCTCCTGTGAATACTTACCCTTGCACTATTAATATTTGTTAGCTGTACACAGGTATTCTCGCACCTCTGACTGTTGCTCTCCTGTGCACACTTATCCTTGTACCATTGTCAGTTGTTTTCTGCGCTCAGGTAATCATGTACCCCTGACTGTTGCTCTCCTGTGCACATTTATCTTTGCACCATTGGCAGTTGTTACCTGTGCACAGGTATTCATGTATCCCTGACTGTTGCTCTCCAGCACACTTTTCCTTGCATCATTGGCAGATGTTACTTGTGCACAGGTATTCCCGTGCACCCTGACTGTTGCTCTTCTGTGCATACTTATTCTTGCACCATTGGAGGTTATTACCTGTGCACAGGTATTCCTGAAGCCCTGACTGTCGCTCTCCTGTCCACACGTATCCTTGCACTATTGGCATTTGTTTCATGCATGCAGGTATTCCTGCAGCACCAAACTGTTGCTCTCCTGTACACACCTATCCTTGCACCACTGACAGTAGTTACATGCAAACAGGTAATCGCGCAGCCCTGACTGTCGCTCTCATGTGCACAGTTGTCCAAGCACCATGGGCAGTTGTTAAATGCACACAGGTATTTCCACAGCCCTGGCGGTTGCTCTCCTGTGCACATTATCCTTGCACCATTGACAGTTGTTACCTGTACGCAGGTATTCCCGCAGCCCTGGCGGTTGCTCTCCTTTGCACACTTATCCTTACTCTATTGTCAGTGTTACCTGTGCACAGGTATTCACGCAGCCTTGACTCTTGCTCACCTGTGTACACGTATCCTTGCACCATTGGCAGTTGTTACCTGTGCACAGGTGTTCACGCAACCCTGACTGTTGCTCACCTGTGCACACGTATCCTTGCACCATTGGCAGTTGTTACCTGTATGCAGGTATTCATGCAGCCCTGACTCTTGCTCACCTCTGCACACGTATCCTTGCACTTTTGGCTGTTGTTACCTGTATGCAGGTATTTACGCAGCCCTGACTCTTGCTCACCTGTGTACACGTATCCTTGCACCATTGGCAGTTGTTACCTGTGCGCAGGTATTCCCGCAGCCCTGACTCTTGCTCACCTGTGTACACGTATCCTTGCACCATTGGTAGTTGTTACCTGTGCGCAGGTATTCCCGCAGCCCTGACTCTTGCTCACCTGTGTACACGTATCCTTGCACCATTGGCAGTTGTTACCTGTGCACAGGTGTTCACGCAACCCTGACTCTTGCTCACCTGTGCACACGTATCCTTGCACCATTGGCAGTTGTTACCTGTATGCAGGTATTCATGCAGCCCTGACTCTTGCTCACCTCTGCACACGTATCCTTGCACTTTTGGCTGTTGTTACCTGTATGCAGGTATTTACGCAGCCCTGACTCTTGCTCACCTGTGTACACGTATCCTTGCACCATTGGCAGTTGTTACCTGTGCGCAGGTATTCCCGCAGCCCTGACTCTTGCTCACCTGTGTACACGTATCCTTGCACCATTGGCAGTTGTTACCTGTGCACAGGTGTTCACGCAGCCCTGACTCTTGCTCACCTGTGTACACGTATCCTTGCACCATTGGCAGTTGTTACCTGTACGCAGGTGTTCACGCAGCCCTGACTCTTGCTCACCTGTGCACACGTATCCTTGCACCATTGGCAGTTGTTACCTGTATGCAGGTATTCATGCAGCCCTGACTCTTGCTCACCTCTGCACACGTATCCTTGCACTTTTGGCTATTGTTACCTGTATGCAGGTATTCACGCAGCCCTGACTCTTGCTCACCTGTGTACACGTATCCTTGCACCATTGGCAGTTGTTACCTGTGCACAGGTGTTCACGCAGCCCTGACTCTTGCTCACCTGTGCACACGTATCCTTGCACCATTGGCAGTTGTTACCTGTACGTAGGTATTCACGCAGCCCTGACCTTTGCTCACCTGTGCACACGTATCCTTGCACCATTGGCAGTTGTTACCTGTACGTAGGTATTCACGCAGCCCTGACCTTTGCTCACCTGTGCACACGTATCCTTGCACCATTGGCAGTTGTTACCTGCGCACAGGTGTTACCGCAGCCCTGACTCTTGCTCACCTGTGCACACGTATCCTTGCACCATTGGCAGTTGTTACCTGTATGCAGGTATTCACGCAGCCCTGACTCTTGTTCACCTGTGCACACTTATCCTTGCACCATTGGCAGTTGTTACCTGTACACAGGTGTTCCCGCAGCCCTGACTCTTGCTCACCTGTGTACACGTATGCTTGCACCATTGGCAGTTGTTACCTGCGCGTAGGTATTCACGCAGCCCTGACTCTTGCTCACCTCTGCACACATATCCTTGCACCATTGGCAGTTGTTACCTGTGCGTAGGTATTCACGCAGCCCTGACTCTTGCTCACCTCTGCACACATATCCTTGCACCATTGGCAGTTGTTACCTGTACGCAGGTATTCACGCACCCCTGACTCTTGCTCACCTGTGTACACGTATGCTTGCACCATTGGCAGTTGTTACCTGTGCGTAGGTATTCACGCAGCCCTGACTCTTGCTCGCCTGTGCACACTTATCCTTGCACCATTGGCAGTTGTTACCTGTACGCAGGTATTCACGCACCCCTGACTCTTGCTCACCTGTGCACACGTATCCTTGCACCATTGGCAGTTGTTACCTGTACGCAGGTATTCACGCACCCCTGACCTTTGCTCACCTGTGCACACGTATCCTTGCACCATTGGCAGTTGTTACCTGTGTGCAGGTGTTCACGCAGCCCTGACTCTTGCTCACCTGTTCACTCCTGCCCTCCTGGCAGTCCTACCTTTCATGCCTGCTCTGAAGCATCTCTCCCCCTCCAGGGACCCTCTCCTCCTCAGCCTGGCCTCATTATCTGTGGGGCGCCTGTTCCTTCTCAACAGCACTCGAGGCGCGGACCCGAGGGCCGGCGAGGGCTGGAGCCGGCGTGAGCATCTCATACTGGGAGAAATTAAAAATAACTGAGGGGTGAGAGGCACCAGGAGGAGGAGAGGGAGTGAGAGAGGGGGGAATGAGGTGGTGGCAGGGGGAATGACAGGACATGAGGTGATGGGGAAGAGGGAGAGAGAGAGATGAGTTAAGAGGGAAGAGAGACAGAGAGATGTGGTGATAGGGAATAGAGAGCGCAAGAGGGTGATAAGGTGACAGGGAGAGAGAGAGAGCAGCGGTGATAGGGAGAGGAGATAGAGAGAGGTAAGGTTATAAGGAAGAGAGAGCGTGAGAGGGAGATAAGGTGATAGGGAGGGGAGGGAGAAGAGAGGAGATATGAAGATGAGAGCGAGACATATTATAGGGAAGAGAGTGCGCAGAGACCGTTTTCGGGCTTGGCAGTTCGGGCTGGACTGTTCCCATGAGGCACAGGGTCAGACTGATTTGCATATGGCCATGTCTGAACTGGGGTGGCTGAGTCGGCTAAAGAACGGTGATGGATTAAACCCAGATCAGTTGACTGGGGGTGAGTGTTGTATTGTCAACGCTCCATCCATCACCCCCTTTTGTTTTGCTTTGTTCGCCCTAAGTTGGCAGCGTATGCTCAGACGTGAGTCCCTTGCTCACTTTGCCACTGGATTCAAGATAGCCTGGCTGATGAGGGGTGTTACACAGAAACCGGTCCCACGATGCTTGTTTCCGGTCCAGGGAAGGCATGGCTTGGCAGTTCGGGCTGGACTGTTCCCATGAGGCACAGGGTCTAGCCTGATTTGCATATAGTTGGGTCTGAACTGGGGTGGTGAGTCCTTGTGTTTGCTCACTTAAAGGGCCACCAACTTTCTGTTTGTTGGAGTTTCATCCTGTGTGGGGGCTCTTTGGAGCCTAACAGCTGGATGCCATTACAATGGGGGGAAACACAGTCAATCTGCCTGTTCTTACTTCGCAAGTGCTCACAAGAAGCTAAGATTTAGTGACATTTTGACTTTTGGTCAACCCCTGGATGTAAGAGATATGCATGTTGTGAAAGAATGCCAGGTGTATCAGACTGTACAAGTACTTACACTACTACTAACGATTCAAGTAGCACAAACTCATTTTTTAAAATTGCATTTCCTTTATAGCACCACTCAGGATCTACGTTGTTACAACGCATGCTTTTAGCACGCATGCTGTAACAACGCGGTTTTTATAACGCATTCTTTTACAACGCATAACAGAAAGGGGTGTTGGATAGTGAATATTTTAATTTACTATTCCAACACCAGTCCCCGTTGACACTAGGGAAGGTGTTGGATAGTAAATTAAAAGTATTCCCTATCTTTGAGCGCCCCCCAGAGTCATGCGTTGTAATAGAATGCGATTTAAAAACCGCGTTGTAATAGCACTGCGTGCTAAAAGTTGCGTCGTAAACGACGTTCCCCCCCCACTCATCTCAATACAGGGTGTCAGAGTGCTTAACCTAGAATACACATAGATTATACAGAAAGAATCATACAAGTGTGTAAAATGGATGTACATAAAACGTTAATTACAACGGTGCGGGTTACAATGTGTAACCGCCACGTATCACCATATTCAGATGCAACTTATATTAAAAGTGCTTCGATTGGAGACAAGCACAGTCAGAAGTTAAGACATAATACATTGGTTGGGTTTTTCTGTGCTAATAACACTTTATTATTACCGAATGATAACCTTTTTAGCAACTTTGAAACAAAAAACAGATTGAGAAAAAACTGTAAGGTTTTAAAACTATCACTTGCAGTGTGTTTGCAGCTTATTCATGCTCGTTTATAGCTCACTGTGCTACATTAGAAGGATTGTAACTTATGAAAGGCAAGCAATGAAAAGGTCTCTGTGACAACAGCAGTTATTGGCGGAGCTATCTACGTAAAATACTAATCTGCTATCTACGAGTTACACGTACTCTGCAACAGGCACATTGACTCTGTCTACTACTTTATGAGCCTAAGCTGTGACCTGGCAACAAGCAGGGCTCTCCAGCAAGTGCAGTAACTACAGCAGTTTCCTTCCAGTTGTTATGCTCCCTTGTACATTTATGGGAAAACAAAGACCTCTGTAGCAGGTGCTTAAACCCCTAAGATATTTTTTAAATATGTCCTGTTTGTGACCAATCAAGTGAGCCAGAACCGAGTCATTATCCTTTTTAACCGACTCTTTAAATAATTATGTGTTAGTTGACTCTCAGATCCTGCTTTCTATCATTCCACCCCTTATCATGGCTCCACCCCCTTCCATCACTCCACCCCTTATCATGACTCCACCCCCTTCCTGCTGCCCATCTTGACACCCATTTTGGATCCCAAAGTAAACAACCAGAGGCAGCATGACACAGAGAGAGGCTGCTGCACTGTGCCTGGAGAGAAGCTGCAAAGAAGACTGGCAGAGGAGGGAGGTGCTGGGGTGGGGGAGGGGTGGAGGGGGCCAGCAGACAATGACAGGCTGCAATGAATGATTATCAGCTAATAGAAGGGTGGTGATGCTCAGGCACACTCACTCTGAAGTAAAGATTGAAGGGCAGCAGGAGGGAGGCGGTGTGGGAGGCACACTGGGCCCTCAGAATATTAGCTGAAACCAGAACATGGCTGTGGGTCATGTGAGGGCAGTACCTGGGGCTGGGGGTGAGGTGAGGGGTGACCAGGGGCTGGGAGGGAGATCTTTTGACTGGGTGTGAGTGTTTGATTGGTTCAGATGCTCCGTCCATCACCACCCCCTTTTGTAGCGCTTTTGGCCGCCATAAGTGTGGCGGGGTATGCTCAGATGTGAGTCCTTTGCTCACTTTGCCACTGGATTCAAACAAGCCGGAGCTGAAGACGGCTGGAATGCCAGAAACCGGTCCTCGGAAGCTTGTTTCCTGTCCAGGGAAGGCATGGCTTGGCAGTTCGGGCTGGACTGTTCCCATGAGGCACAGGGTCAGACTGATTTGCATATAGCCATATCTGAACTGGGGTGGCAGAGTGGGCTAAAGAACGGTGATGGATCAAACCCAGATCTTTTGACTGGGTGTGAGTGTTTGATTGGTTCAGATGCTCTGTCCATCACCACCCCCTTTTGTACCGCTTTTGGCCGCCTTAAGTGTGGCAGGGTATGCTCAGACGTGAGTCCCTTGCTCACTTTGCCACTGGATTCAAGCAAGCCGGGCTGAAGACAGCTGGAATGCCAGAAACCGGTCCTCGGAAGCTTGTTTCCGGTCCAGGGAAGGCATGGCTTGGCAGTTCGGGCTGGACTGTTCCCATGAGGCACAAGGTCAGACTGATTTGCATATAGCCATGTCTGAACTGAGGTGGCAGAGCGGGCTAAAGAACGGTGATGGATCAAACCCAGATCTTTTGACTGGGTGTGAGTGTTTGATTGGTTCAGATGCGCCGTCCATCACCACCCCCTTTTGTACCGCTTTTGGCCGCCTTGAGTGTGGCAGGGTATGCTCAGACGTGAGTCCCTTGCTCACTTTGCCACTGGATTCAAGCAAGCCGGGCTGAAGACGGCTGGAATGCCAGAAACCGGTCCTCGGAAGCTTGTTTCCGGTCCAGGGAAGGCATGGCTTGGCAGTTCGGGCTGGACTGTTCCCATGAGGCACAGGGTCAGACTGATTTGCATATAGCCATGTCTGAACTGGGGTGGCAGAGCGGGCTAAAGAACGGTGATGGATCAAACCCAGATCTGTTGACTGGGTGTGAGTGTTTGATTGGTTCAGATGCTCCGTCCATCACCATCCCCTTTTGTACCGGGAGGGAGGTAAAGGCAGTCAAAACAGCTGGGATGAGGTGAGGGCAGACCAGGGGCTGGGAGGGAGGTAAAGGCAGTCAGAACAGCTGGGATGAGGTGAGGGCAGATATGGGGCTGGTGTTAGAATCCAATGTCCCATTGCCTCATCCCTCATGACGTATACCGTCTTGTGTTAGCATTCATGTAGCTATTTTACATTGATCGCTATTGCAAATGTGCGCGTGTCCAGCTTTTAGTAGAGTTGTGCAGGCTAAAGTTAGCATCTGAGATGCCATTTTCCTTTCTGTAGTCGGTATGTTACGCTGTAAGAAGAACTCGACCTCTGTGCCCCTGCTCTCTGCTTGCTTCAGCAGAAGCTGCTGTTCAGAACGTTCCCTCATCTCATCCAAGGTTGGAACCCAGATGCACAAAGAGAATGGTTTATTCAGCTTTGCATGCCTATCCCTGGACATACGTATGCTCCCACGCCAGAGAGAGCTGAGACCGAGTAAGAAGGCCTTGGGAGCCTGATAACGAGCACCCATTCCGCAGGTGGAAGCTCATCTCTCAGGGCCTTCTTTGTTCAGTTTTCTGCCCAAGCTGTATTCTTCTTCCAGGGACGGGGTTTTGAGAGGTGTTTGCAGGCTTATTTTGTGTTCCGAGTGTTCTGCGGCAAGTCCTTCGACAGTAACCTTGGGCAATGAACTCCGCCTAGCTAGCGGAGGTTGCGGGGATTTGCTAACTACGCATTACATTGAACACACAAAATTCATGCAAAAACTCTCCCCCATGTAGCGGAGTTAGCTACTGCACCCACAACACTTTGATAAAACAACTGTACATTTACGTGCTAAAAAGCATATATCCAATTCACAAAAGTGAACTTTGAAAAATAGGCAATGAGAGAGGTGATGATTTTGGGGTCCCCCTAAACTAGGGGGAGGCCCAAGCAGATACCCTGAACATAAAGAGCACATCATGCTGAACGATTCGGTGGTGGTCCCATCCTCTTAGGACCACCCCAAGCACAGTTATGGGCAAAAACACAATCCCAAACAAAGGCCCTGCATTATGGGACGAGATTAGCAGTGGGCAGTGAATATTGTAGTATTAGCTCTCAGACGAGCAGGGAGAGCCCCTGCCGCTTGAGGAATGATTTGATATTGGATACTATAATATTCACTGTACTCTAGGATCTCATCCCATAATGCTTTGCAGGGCCTTTGGCTTGGATTGTATTTTTGCCCCTAACTGTGCTTGGGGTGGTCCAGTGAGGAAGGGACCGCCACCCAATCGTTCAGCATGATGTGCTTTTTGTGTTCAAGGCATCAGCTTGGTTATCTCCCTAGGTTAGGCAGGATCCCAAAATAATCACCTCTCTCACTGCTTGCTATAATTTTATTTTCACTTTTGTGAGATAACGATATGCCTTTTACCATGTAAAGATAGAGTTACTTGTTGTTTTACCAAAGGTATGTGAGGTGTCTGTTTTATTAATTGGGATGAGATGGAGCGAAATTCTGCGTAGTGGTACTTTGCCAACTTCACCCACCCGTACTCGAAAGCTATCCCATGACGCTCGTCAGACCGGGCTCCACTGCAGTGTATTTTACTAATAAAGGTGTTAGATTGTATTCTCCACTGTTATCCCAACTCTTCATTTTTGGGAAAGCCGAGAGGTGGTCGCGAGTGACCCGGGTGGCCAATTTTGGGAAACTTCCTTCAGTTGGGTCCCGAACTGACCCATCATGCATGGAAACGGGTGTGGAGGTCGGGCCGTGGCCAGTCGGAAGGGCGGGTTGGGGATCCCCACATGACGAGCTTAGTTCTCGCAGCTGCCCCGCCTGTCTGATCGGGCGATGCCTCACCCCGCGGTCATCTCGACTGAGGTCCTGAGAAGGCAAAACCCTTGTATCTGACCATTTGGTCTGAAAAGTTGGGGGTGGAGAATAACTTGGCTCTACCTGTGTGCTCCAGGTGAGTTTGTTTTGTTTCTTGGTAATCATGGCGCCATCTTGAATATGGTCAGAGGACCATTCTTGACTTGGTGGGTCCATGGACCCTTGAGACACAGTGTTTGCGAACGCTCTGCCCGACCACCTGCTGAATTTAGTTTACTCTTGAAAAGGCCTGGGGCTGGAGCCTGCCTCCTTTTCTTGGTACAGTCTCGGGACTGTCTGGTGCAGTCCCTTGACTGCCTTGTTTTGGTGCACTCTGTATGTAGGCTGCCTGTTGGATTCCCATTGTTTGGTGAGTAGTTGGTTTTCTGTGAACAGTGAATGTGTCATATTATGATGCCTTATCTGAGTAAATTGTGGTGTGTGGGGTGCCACTATTGTTCTGCCGAAGCTCGGCTGGAGGAGAGGTAACCTGCGCCTCTGGAAGGCACCCCGAATTTCGATATGTATACCAAGCACGGCATCGGCCCTATTATGTTTAGTACATTATGGCACAAATATACGAGGGACAATGCCGAGCTTCAGTGGCCACCGACAGGTACCTTTGATGAACAGAAATTGAACTATTTGCAGGATAAATTGTTTGCCAGAAGCAGGCAGTCGATGTTTGATTCACTCCAAGTCTGGCAGAAGGAAGCTAGGCAAAGGCGCATGCGAGCAGAGAAGGAGGCCCAGAAAGAAAAAATGCAAACAGTAACACAGAAAGAAGAAACCTACGATAAAGAGAAAATAGATAAGGGTATAGAGTGTGCTGATAGGAAGGTTCACTTGCAATATGATAAGTCTTTTGTTGCCTGGGAGGAATGTGATGCCATTGTGGAAGAACTATTAGAAGCCCGGCTCCCACCTCCCTCGCCCCACAGAGGATATACCCTGTTGTTCCAACATCTCAGTCTCCTGCCCCTCCTGTTTCTGCATCTTGCCCCTTTGTCTCAGACCCGGCTGATTCAGCTACGGCTCCGCCTGCCCCGAACCTGGCTTCGCAAGTTGCGTCTACAATGGCTGCAGGTCCTCCCACTGTGTCTGCTATCCCGGCTGACCCTGCTCATGTCCCCCCCCCCTTCTCTCACCCTTTTGACGCAGTCATTGCTGACATTGGTGCCCGTCCCTTCATCCATTGTGTCTTTTCCAGACATTTCATGCCGGCATACCGGACACCAGTGCGTGAGTTGGACGTGGGTAATTGGGCTGCGGCATGGGAGCAAATGGGTGGGTGCTGATTCGGTCGGATGTGGGGGACAAGGAGAAAAAGGTAGTAGCTTATCAGGCTGCACAATGGGCACGGAGCCCGATCTACAGAGTAGAGGACATGTGGAGCGTGTCGAAAGATTTTGAGCCGGTTGTACAACAGCATGCTCTCGAGCATGTCAGCTACATTAATAGGGTTGCGGGAACAGTGTTTCGGAGGAGCGGCACCACAAATAATATATGACATTCGTGATCGTGTATACGCCGCTGATATGGCCCCTAATGATGCTTTTAGTAATGTTGCGACGATCATTGGTTATCGAGGTAGGTTGCATCAGAACTCACCGGCGATCGTGTCCCAATTCCCGAAGAGGGAGGTTCACCCTATTTTCCATCCTGAGATCCCAGAATGGCTAAATGCGCAGGATGTTGTTGTTCAACCACGGGTGGAGGCCTGTTTTCAGGAGCAATGGGTTTACACTCCGTGAAAAAGGAGTGAGGTGTTAGCCCTAAAGCTGCCAGACCCTAGGAAAAATCCAACTGCATATTTCAAAGAATTAATGGAGGCTGCCTCATTGACAGTCATGACGTTGGCCGATATCGAGATGTTTTTCGGGATGGTAGTACCAGTAGATATACGGAGGAAGGTGCATACGCAAGACCATGTGGTGGAGTTGGGGGACACTTGGAATGAGATTAGGGCATGGGATCAGGCACAGAAACCTGATAAGAAGCGTAAGGCTGAAATACTGGTGTTGCCGAGTCAGTCGTATCATTACTTACACGCATTCTCTCATTCCGCCCAGACGAGTAGAGTGGGACTAGTTAACGGCATGTCGTCAGAAGAAGGATGAAAGTGTTTCAGATTTGTTCACTCGGTTTGAATGGGGTGTTTCTGGATTTGAGTAGGAAAGATTTGTTGGTAGAAGGCAGTGTCCGGTTGTTTGTTAACAGATTCTTGACGAACCTGCTCCCTGAGATCGTGACTTGGTTGCAGGCTTCTGAAAGGACCTGGACTACCTCCTCCCCTTCTGTGATATTGAGTATGGCTCACTACTATGAGCATAGGGACAATGAGGAGAAGGAGAAAGCTGAGAATAAGAACAAGGAGTTGAAGACTAAGGTGCTAATGCAACAGGCAGCAAGGGGGTCCAGTAGAGGACGAGGCACTGGTCTGGCTCAACGGTCGCATGGCGCAGGCAGAGGTGGCGGTCTGGTAAGGCTGAACCAGAATGCGTATTGTAGGAAGGAGCGGCACTGGTGGAGTGAGTGAGCGGACTTGTTGCAGTAGATCGTAGCTTCAAGAGGTTGGGGTGCAGGTGGACGGGGTCGTGGTGAAGGAAGTCGTGATAAGGTTCAGGATGGGGGATCCTTGGGGGGTTGCTCTGATCAGAAATATTTTGATGACCCCAGGGAAGGCAGTACTATCACGATGATTGTGATCTGGCCGAGGTGTTAGGAATGTCCCATAACTAGGAAAGCCAAGTACAGGGTGCGGGACCAGTTCAAATACCTGTAGAACAGCGTGTTCCTTATGTCACAGTGGATTTGCATGGTTCGGCTCAGAAGTTTCTGGTGGATAAAGGTGCAATTAATGGTTCTGTTTCTTGTTCACTGGTCCGCGGGGCAGCCCTGTCTGGCCATTACAATGTCTCAGTAGGTTTTTCAGGCCTACCGGTTATGAGCCCCATCTCCAAACCCCTTGCTTTGACTATAGGCCCCTTCACTGTGGACTCGCCATTCTTATTGACAATGAATTGCAGAGAAAATGTAATGGGTTTGGAGTTGTTGAAAAGGTTGCATGCCACAATTTCATGTTCTCTAGATGGTGTTCATATGGTAATAGGACCGGATGTAGCTAGTACCGAACAGTGTTTTTCAAAAGAGCCGCCGCTTCCTCCGGAAGTTAAAGACGTGCTGCCCATGTTGTGGTCAACGGGAGATACGGACGGAGGGTTGTTGCATATACCACCAGTCTCTATTACGATTAAAGAGAATGCAGTGTTACCTGGTATTCCTCAGTATAGAATACCACTGGCTGGGGAACGGGCTTTGTTGCAGATTATACAGGATTTGATCAAATCAGGGGTGGTTGAGGTGACAGTTGCAAATGCCTGCAATAGCCCTATTCTCCCTATCCTTAAAAAGACAACATTGGATTCCCCTGATACTCAACACCATGTCTATCACTTTGTAATTGATTTACAGGAGGTTAACAAAATAGTGGTCCCTCAGTTTCCGGTGGTACCTGAAATTACTGCCCTTTTAACAATGATTCCTTCTACAGCCAAATTCTTTTCTGTAATTGACCTGAAAATGCTGTCTTTAGCATCCCCATCCACCCAGACAGCCGGCACCTTCTTGGGTTTACATTGGCCGGCAGAAGCTTCCAATTCTGTATAGCTCCTCAGGGGTATACTGAAAGTCCTAGTATATATAGTCAAACCCTGAGAGGTCAGTTGGATTCCTCTCTCTTCCCTCAGGTAACGTTTTATTGCAATATGTGGTTCACCTGTTGGTAGCCTCCGATACCGCAGAGGTTTGCAAAGACACCACAGTCAAATTGTTGCTAAATTTATTCCCAGGGAAGGCTCCCCCTAGTTTACAGGGTTGGTGTGTGTGGAGCAACGGTTACTTCTCTGTAGAGTGGTAGTAAACTAGGGGACGGAGCAACTAAGTCCAACTTCTAGGTTCGTTGAGGGGTAAAGCTGATGATCCCTCTCCCATATGGAGAGTGGAGGCTAATCCTAGGAGTAACTATACTCATGAGTGACTATACTTAGGAGTGATAATCCCCACTCCATACAGCAACTTTACCAAAGAAAGGTTATCCCCATCTCCTTCAGAGGCTGTAGGAAGCGTCTGTAGTGACTATAACCTAGAGTGAATAGCCCCACCTTGTACGTTGGCTGTTGGAAGTACTCCTCAGTGGCTATACCCAGGAGAAATTTTCACAACCATATCCAGTGGCTGTGCATAGCGCCCGGGAGTGGCTATAACTAGGAGTGACTATATCCACCCTGTACAGTGACTGTGGTTAGGGCCCAGCAATGGCTATACCCAGGAGTGATTATCTCTGCCCTGTACATAGGTGGTAGGAAGTTCCCAGGAGTAACTATACCCAGGAGTGATTATCTCCACCCTGTACATAGACTGTTGGGAGTTCCCAGGAGTTGCTATACCCAGGAGTTATCATCTCCACACTGTACAGAGACTAGGGAGTACCCCAGAGTGGCTATACTCAGGAGTGATTAACCCCACCATGTACGTAGGCTGCAGGGAGTTCCCAGGAGTAACTATACCTAGGAGTGATTATCCCCACCATGTACTAAAAGGCTTCAACATCAACATTGCCCCCCTTTGCCACCATCGTCAGACAGCACAGACTCAGCATAATATCCTACGCTGATAACACCCAGCTCATCCTCTCCCTCAACAAGGACCCCGTCATCACCAGATGCAACATCCAGGAAGGAATGAAGGATGTCGCGTCCTGAAAGAGCAGCAGCTGCCTGAAGCTCAACTTGAAGAAGACAGAGGTCCTCGCCCTCAGACCCTCCCCCTCTGCACGGGACAACACGTGGTGGCCCACCGCCCTCGGCAGTCCTCCCAACCCCACGGACCACGCCCGAAACCTCAGCATCGTACTCGACTTCGCCCTCTCCATGACTAGACAGGTCAATGCCGTCGCCTCCACCTGCTTCAACACCCTCTGCATCCTCCAGAAGACCTTCAAATGGATCCCCCTGAATCAAGGAAAACCGTCCCCCACACCCTCATAACCAACAGACTGGGCTACGGAAACGCCCTCTACGCCGGGATCAACAAGTCTCTGCTCCACAAGCTCCAGACCATACAGAATACCGCAGCCAGACTCGTCCTCAACATCCCTCGACCCAAACACACCACCCACCACCTACGGAACATCCACTGGCTCCCCATTGAGAACAGAGTCAATTTCAAGATACTCATACATGCCTCCAAATGCCTCCACAACAAGGTACCCCAATACCTCAACAAGAGAATATCTTTCCATGTACCCAAGAGAAACCTCCGATACGCTGACCTCGCCCCCGCCGAAACCCCACGCATCCGCAGAGCCAGAACAGGTGGAAGAACCTTCTCCTACATAGCAGCCAAGACCTGGACCAATCTCCCGCTCAACATCAGATGCGCCCCTTCCCTGGATATCTTCAGGAAGACGCTCAAGACCTGGCTTTTCGACCGAAATGAGCTGCTTACCCTACCCCCCCCCAGCGCCTTGAGACCCTCATGGGTGAGTAGCGTGCTAACAATTCCCCTGATTGATTGATTGTAGACAGTTCCCCAGTGTGATTATCCCCACCATGTACATAGGCTGTAGGGAGTTCACCATAGTAGCTATACTCAGGAGGGATTATCACCACCATGTGCATAAGCGGTGCAGAGTTCCCAGGATTAACTATACCCATGAGTGATTATCCCCACCGTGTACAGAGACTGTAGGGAGTTCCGTGGAGTAGCTATACCCAGGAGTGATTTTCTCCATCCTGTATATAGTCTGTAGGGAATTCCCTGGGGTGACTATACTAAGGAATGGTTATCCCCACCATGTACCATGGTTGTTTGTAGTATTCTAGAGTGGTTATACCCAGGAGTGATTATTCCCACCCTGTACATAGGCAGTATGGAGTTCCCCTGATTGAGAACTATCTGTTATGCCACTTTTTTTAAATTGATTTGATAAAATTTGAATGTATTTTGATTATGTATTGTTGAATTTATGAATATTTTAACACTGTTTATTTAATGATTAAAATGTATGTTTTGTAATTGTTACTTTTAACAAAGTTTATAATAAATTCTGAGTACAGACCTTCTACTTCCCCTCTCTTTTTTAATTTATCCAATTAGAATTTATTCTCAATTCAAGTGCCATGGTTGTTATTTTCACACGTTCCCCTGACTGGCTACACCCAGGAGTGATTATCCCCATCACGTACCCTGGTTGTTGGTAGTATCCTGGAGGGGTTACTCCGAGGAGGATAATTTCCGCCCTGTACCATTGATGTGGGCTGTACCCAGAAGCATCGATGCTCACGAGTAATCACAGCATTTGCAGTATTTTCATCTATAAAGTAGAAGAGTTTTCAGTCCATAACTGCCCGACTGCAGGCAGAATTAAACCTTCCAGGCGCACCAGCGATGCAATAACATTGGGGTTGGGAATGTTGCTAGTTGTACACATTGGACTCTGCTGTTATGCCCTCTGATGTACTTTCATTCTTTGTAGATATTTCATGTTTTTAAAAAGATGATTTAATTTCTGCAATTTAGATTCCCAGCCCTGAAGAAGCTCCTTTGAGTTGCAAAACGCGTTTGCTGTTGTTTTATTGTGTGTTTGAGAATCTGATATGAAATCAAAGAGCTTGTTTACGTGGATGCAAGCATCAAGAGCTTTTCTTATAAAACATGTGGGATATTGTTAATGAACTTTATGAAAAAACAGTTTGGACTGCTGCTCGTTGCTGTCCCTCCGTGCTGTACGTTATTGGATGTAGGGCTGAGGACAAGCAGTCCGTGAAAGTGGCAACGCATCGACTATGTAGGGAACATTTGGATAAATACAGTAGATCTGGGTTTAATTATCCACCGTCTGTTGATCAAGCGAACATTTGGTGCATAAGTGTCGAGTATTGCATAAGGTTGATTATTCGTTGCGCAGTTGTATGCGCAAAAGATAGAAAAAGGATGTAAAATCCAATATGTATCCTTCAAGGACTTCCCAGTTGTGTTTTTAGTGTTTCCCGCAGATGGCTGGCACAGCCCGCGTGCAGGCCACTAGTATCAGCAGTTACATCGGGAAGTCATACAGAAGTCTTGGTAGCAAGGCTGAAACAGTGTGCTCACCCACACCAAGACGGCGATCCAGGAAGCGCCCGAGTCTGTTTATCTGGACCATGGATGCGGTCAATGGACCATCAGACTTGCCTCCAATTGGGCCCTGGAAGAGCACATGCCAGGTCCCAAAGGACCTGCTTGGCCCTTCGGCCACCAGCTCACTTCTTGAAGGTGGTAGAGCCAAATATGAACACCAAGGGCACAGTGAGTGTTTATAAGATAACCAGAGGAGAGATCCAACATGGCTGCCTCCTTGACAATCTTTAAAAGCACCAGGATAGCCCTAGTTGTGTACCTGTGACTAAGGGGCATATTATCAAGGGCATTATCGCCGCTTTAGCTGTACTTTTTCCCACGAAAGCGGCGATAATTTCATCGCCCTATTAGCAAGCTGTCGCTAACAGCAGTTAGCGACAGCTTGTAGGCGACAGCGACCGGTTTGGGGCCCGCTATGCATGTCAGCGATATTTATCGCCAATGACATGCAAAGTGGGCGTACCCAACCTGTTAGCGACTGAAAGCAGTCGCTAACATCGCTATCGCCTATTATCAACGCAGGCGAAGCGATAAAAAAATTCGCGCTAAGCGCAAAAATCACCAAAACCTAACTCCTGCTCAGACCACTTCTTAGCCTGTATATCCTTCTTAGCCTGTATATCCAATGGGATGTGGATATTCAGGTTAAGACCCTAGTGGCGATGATGCCTGAATATCGCTGGATTTCCAGCGATATTCACGCATTGAGCCGCTATCGGCGGGTATGTTATCGCATTTGAGATAAACGTTGCTAATAGCACGTTATCTCTGTGGTAAAATCCGGCGATGCGCGGCAATAAAAATTATATCGCTAAGCTCATTTAGCGATAAATATCGCTAGTTGTTGATAATATGCCCCTAAGTGAGGCTATTCAAGTGCGCCCTGATAGGTCCAAAGAGAGCTCTCGAGGGGACACCCTTGAAAGGTGGCGCTTTGACCTCATAACTCGGGGACCCAGGACAGGACTGTGCAGCAATAGCAGGTCCAATGCTCAGGCCACACCTGGACTCAGTCCATCTTCACTAAACAAGAGGATGAGAGAGCCACGGGTCTCATAAGATGCAGTGAATCTGAATCATGCGACCGGTGACCCAATTGTGGCTGCCTGCTCAGCTAGGGTGGGGAGGTCAGGGGTGATGCCTGGAGGTGGTCCAGCCAGTGGCCCCCTGCTGGGGCCAGCCAAGAAGGTTTGATGCACCTCTGCAGTACTTAGACAGGTGATTCCCTGTGAGAACCTTCCTGTGGCTTGAGGCACTGCTCAGCCTCTTACCCCTAGGATGAGGTGCCTAGGACCCACAAGGGCACCCTTCTACAAAGGGTAGTTTCCAATCTTTAGTGGGAAGCAGAAAACCACAATTTGATGTGGTCCCCCATGCAAGTTATGAGTGAAGGCTGCATGTTCTGAACATCCTCAGATACACCCATCCACCTCCCCCTGCAGAGGTTGCAGTCGCTTCCGCGGCGCTCTACCAGAGTCACCATGAGCTCGCCTGAACAGCTAGAGCGCTAACATTCTGTGCCCACGACAAAAGTGAGACACAGCTGGACGCCCCGTTTCTGGAACAAGCTGCAGAATTCACAGCACTTGCTATGGAGTAGGTGGGTGTGAATGAGCAAAATACAAGGTTTAATTGCACTCTTTTGTTCTTGCAGATCTGAAACCGGCTGTTCACAAAAGGCAAAAGAAAGGGGTTGCTTTTGTTATTTTTTGCACAACAGAATTTAAAAGGGCTAAAAATAGGCAACTCGGAAAGCTCTCTATTTGCATCCAAAATCCCTTTTCCAAATCTGTTCTTTCAGACCAGTGACCCTGTCCATCACTTAGTTACTCCCACATTTAGAAACATTTTAGAAGACAAAGGACTTTTTCAGTCTTCCATGTCAATGTTCAAGGAGCACGTTTATTGGAGGGGGCGGAGGCTGTTTGTACTTAGAACCCATGTTTAGAATTAACAGTTTTCCAATACAATGGGCGACTTGATTCTCCAAAAGGGAGTATGTGTAGAGAATTCAATGTTCGCTTTGTTTCTCAAAAGCACTCGTTCTTAGTGCAAATATCGGCAACACTCCCCATCCCTCCCACAGCAATACTTTAGCAATATAATCAGACACAACGCATTTTTAGTAGAGAAAATTGCTGCAGGTTTATTTGCATAACAAATATGCCAACATGGTGGGTTATCTTACGGGCGATCCCAGGGCAGGCAGCCCCTCGCCACCTGCCCACCTGATGAGCCAATCTACCCGGTGGCCCTCGCCAACCGGTGTTTGTCGGTTTTGGGGGAAGGGTCTAGACCCTCCCACCGGCGGACCGCCAGTCCGCCCCTTACTCACGCCATCACCATTCTTTAGCCCACTCTGCCACCCCAGTTTTGTACCGCTTGGTCCGCCATAAGTGTGGCAGGGTATGCTCAGACGTGAGTCCCGTGCTCACTTTGCCACTGGATTCAAGCAAGCCGGGCTGAAGACGGCTGGAATGCCAGAAACCGGTCCTCGGAAGCTTGTTTCCAGTCCAGAGAAGACATAGCTTGGCAGTTCGGGCTGGACTGTTCCCATGAGGCACAGGGTCAGACTGATTTGCATATAGCCATGTCTGAACTGGGGTGGCAGAGTGGGCTAAAGAACGGTGATGGATTAAACCCAGATCTTTTGACTGGGTGTGAGTGTTTAATTGGTTCTAATGCTCCATCCATCACCACCCCTTTTTGTAACACGGTGGGGAGGGAAACAGCGTCAGGGCAGCAGATAAAAAGGATGCTCTGAGGGCGGGGGAGGGATAAGTACCCCTCCCCCCGCCCTCCCCTGCCCGGAAGTGACATTGGCCTAGGGGACCCTTGAGGATCCCGAACACTGGGAGGCAGACCGTCGTGTGCCATCCTGTGGCACTAAGTGGGGCCGCCCTCTTAGGAGGGCGCTCCGGCGAGGGCCCGGGGCAGCCCTGCAGATCTTTTCTTTTGCACCTCCCTGTCCAAAGGTGCAATGACTTCAAAATCATGTCATGGTCAGTACGCCAGTAAAAGATGTATATGTGCCGAGGAGCAGAGTGTTATATGCCATTTGTCACCATTGTCCAGAGTGGGCGGGGGCCATGATTCACTAGAGGCGAAGTTATAGACAAATCACAAACTGCCTTTTCGGTGGTGAAGATAGGCCGGATCTGCCTTTCAAATCAATAAGATATGTATCAATAGTTGGTCACTTCAGTTCTAGTTCCAAACCACTGATCAGTCACTAACGCAAGAGCTGTGGTGGGACCCTGGGGCACCTTTACCCTTTGGATAATAGGATGGCAAATTCAGGGGTAGCAGGCCCTACTGCCAACTCGGAATGAAGTTTATCAAAATAGAAATGTTTTTTTATAAAAGAAGTCTGTGTTACGTCACTCCATTCAATCTGATTTTTAGCGCTGGGTGTTTGTCCCGCACTGTAAACCCAGCGAGAGCGGCACCGTGCAGCCCGCAAGCCTGCGCTGCTTCTTTCTGCCACTCGAGTAGATGTTCTACCCGAGCACCAGCTTCCTCAACTCAAATGTAAAGTTTCTCAACATGAGCGGTTGTGACCATCCGCGACCACCCGTGTTGATAAATCTCACCGGGTAGTGGTCTGCAATAAGTCTTTCCTCACTTGCACTCACCAACATAACATTGGCATGCATGAGCCAGGAAATAATTCCACTCTGTGGAGTTTTTCCTAACTCGACGCTCTACGCGGAGCAGGAAAACCTCCACAAATTCCACGAGCAAAGCAGAATTTCACACCCAGGTCTAGTCACGGGGTGGGGGGGTGATGTGCTGTCTCCTGTAGGCCACAATCCCTGTGATTGTATTCAATTTCAGGAAGTCGCAAATTGCTACCTGCCTAATAAATATTAGGTCTCCTGCGATTCCTTGTTTTCAGAACTGACTTATGTGTACATAATTCAGTTCACAAAATCAGATTGGATTTTCGAATTGCCGGTGCATAATTTGCAACCACTTTTTTGCAAATCCAATTTTAGTAATCCTGGTCCAATAACTCTAAAATGTAACTGTTTGATGGCCGTCTAATACATTTTTCCAATAAAAAATAGCAGGCTTTTTGAGTGAAGATTGTCTCTCGCGTGAAGTTTTGTGTAAATATATACAGAGGTTTTTCCTGTAGGAGAGAGCAAAATTTCCCTATCAAAGCTAAAATGGAAAGACATCTTTTTTTACCTTCCCCCTTTCACTATTTTTTCTACTGCATGAATCTCTATGAAAACTGGTGTGCAAAACCATTGAGAGCAGGCCTGAGTTTGATTATTCCAGGGTGATATAGAAAATCAAGCGGATCACTGACAGAATATCGATGTGAACAATATAGAAGTAAACAATATTGATGAAGAAATATAGAATGCAAAATGATTAACTTCCTATACTTAAACAGGTAAGTACACATATATCAGAAAAATATCGATTTTAAAAATATAGTTGTACAAAATATCAATTTATATATATATATATCGATATATATATTTATATAAAATAAAATAATAAATATTAAATATATTAAATAGTAAAATTAATTTTAAAAAATAAAGTGGATGTAATATACATTTTAACAAATATAACAAATAAATGTATTTAAAAAAAATAAACACATACAACATAATAAAAAAAAAATATATATATATATTTATATACGATGTACGAGCTATTAGGAAGCCGCTATTAGCAATTAAGCTAGCGTCGGATTGGGCGGTTTGTCAGCAATGTAATACTTTGATTCTGTTCAACTGAGGATACTGCATACGAAGCCGAGTACTGTTGTACTGTTTGAATATGTAGGAAGGAGGTGACTGCAGGTCAAGCAGGTTAGAGTGGGACATTTCAAAATGGATGCCATTTATACTAAGCAGTCACATCTAATTTGACATTGTGTCAAATAGATGTATTAGGGCTATCATGAAGCTGTCACAAGCATTTAGCTAGCAACACATTTTGCGGCCAATTATCACTGCAAGGCTCTGATTCTGTCAAACTGAGGAAATTACAAACTCTACTGAGTAATGTCATACTGTTTGAATATGTTTTAACATGTTGGTAGAAGTTGACTGCATTGCTAGCAGGATATAGTAGGACAATTCAAAATGGATGCCATTCATACTGACCTGTATGCAACAAGTCCTTTTTTCTTTTCTTGCTTTCTGAGAACCCATATATAATGCAGATTGTCCCACAATTCAGTGTGTGATTAAGCTTGCGGTGCGAGCAAAATGCGTTTCTTAAAATCAACCAATTGCTGGTGCAATCCTCTGAGTGATTGCTTTATTTTGGGACTATATTGCATATATATATATATATTCACTGAAAAAACCATAGGTTATAGACCATATATAGTTAGATATTAGCATTTACAAAACCTTATTTTACTCACACAAAATTATTGAAATTCGCATATATAGTTAGTTGCACTAACTATATATCGCGCACCCGCAATCCACTGCTGATCATGTCACATATTACATCATTCATGACATGGTCAGTGACATCACTGATGACATCACTGATCACATCTCAAATGACATCACTGATGACATCACTGATGACATCTCAAATGACATCACTGATGACATCTCAAATGACATCACTGATGACATCACTGATGACATCACTGATGACATCTCAAATGACATCACTGATGACATCACTGATGACATCTCAAATGACATCACTGATGACATCACTGATGACATCTCATTTGACATTACTGATCACATCACTGATGACATCATTCATGTGATAATACGATGAACCTCTTCAGACTCTAATATAACCTTAGATACACTCAGTGTAAACAGACACTCACAGACTGTCACTCATCCATGGAGTTACTCACACACCTAGTCAGTCATGCAAAGAATCAATCACACCTCCATTTCCTCAACTATACTATACAGTTATACACACATTACATATTCAAACATATACTAACACATATTTACTCTCTTATACAATCCCTGATACAAGTTCACAATGATCCATACAGCCACTCACACATTCACTGGCTCTTATGCACAGTTATTTATATATGTCAACTCTCACATGTACTGTGTTTTACATATGTACTTACTTTGACATGTAGCACTGAGATATCCATTCACTCACCAATACACTCATGCACACAGTCAACCGCCCATACAGCTGTTTCCACATGCACTTTTGAACCCATACATCTAGTGAATCAACTGCTCACACATCTATGCACAGAGTCATAAACCTCCCAGCCACCCACACACACACTCAGTCTCCCATACAAATACTTGGGCAACCAATCAATAACCCATATAGTTACTCATATAGCTACTGATCAACACATGCAGCAGTTTACAGAACAACAGACATAATGATGCACAAATTAAGACAGTTTAGTCACTAACCCATGCACTCAGTGAGACACATTTAATCACTCACTCATACAGTCAGTCATGCACCTACTAAATCCTTCATCCAGACACTTATACATCCGCTCATTCTTCAATATGTAAGACATATTTTAACTTTACAGAAACATACAGTCACTGGATGTTGTCATCAGTGATGTCATCAGTGATGTCATTTGAGATGTCATCAGTGATGTCATCAGTGATGTCACTGACCATGTCATGAATGATGTAATATGTGACATGATCAGCAGTGGATTGCGGGTGCGCGATATATAGTTAGTGCAACTAACTATATATGCGAATTTCAATGGTTTTGTGTGAGTAAAATAAGGTTTTGTAAATGCTAATTCCTAACTATATATGGTCTATAACCTATGGTTTTTTCAGTGAATTTTCATTTTCAAGGTTTTGTAAATGCTAATTCCTAACTATATATGGTCTATAACCTATGGTTTTTTCAGTGAATTTAAATGGTTTTTTAATAGCAAATATCAAAAGCTGTAAAATGTATTCTTCTTTTAAAGGAAAAATATATTTTATATGTATTTAATATAATTTTTTATGTATATACATTTTTTGAGGGAACGAATTTATCAACTATCATGCTGAAGAAGAGTGTGGGGAAAAAAAAACAAAGAGGAGGACTAAGAGGAAAGAACAATCAGTTCAAAAATACAATTGCTTTAAAGCATGAAGTGCTTTTCCACACATTTACATTTAAATAACCCATATTAGAACATACAAAATATCTACAGAGGAGACGGTGTACATTGAATTTTAGACTCTTCATTGGTACCTACATGTTGGTACTTACATCACCCACACAACACAATAGCTCTATTCAGAGCTACCCTACCTCAAAGCACTCTAAAATATTATTTTAATATTTCCCTTGGTTTTCCCCTTGTTACGCTTTCCGGAACGCTACCCGGTGCGCGGACCGGGCGCTAACCGTGCGAAAATTTGAAAAAAAAAGGTTTGTTTTTTTTTACATATATGGGCCTCCTCAGCCACCCTCAGAAAACCTAGGGGGTCAGGATATGTCTCCCGTGCCCCCTTATACCCATTCCCAACATTGTTTATCCTCCATCTTGTGACTAAATTCATCCGAAACACAAGATGGCGGACTCCCGTTACGCTACCGGTGAGCTACCCGGTTCGCATACCGGGTAGCGCTTCCCCAGCGAAAAAACGAAAAAAAAATTATTTTATTTTTTTGCCCCGCGGGGCCCTTTAATAGCCCCCACATCAATCCTAGGGGGTCAGGAGGGGTCTACCTTGCCCCCTTTCATTCATTTCCCCCTTCGTTTATTTCCACCTCTTGTCTCTCGATCCTACCGAGAGACAAGATGGCGGCCGCTCCGGACTGTTTAGAATGTTGACAGTCACCGGAGAGCCAATCCGCTTCTCCTCGCGAAGTTCCGTTACGCGTCTGGTACGCGAACCGGGGCGCTAACCGGGACGCTGTCACAGATATATATATTTTTTTGAACGTTAATTTCTCAAAATCCACTGGAGCACATATCTTGAGACATAGCAAAGGCACATCGGGCAAACAGTCTCTACAATTTTGCCAAGTTTCATAGAAATCCATTCAGCCGTTCGAGCTAAAAGTGAGTCCAACCGCCCTATGGAAAACTCAATGTTAAAAACACGTTTTGGGACCCCCCCTTTTTTCTCGGCCCCCGCTTGACGAAACACCCCTAAACTTTCAGGGGACGCTCAAAAACAAAATGTGCCATTTTCCTGAAAATTTCAGCCAATTCCGTCCATCAACGCCAAAGTTATTCAACATAGAGGGGTATATTATCAAGGGGTTTTATCTCCGCTTTTTTGGCTTTAAAAGCCAAGAAAGCGGAGATAAAATTATCTCCCTATTACCAAGCTGTCGCTAACACCAGTTAGCGACAGCTAATAGGAGATAGCGACCATCATGGGCCCCACTTTGCATGTCAGTGATATTTATCACTAATGATATGCAAAGTGGGCGTGCCAAGATGTTAGCGACTGGAAACAGTCGCTAACATCGCTATCTCCTATTACCAACTTTTGGAGATATTTGCGCTAAGGGCGAATATCTCCAAAAGCTAACACCTGCCCTGAGCAGTTCTTAGCCATGTTATCCAATGGGAGGTGGATAACATGGCTAAGAGCATTTGCTCGATAATGCATGAATATCGCTGACTTTTCAGCGATATTCATGCATTGCGGGCGTTTTTTATCGCATTTGCGATAAACCTTGCTAATAGCAAGGTTTATCTGCGATAAAAATCGCCGATGTGCGGCGATAATTTTTGTCTCTAAACAAGTTAGAGACAAAAATTATCGCTAGTTGTTGATAATATACCCCAGAATTTTCAGAAATCCCTATTCAAAAAAATCCTAACTATATATACCTACTGGCGACCGCCAGTAGGTAATATATATATATATATATATATATATATATATATATATATATATATATATATATATATATATATATAACATTTCTATGGCAAGATGAAACCCCTCATTTTGTTCCTTTTCAAATTAAATGTATTAAGTGTTACCACTTTATTCCAATCAAGATGAGATCAGGTGTGCCATACTTTTGTCATAAGAAAGACTGTTAGAGTTCTATTTGTTCTTTAGAACACTCTGGGACATTCTGTCATTGGGCTATAGTTGGGCTACATCTGGCTGATATTTGGGCTACATTTGGGCTCTTTTGTCTCTGGTGGCCATCTTGGGAGACTGCATATCAGAATTTTTTTTATGAAATATAAGAGGATTTTGAGAAGTCACTCAAAAGCTACCACCTGCCCTGAGCAGTTCTTAGCCATGTTATCCAATGGGAGGTGGATAACATGGCTAAGAGCATTAGCTCGGTAATGCATGAATATCGCTGAGTTTTCAGCGATATTAATGCATTGCGGTCGTTTTTTATCGCATTTGCGATAAACCTTGATAATAGCAAGGTTTATCTGCGATAATTTCTGACGATGCTTAGCGGTAAAAAATTCGTTGCTAAGCATCGTTAGGGATAAATATCGCTTAACTTTGGTAATATGCCCCAACGTCTGTTAACGTTCGATTCGAAGGAAATCAGAAAGTGTTGAAAAACATTGTCTGCGCCATCTTGCCTTTTTTCAAATGCCACACTTTTGTCGTGCACGGCAGTCATTTTAGATGCCTTTACCAGACCCACTCTCTGCACGCTGTCGATCCTTAGCATGGCTCCCCACCCTCGCAAGCATCTCCCCCAGGCACTGGTCACCCCCGTTCTCTGTCTTATGCATGGGTAATAAACCTCCCCCCATCTGCGCTGCTCTTCCCTGAGAATCACATCCTGTGCCCGCCCGACACCTCCCTTTCGCCCTATTCACTACCGCACCCTCTGACACTCCTTTTCCTCTGTGTCCGATTGTCCAGGCCGGTCCTAGGCTATCAGCTAGCCCTGCAGATGTAGTTTATGGCCCCAGCTGTAAAGAATCACCCCTCTTCAAAGGAGTTATAGTAGATCAAGGCCCACACTCGATGAGATCCGTCACAGCACACGCGTTCCTACTATCTGAAAACCATCCTGTATTGTGATTGGGGAGTGGACCGAGCCTGAAGCGGAAGATTCCAGGGATGACTCTTTGTACATCAAAGTTTTTACAATTATGTGTCACATTAAAAATATATAGCACTCCAACAAAGTAGTAAGATTATAAAACTTTAATAACTTATAAATATATACAACAAAACAAAAACAGTAAAAACATTTAAACATTTTTAGGGAAAAACAACGAAGTAGCGGTCGGCTGTGCGAATAGTCCCAACGCAGCACAACGTCCAGATTTCTGGACGGCACCCAGGTGATGTTGCCTGGGTGCCGCACTGATTTCGGCATCCGGCGTGGGGCGTCACGGGGGGTGGGTCATCAGTAGCAAACTGTTGTGCGAATAGTTCCAAGGCAGCAGAACGATGGCACCAAGGTGATGTCCAGTAAGTTGCCGCACTGGTTTTGGCATCCTTCAATGCTGCTCCGAATAACGGCGTGGGGCGCCCCGGGGGGGGGGGAGGCGGCGTGAACGGGCCTCTCCAGGTAGAGTCTCGTCTGTTGTAGTGGGGCGCCCCTTTACCGTTTCAGTTGCCATTCCGTCCGCTTTTGGTCCACTGTGTCAAAAGCCGCAATTCAGCTGAGTTGCGCCCACTCTTGCGGTGCAGCGATAGGCGGCTGTCACAGGACTCTCAAAATGGCGGCAGGCTCTTTCCTTTTTGGGCCTGGTCCACTGAAATGGCCCTGGGACACCTTGGAAATCGGACGCTTGTCTGCTAGGTCTTGGACCCCATTCTCAAAAGCGTCCCCTCCGCCTTGAGGATTCAACAAAAGTTTTGGGGGCCCCCGACTCCTGCAGGCTTCTGGTGGGGAGCGGCTGCCATGATTGCTCGCGGAAT
Organism: Lissotriton helveticus; assembly: GCF_964261635.1. NCBI lineage: Eukaryota > Metazoa > Chordata > Amphibia > Caudata > Salamandridae > Lissotriton > Lissotriton helveticus. The sequence continues at coordinate 478,027,429 of NC_136062.1, forward strand.
GACCACGACGGAGCCACGAGATGGTGGTGCTTTCATGGTGACGCCAGCTTCAGTCTGAAACATCCAGAAACAAGGTGGGGCTTTCATCGTTTGGGAAAAAAAAAAGTTTTCATCCAATGAAAAGTGTTATTTTTAGGTCATATGATCAAGCCTTCCATCATTAGGAAACCAAAAGTAAAATGAACCAATGAAAAGTTTTATAAACAAGTCACATGACCTGTTATGCGGCATAGGGTATAAAATGCGGAGAAAATACGTTGGCACGTGAGGCGGCGTCAGTAGCGGACCGATGTGCGAATAGGCCGAAGGCAACACAACGCGCCAAGATCCGGATGGCACCGAGGTGGTGTCCAGCAAGTTGCAGCACTGGTGTGGCCATCCTACAATGCTGAAAGTCGGCGTGGGGCGCCCCGTTGGCCTGTGAGTTCGCGTCAGTAGCGGACCGATGTGCGAATAGGCCGAAGGCAGCACAACGCGCCAAGATCCGGATGGCACCGAGGTGGTGTCTAGTAAGTTGCCGCACTGGTGTGGCCATCCTACAATGTTGAAAGTCGGCGTGGGGCGCCCCGTTGGCCTGTGAGATGGCGTCAGTAGCGGACCGATGTGCGAATGGGGCCAAAGGCAGCGCAACAATATTTTCTGAATAGAAGACACCACAAGGCGCTGAGATGCCAAGATCCGGATGGCACCGAGGTGGTGTCTAGCAAGTTGTGGCACTGGTGTGGCCATCCTACAATGGTAAAAGTCGGCGTGGGGCGCCCTGTTGGCCTGTGAGATGGTGTCAGTAGCGGACTGATGTGCGAATGGGGCCAAAGGCAGCGCAACAATATTTTCTGACTAGAAGACACCACAAGGCGCTGAGATGCCAAGATCCGGATGGCACCGAGGTGATGTCTAGCAAGTTGCTGTACTGGTGTGGCCATCCTACAATGCTGAAACTCGGCGTGGGGCGCCCCATTAGCCTGTGAGATGGCGTCAGTAGCGGACCGATGTGCGAATGGGGCCAAAGGCAGCGCAACAATATTTTCTGAATAGAAGACACCACAAGGCGCTGAGATTCGGTTACCACCGAGGTGATGTCTAGCAAGTTGCCGCACTGGTGTGGCCATCCTACAATGCTGAAAGTCGGCGTGGGGCGCCCCGTTGGCCTGTGAGATGGCGTCAGTAGCGGACCGATGTGCGAATGGGGCCAAAGGCAGCGCAACAATATTTTCTGAATAGAAGACACCACAAGGCGCTGAGATGCCAAGATCCGGATGGCACCGAGGTGGTGTCTAGTAAGTTGCACTGGTGTGGCCATCCTACAATGCTGAAAGTCGGCGTGGGGCGCCCCGTTGGCCTGTGAGATGGCGTCAGTAGCGGACCGATGTGCGAATGGGGCCAAAGGCAGCGCAACAATATTTTTGGAATAGAAGACACCACAAGGCGCTGAGATTCGTTTAGCACCGAGGTGGTGTCTAGCAAGCTATGCAGCTGAGTTGCGTGCGCACTTGCGGCGAATAGGTCAAAGGCAGCACAACAATGTTTTCTGAATAGAAGACACCACAAGGCGCTGAGATTCGGTTACCACCGAGGTGGTGTCTAGCAAGTTGCTGCACTGGTGTGGCCATCCTACAATACTGCTCCGAATAACGGCGTGGGGTGCCCGAAGGGGGGGGGGAGGCGGCGTGAACGGGCCTTCCTAGGTGGAGGCTCGTCTGCTGTAGTGGGGCGCCCCTTTACCGTTTCAGTTGCCATTCAGCTGAGTTTCGGCTGCTCTTGATGCTACAGCGACAGGCGGCTGCAACAGGACTCTCAAAATGGCGGCCTGTTCTTTGGATTTGGGCCTGGTCCACTAAAATGGCCCTGGGACACCTTAGAACTCGGACGCTCGATTTTTTTTTCCTTTCCTCTACATGCAAAAAAAGGTAAATGCCTGGTACGTTATACGCTTCATCTGCCACGATGTACTCTCCAGAGGAACCGAAAAAAAATATAGTTATGGTAACTATACCATGCATCGTCATATGGAGAGGTGGCACCAATTAATTATAGTGCTGCATAAAAGAGAGATTTGGAGGAGAACCCCCGACCTGCCAGTACATTCATCAAAGAAGTGGCACTGACAGCATCAGAGGCAAGGGAAACGGTCCCAAATATTTAGAAGAACTTTGGAAAGATTAAAATGACATGTTTAGATTGTGGTAAATTAATTTCATGTGGACAGATGAGTGTTACTCTAATAAATACAGCATATGAACATCATCATAGTCGATGGTTGGTAGAGACATTTTGACTATATCCTGGACCTGCCCGTCCTCGCCCAAAATGGCGCCGGAATAAATGGGACTCGTAACTCCTTGTTGTGTACTGGTTGCAGAACCTTGAAATCACGAGATACGTATGCAGTTTTGAAGCACATGGCGGGCGGGGACGAGAATTGATTGAGTATTTCGACATCCCTATTGATATTAAGTTCTGATGTGTTATTGATTACTGTACTATTGAAAGTTCGAATTAACGTCACCCATGGTACTTGCCCGCAAATGTATATCTAGATAATTTTATTGTAACTGGCCCTGTCGTATTTTAATTATAAAATGTACGTCCACCGATTCCGCAACTGTTAGACACCTTAGTTCTTGCAACCTAATGGCCCGCCCGTTACGTTCCTCTACAGTGTAAATGTCTACTCATCATATACGATTACAGTTTGCTCCGTGGCCGGCCCACGTGGTTATAGGCTCGTATTTGTATAATGAAATTTTCACAATAAAGGTTTTTAAAAGAAAACATGGTAGTAGTATATACATTGGTAAAGTTTTTAATAATAGTCACTGTTTTAGAATCATTAAAAGGCAAGTGAAATAAAGCAGACCAATTACATGAAGGGTAAAAGGTATAATACGCAGGAACGCAGTAAAGATAAATGGTCAAGGGCTGTTGTGTTTTCTACTCCTGCAACATAAAGTGATCGATAAGAATCTCATATTCAGGCGTATCGGCGACTAAGACAGCAGTTCGACCCTCTTTTGCTCAACGGCTCCGTCATGGGACGAAGAAACGCCCTTTTTCTCGAAAAAAGAATATATTTTACTTGCAGGACAGTTGTAAATTTTCCGGGAAAGTACATTAGCCTGGAACATTATAACATATATTTAAGAAAAAATAATGTTCGGAAGTAATAAAAAGCGTAATTTTTAGGTCATATGACCAAGCCTTTCATCATTAGAATAAGAAAAGTAAAATGAACCAATGAAAAGTTTTATTAACAAGTCACATGACCTGTTATGCTTACGTTACGCGCTGCGCGTCGCGCCCCGGATGACTTCCGGATGCGCTAACGCGGCGCGTCATATGACGCATTACGCGACAACGCAGGTCCAGAATATAGTCAAAATGTCTCCACCAACCAGCGGTCGGAACACAACCCCTTTCAGCAGGCTAAATAGTTCTGTTAAATGACAACAGAAGGGACAGGCAACAAGAACCATCAGTCAAAGAGGGGAGGGCTAGTTCTTCTCTACCGGGTTACATTGGGGCGCTACCGGAACTGATCGAATTGGTAGTCTACAGTGTTTCTGGATGTTTCAGACTGAAGCTGGGGTTAGCATGAGAGCACCACCATTTCGTAGCTCCGTCGTGGCCATTCCGCGAGCAATCATGGCAGCCGCTCTTTATCGTTATTTTGGGCGGGGTGGGTGGCGGAGCCGAGCTGTATTGCAGCCATCATGGTGTGGAGTTCAGTTCATCTCACTAGTTTCGTATTTGTCATGAGGGGTTGTTCCTAATGTTTCTATTTTAGCGAGGTCAAAAAGAGATCCCATTAGTGGCCTACTGATTTTGCTCGATTCCTTTTGTTTTTTTACACGATTTTTCGTTATCTGCAAAGACTAAACAGAGTATTGCGACTCTGTGTTTGTTTGTAAATAGAGAATGAACCAAAGAGAACCAATTCTAAAACAGTAAATGCTTGGATAACAATCAATCAAATGGAGAGAGAAGCAGGCACGACGTATTACAACGGGGGCAAAGGCCTGCGTTAACTACCTTTCACTATCTGCAAAGAGAGAGTACTCCTAATAGAAATGAGGGGGGGGCAGCATTCAAAGCAGATCAGTGTGCATAAACACGAAAATGTTTTTACTTACCACGTACTTGACATTCGACAGCTTATGATATTTGCTATTAAAAAACCATTGAAATTCACTGAAAAAACCATAGGTTATAGACCATATATAGTTAGGAATTAGCATTTACAAAACCTTGAAAATTCACTGAAAAAACCATAGGTTATAGACCATATATAGTTAGGAATTAGCATTTACAAAACCTTGAAAATTCACTGAAAAAACCATAGGTTATAGACCATATATCGTTAGGAATTAGCATTTAAAAAACCTTATTTTACCCACACAAAACCATTGAAATTCCATATATAGTTAGTTGCACTAACTATATATCGCGCACCCGCAATCCACTGCTGATGATGTCACATATTTATTTATTTTTATTTTTATTTATGTGGTTTATAGAGCGCACAGCTACCCCCGAAGGGGTGTCCCGGCGCTAGAACCTGAGCCTCCAGGGGAGAAAAAGGAGCATAGAGCATGGCGAAACAGTGGGGAAATCAAAGTCCGGAAAAGAGCCAGGTTTTGAGTTTGGCTCGGAAGATGGATTCGGAGGGACAGAATCTCAGATCGATTGGCAGAGTGTTCCACAGTTTTGCCGCAATGACACTGAACCCTCTGCCACCCATTCTAGATAGTCTAAAACGGGGGGAGATCAGGAGGCGGCGGTCATTGGATCTCAAGGATCTGATGGAGCGAGATATCGAGACACGTTTTTTCAGGTAGTTGGGACCGAGGTCGTTGACGGCTCGGTAGGTAAGGGTAAGGATCTTAAACTGAATATGACTAGCCACTGGTAGCCAGTGGAGTTCCTTACGATACGCGTATACAGATTGGCGGTAGGGGATATTACCAATCAATCTGGCCGCCGCATTTTGGACAATCTGTAGCCGGTCTAACAGATACTGGGGGGCACCAGCATATAGGCTGTTAGCATAGTCCAGGTGGGACGTGATGAGGGCTTGGGTAACTGTACGGCGGGAATCCAGAGGGAGATAGGGGAGAATTTTTTTGATCATGCGCAACTTCAGGAAGCAGGCAGAGGTCACTTTATTGATCTGAGTTTTGCATGAGAGAGAGTCATCAAACTGGAAACCCAGGTTTCGAGCAGAGTGAACGGGAGAGGGCGCGGGATCAAGTGCCGTGGGCCACCACCAGGAGGAGGGGATGGGAGCTTTCTGATTGAAAAATAGTACCTCCGTTTTGTCTGCATTTAGTCTGAGGTGGTTAGCAGTCATCCAGACACTGATATTACATCATTCATGACATGGTCAGTGACATCACTGATGACATCACTGATGACATCTCAAATGACATCACTGATGACATCACTGATGACATCTCATTTGACATCAATGACCACATCACTGATGATATCATTCATGTGACAATACAATGCATCTCCTCACATTTTAATATAACCTCTGTTTCACCCAGTGTTAAATACAGAGTATAATTTTTGAAACCATTGACACACCAATACTAGTTACTACATACGCACTCACTGATTCCTACGTCTACACACACCTTCACTCATTCACCCATACAATCATTCATACATACAATCACTCATCTTTACAACACTATCATATGCACTCATACACCTATACAGACACTCACAGTCTGCCACTCATCCATGGAGTTACTCACACACCTAGTCAGTCCTGTAAAGAATCAATGACACTTCCATTTTCTTGTCTATACAGTTAAACATAGAGCACCTTACATTTTCAAACATATACTAACACATACTTACCTTCTTATACAATCATTGATACAAGTACACATTGATCTGCACAGAGTCACACACCTCCCAGCCAGCCACACACACACTCAGTCTCCCATACAAATACTTGGGCAATCAATCAATAACCCATATAGTTACTCATATAGCTACTGATCAACACATGCAGCAGTTTACAGAACAACAGACATAATGATGCACAAATTAAGACAGTTTAGTCACTAACCCATGCACTCAGTGAGACACATTTAATCACTCAGTCATACAGTCAGTCATGCACCTACTAAATCCTTCGTCCAGACACTTACACATCCACTCATTCTTCAATATGTAAGACATATTTAAACTTTACAGAAACAAAAAATCACTGGATGTTGTTATCAGTCATGTCATCAGTGATGTCATTTGAGATGTCATCAGTGATGTCATCAGTGATGTCACTGACCATGTCATGAATGATGTAATATGTGACATCATCAGCAGTGGATTGCGGGTGCGCGATATATAGTTAGTGCAACTAACTATATATGGAATTTCAATGGTTTTGTGTGGGTAAAATAAGGTTTTTTAAATGCTAATTCCTAACGATATATGGTCTATAACCTATGGTTTTTTCAGTGAATTTTCAAGGTTTTGTAAATGCTAATTCCTAACTATATATGGTCTATAACCTATGGTTTTTTCAGTGAATATATATATATATATATATATATATATATTTATATATATAGATAGGACAAAAAGAAGATGTGGATAATGCTCCACGGATTATCACTACGTTTAACAGGCAACATAGACAGTTGAAAGCTATCATTAATAAAAATTGGCCCATTTTGCGAACGGATGCTGTTCTGGTACCTTGCCACAGAGCCTGCAAATTTGGTACTAATCGCACTTCATACACTACACCTTTTAGCCCCAAAGAGATACAGATCAAAGGGCACTATACTTGCCGGACAGAATACGCTGTCTATGTTCTTACATGTACCTGTGGCCTCAACTATGTGGGCAGCCTCAAGCTTCAAGTGCATGCCCGCATTCTTCAACACTTGAGAGCTATTGTCAATAACGATGCCACCTATCCGGTGGCTCGTCATTTTAAAGACATGCATAACAATGATCGCCAATGTCTCACTTATTTTGTGATTTATGCCATCCCCAAGTTACGAAGGGGTGGTAATAGAGAAAGAATGTTGATACAATTGGAGAACCATCTAATATTACAACTAGACACAGAGGCCCCCTTTGGTTTGAACACTACTGAAGAGATGTATACTTATTTGTAGTTGTGTATGAACTGTGACATATGTTTCCCTAGCACTTTATAGAAAAAATTTGACTTGGTTATTTTTCATCAAATGGATATACCTATTTATTTACTTGCATTGTATACCATATTTTACCTCGCATTTATATATATTTTTTACATGCATGATCAGAATTGATTCTGTTTATTACATTTCAGGACATCTCTATGTATATTCACAGTTCCGACATAAACTGTCGTAGGTTACTCTTGCTGTGCAAGATTTTTTAGATTTGGGCGTATTTGCACATTTATAGCACTTTCAATATTTTTGCACTCACATGATTTTTATTGGTAGTAGCATCACTCATTTATTCTTCACTTTGAGGAGGTGGTCAGTTGATGTTTTCTCATGGAATTTTTACAGACTATCATTAATTTTTATGATCATTTACTTTTTAGAATAGATGTGTTGCATTTATCCTATATGTAATAATATATTTGAAACACCTGTCACATTTTAGTAGCCCCATTGCATTTATGCTGGTATAAAGGGCTTTTTTAAATGTTTAATACTTGTATTTATACAGGTATATATTAATGTATTTATTTATATATCAATATATTTATATATTTAAATATTACACGAGTCTCACTAATATCTCTGTTCTGTCGATATGTATTAACTGGTATATATTAGGATTGCTATTGTGCACTATTCACTAGTATTTTTTCTGATCTGAATCTGGTACAAAAGCTTATAGTCTGTTTCCATTTTAACTGATCATGTGACACGGGTTCAGCATTTTTAAAATAGTCTTTCCGCAAAGCCAGCCATATGTGATCAAGGCCGTTTTACCGGCCGAAACACGTCATAGCAAGCAGTTGAGAGCAATAAAAAAATTCTTCTTTTGCCACTTAGAGGAGTTCAATTTTTCCCTCTCGCCACACCAGGAGGCTCAGGAATGTTTGCATTAAATATATATATGTATTGAATATATTATATATATATATATATATCCCAAAAACAATGTGATCCAGCAGGAGTTGAGAGCGCTCCACAGCGTGTGCTTGCTCAGGGGTCGGATCCAGACCCAATTATTATTTTTAAACAAAAGGAGCAGCACATCCAGGATATTTCAAAGCTACTTTATTGAAGCTTCACCCCACCAACGCGTTTCAGCCTCACCAGGCTTTGTTCACGGTCAGTAAGTCCTTCAACTCTTTTCACATTTATACTAGCCCATTTTAGCCATTATGAGGCATTATGGGATACGTAGTTTCATATATTTTCAAAAAGTTAATTAACAAAAAGAAAGACTGGTGTTTTTCATTAAACTTTCTTAGGTGTCAAATGCTTCATATTCAATTCATATGGGCAATTTCAACAGTTCATGAGGGATTAGTTCCCAGTCAGTTTTCAATGGTAGTTGGGTATAGTACCCTGTTGAGTTCAGATAGACTCAGCTGGTCTCTCGTAACAGTCACTCCAAGTGTATGTGAAGGTCTTCCCCAAAGTTCATACCTCTTGGCATTTTGGTTCGAAAACGGATGATTAGCCGGGACTCCATCTGTCTCAGTTTCCTAACTGTGTCACCGCCTCTTTCCGTTTTCGTGAGCATTTTGAGTCCGTAAAATCTCATGGTTTTCCAGTCACCGTTCTGGCAAGTGTTGATATGTTTTGCTGTTGCATAGAGCATATTTTTGTTTTTCACTGCTCTGATATGTTCCAACATTCGTTTCTTCAACATGCAGGTCGTGCTGCCTATGTATTTGCTGCCACATTTGCACTCGATCACATACACAACATTTTTGGATGTGCATGTGATCTGTTGGTCAATCTGCATCATCTTGCCATTGGGTTCTTCAACCGATTTCTTACTCATGCCAATCTTGCAGGCCTTGCAACTGGAGCAAGGCTTGAATCCTTTTCGTTGGTTTGTCAACCAGTCAGTTTGCATCTTAGCTTGAAAGTGGCTTTTCACCAAGCAGTCCTGAAGAGATCTATTTTTTTTGTAGGTTATTTGTGGTTGTTTTCCTACTAGCTCTCCTATATCTGGATCTCCGGATACAAGATGCCAATATTTCTTCATTTTGTTGGCGATCATTCCACTTTCCTTATTGTATGTGGTTACAAATCTCGGCGGGTCGTTTTCCACTGCTTTCTTCGGTTTTTCCACCAGTAGTTCTGTTCTTGTTTTTTGATCAACCTTCTTTTTACAGTTTTGTAGTACTCGATCGTGATATCCTCGTGATTTAAATCTCATCTTGCTTTCATTGATTTTTGTTTCTGCATCATCCGGTACAGAGCAATTTCTTTTCAGTCTGATATATTCCCCATATGGGATGCTCTTAATCAGTGCTTGTGGGTGAAAGCTTGTGCCATGCAGCACGCTGTTGGTTGCTGTCTTCTTGCGGAACAAAGTGGACTCTAGTTTGCCATCTGAAATATAAATTTCAGTGTCCAAAAACGCAATTTTCTTTGTGCTCGTTGTGCACGTGAATTGTAAACCTACTGTGTTTTGATTCAGTTTAGAAAAGTAGTTGCGAAAATCAGAGTCCGATCCATGCCAAATAATAAACAGATCATCTATGTACCGGACCCACAATATGATCCGATCCAGATCTGATTGATTGACTGTGTTCCAAGCAATGGTTTTCTCCCACCAGCCCATGGTGATATTGGCATAGTTGGGAGAAAATGAAATGCCCATGGCAGTCCCACACTCTTGTTTGTAGAGCTCTTGGTTGAATATGCAAACATTATTTGATAAGCAGATCTTAATCATTTTCAAGAGCATGTTGGTGTGCTCCAAGGTTGAGATACTTCTCTGTTTCAAGAAATACTGGCATGCTTCCATACCTACATCATGTCTGATTGAAGTATAGAGAGAAACAACATCTATTGTTGCTAATAGATATTGTTCATTCCAACTTATATCCTGAATTATTCTTAGAAATTGTCCAGTGTCCTTGATGTAGGAAGGCATGCTTTGGGCGATTGGTGCCAGAAATGTGTCCACATACCTTGATAGGTTTTCATAGATGGAGCTGCAGGAGGACACGATTGGTCTGCCGGGAGGGTCTATTAATGTTTTATGTATTTTCGGCAGAAAATATATACAGGGCATTGTTGGAAAGTCAATGTTTAGAAATTTTTTCTCATCATCATTTAATAATCCTTTTTGATGCCACTCATCCAGATGCTCTTTTAGTTCCTTTAACATCTTGGCGCTAGGATTATTGGAGAGTTTCGAATAGTTTTGTTGTTGATTTAGTTGTCTCATGGCTTCTTTCTTATAGTCGCTGGTATCCATTATTACTAGGTTGCCCCCTTTATCAGCGGGTTTAATAGTAATTGAGTCATTATCCATGAGTGACTTGAGTGCTTTCCTTTCCTCGGTTGTTAGGTTTTCCCTGTTGTTGTTTCTTATCTTTTGTAATTTATCCAGCTCCTCATTGACAGCATCCGAAAATAGATCAATTTTGTTTCCTGGTGACAGAACAGGATAAAATCGGGACTTCCTTCTTAACCCCGTTTCAGGTCTCTGAACTCAACAGGGTACTATACCCAACTACCATTGAAAACTGACTGGGAACTAATCCCTCATGAACTGTTGAAATTGCCCATATGAATTGAATATGAAGCATTTGACACCTAAGAAAGTTTAATGAAAAACACCAGTCTTTCTTTTTGTTAATTAACTTTTTGAAAATATATGAAACTACGTATCCCATAATGCCTCATAATGGCTAAAATGGGCTAGTATAAATGTGAAAAGAGTTGAAGGACTTACTGACCGTGAACAAAGCCTGGTGAGGCTGAAACGCGTTGGTGGGGTGAAGCTTCAATAAAGTAGCTTTGAAATATCCTGGATGTGCTGCTCCTTTTGTTTAAAAAAAAAAATATATATATATATATATATATATATATATATATATATATATATATATATATATATATAATCGCTCCAAGTGTACCAAAGGGTCTTGGGTCACTCGCAGGCGGTTGCTTTTACGCGATGGTACTCGCGTTTCAATCGAGGCTCAAGCTCCGTCCCCATCCGTGGAACAAAGTACAGCACTCCGAGGGTAAAGGCAAGATTTCTTTATTTCGCCGTTAGCAGTGTGGACAACTCTTGGTCGCTGAAACGCGTTGGGTTTTTTCTTTTTGGATTCAACATGCTGGAATGAATTTAAATAAATAATCCTATTTTGCAACCTAATTGGAGTGTCGATTTCGCTATATATATATATATATATATATATATATATATATATATATATATATATATATATATATATGTATATATCCAACAACAGGTAGCCTTCTAGTGAAGAGGCCCACACAAGAGAATTATTTCCAACACTTTAATGGTGGTAATGGCAAGAGCCACGGAGATGCTGTCAGCACTGCAAAGTTCAAAGAAAAGCCTGACGCGTTTCGTGCTTCCTAGCACTTAATCATGGGCTTGTAACTCCCTCCGTTAGGCGGCAACAACAATTAATAAAGCATCATCAGTCCCCGCCTCAGTGGACGTTACCAGCACCGTGGCATAATGGTAGTTGTAGTTCCAGTATTTCTCAAGTGAGATGCCATGCCCCAAACTTATTCCAAGGATTAAAATGTCATTCCAAGTGGGTAGTGTGACACAGTCCGACCTCACACCAACGTTTAATACCTCCATTAACGCTCTCCTGTCCCACGCGCTGCCACACATTTCATTGCAACAGCAGGGTTACTTTCCTCAAAGCGGAGCTCTCTTCGCGGCCTAAGGCATGGCCGCAATACATCCAACGACAGGTGGCCTGCTAGTGAAGAGGCCCACACAGGAGAATTATTTCCAACACTTTAATGGTGGTAAGAGCATGAGCCACGGAGATGGTGTCAGCCCTGCAAAGTTCAAATATATATATATATCCATACCAATATATATATATACTAATATATATGCCAATAACATCAAATCTATTTTTTTAAACCATACTATTATAAATACTATTATACATACTATTATAAATAAAAACATTAAACTATTTAAAAATCTTTAAACTTAAATTTACCACTCCAGTCTGTGCAACAGTAGGGAAGTGTTGGATAGCGAGGGGATAAAAATTACTATTCCCTCTCCAGTGAGTGCAACAGTAGGAAAAGTGTTGGATAGCGGAGGGGTGAAGCATAGCATTCCCACTCCAGTCAGTGCAATAGTAGGGAAAGTGTTGGATTGCATAGAGGTAAAAAGTACTATTCCCACTCCAATGTGTGCAACAGTAGGATAAGTGTTGGTTAGCGAAGGGGAAGAAATTACCATACCCACTCCAGTGAGTGCAACAGTAGGATAAGTGTTGGATAGCGAGGTGTAAACATTACTATTCTCACTCTAGTGAGTGCAACAGTAGGGATGTACTGGATAGTGGAGGGGTAAAAATTTATATTTCAACTCCAGTGAGTGCAACAGTAGGGAAGAAAGTGTTGGATAAAAGAGGGGTAAAAATTACTATCCCCACTCCAATGAGTGCAACAGTAGGGAAAGTGTTGGATAGATGAGAGTTAAAACTTACTATTCCCACTCCAGTCTGTGCAACTCTAGGCAAAGTGGTGGATTGCGTAGGGGTAAAAAATACTATTCCCACTCCAATGAGTGCAACAGTAGGGAAAGTGTTGGATAGTGGAGTCGTAAAACATACTATTCCCATTCCAGTGAGTGCAACAGTAGGGACAGTGTTGGATTGCGTAGGGGTAAAAATGACTATTACCACTCCAGTGGGTGCAACAGCAGGGAAAGTGTTGGATAGTGGCAGGATAACATTTACTATTCCCACTCCAATCAGTACAACAGGAGGGAAAGTGTTGGATTGCAAAGGGATAACAATTAATATTCTCAAACCAGTCAGTTAAAAAGTAAAAACAAACAAAATATTAACAACAAAAATATTTTTTTTAAACAAAATAAATTAATACATATATCAATATATTAAAAATGAATACAGATATATTTAATAGTACACATTTAAAAAAAACATATTATAATGTTAAATGCATATGACAAATACCTAGCAATATTATATTAAATAAAATAAAAATAATGTTCACACAAAGAAATGTTTGTAATTAGAAGTTATTCAGAATCAAAAACATTAACTAGTACATACATTTACTTTTTTTTATTTCATACCCTATAACACCACACAATTCAAAATCCAAATCTAAATTTTATATAAAAAAATATACATACATAATTAACATAAATAATTACCAATTAAAGACATATTATTAATTAAAAACAAATTAAAACTCATACAAATTTATACACTTCCCACACTTTACCCCTTTAATCCCCACAACCCACTGGTAAAATTAGACTGTAAAAAATTAATTTCACAATGTAAACTTATTTTCAATAAAAAAAATAATAGCATATAAAAACGAATTATAAAGTAAGTAAAATGAATGTACTCCCTACTCTTTACCCCCAAAAAGTAAATCCCACATACAAAAAAGTAAACAACTTCCCTAATTAAATATCAATTAATTAACATTAATGATGAACCAATTATTACCCCTTTAAACACCATAACCCACACCTAACATTAATTCCACAAATACCATATTTAATTTTCAATTAATTAATCAATATCAATCAAAAATGAATTATTAATTAATGGTAAAGAAATTACTTCCCATCCTTTATCCCATAAACCCTTCAACCTGCACCTACAAAATTACACAATTACCATAATTATCAATTAGTATTAATTAACAAATTAATAGTTAATTACAAATAAATTACTTCCACAATTAACACTATATAATTTAAATTAAATAAATAAACCATAATCATTAATTTATTAAAATTAAATTACTTCCCACCCTATTCTCTTATAAACCCACAACCCGCTACGGAATTAAACATGCAAAATGTAATTAAAATAAAATTGATAACTACTAAAAATGTAACACATATATCAAAAAACATAAACAATACTTATTCAAAAAATACATCATGTACATTTAAATGATAGACTGTAATACATAAACCAAATTAAAAAATTGATATTTCAAACAGCTATATATTTGCAAACAATATTAATGACTTCTTTTTTTTTTTTATAATATTTCATACCTTAAATTAAATGTTCTTGACCACTATATTCTTGCTGTCAATATTTCTGAATCCCGGTATTTCCAACTCGATATTTGTGTAAGTCGACATTTCCAACTCGATATTCTGCCTCAACACCATATAATGCATAGTAGACCTGACTTCTTAACCGAGTTTGGTAATAATTGTACAATTTTGAATTGGAATACTGTTTTTCTTAACTTCTTATCCCATTATAGTGTATTGTCAGGCTTTGATTTTATCATACAAGTGTATCGTTCGGAGAGGGTAGATTGTTTATACTAAATATCATTGTCAAATATAATCATGTTGCATTAAAGGTAGCAAAAGTCTTGGTTTCAAATTTATAAATATAAGTTCTAATTTGTAAATATTTCAAAAAAGAATTTAATGCAAGTTAAATTCAATTTGTAGATAGATATAGAAATTATTTTAAAGAACAATTATCAAATTAGCTATTCCTGATTTGTGCCAGTTATATGGATAATGGCTCAGGTTATTCTGGGTTATTTAGCAGGGGGGTGTATACCATATATTGCCCGCATTGTTGTTGGTTTTTATTCTACCTTTATTAAAGAATCTGGGATTGCTATATTTTCTCCTAGAATATCTAGAGATGTCTTTGAGTGGTTTCAGGGCCCAGTTTCCTCTAAAGATGACAACTACATGCAAAAGTGTAATACCTTATCCCAAGCTAGTCCACTGATATAGCCTCCAAACTGACAAAGCCCACCTCCCTCGACTAATTGGTAGCTTCAGCTGTTTGACTGATCCACGAACTATTTTATCTTTCCAACTAAATTTAGAAATTACAGAGTTCAATTCTTTAAAATAAGTATTTAGGATATAAAGTGGCAACGCCTAGAATAGATATAAAACTTTAGTAAAACGTTCATTTTAATTGGGTTAATGTGGAGGGAAAACAGCATTTTTTTCACATTGCTTATAAAGTTTTGATATGTTGTAATAAAGACATGTAATTGTATTTAAAACCTAAATCGAGTTTTGGTGCAACCAAAAATGTCCAAATATCTGGCTACTGGTGTCTTATTGGAAATGAATTTGTATCCTGACAATTTGGCAAATATTTTTGCCATTTGTTCTATGATATTTAGTTGAGCAGAAATTGAGTGTGTCTAATGGAGAATAAATGTCTGGTTGGAATGGGGCACTTGCATATGAGGTTGTTTTATATATGGGTCCACATAAAAAGCATATAGAATAGGCAATAGAGAGCATCCTTGCCAGGCAACTCTAGGCAAAGATAATGCAGAAGAAATATTGCAATTGATGCAAATTCAAACTATTGGTTATTAGTACACATGTCTGAATTCAATAAAGTCTGAATGTATGTTTAATTCTTGTAACAGTTACCGCAAAGAGTAACAAGATATCCAATCAAATGCTTTTTCCGTGTCTAAAATGATACTATTTAGGAGTTCTTGTAATGTCTTAGCCCCATCTAAAAGTGTAGTAACAAAATTAGACTGTATGGTAGTATCTTTACCTGGAATGTTGGTTTTCTAAGATTAGTGGTAAGACGACACTGTGTATTCTAGTAGTTATTATTTTAGTGTACATTTTAGAGTCTGGATTTAAAAGAGAAGCAGCACACTATGATCTACAATCAAGTGGGTTGTTATCTTTTTTCACAAACATTGCTATTGTGACTTCATGCTACGGGAAAGAATAATGATGAAATTGAATTGATTCATATTTAGTAAATTTCTGGTAGAATATATTCGGATCCCAACGCTGTACCAAATGACATGTTAAATAGTGGGGTTATTTTCTCTTCTGAAGTGTATTCCACCTTTAACACAGTGTTTGCAGTTTTGTTTATTGTTGGTGAATATGTTACTGTCAGATACTCATGAATGTAAAAAAGAAAAGGTATTTTGTTCTGATTCTCATGATGTTGCCTGGAATGGTGTTGTTGAAATGTATACAAGCTCTCCTGACAGCGATAAGTAGAATTACCAGTCTTGTCCCTTAATTTCGGTTATATTATGAGTATGTTCTTTTTACCTACTCATAGGGGTGAGCAGTTTCTCTGACTTTTTCCTATTTCACTTATTTGGATTTGAGATTGGTATGCTTTTTAGTTTGTTCTGATTTGTCTTTTTGCCAAAATGCATCCATGTAGAGAGTTACTTGTTAGCAAGTATTATCACAACTAGGGAGTTTCTGTCACATCTGACTAATATGTAGTTTAATTAAACCATCTAATTGCTGCCTAAGAATGTCCCCTTTTTGAAAATCAGGTTTCCTAATTTGACAACAAAGGACTGTGAAATCCCTCTAATATATACTCAATAGAGTTCCACAAAACAGCTGGTAATACAGTGCAAGAGTTAGTAATGCATTCTGAAACTTCTGGTATTTGATATTTAATCAAATCTTTGTGATTGATTAAGAATCTTGGAAAAGAGCAACTATAGTGGATGATGTCATGGTGAGGTAGATTTGCTGAGTGATCGGAGTACATCACATGATATATCTTTGTTATGCATGTTGGAGAGATCACTGTGCTCGTTAGGCATAAGTCAATTTGACACTATTGTCTGTGAGGTCTAGGAAAGAAAATGTAGTGCTGTGTGCTCAGTTTTTGATAACTCTATGAGCCAAGTAGTTCTAACGTATCCATCATATTAAAAAATACTTGTTCTCGTGTTATGCATACATGTGGCGTAAGCACTGTTAGTGATATCGAGCTGGGGGTTTAGTATTTATTCCTGATAGTTAAATGATAGCTACTTAGTTCTAGCATGATTTCTGGGAGGAAATGGTGCACTCATGATTAAGGGCATACAGAGACACCATGACAAAATTGTTTTCTAGATTCTAAATCTCTTATTTCTGCTAATACTAGTCTGCCTAGTTTATTGGTTTTGAGGGTTTTGATTTTCCATAAGTTATTAAGTATTAAGATAGTAACCCTGCTTCGTCCAGTAGTAGAAGAAAAGTTGACAGAATCATAAATTCTAGGTTTTGAATGGCCTCTGGTACACTTGGTCGAATTAATAGTTACTGTCTCTCATTTTGTGAGATAGGTTTTTAACAAATTTAGAATAGCCCGTTTTAAATGCCAGGCTTCTGAGTATATTCTAGCTTTTTTATTCCCCCTCCTAATGCCGTTAACATTCCTATTCAAAATTCTAACCTACTTATATTTTGTTCAAATACTGTTGATGTTCACCTGCCATTCCTCGCTCTCTATCATCTTGTAATAGCTGCTGGTTATAACTTCTCTCCATCCCTCTTTTCCTCATCCAGACCTTCAACTCAATCCCTCATGTATCCTGCTCTGACTTTTTCCAACCTCCTAAAAGAGAGGAAGACAAACATGCCATATGACTGTAATGAGATGCATGCAGACCAAATGTTAGGGGGGGGGTTCCTTCTTTGGTCTCCTAAGCTAACGGTATCATGAGGAAATCAGAGACGAAAATAATGGTCCTCAATAACATCTCTCAACCTGAGCCCAGTGCCTAATTTGAGGCGGTGATATCCGTATCTCAGCCCTGGCACTCAGTTGTCAACACCTGCACTGATGATAGTCTACCACACGGTGGCATTCTTTGTCTAATTTAGAGACCTAACAACAACAGTTGTTTGTTGATTCAATACACCTTAAAATGACTAATAACTGCCTCCCAAACCATTCTTATAGCTTTGGACGCCTAGAATAGTCCGAATTGTCACATTTGGAGAAGTATGTTGCTTAGTAGCTGTGTTGGCACTGTACTTGGCAATGGATGGTGAAAGCCACAGTGGCCTCCTGGCAAAGGCTCGTCACATATTTCTCCACAAATTAAGCACTCTCCGAGCCAGGTTACCTATACAATCTGGTCTGTGTCTTTCCTACTAAGAATTGTTTCCCCATCATTGGGTCAGAGAAAATGTATAAAGAGCTGTGCTAGTTTATTTTCAGGGAGGCCCTGGCAGCAAAGGATACTGGGGTAGGGTTGACCTTACATTTTGTGATCAGGTCCCTCCTCTCCTGCTGGTCTCCAACCTTTTCTGCATTGAGAACTACTTCTGCTCAAGGAAAGTCCCGCCGAGCTACTAGCATATGTTATCTCTGTAAAATAGTGGCTACGCGTGTTAACATTACACTATGATCACTCTAAGCGAATGTATGATGTTACAACGCATACATTCACAACGCATACCATTACAACGAAACGTATACAACGCAGGATCCATTACAACGCATGCCATTACAACGCAGATGCTATTACAACGCATGCCATTACAACGTAAGTATGGGTAAGTATTTTATTTTATTTTAATTAATGGCAATGTAATAGTAGTGTTAATGTTGGATATTGTAGGGGTTAAAATTACTATTCTAACTCCAGGGGGGTGTTATAGTAGGGTAAGTGTTGGATAGTGTAGGGGTTAAAATTACTATTCTAACTCCAGGGAGTGTAATAGTAGGGTAAGTGTTGGATAGTGTAGGGGTTAAAATTAAATTAAATACTTACCCATACTTACGTTGTAATGGCATGTGCTGTAATAGCATCTGCGTTGTAATGGCATGCGTTGTAATGGATCCTGCGTTGTAAAAGTTTTGTTGTAATGGTAGTGCGTTATGAAAGTTGCGTTGTAATGGCTGTTTCCTCTCTAAGCAGGATTATCAGTAGTGACCACCCAAGCATTCCAGACAAGGTTACCACCAGAAATGGCAGGAAAACATATTCTGAAAATTGTTCTACTCAGTCTTCTTTGTCCATCTCCCCAAAATCTATGTTCAAGACAATTTTGAAGGAGATTCAGTTGCTTAAAATAAATCAAACTGAACATTTGGCAAAATTTGATAATTTAACACAAAAGGATTCTGATATGAAGAATAAAGACAGCATTTACTGAAGCCAGAAAGGGTGTTAAAAATAAAATCTTACAATTGGAGGAGGATGCTAAATAGCATCAATAAATTATTTATCACCCAATAAAAATTCTTACATTTAAATGTGAAGACTTAGAGAATCACTCATGGTGCTCCAATATCAGTATAGTGTAAGTACCTGAAGATACCAAAAGCACAAACCTCAGTATTGTGTTGCAAATACTCAAAAGCCTTCTCATAGTCAATGAAACATGTAAATAAATTTCCTCTGATATTTTTGCTTCTGAACATTAGTAAGGATATGCCCACTATGTTGTCAGTTATTCTCTGGTGAAGCTTAAACATGGTCTAGAACCAAGAATTTATATTTTGTTTTATGATTCAGGAACCATGTTCTTTTGTAAGAATGGTAGTGTAGTAGATAGATTTGAAGTTGAAGAGAGCTATCCATCTGTAGTTTTCAGGGTAAGTCTTCGGTCCTTACTTGTGTATGGGCTGGCGGATTGGTCCCAGTCACGGTTCTGGAATGATACTGTTGGTATAGCAGTTAGTGAATAGCAGGGCCCGACTGGCCATAGCGGGCACCGGGCAATCCCCCGCACTGGTGGGGGACGGTTTTGGGCCCCTGGAGGGCCGTTTTTGTTACGGCCTTGTACCAAATCGGCCGAAAACCGGCCCAACAAAGAACTCGGCAGCACCTTCAACCCCAGCCCCCCCCCCCCCCGCAGAGTTGGGAGGTGGGGAGGCGGCTGAGCACTTTGCCAGGGCCAGTTGTGGTCCTCAGTCCAGCCCTGGTGAATAGGCAGCTCAGGGTTTTTTAATGTTATTTTTTTTTACATTTCCCCAAAAAAATATTTCGCGTTTTAACCATAAAATGTTCCACAAACAAATCCAAATACACATGAACCTGCTCCAATTTTTGTTTCTTCGTTTACTCACATCATCTCTCTTCTATTCGATCCGA
Source organism: Lissotriton helveticus (assembly GCF_964261635.1). Classification (NCBI taxonomy): domain Eukaryota; kingdom Metazoa; phylum Chordata; class Amphibia; order Caudata; family Salamandridae; genus Lissotriton; species Lissotriton helveticus. The sequence goes on from NC_136062.1 coordinate 478,047,468, forward strand.
TTCTGTTTCTGTACCTCAATAACTAAGCAACCAGTTGTTTAGACTCAAAATGGCTGTCACGTTGTTGACATATTGCAGTCACTACGTAGAAAGGGCGCTACTGCATCATTACATTGTACACGTCAAACCTGAAGGATACTAAGAAGAATGCTCGTCACGTCATTCGGCTCGAGGAAGCAAATTCCAAAATGTGCAATCTTCAAACTTCTCCAACGGTAAACTTTTCAAAGTTATATGCAATCCAATGTAAATTTAAAGGGTTTTTTAAATTGATATATTTTCGGGTACGTTGTCAAAACTATAAACTCGCCTCCATATCATACACACTCTTATTAATAGCGTGTGAAGATATTCGGAAACAAGTTAAAGTCGATATAACGGAAAGCAAAGTTTTAAAAACCGGGTTTAAGTTCAAGTATAGTCAGATTAAAAGGTAAATGTCTTACATATCTCAAAATATAGGTTCACGCAGGTATGGCTTTGAGTAGATTCCAAATGAAGGTTCTTCATCACTTCTTGCTTTTCTCGATTTGAAATTCTTGAATAAGGGTTCTTTACCACCAACGGAGCCTGTCCCTCACTCTGGGCTTACTTTTACTTCACCAGCAGTGACAGAGCTGCCCTAAAAAAATGCTTATTGATTGATTGATTAACCATGCCACTCAATAAGGGCTAAATAGGCTCAAATCGGTCCTGGGTTGCTTGTGTTCCTATTCAGTGACGGCCTGGCCTTGCAGTCGGGATGGACTTCTCCTGTTGCAACAGGAGCAATGCTAATTTGCATATTGCTTGGTCTACTCTGAGATGACAAGCTGGGGAAAAAAACACTGGATTGGAATGCTACCACGAGTGTTGGACACTGGTTGGACTGTTCGCCAGCCTTCTTCCCACCATATTCCCTGCTTTGAGGTTTCATCGTTGAGCCAGCTCAGCATTATTACATGTACATTTCATGTTAGAGGTAGGTTGTGTTCAGTAAGCGTGTGCTACAGTGCTTAATTTGAGCGGGGGCTTTCTGGTGCAAAGCACTGGCACTTAATTGGTTTCCGGTGCTCGGCACATGGTGGCGCTGCTCATCTAATTTAGAGATGAGCAGAGCAGCGGTTGTTTAGGAATACAATATACATTAAAACTACTACTACCTGCCCCCCCCCCCCCCCAGTCATTCCTTTAGCTTTGGGGACCTGGTATAATCTGAAATGTCCCATTTACATTCGAGAGAGATGGTTAGTAGTTGTTTTGGCAGCGATGACAGGGGCGACGGGTGGTGGAAGCTACAGTGGCCTCCTGGTCAGAGCCCTGGCTTCCTGAATAGCGTGCGTCAAAAGCGAGCGATAAATAAATACGAACCTTTGTCCTCCTCTATCCTTCTGTTCTCCTTCCAAATCCAAATAACTGACTAACATATCCACCACTTAAAATGTACTTGCATGTTTCACGATACTAATTCAACACTAATCCTCTATGGGTCCCAGAGTAGTGTGCTACCCGCCGAAAAACCGCTTTGATGCCTCGTCAGGGGTAGTAAGCGCTATATAAATGCAATTACAATACAATACAACCTCTTGTAGAGGTGTGGCGCAGCGGCCAGAGCGGCTGACTCTCGCGTGCAGGCCTCGTGGTTCTATCAGCAGCAGCTCAGCCCCCAGCGCCTTGAAACCCTTGAGGACGGATATGTTTGCACTTTACAAGTATGAATTATTATTATAATTTCCTCTCTCCCTCTTTTGTAATAGTTTTACGTTGCACCATCATCGGACAAGTTAGGTTTTTCACTTTTGTAATTTGTCTGTTAGTGCGATCAAGTTTCCAAATATTATGACATTTCAACTGCCTGTTTTCCAGTTCTGCTATTAAATCGCCTTGATATATGTTGTTGTGCTTGCAGTTTTATTACGAAATACATAAAAGAGTGGGGGTGTGGGGCGCAATAACCCCTGTGGGCTTTTCCCGACAGCGCCTTATTGCGTCGAGGCGCTTTATGAAGCCTCTGGAGCCGATCAGAGAAGAGAGAAGGGTCCGCGTCATCTTCCACCAGATACAATAAGGGTCATAAGTAGTGAATTTCTGACGTCTTAAGGAAATGCAGCAGCAGAAGTTGTAGAAAAACACGAAGGTTAATAAAGTGAACCTGGGGTTGGACAGGGCGATAATAATAGGATACAAAATGCTGCAAACAACTCTATAGGTAGGATGAAAACACTATTACAAAAGCATAACCCCCCGCCCCCAGTTTAACCGACGCCCATAGGAGAGACCTCCTCGCCTCTCTGAGGCCTGTGGAGGGACCCACAGCGGGAGGTCTCACTTCAGGCCACAAGCCCTGCCAAGGCCTCACATACAGCCTGTGACGTCACTGTGAAGGTGCCAGCCACCTCGTGCTCTCTGCCACTCACTGGTTACCCGCTCTGACTTCCGCTCCCGCCTTCCTGAGCAGCCATCGAGAGACCGGGGGGGGGGGGGATGCCCCCACGCCCCATCACTCTGCTAGCAGCCAGTTTTGAACTCACGACGAGACTCTCCCCTGATGCCCCCCCCCCCCTGCTCCTTTCTTCCCATCTCTTCTGCCATCCTGCAGCCCCACAGCTCCTTGAGGCAGCCCCGGGGTAGCAGAAAGCACTTTAAAAAGATCCAGCTGTGCCCAGGACAAAGATTGAATAGGAAGCAGCCCCCACCTCCTCCCCCATGCCACCAGCGCCCGTGGGCACAGCCAGGTTACCAGCTCCCTGCATCTCCGGGCAGCTGCCCCGAGGGGGGGTCAATATTGAACCTGGCGCTGGCTGGGCTGGCTGGGCTGGGTCCGCGCCTCTCCAGGCAGCTGCCCCGAGGGGGGGTCAATACCCTGCCTGCCCTGGCGGGGCTGGATCCGCGCATCTCCAGGCAGGTGCCTCGAGGAGGGGTCAATATTGACCCTGCCTGCCCTGCGGCTGGCGGGGCTGGGTCCGCGCCTCTCCAGGCAGCTGCCCCGAGGGGGGGTCAATACCCTGCCTGCCCTGGCGGGGCTGGATCCGCGCATCTCCAGGCAGGTGCCTCGAGGAGGGGTCAATATTGACCCTGCCTGCCCTGCGGCTGGCGGGGCTGGGTCCGCGCATCCCCAGGCAGCTGCCCCGAGGGGGGGTCAATACCCTGCCTGCCCTGGCGTGGCTGGGTCCGCGCATCTCCAGGCAGCTGCCCCGAGGGGTGGTCAATACTGACCCCGCCTGCCCTGGGGCTGGCTAGGCTGGGTCCGCGCATCTCCAGGCAGGTGCCTCGAGGAGGGGTCAATATTGACCCTGCCTGCCCCGGGGCTGGCTGGGCTGGGTCCGCGCATCTCCAGGCAGCTGCCCCGAGGGGTGGTCAATACTGACCCCGCCTGCCCTGGGGCTGGCTAGGCTGGGTCCGCGCATCTCCAGGCAGGTGCCTCGAGGAGGGGTCAATATTGACCCTGCCTGCCCTGGGGCTGGCGGGGCTGGGTCCAGGGTGAAGGATGCTGCTGCCTCCTGGTCCTCGGTGTGCACTTACCGTCGGCTCAGACCTGCATCATCGTTTCCGTGACTGCATTATATGTGCTCAGCTTTCATGGTGCACCATGGCCCCCCCCCTGCCTGGCGGAGGGTTTATTTAAGACGCGGAGGAGAGAGCGCCCCACCCTGGGCGCGCTCTCGTCGCTTCCTGCGCATTGATTGAGCTGAGACTTCATTTCCTCTGACTAATGGCAACGAGAAAGGAAGCTCGTCTGCTGCCAGCTCCAGGCAGGTGGTAAACACAGGCGCAGCAGCGCCATCTGTGCCTGCCTCCTGCTGGGGCTGGTCTCACAACGGGGCACCGTCCTTACATTAATGACCCGGAATATCACACCTGGCACGGCCATCAGCGGCCGGAGGGCCTATTCACTGCGCCTCTTAAGAACCCGCAGGGCTTAATTTGTAAAAATAGAAGCGGCAGGGCCTCTAGTCAGCAGGCCTCTTCCGACGCCAGTAACAGGAACAGCACAACTATCAACCATCGCACGCCTGCACGTGGCACTTCTGACTAATCCAGGCCCCCAAAGCAATAAGAACGGCTTTGGCCACATATATTAGTCATTTTTCAAGTGCATTGAATTAATAAACAACTGTTCTTCTGCTTGTCTCTAAATAAGACAAAGAGCGCCATCATGTGGCAGACTGTCATAAGCGCTGGTGTTGAAAATTAAGTACCAGTGCTGAGCTTTATAAACCACCGGCTCAAATTAAGCACTGGCCATCACAAGTATCAGCAGAGCAGGCTTTTCTCGCTGGTGGCACCTGCTGCGACAATCTAATGTGGTGCCTCCCCGCCACCCCCATGACCTCCTCCTTGGATCCCATCACTCTCACCGGGTAAAAGCGCCCCTCACCTCTCCATAACTCCTCTCTCACACACATTTCATTGTTTTAAAGCGCTGGTAAAGGCTGGCTTTACTAATTCACTCATTTATCCACATAAAATACTCTGTTTTTGCCCCGCCTTGCATCTGGTTGGGCAGGTCACGCAGGTCCTGTAGAACGCACCCAGAGACACCCTGACCCTGGGCCAATCGAAGTGGGAGCAAGCCGTGCACAGGTCTTGTCCTGGCCCAGACGTCCTGCCAGGGGACTGTCAAGGGCCAATTCAAGTAGGAAGGGTCGATAACGCTGGGGGACTGGTGGATGAACTGGGGAATTACCTGCTCTGGGGAGACCAGCTGACTCCCCCTTACCACAGTCATGCCAGGCCCTTTATCCCTCGGACTCTCTGCCGTCTGCCCAGTGATGGTGACCCTCTGCTATACCTCGCTGTACTCTCAGGCACTTGGATCGTGGGAACCATCTCGCTGTCACCCAGGCACGCTAGGGTAACACCACTAAACCCACCCGCTATACCTCGGGCCACCTCCACTCAGATTACCATGCTTGCCACCCCCAGAGCCTTTCCTCCAGAGGGCACGGGCACTTACTGTGAACACTTAGGATTCCTTTGAAGTGTCCATACCTGTAACACTCGCAGCACTTATGCGTTTTTGGCAGCGGCCTCTTGTCCAGGTATGTTTTCTTCTGGGGGCCAGAGTGGGAAGTTGGGCCAGACACATTTTCCTGTGAATATTTTTGGGAGCCGACAGAAGACTCTTTCTTTTTATCACCCTTCTTTCTATTGGGAGCCCACCCCAGTTATCTTTTTGGACACTCCGGTGCTGGCCCAGATCTCCGCTTCCTCAGCAAGCTCAATCCACCAGCTTGCTGTCGCCCAGGTGTTGGTGCAAGTTGGGAAGACAGGTCTCGAGAAGGTGCTCCTTCAAGACTAAGCTGTACAATCCCTCGTGATCATTGACCTTACTGCCCAACACCCAGCCCTTCAGTACCTTACCTGCGTAGTCTAAGAAGTCTACCCAGTTTTGGGTCGTAAGTTTGTGGCTGGCCCTAAACCTCTGGCGGTATTTCTCTGGGAAACACACGAGATGATGGATGGAATGTTGCACAATGTCAAAACACTCACCCCCAGTCACAGATCTGGGTTTAATCCATCTTTATTTTCTCTGGGGTCAGTCCAAACTTATTGACCAATACTGTCTTCATGGCAGGGTAGTCAGTCTGGTCCCCTACGTCCAGGGTAAGGAGGGCGTCCCTCCAAACAGTGGCATGTTCCACCATAAGATACCTCCCTAGCTCTCTTCGGGGGCACGGTGTACTTTCAGAGCTACCTCATGGGCTGCCAACCATTTATTGATGCCGTCCCCCACCTGGTAATCCTGTACCGTATCCTTTGAGATTCGGCCTCTACTCTCTCCGGTAGACACTGCACGGGCGCCGCCACCATTGCTGCTGTTGCACCCTATCTATAGCGCTCTACGGTCCTACTCTCTGAGGCGCTGCTCATGGGCCATCTTTTTCTCTTCCGTGGCTCGTCTCTTTTCAGCCAGGACGTGCTCCTTTTCTAGATTTGTACGGGTGAGGGCCTGCTTGGCAGTACTGGTAAGCTCTAAGTTTAGCTTCCTTTCTTCGCTGCTGTCCTCCCGCTCCTTGGAGTCCAGGTTCCTTCAGGATATATTGCTCCCGGACGAAAAGTGCCCCCCACCTCCGGGTCTGGGAGAAGGAGGGCCTCTTCTCTATAGGATGTCCGTCAGGACTCCTCTGGCCCTGCTCTGACTGTTTCCAACACTCAAACTCTCCCCCACTATTTACTTCCCCCTCGGGTGGGCCTCAGCCCAGCCCCTCAAGGCGTCATGCAGCTCCGCCTTCTTTGTTTCCCTTGCAAGCCCCCCATTTACCTGGCAGACCTCCTTGAGCTGTGCCACCGTATAGGTTTCCATCTCAGCCAGCTCAAACTCTACCTCAGGCAGGCCCTCAAAGATGTTGTTGAACCAGTGAAAGTAGAACTAGAGCTCAATGAGGAATAACCATTGGCGGAGAGCTCCGCTCTGCCCATGGAGTGTGCCGAGTTGTGCCTACTCCACGTTCCGCGGAGAACGCGGAGTAGGCACAACTCGGCACACTCAGTGGCGGAGTGGAGTTGACCAGCCCCAGCCTCCACCCCCCCCAGGAAGAATTACATTAAATATACATTAAAGGTAAACAAAAACTAACACATACCTTGAATGCGGCATCCCCGGGCTGCCGTCCTCCTCTTCCTCAGTTTCAAAATGATCTGCACATCAGTGCGCGCCCACGCATTCGCATTCCTTGCGAGAAATGCACCTGCGCGGGCACCAGCTTGCGCAGATCATCGTGAATCTGAGGAAGAGGAGGACGGCAGCCCGGGGACGCCGCAGTCAAGGTAAGTGTTTATTTTTTTTACCTTTAATGTATATTTAATGTCATTCTTCCTGGGGAGGTGGAGGCGGGCAGCGGAGTTTCCACAGAGTTGGTCCCCAACTCCGTGGACATCCGTGTAGTGCCGCTTTGCCATCACCCACAGGGTTAATGAGGAACACAACACAATCACCACTCACCAGCTGTTTCTCTGTCCCTTTTAGAGACACTTTAGGAAATGAAGGAACCCTCTGCCACATGAAGTCGGGCGGGCAATTAGTTATCATGCGATGCTGTGCAAATGCAAGTCCTTTCCACACTGCTGACCAACAGATTTTGGAACTGGCACGTTCTGGTTGGATGAGAGGAGGCCCTAGTAAGGCAGAACTAACCCCTCCCATCAGAGGTGGGTGATTACACACACTGTGTAACCTGGGCTCACCCTTGGGTAGCTTGGCACTGAGCAGACAGGCTGATCACAGAAGCAATGTGTAAAGCATTGGCACTGCACTCACTCACAATAAATGCACTGAGCGTCAAAAAAGAGACTTCAAACAAAATGTTTGTAAATAAAGTTTGTATTCACCGCACACATTAACAAACACAACATGAACATCATGTATTTCTGGGCGATAATCATATTTGAAAATATCACGAGCAGTACTTGTCCAACCGTGTTAAAATGACATCAGTAATATGCACACTTGGGAGAGTTCCTACTTTTGCCCCAGCACCCTTATGAGGTGCAAAAGATTGTCAGGTTGAGGCCCGCTCTGGCACTTAATATAATCTAATACCACACACTTATAGGGTGCACCCCCAATCACAACAATATTAGAAATCTGTACATACAGATAATTACAACACTTTTAAGCAGTACTATGGGCCAAGCCCTTGGGCTAAGTTGCGCGATACAAGATTCCCTTCATTCATTCATTCAATGTGAAACGTAGTATGGTTTTGGCAAGGACCCACATTTACAGCCTCACCGACGTTCAGTGTAATTTCATCACAGGCAGTCACTCCCACACACTCGCTCTGCACCAATGATCAGTGCCCCAGTGTTAGACCTGGGAACAATTTTTTTTGCTGCTATTTATTTCAGCAGACTAGGGGCCAATATTTATAATCCTTGGTCCTGTCTACATTATTTCACCATGATTTATACATTTTTTAAGGAAACATTTCTAAAAGGTTGTGAGTCTGAAAACATGTGGTGATACACTTTCACATCATGCTCTGTGCTGATTTTCAAATGGTCAAAACATGAGACATTCATAAACAGCGCATTTTGTTAAATAAAACAATTATACTTAAATTCAGTCCCTGTGTGACTCATACTAACAATTATAAAATTACACCAGGTTGTAATGTATACATCTATTCTATTAAGGAGCAGTCTCCTTGAACCCAACAGGTTTCCTCTTTTGGAGAGTTTCTCTCCTTGAGCAGAATATTTGGTATCTGTGGGGATAATTCAATGTCCATGTTCCCTCTACAGATTCTGAGATTAATTTAATCAGTCTCCATCAAGGTGGGAAAAAAAGAAAGCGCAGACGTGTTTCAAATTCCTGTTCTACTCAAGGGATTATCTTCAGGGCAATAACACGGTGTAATCTGAAATGAATGAAGAAAAAATGAAAATATTCAGTATTTTTTGTCCCTTTTCTCTATCACTGCTTGTTCAGTATAGGAAAGAATATCTGATACCTGAGTTGTGTTGGTAAACAATCTTCCTGGCTTAAAGGTAAGTTTCTTTTCTGGATTCTAGTTTTTGTCACTTTTTAAACGCTCTGAAATAATGAACTGTCAGAGCGGTTTGTTCTTGTATTTGTACTGCATGAAAAGAACATTTCGCAAAAAGAAGAAATTTGTTTTTTGCCTACTTAAAGTATTGCTTTATATCTGATAAAGTTTATGTTGTAGCAGGCCTCTCGGTTGCACTGTGGGCTTGTTAGACCAAAGCTGCAGGTTCTTTTTATACTCAAGTTCAATTTAAATACTTCTGCCATAGTGAGAGGCAACATTGTATTTTTGTACAAATATTCCTCAGTGAGACAAGTTGCTTTAATTAGAAATGTGAGGCCGCTCTGGGAAACGTAGTAAGACTGCAGTGACGCGTGTGAATTAAATCTGAGGCAGGAGAAAGGAACCTCATTTGTGAAGCCTCTTTATCAAAAGTAGGGGGGCTTTTTAGCTTTACTGCTTCCGTTCACTTACTTGGGATTTGCACCATGAACTGTACGAGCGTCCTCTGAGGTTCAGTTTCTTTGCCGACTGATTCCTTCGTGTCAGCTTTTCCGGATTGCAGCACATTTTTTTCTACTTTTGAACAAGAAATGCTTTATTTGGTGGTTTCTGGACGATGTAGTTCAAAACATTACATGTCTTCCGCTTGTGGAGTCCAAATACACATTCTTTCTTTTTTTGAGTGGTGTTGTACTATCCTTTGGTTTATTTGCTGGTTCGTTTTCCCTATATATAGTTTAGGGCATGGGCACTGAATTCATACACTGTGTTTTTGATTTTAAAATTTGAAAACTCTTTATGAGTCCATTTTATTGACTCATGCGAGAATTCAAAACCTTCAATTGTGTTGTCGCAAACAGAGCAATTGCCACATTTATGGTGGCCCTCGATAGGTCTCATGTTCCATTGCGCTCTTAGGTCTATTTTTTGTGGACGATGTGAGATAGGACCTTATGATTTTTTGGCCGATGCTTTCACTTTTTTTCATTGCGAACAATGGTCGTTCAAATGGGTATTCTAATTGCATGAGGAGATTCCAGTTTTTCAAAATCATCTGTCGAAATTTGTTGGTATGCGGGCCAAATGTGGAGACGCAGACTAGTTTATCTATAGGTTTCTTTTTTTTTTGAAGAGCAGCTCTTCTCGAGGCGTATACCATGCCCTTTTTGTCACATGTTTAAGCATTTTGCTGGGTATACTCTCTCTTTTAGTTGGTCACAGAACACCCCTGCATTGATCACAAAATCTTCTTTTTTTGCACAGTTTCTTCTGATCCGTAATAGTTGGCCATAAGGGAGGTTATCCCTGAGATTTCTTGGATGGGAACTTTGTGACAGAATGTGTCAGCAGCGTACGAAAAGAAAATGCCACTAACTTCCTATATCGGCCAGCGGGGAGAAAACCAACAAAGTCGCGGGTGTGGGAGGAGCACTCCGGCGCCCTTCTCCAGACTGAGTTTACAGTACCTGGGGCTTCCTGTGCCGGGAGTCGGGAGTGAGGCGAACGGAAATGACGGCTTCAAAAAGCAACGCCGTGCTCATATAAGAAGTCCATTCCCCGGAGCAGCGTGATGAATTGCGGGACCAACAGCGAAGAAAACAGCCACTCCAGCGGGGAACACACATCCGCTCTCGAGGAAATCTGAAACAGGCAAGATTGTCAAGCACCTCCTCCCGGAAGAGGAGGTGCTTTATAGGGGCTGAGTACTTGGAGATGCATGATACGTGTTTTCCCAATGCGTCCCAGGGGCTTCTTCTGGGATGTGTAGTGCACTGGGCGCCTGTACCATCCAAACAGGGAATCATACACACAGGGGAAGGAAACTCTGGGAGTGGGTGCAGTCCCTGCCTTTCCTCCCTGTCCACGCTGTCTGATCGCGACACTTTGGTACTGTAAGATTGTGTTTCTGTCCGTTGGTTTGCGATGTAGGTTAGTCATCAATCTTTGTTCATGTGGAATGACTTCAGCATCAAGGAAAATCAAGCACGTTTTGCTTTTAGACATGCTGAATTTAATGTCACAGTGTCTTGTGTTTAGCCATCCACGGAATTGTTGGAGTTCGTCTTCTGTGCCATTCCAATGGCACCATACGTCAGGTATACATCGGTACCATTGCTAGATATGTTTTCCAAAATGGTGGTGATTGATAATAAATTTGTCCTCAAAGCGTGCCATGGACAACACAGCCATTTCTGGGGCGAAGGGTGCCTTTGATCTGCATGAAGAATGTTTCATCAAACTTAAAGTAGTTTTTCTTTAGGGCTAATCCTGTTAATTCAAGTGTGTAGTCCGTTAGTTCTCTGTGGGGCCTTTGTCTAGTTTCCAAATAGTATTCCATTGTTTGGAGGGCTTCCTCTTGAGGAATCTGGGTGTATAGTGAGATGAGATCAAATGATACCATCCATTGCAAATCAGGGTCAAATGTATGGCCTTCTATTTTATTTATGAAGTCCGTCGTATCCCTTAGATTAGATGGTACTTGATCCATAAAGGGCTTCAGGAAGATGTCAACGTATTTTCCAATAGGTTCCAACACCAAGTCGCATCCGGAGACGATTGGTCTCCCGGGTGGTTGTGTAAGGCTCTTGTGAATTTTCAGGAGAAAATAAATAACTGGAATCCTTGGGTGTGTTTTATTGAGAAAATCAAATTCCTTTGGGCTTAAAATTCCTTGCTCTAATAAAACTTTTAGTTTGGTGGAGATCTCTTTGCTTCAGCTAGAGACATCTTTTTAGGCCAAATGACAAGGGCCCCACCCTTATCCGCTGGCTTGATAATTATTGTGTCGTCTTTTTATATGTCTTCTATGGCTTTCTTTTGGTCACTATTGATATTCCTTTTGATGTACAATTTTCTATCTTCGAATTGTCTGATAGAGGACAAAACTGCCTGTTCAAAGGCGGTTGCTTGTTTTGGAATACTGTATGGTGGAGGATTAAAATTGGATTTTTGGTTATTCTTGAAGGTTCAGTGTTGTCTATATTTTCTTTTCCGTGGAAGAACACTTTAGTCTTTGATTGACTTTCTCCATTTGAACTACCGTTGTTCGCATGAAAAAAAGTAAAAGCATCGGCCAACAAATCATAAGGGCATATCTCATATCATCCACCAAAAAAAAGACCTAAGAGCGCAATGGAACATGAGACCTATCGAGGGTCGCCGATAAATGTGGCAATTACTCTTTTTGCGACAACACATTTGAAGGTTATGAATACACGCATGAGTCAATAAAATGGACTCATAAAGAGTTTTGAAATTTTAAAATCAAAAACACAGTGTATGCAATTCAGTGCCCATGCCCTAAACTATATATAGGGAAAACGAACCAGCAAATAAACCAAAGGATAGTGCAACACCACTCCAGGATTAAGTAAAAGGTGTTGACAGCCACTCCGGTGTCTCATTGCCTGGAAAAGAAACACTCAGAAAAAGACCTTGAATAGGCAGTGTTATCTGTACTGAAACAACCACCACAAGGTGGCAATGTGGAAACCATGCTACCGATAAAAGGGGCATATTTAATTTTTAAAAATGCAATTGTACCCAGATAAAGTTAAACAAAAAGTCTGAATTGAATAAAACCATAAATTAGCAGATCACCACTCAAAAATAGAAAGAATGTGCATTAGGACTTCACAAGCAGATGACATGTAATGTTTTGAACTACATCGTCCAGAAACCACCAAATACAGCACTTCCTGTCCATGTGCTGCAGACCAGAAAAGCTGACACGAAGGAATCAGTCGGCAAAGAAACTGAACCTCAGAGGACGCTCATAAAGTTGCAAATCCCAAGTAAGTGAATGGAAGCTGTAAATCTAAAAAGCCCCCATACTTTTGATAAACAGGCTTCACAAATGATGTTCCTTTCTCCTGCCTTAGATTTAATTCACACGCGTCACTGCAGTCTTACTACGTTTCCCAGAGCGGCCTCACATTTCTAATTAAAGCAACTTGTCTCACTGTGGAATATTTGTGTGAAAATACAATGTTGCCTCTTACTATGGCAGAAGTATTTAAATTGAACTTGAGTATAAAAAGAACCTGCAGCTTTGGTCTAACAAACTCACAGTGCAACCGAGAGGCCTACTACAACATAAACTTTATTAGACATAAAGAAAACACTTTAAGTCAGCCAAAACCGAATTTCTTCTTTTTGTGAAATTTTCTTTCCATTCAGTACAAAGACAAGAACCAACAGCACTGACTGTTCATTATTTCAGAGCGTTTAAAAAGTGACAAAAACGAGAACCCAGAAAAGAAACTTACCTTTAAGTCAGGAAGATTGTTTACCAACACAACTCAGGTACCAGAGTTTCTTTCCTATACTGAACAAGCAGTGATAGAGAAAAGGGACACAACATACTGAATATTTTAATTTTTTCTTCATTAATTTCAGATTACACCGTGTTATTGCCCTAAAGATAATCCCTTGAGTAGAGCAGGGATTTGAAACGCGTCGGCACTTTCTTTTTTTTCTTCCACCTTGATGGAGACTGAATAAATTAATCTCAGAATCTGTAGAGGGAACATGGACAGTGAATTATCCCCACAAACACCGAATATTCTGCTCAAGGAGAGCAACTCTCCAAAAGAGGAAACCTGTTGGGTTCAAGGAGACTGCTCCTTAATAGAATAGATGTATACATTACAACCTGGTGTAATTTTATAATTGTTAGTATGAGTCACACAGGGACTGAATTTAAGTATAATTGTTTTGATTTACACAGGTACTGAACTTAAGCACAATTGTTTTATTTGCCAAAATGTACTGTTTATGAATGTCTCATGTTTTGACCATTTGAAAATCAGCACAGAGCGTGTAAAGTGTATCACCAAATGTTTTCAGACTTACAACATTGTAGAAACGTTTCCTTAAAAAATGTATAAATCCTGGTAAAATAATGTAGCCAGGACCAAGGATTATAAATATTGCCCCCTAGTCTGCTGAAATAAATAGCAGCAAAAGAAAAATGGTTGCCGGGTTCTATTTTTTGTAAGCTTTATTCACGCCCCATTTGGGCACCAATATTGGACGTAACCCCCTTTCTTAGCCTCACAGTGTTAGACCTGGCATCTTTTGCCAGGTTTCCCTTGTCTTTTCGCTTTCTGACCTTCTGGTTTTGGGGATATGCTGGACTTCGTTTTTCTGGTTTAGTATTTCACTGCTCCTTCTCGCTGCTGTTCAGTGCTAAGGTACAAGTGAACCTTCTGCAAATTGTGTCATGATTAGTTTTCCCTGATTGGCTTAGTTTGAATTACTACTAAGTCCCTAGTACAGTGCACTGTGTGTGCCCAGGGCCTGTAAATCAAGCGCTGCTAGTGGGCTTGCAGCTCTGATTGTGCCACCCACAAAAGCAGCCTTTCAAAGGTGTCTCGGACCTGCCTGCAGTGTTGGCATGCAGGTTTTACTGCAATGTCGACCTGGCAAGTGCACCCACTTGCCAGGTTCTAACATTCCCTTTTCTTACATGTAAGGCACCCCTCAGGTAGGCCCAAGGTTCTCGTGTGGTTAGGGTGTGATGTGTGTGAAAGGTGCCTTTCATTTTCACTGTTGAAAGGCTATCTCTCCCATAGGAACATGGGGATGCTCTGTGACACTCTTACAAACGTAGCTGGCCAAGTGGAGCTGATAGAAAAGTGGAGTTTTGTGTGCCTGAGCTCAGGATTTCAAACTACATCTTTTAGTAAAGATGATTTTTATATTGTGTGTTTGGAAATAACACTTTTAGAAAGTGGGTATTTCATTGTCTAACCATCCATGTGCCTCTGCCTGTTTTGTGTATTATCTGTCTGGGGTCCAGACTGACTGGGCTGGGGATGTGCATTGCACTATACAGACTCAAGGGGGTTGAGGTGTGTCCAGCCTTTCCTGGGTGTCTCATAGCTAAGTTGAATAGACATGACTGCATTTAGAGTAGTGGGAGGAGTTGTTGCTTGCACCCCAATGGACTGCAGCTGCCTCTTACAAAGCTGTCTCCACCCCCTAGAGTGAACCTGGCCTGGGCCACGTGTAACTGGTTTATGTATGCCAATGGAACTTTGTTGGTACCAAGTTCAAAGGGAAATGTGGTATACATATTGGGGGCTTTGATCCCAGAACTTTAGAATTCTTCTGCGATCAAGGAACCTGCCAAGAAGAAGAGCTGGAGAATCTGTGAGGACGGAGTACCACTTTGCTGTGTGCTTTGTTGCGCTGGCCTGCATTAGTTGCTTCTGTCTTGGGCCTAGAAAGGACTGGACCGAATTTTCTGCAATCTTTTTTCTGAGTGTCTCCAAGGGCTTGAAGTAGAGCTTGCACCCTGTTAAAGAAGTCTCAGGAACAGCAAATACTTCACCTTCCTCTGGGTAGCGCCTTTAGGCCTAATTGTCTCAGTTGCCACAGAGGGAAACCGCAACCCGACACCGTACCAAGACCGCTGGTGACCCTAGGGCACCGCAGAATGCACCTCCGCACGTCCCACCTCAACCCTGGTCTCTCTAATGATGACGTCCGCCGCCGCCACTGAGCTGCTGCTTGCACCACAACCTGTGGGTACTGCACTCTGCAACTCCTCGCTTCACTCCACTGCCCTGGTCTCACCGACGATGCTACTTCCAGCTGACATCGCTGCAGCAGTTTGCATTGTGGTCTGGGGGCGCCATTCGTAAGCTACACAAAGCACCGCCCCATCCCACACTGCAGCCGAGGCCCTCGACGCCAGTCCCATCAACCGCTGAGCTCCGACAGTCACTATTGCTTGCACGGTGACCGTCAGTACGGCATCAAGCACCGCCCCACTTTGCACCACAGCCCCGGTCTAACTGATGCAGCTGGACGACCGCCACTGCCTGCACCGCGACCTGAGAGCATCACAAGCAGCACTGCTCCCCTTCACACTGCAGCCTTGACGCCCGCTGGCCCACACCTCCGCGGTCAACCGGAACAAAAGGTATGTTTAAAAGGTCTTCCGATACCGCAGCCGGGCCCCACCGTTGCGGTCGGCCGGAACCATGGGATTTGTTGATCCACACTACAGTGGTAGCCCTGGACAGACTTATTCACTTCAAGGAACTGTTTTTAAAGTCTACTTTTGCTTCATGAGTATTTTTGAATAACTGTATGTTGGATTTTTATCATTTTGGTCTTCTTTTACACAGATAAATATTGGATATTTTTCTAAACTGGTGTGGTGTGCTTTTGTAATGTTTTACTGTATGTTCTGTGCAAATGCTTTACACACTGCTTCAGAGATCAGCCTGGCTGTTCATGCCAGGCTACCAAGGAGTGAGCAGAGGTTATTCCAGAAGTGTAACACCATTATCCTGACTAGGAAGAAGGGTCCCTACTTGGACAAGGTAACACCCTGCCAACTAGAGACCCCCATTTCTTAAACACGGATATCTGGCAGGTCTGTATCGAGTGCACTTGTATACACTCACACACAGCACCCTAATGTGGTGCACCTGATATCCGGCAGGTGCACATGCAGACCCCATGGCCTAAAACCCTCCTCCACCCCAAAACTAACCTGACTAGCCTACACCCAAGGGCTGCAGATATAAAACGCCTTCCTCTGATGCTAAGCCGATCACGGCTGGAGTCACACTTAGGGTCCCAGGGAAGAAGGTGGGGTTAGGTAACAAGAATAATTAGGTGTCAGTCGATCAATGGGGGATTAGTCACTACTCAGGAAGTTCACCCACCGTATGCAGAGCAGAAGCAGACTGAGGGCAATAGTCATTCAATCAAAGGATTCCTCACTATGCCTTTAGGCACCAGCCCAGTTCTGCGAAACATGGGAGGGGGGGGGGTCACGCAGTCTCTTGACACGCGTCTGATTGATCTCGGAAGTGTTCTTCAGCCCAGTCAATTACTCTCATCATTCAGGCCCAATCCGGGCAGTACTACCTGGCATCACAAAGTCATCGGGCCAGGTGAGGAGAGGGAAGATGGTTCGCGGCACTGTGGGCCCAAAAAGGAGAAATCAGTGAATGGGGGATGAAGCATAGGAGCATCTTGGAAGAAGGAGGCACCCGTCAGACAAATGCCAATCAAAGTAGCCCCCAGGCAATCCAGGCACCCAGGAACATGAATCGCTCCACTGCGCCTCACTGGAAATGAGGTACAATGTCTGCGGAGCGTTGATACGAGTCACACCAGGCAGTTCCGGTCAAACAATGCAAAGTCACAAACTCTGTACCTCCCTGGAAATGAGGCACAGTGTCTGGTGTCTGTTGATATGAGTTGCACCAGACAATTCCGGTCACACACAATGAAGAGTTGTAAATTCCTTGCATCTCTGGAAATGAGGCACAACGTCTGGTGTGCGTTGACCTGACTCGCACCAGACAATTATGGTCACACACACAGGACCAAGTTCAGCAGTGCCACACTAGGTAGAATGAGGATCTACTACGGGTATACCCTCAACTCCGAAGGTTGCAGCCTATGAATCAGACACTGCATGCAGAGGGCATGCAATCGGTGTGTTGTACAAGAGAGATGCACACAATCAACACAGTGGGACACTCGAATCCTGCAACTGGTGAATCCGCTCTCCACTAACAAGACACTTATGCGTGGACTCGAGGCCCCAAGATACAGGGGCTACACTCCTTACATGCAGGCAGTACTTTTGGGGCTCCGCCTCAGGACATTCGGACTCCAGGCACAATACTTATTTCCACGGTCATACCACGCTGTCATTTAGAATCCATATTGTAAACAGAAGGGTTCGACCCATGTAGTCAGTGGGACCTGGGTAATAGATTGAAGTATATGAAGGGGTCCCAGACCAAAAAGCAGTAAACACTTAATCTTCAAACAGTTAAATAAGATCAAAATCAGAGAATAGTACAGGTTGACAGTGTATTTATTTTCACTGAACCTAGAGGAACCGTAAATGGTTAAACATTCGCTGATATAAAGCACAAAAAATTTTTAAGTGCGCCCACACGGGGAGGGGGAAGAGTGCAGAGGGAGGAGGGGGGGGTTGGTGATTCAATTAGTTAACATCACTAATCAAACAAATACATAAAGCACATATCCACAAGTTGAAAACATCATTTTCAATGATCCATGAATGAGAGATCAAGACAAACACATGTTAAATAAAACATTATACATAAACCAGAGACTCCTGTGTTGATTATTAATATCAATCTTGGGGTGAGGAGTTCGTATAGGTAGAAGGTGGTCTACGTTTCGACCCAGTGGTGTAGGACATTGGATCCTTACTCGCGGGTCTTCATCAGGACGTGGGGGGGTGAAGGGGGAGGTGGGGCCAAATCCTGACAACGCAGGTAGTCAAGGCCGAAGGCCCGCTGGGCGTGTTGCGTCTCCAGGCAGGGCCCAGTCCAGATTATTATTAAGGTTGTCTTAAAGTGATAGGGACAGCCAATGTGGATGACCCGACGGGTGAGGTCCCTCAATTACGTTTAGGCACTCCCCAAGGCGCTCGTCCCAAGGGGATTATTTCAAACGGGAACCGTCTCAGCGTGTCTCCGTGAAAATTACCTGTGCCTCCGTAGCCTGAGCGTCAAAGTGCTTCAGACCGCCATCCGTGCTGGGAGCCAGCGTCAACGCGTCTGAGCCTGGAACCAGGTACGTTTCGACCCAGTGGTGTAGGACATTGGATCCTTACTCGCGGGTCTTCATCAGGACGTGGGGGGGTGAAGGGGGAGGTGGGGCCAAATCCTAAATGTAATATGAAAAGATGCGCATTATTTTAACCGGTCTCAAAAGAGTCCCGACAGTCATAGATTAAAAAGCCCAAAGGGCCGTCATAGCGGGAGTTAGAAAAGTTAAAAAAGGAGGGTAAGATACACGAGGGTGGGACAGAGAGTTACCTGACAACGCAGGTAGTCAAGGCCGAAGGCCCGCTGGGCGTGTTGCGTCTCCAGGCAGGGCCCAGTCCAGATTATTATTAAGGTTGTCTGCAAAAACATGAGACCAAAATTTGGTACAGCGCCAAACTCCTGTGGTTGCCTATGTTAAGGCCAGTAAAGGCAAGGACGACAATGGCCTACCTTAAAGTGATAGGGACAGCCAATGTGGATGACCCGACGGGTGAGGTCCCTCAATTACGTTTAGGCACTCCCCAAGGCGCTCGTCTGAAAAAACGAGTGGATATCAAGTATCAAAGTCAAGATCAAGCAGGGAAACAAACCGCATTGTCAAAAAATTCAGAGCTATGACTCACCCCAAGGGGATTATTTCAAACGGGAACCGTCTCAGCGTGTCTCCGTGAAAATGACCTGTGCCTCCGTAGCCTGAGCGTCAAAGTGCTTCAGACCGCCATCTGAAATAACGAGAGGATTTAGGAAATGGATGGCTCGAGATGGAGGGGTTTAGCAAAAGCGGCAGATTACAGAGAACTCACCCGTGCTGGGAGCCAGCGTCAACGCGTCTGAGCCTGGAACCAGGAAGGGTTGCCATGGCTACGCGGATCGATTTAGTAAACTAATGAAGAAAGACTCAGACGCGTTGCTGAGTAACCCGGTGGATTCCCTAGGTGAAAAAAGACTAATGCAGAGTAGTTTGTACAGAGGGTGACGGGGTATATTATTGTGATATAAAACTGTAGGAGAAACAGTTACCAACGGGCCCCCAAAAGGGGGAATAAATGAATTTCAGACAGCAATTGTTGCGTGAGGCAACCAGGCTAGGTGGTTTTAGCGAGCAGTGTCTCAGAACCGGGTAGAACGGCTAATCACATGGCGTGACCACTATCAGCAGGATTATTGGAAAAATTTATATATATGTGAGCACATTCAAGAGTA